>NC_137770.1:117225656-117825656 GCF_963455305.1 Plecotus auritus | reverse complement strand
TCTTCCATGAAGACCCTTGTAGCTAGGCCAGCCCATCATGTTGTTGCAGCATGGACCCTCTTTTGAGGGTTGAGGAGATGAAGATCCAGAGACACAATGGGTTCACTCAAACCTAGCAGTGAGTAATGGAGCCTGGTCTAAAATCGACATAACTCTTCAATGTTGCTCTTTTCTTTGGTTAAGTGTAAAATAATTACATTCTCATTGTCAAAGTTACAGAAATGTATCAACTAGAAAATAGTTGTAGACTCCCACACCCCAGGTTGGGTTCCCTATCAGGGTTCTAGACCCTTTTCCCATATACAAGCATCCATCCATCCATCCATCCACCCATCCCTCTGTCCACCTAAACATTCATTCATTCACTGTACAATGCACTGACCTCTTATTATTCCCAAGCTTTTGCTAGAATTAAGAATACAATAGTAAATAAAGCAGATGCGTTTCCTGCTCAGAGAACTTCCGGTATGATGAGAAGAAAACAAACTGGGCAATGAATGACAGGGACTACCTTAGAGTGGCGGACCTCTGATCCAACCTTTCTGCCAAGATGAATCTCAGGATAGAGAGAGTTGAAAGGGAACTGAAAGGCCCACTGTCGGGGGTGGCCAGTCTTGGGGGATGAAGCCCAGCCAGGTAGTGCCATGGAGGAGCTTGGATCTTATTCCAAGTAAGAGGAACAGTCTTGGGATGATATGATGCAATTTGAGTTTTCATAGCAGTTCTTCTGGCTGCTGTGTAGAGTATAGATTATAGATTGGAGTATAGAAGTGGGTGGGGGACAAGGGATAAAGTGGGGAGACTGGTGAACAGACTTCTGTGGTTATGCAGGCAAGAGTTGAAGGTGATTTGGCAGACTGGAGAGAGAAGCAGAGGTGGAAGAGATAGAGTAAAGATATATCAGGCCAGCAAACCTTTTCTGCAAAGGGGCAGAAAGTAAATATTTGAGGCCAATTGCTATTATTTGTTCTGCTGTTGTAGTGTACAAGCAGCCACAGACAATGTGCAAATGAATGAAGTGTGGCTGTGTGCCAATGAAACTTTATTTATAGACACTGAAATTTGAATTTCATATAATTTCCTTGTATCACAAAATAATCTTTTTCTTTTGATTTTCCCCAGCCATTTAAAAAGGGAAAACCTTTCTTAACTGGTGAGCTGAATAAAAGCAGGTGGTGGGTTAGATTTGGTACTCAAGCTGCTGTAGTTTGCAGATCCCTAATATATATATATACACTGAGTGGCCAGATTATTATGATCTCTGAATGCATAATAATCTGGCCACTCAGTGTATAGCCTATATAATAAAAGGCTAATATGCAAATTGTCCCCTCAACCAGGAGTTCGACCAGCAGGCAGGCCGGCCAACTGCCCATGTCCCCTCCCCCTGGCCAGGCTGGCTGGACCCCACCCAAGCATGAATTCATGCACCGGGCCTCTAATAATATATATATACACTGAGTGGCCAGATTATTATGCATTCAGAGATCATAATAATCTGGCTACTCAGTGTATATATTAGAGGCCCGGTGCACGAAAATTGTGCATGTGAGGGAGGGGGTCCCCTCAGCCCAGCCTGCACCCTCTCCAATCCGGGACCCCTCCAGGATTGGGCCTAAACCAGCAGTTGGACTACTGGCTCCTAACTGCTCACCTGCCTGCTTGCCTGATCACCCCTAACTGGCCCCCACCTGCCGGCCTGGTTGCCCCTAACTGCCCCTCCCCCCATCAGCCTGGTCACCCCTTACTGCCGCCCTTGCCAGTCTGGTCGCCCCTCACTGTCCCCCCCCCCCCACTGCCGGCCCGGTTGCCCCGCTGTGGGCCTGGTCACCCCATGTAGCCTGCTGCTCAGTTGTTTGGTCGCCCCTCACTAACCGCCCTGCTGGCCTTGTCGCCCCATGCAGCCTACTACTCGGTTGTTTGGTCGCCCCTCACTAACCCCTCTGCCGGCCTGGTTGTCCCACGCAGCCTGCTGCTCAGTCATTTGGTCGCCCCTTACTGCCCACCCCCCCGCCAGCCTGGTCACCCCTAACTCCCCCCCTGCAGGCCTGGTCGCCCCAAGCAGCCTGCCAGCCTAGTTGCCCCACGCAGCCTGTTTGATTGTCTGTTTGGTTGCAATGGTCGCTTAGGCTTTATATATATATAAAGGCTATATATATATATATATATATATATATATATATATATGTACTGGGATGCTTGTTCTTTGTGATGGACTATAGAGGTGAGAGAAACTCAGGTTTCTGGCTTGAACAGAGGATGGGAGAGTAGTGCCTTTATCAAGCGTAAAGGGCTGGGGAAGACAGGTTTGGGGAAGAAATCAAGAGTTTGAAGAGGGACATGTGAAGAGGGAGATGCCTGTACAGACATTAGGAAGCAGTTTAAGTTTGGAACTCAGATGAAAGGTGCAGACTGAAGAAGTAAATTCAGGAGTTGCCAGTATATAAATGATATTTAAAGGCATTAGAGTGGATAAAATCGTCTAGGCCCGTGGTTGGCAAACTGCGGCTCGCGAGCCACATGCGGCTCTTTGGCCCCTTGAGTGTGGCTCTTCTATAAAATACCATGGCCTGGGCGAGTCTATTTTGAAGAAGTGGCATTAGAGGAAGTTTAAGTTTAAAAAATTTGGCTCTCAAAAGAAATTTCAATCGTTGTACTGTTGATATTTGGCTCTGTTGACTAATGAGTTTGCCGACCACTGGTCTAGGCGGAAAATAATAGAAAGTTGAAGAGAGAGCCTAGAAGGTACAAGAAAGTGCTGGAGAAGGAAGGGCCTGCAATGATAGAGATTAGGTGACTAGGTCTGAGACCATAAGACATTTTGTTAATACAGAAATGAGATCACATTATATTTGTACTAGAGACCTGGTGCACGAAATTCGTGCACAGGGTGTGTGTGTGTGTGTGTGTGTGTGTGTGTCCCTCAGCCCAGCCTGCACCCTCTCCAATCTGGGACTCCTCGAGGGATGTCCGACTGCCCATCAAACATCCCTAAAACATCGACTAAACGGGCAGTCGGACATCCCTCTCACAATCCAGGACTGCTGGCTCCCAACGGCTCGCTTACCCGCCTGCCTGATTGCCCCTAACTATTTCTGCCTGCCAGCCTGATCACCCCCTAACCACTCCCCTGCCAGCCTGATTGATGCCTAACTGTTCCCCTGCCAGCCGGACTGCCCCTAACTGCCCTCCTCTGCCAGCCTGGTCCCCCCCAACTGCCCTCCCCTGCAGGCCTGGTCACCCCCCTCCAACTGCCCTCCCCTGCAGGCCTGGTCCCCCCAAACTGTCCTCCCCTGCAGGCCTGATCGCCCCCAACTGCCCTCCTCTGCTGGCCTGGTCACCCCTAACTGCCCTCTCCTGCTGGCCTGATCACCCACAACTGTCCTCTCCTGCAGGCTATCTTGTGGCAGCCATCGTGTGTCCACATGGGGGCAGCCATATGTGTGTTGGAGTGACAGTTAATTTGCATATCATTCTTTTATTAGATAGGATGGTTGTTAACTCAACAATACTAGTATGTCATGGACTTATTTCCATATTAGTATGCCTTCTTTTGAAAAGCTGTATGCTATTCCATTATCTAGATTGGCCATAGTTAATGTATCAGTTCCCCATTGTTTCCCACTTTTGCTGCTACTTGGGTATCTTTGTGCAGTGATGCTAAACTAGTTTCTAAAACTATGGCCCGTGGGCCAAATCTTTTGTTGCTTGTTTTTGTATAGCCACAGCTAAGAATGGTTTTTACATTTCTAATGGTTGGAAAAAATCATGTGATTCATGAAAATTATATTCAATTCAGATATGAGTGTCCATAAAGTTCTATTGGAACAGAACTATTTTGTCCCATTATACATTATCTACAACTGCTCTCTTGCCACAGCAGGATACTGGATGGCCTACAAAACTTAAAATATTTTCTATCTGGATCTTTGCTGACCCCTGCAAAGATTCTACATCCAGGACCAGTAGTAGGTCTACACACTTTTTTTCAAAAGAAGGCATACTAATATGGAAATAAGTCCACGATTGTTGAGCGAATAATCATCTACACTAATAAAAGGGTAATGTGCTCATTAGACCAGGTCGACCAGACATCTTCCAGATGTCTGACTTCCTTCCAGACAAAGCCATTGTGATGGGCACCAAGGCAGAGGCAGTTAGGGGCGATCAGGCCAGCAGGGGAGAGCAGTTAGGGGCGATCAGGCCAGCAGGGGAGGGCAGTTGGGGGTGAGATCAGGCCGGCAGGGGAGGGCAGTTGGGGGTGACCAGGCCAGCAGGAGAGGGCAGTTGGGGGCAAACTGGCTTACAGAAGAGGGCAGTTGGGGGTGACCAGGCCTGCAGGGGAGGGCAGTTGGGGGCGAGATCAGGCTGGCAGGGGAGGGCAGTTGGGGGGGACCAGGCTGGCAGAGGAGGGCAGTTGGGGGCATTAGGCAGGCAGGCAGGTGAGTAGTAGTCCTGGATGGATCCTGCGACTGTCCCTGCAGGATCGGGCCTAAACTGGCAGTCAGACATCCCCCGAAGGGTTCCGGATTGAAGAGGGTGCAGGCCAGGCTGAGGGACACCCTTCCCCCCGTGCACAAATTTCATGCACCGGGCCTCTAGTACAAATATAATATGACTTGATCCTACATCCAAGACCAGTAGTGGGTTTACATACAGGTGAAGTGAAGTGTTTTGAGCAGCTTCAGAAGGGTACAATCTCGAAAAAAATTATTTAATTCCCTGAAGTCCACCATTAACTCATTATTTTGAGTAAATTGTTGCCCTTTTATATATCTTCCTTTCGAATTTAAAACTCCTCAACAAAGGTGATGTTACATATTAATCAGTTAATCAAGATTGAGCCTACCTATAACAATGTTACTCCTGTGCTTCAGACTCTTCCGTATCACCTCCAAAGTCCAAACAAAACTTCCTTTCTGGCCCCTGACTTCCTTTTAGCTTCTCCCCATTTTGTGATCAGCACCTTGCAATTCATGTCAGCCCATTCTGAAGTGCTTGCAATTCCTCCAGCTTGCCATGCTGCTTCCTATCTTAGTGCCCTTGCACAGGTTTCTCTCTCTGTCTGGAATGGCCTTTTTCCCTCTACCTGGTAGCTTCGTGTCAATCTCAGGGCTCAGTGTTGGGATTACCAAGTATCTAAGGTGCCTCTAAGTGGCTTACACTGCATGTTAAGGAGTACAGTACACTGGCTGCAGTGATGAGTGTACTTGTCCACCTTTCCTATTGGAATGCAGGCTCCTTGAGGACAGACACACAGTTTAATCATTTCTCTGTTCCCAGTGTCTGCCTAACAGGCACTCAGTGAATAGTTAAAAAAATTACTGGATACATAAGTGAATGTATATTCAAGGACTTCTTCAGTTGCAGGTAATAGAACTTAATTCAAACTGGCTTAAGAAAAAAAGAAAAAAGATTAGCTCAAGTTCCTGGGTAGTCTAGGTGTGCAGCTTGCATCAGGTATAGGAGCTTAAATGATATTTTCAGGGCTCTATATCCCTCTAGCTTTCAACTCTGCCCCTGTTTGTTTGAGTCAATTTTTTATATTGTTGGTAGCTGATAGACTCATTGCACATCCTCCTTCTTAACAACCTCAGCAAGAAAGAGTCTTTTCTGATAATTCCCTAAGATGCTGGGAAGTCTCTGATTGGGTGTGGCTAGGCTCACTGGCCAAACCCCACTAGCATTAGATTGACTGGGTTCCCTGCAGGAAAGTGGCCCTGCTATCAGAAGGAGTAAATCTAGAATAGGAGAGAGGCTGTGAAGCAGAGTAAGAGTATCAAGACTAGTGACTGACTTATGATTAGGCAGACATTTGGAGTGTGTTTGTGGGGGCAGTATGGGAGAACGGAGGGATTGAGAAAAAAAAGAGCCCTGGCTCTGCTGGTGTGGCTCAGTGGTTAAGCATCAACCTATGAAGCAGGAGGCAGGTGATCGCAGTTCAATTTCAGTCAGGGCACATGCCCGGGTTGCGGGCTCCATCTCCAATGGGGGGCGTGCAGGAGGCAGCTGATGGATGATTCTCATCATTGATGTTTCTATCTCTCCCTCTCTCTTCCTCTCTGAAATCAATAAAATATCAATAAAAAATATATTTTTTTAAAATAAGAGCCCTGGTCAGTTTTGCCCAGTGGTTAGAGTGGTTAGAGGGTCGCACGTTTGATTCCTGGTCAAGAGCACATACCTGGGTTGCAGGTCTGATCCCTGATCCCATGCAGGAGGCGACCAATTGATGTGTCTCTCTTTCATTTGTGTTTCTCTCTCTCTCTCTCTCTCTCTCTCTCTCTCTCTCTCTCTCTCTCTCTCTCTCTCTCTCTCCCTCCTCACATCTCCCTTCCACTTGCTCTAAAAATCAATGGGAAAATATCCTCACTCCTTGGGTGAAGATTACAAAAAGAAAGGAAAATGAAAAACCAGAGAGAGAGAGAGAGAACTCATGGACATGGACAACAGTGTGGTGATTCCGGGGGTGGAGGTGGAAGACGGCATCGAGGGGATAAAAGGTGATGGGGAAAATTAAATTAAATTAAAAACAGTAAGAACAACAACAACAACAAAAGACTAAATACTGAAGACAGAAGATTTGTTCAGCATGTTTGTCAGTGAAAAAAAGACCAGAAGCTGTGAAGAAGGACCTCCCAGGTGGGGAGGTGATAATCTGCTTTAAAGGGATTTGTCTTCCTGCCATGGGGATTGCATACCCTGGCACTGAGTGAACTTGGAAATAAGATCTCTGAGAAGCTGTCAGAGATATTTCAGGACAGTTTGGGATAGACAGGGGAGGGAGAGAAGTGTAGGTGTAGGTTTTAGCCTTTCACAGTTTTCCACTGTTTCCAGGATCAATTCAGGGTCCTTAACGGACCCCTGACTACCTGGCCTCATCTCCTGTTAGCCTTTCCTAGGAGTCTCTATCTTCCTGTGGTTGCTCCCTCCTCCACGACCTTGCTTGTGCTGTCCCATATGCTAGACAGCTGAACTGTGTCTCCTCCTCTGTGAGGCCCTTCCTAATCCTCTCCACTCCTCCAGCAAACTGCTTGACCCTCTATTCCCACAATATCTGATATAAACCTGCATCAAAGAATTGGTCATATCCTATTTTAATTATATATTTTTACCCAAACCCTTTTCCTATTTTTATTATAAAACTGACTAGAGGCCCGGTGCATGAAATTCGTGCACGGGGGGGGGGGGGGCGGGGGGAGGTGTGTCCCTCAGCCCAGCCTGCACCCTCTCCAATCTGGGACGCCTTGAGGGATGTCTGACTGCCAGTTTGGGCCCAATCCCAGTAGGATTGAGCCTAAACAGGCAGTCGGACATCCCTCTCACAATCCAAGACTGCTGGCTCCCAACTGCTCACCTGCCTGCCTTCCTGATTGCCCCTAACCACTTCTGCCTGCCAACCTGATCACCCCCTAACCACTCCCCTGCCAGCCTGATTGATGCCTAACTGCTCCCCTGCCAGCCCGATTGCCCCTAACTGCCCTCCCCTGCTGGCCTGTCACCCCTAACTGCCCTCCCCTGCCAGCCTGGTCACCCCTAACTGCCCTCCTCTGCTGACCCGGTCACCCCTAACTGCCCTCCCCTGCAGGCCTGGGTCCCCCACCAACTGCCCTCCCCTGCAGGCTTGATTGCCCCCAACTTCCCTCCTCTGCTGGCCATCTTGTGTCCACATGGGGGCAGCCATCTTTGACCACATGGGGGCAGCCATCTTGTGCATTGGAGTAATGGTCAATTTGCGTATTACTCTTTTATTAGATAGGATATTTGTCCTGGCTGGTGTGGCTCAGTTGGTTGAGCATCGACCTGTGCATAAAAAGGTTGCCAGTTCCATTCCCAGTCAGGGCACATGCCCAGGTTGTGGGTTCAGTCTCTGGTCAGGGTGTGTACAGGAGGCAGCTGATTGAAATTTCTCTCTCACCTTGATGTTTCTCTCTCTCTCCATCTCCCTCTCTTTCTAAAAATCAATAAAAACATGTTTAAGAAATATATATTAAAAAGTGATATTTCAAGTATGCCACTTAGCAGCTCTGTAACCTTGGGCAAGTTACAAATCTGTGCCTGAATTTCCTCATTGTGAAGTGGGATAATAATAGTGCCTAGAATTGTTAGGAGGCTTAAAGGATTTAATTTGTGTAAAAGCACGTAGAACAGAACCTAGTGTATAGCAGGCATTCAACACGGTTGGCTTTTATTATTATTATTATTATTATTTGCTGCAAACAAAATAATATACAGTGGAACCTCGGTTCTTGAACTTAATTTGTTCTGGAAGGCTGTTCCAGAAGCTATTTGTTAAAAAACCTAATCATTTTTCCTCATTATAAATCATGTAAATTTAATTAATTTGTTCCAAAACCCCAAATGATTCTGTTTTAACCTTTCTTATATACAGCACATGTCTAATGTACTGTTTATAAATTAACACTTTAAAAACAAAATGGACATGAAATGTAAATGAAAATTTAACAAAAAGGAAATGAAATGTAGAGTAAAAAGTGAAATTTACGAACACTAGAACTCATCTTTAATGTTGAGAGCTATTGATGACTGACTATGGAGAGGAGGGATGGAGGGATGGAGGATGTCATTGTTTGGAATGGGAGTCCCCTTCTGTAAAAACATCAGGTAGCTGTTCTGGGCTTCTTTCTGTCTCTCGTTGTCTCCACTAGAACTTGCTTCTGGGCCTCTGTCTCACTAAAAACCTATCCAATGATGTGTTTTTGTCTGTTTTAACACTTGCCTGAGTGAAACACTGCATTGTCATTATTATGGCAGGGTTTGCTACTTCTTTGTCAGGATGATATTTCTCAATAAAACTTTGCATTTCTCCCCATTTGCGAAGCACTTCCTTGATTAGTGAAGTAGGAATACCCCCCCTTCCCTCCTCCTCCTCTGAAGAGACTCCTCAGCTGCCGCCTGTTGCTGCTCCCTCTGAAGGTCCTGGAGCTCCTCGGTGGTCAGCTCAGTGCTGTGGTCCTCCGCCAACTTCTCCACATCATCATCATCCACCTTCAAGCCATGGACTCGCCCAGAGACACAATGCCCTCCACAACAGACACAGGCTCATCCTCAAAGCCCTCAAAGTCTCTTAGAGCAACAGACTCAGGCCACAATGTCTTCCAGGCTGATTGCACATTTTCTCCCATGCTTTGTCTATCAGCCTCATGCAAGTGGGGATATTAAAATGTTCCTTCCAAAACTCCCTGAGGGTTAAATTAGCTTCAGAGGTCACCTCAAAACACCTCAGAAACAGTGCCTTTGTGTAGAGCTCTTAAAATTAGAAATGACCTGCTGGCCCATGGGCTGGATGAGAGCAGTTGTTAGGTGGCAAGAACCTAATAGTGATGAAGATGTATTCTACCGCCAACTCGGCCTCCAAGCCTGTGATACCCCGAATAGCAAGCTGGGATTCTCCTCGCAGGTTCTTGTCCTACAAAGTTTGAAGAATAAAATTTGTGAACTAAAAGATTTTAGGCAAAAGTGTGGGAATTTATTATAAGTGTATAGGGGTTTCCTAAGGGGAACCCCCACTGGGGAGGCGGGTCCCCAAAATGGGAAAAATCCTTTCTCTTTCTGTAAAATGGAAAAAAAACACACCAGTCCAGAGTCTCTTTGTCTATGGGTTTATAAATTCTGGCAACTCTTTGTCTGTTCATCCCTCTTTGTTGTTTCCTAATTGGCCATTTTTCCCCTTTTCCTGCATGGTATCAGTTTCAAAGTTTCAAACCTCACTGCTGCCCCCCACCCCCCTTCGGCTTCCCCTTATCTTGTAACATTATTGTAAATAATCTGGCAGATTAGAGCTGTCTCTGCCTGTCATGTATGCATTTCTCTCCCATGGACCACCCTCCCCTAATCTGCCTTTCTTGTCTTGAAAATCCTTTCACCTGGAGGGTGGGCAGGAGCATGGTCCATTATAAGAAGTGCACTGAGTGGCATTTGTTTTTCCCAAAGGTATTTATTCACACTTGGAGCAAACACTTCATAAATCCACTTAGTAAAAAGGTTACACAAGGTTTGCTATTAGCCCTCCATATGGCATTCACTTTGTTTTTCAACATTTGTTAACATAAAAAAAAAAATTCAGAGAAACCAAGATGGCAGCATAGGTAAACACCTGAACTGCTGCCTCACACAACAATTTCAAAACTACAACTAAAAGACAAAACGGACATCATGCAGAACCACAGGAATGCTGGCTGAGTGGAAATTCTACAACTAGAAGGAAAGAGAAAAGCACACTGAGACTCACAGGAGCTGCAGAAGTAAAGGCAGAGGTACGCAGGTGCACGCGCGGAGAGGGCTGGCTGACAGGTGCGAGTGCAGAGAGCGCTGGCAACTGAGTACGTGGCTGTCTTTTTCAAGTGGAAGGGAGACAAAAGCTCCTGACTGCTCAAAACTCCAGTTCTGGACGAGACTCTGGGGACCCAGACTCATATGGGGAGAAACTGGACTGTCTGGCAGCGGGCAAAACTCGAGGGCAGTTTTCTCTCAGGTGCTTGCAGCGATTACCGGATTACCGTGGGACACTGAGACCCAGGGGCCTCTTATGGGAAGCCATAGCTGTTTGCTCCACCCTGAGATCCTGCTCCACGAAGTCATTGCTGTTTGCTCCGCCCTGAGACTCCGCCCCATCCAAGCTGAGTGAAGAGGCTTTTGCATATGAATGGCCTGGTCCTTTGAATTCTAAACTTATCTAACAAACTGCAGATGAGTCAGAGAGACACAGAACATCCAAAAGAAGGCCCAAGGCCCTGCAGCAGCTTGCATTGCTTCACAGCTGGGCCTCATCTGGGCACCTCCAAAACCCAAACAAAGAAGAGGAATCTGCAGATCTCTCCGTAGCTCCTGCTGGGTGGCCTCAGGCAGAGTCTAAATTAGCACCACCTTGGAGATCCAAGAGCCAGTGTACCCAGTGGTCAGAGTAGGACCATCCAGATTACAACTCCTCAGATCCATAAGGGACACACTCAGGGGGCAGACTCAGTGAGCACCAAAGCCCCACTGAAGCAAGTCTTGCCTCATAATGGTGTCTCCAGCACAGAAGTTCTCCCAGTGTAGACACAGCTGATCCACAGCCAATTGGCCTGGAGGTGAAGTCCTCCCAGTGATACCAATAACAATCAAGGCTTAACTACAACAAGACTGTGCACACAGCCCACAAAGGGGTGCACCAAGAGTGTCCACCTCAGGAGACTGGGGAGCCTGAGCCACTGGGCCCTATAGGACACCTAGCACACAAAGCCACTCTATCAACTCAAGGAAGCAGCCAAAATGCGGAGACAAAGAAATAGGTCACAAATGAAAGAAATGGAGGAAAGCAAACGACTGGATATAGAGTTCAAAACCATGGTTATAAGGTTTTTCAAGAATTTTCTAGAAAAGGCTGATAAATTTAGCGAGACCCTCAAGGATATGAAAACGGACCAACTAGAAATTAAGCATACATTGACTGAAATGAAAAATAATATAGAGATCCAACAGCAGACTAGAGGATCGCAAGAATCAAGTCAAAGATTTGAAATACAAAGAAGCAAAAAACACTCAACCAGAAAAGCAAAAAGGAAAAAGAATCCAAGAATATGAAGATAGTGTAAGTAGCCTCTGGGACAACTTCAAGCGTACCAACATCAGAATTATGGGGGTGCCAGAAGAAGAGAGAGAGCAAGATACTGAAAACCTATTTGAAGAAATAATGACCGAAAACTTCCCCCACCTGGTGAAAGAAATAGACTTACAAGTCCAGGAAGCGCAGAGAACCCCAAACAAAAGGAATCCAAAGAGGACCACACCAAAAACATCATAATTAAAATGCCAAGAGCAAAAGACAAAGAGAGAATATTAAAAGCAGCAAGAGAAAAACAGTTAATTTCCTACAAGGGAGCACCCATACGATTGTCAGCTGATCTCTGGACAAAAACTATGCAGGCCAGATGGGAGTGGCAAGAAATATGCAAACTGATGAATAGCAAGAACCTACAACCAAGATTACTCTACCCAGCAAAGCTATCATTCAGAATTGAAGGTCAGATAAAGAGCTTCACAGATAAGAAAAAGCTAAAGGAGTTCATCACTGCCAAACCAGTATTATATGAAATGCTGAAAGGTATTCTTTAAGAAGAGGAAGAAGAAGAAGAAAAAGGTAAAGATAAAAATTATGAACCACAAATACATATCTATCAACCAGTGAATCTAAAAATCAAGTGAATTAAAAATCTGATGAACAGAACAAACTGGTGAATATAATAGAATCAGGGGCATAGAAAGGGAGTGGACTGACAATTCTTGGGGGGAAAGGGGTGTGGGGGATGCGGGAAGAGACAGGACAAAAATCGTACACCTATGGACGAGGACGGGGGTGTTAAGGGCAAAGGGTGGGATGGGAACCGGGTGGAGGGGAGCTATGGGGGGAAGAAAGAGGAACAATTGTAATAATCTGAACAATAAAGATTTACTTAAAAAAAACACAAAAACATTCAAACCTGTAATGAATTTTTGTGAGTTTATTTGAGCCAAACTGTCGACAATTGCCGGGAAGCAGAATCTCAACGTATTGGGCTAGTGCTCTGGAGAATGGCAGTTTTTCGCCTTGTTTGATACATTACTAGAGGCCTGGTGCATGAAAATTCATGCACTGGAGGGGGGTCCCTCAGCCCAGACTGCCCCCTTTCACTGTCTGGGAGCCCTCAGGGGCGGGAGGCGACCCAGTGATCAGTGGAAGGCAACGCCCCATCACACCTCTGCTGCTGCCAGTGCCAACACAAAAGCCTCGGCCTGACTTGGTTACCTGAACCTCGGGGGGGCTCTGGGTAGCTGAGCAGCCGCCATCTGAGGCTTGTCTGCGCTTTGGGCCGGCCCTGGACGGCTGGACAGCCGACATCTGAGGCTTGCCTGCGCCTCGTGCTAGCCCTGGGTGGCTGTGGGTCTGAGGGGACTGGGGTACTCTGGAGGCAGGCGTGCAGAATGGCCGGGTGTCTGCCACCCAGGCAGGGATGAGGGGACTGGTTGCCGCCATCTTGTGGCTGTGGGTGCCGCCATCTTTGAGGGCGGGACAGTCAATTAGCGTATTCCCTCCTTATTGGCTGTGGGTGCCGCCATCTTTGCAACGGCGTGAGGGTCAATTAGCATATTCCCTCTTTATTAGATAGGCTAATCAAAGGAGGAGACCTAATGGGTTACATGAAATCCATTGGTGATAGATTAGGGAGGTGGGAGAAAGCAAAGGGAAGGGGGGGAACCTCTGAGATTGGATAAAAAGTAAAATGATAAACACATATTTCTTTTATTTAAGTGCATATACGATAGTTAACAGTCAACAATTAACATGATAACAATAACAATGAAGGAATTTATGATCTTTGTCCTGGCGCTCAGGCACATTTGGTTGTGCCCTGAGGGGTCTGGAAAAAGGGGTTACAAGTTACCCTGATAGTCCAATGATATGTTATCATAGATGCAAAAGACATCAGACAGGCTTATTTAGGTAAAGATTGACTTTTATCAGGGAAGAATCTAGCCTAAGACATGACTACTTACTATAAATTGCTTTTAGTTAAAAAGTTTTAATTTTAGACCATTTTTTGTGGTTACTTTAGGACTCTAGAGTTTGCAAGGCCACCATGCAGGCCTTCCCTGAGCTACTCAGGTTAACATGTGACCCCTTTTTGTCCACACATTATTTTTCTTGAAAACTCCTAGGTTTTCAGAATGGTAGATGAGTAGATGCTTCAATTTAAAGTCCCCACTTGCATTCCCACACAGCAGTAGCATCAGCCTCTCCTCCATTGGCTTGTGTCCTGGCAGTGACTTCTCCTGTGTGATGTAGGTCCTCTTTGCCATTTCCTCCCAGAAGAGGCCTGTCTCATCACAATTGAACATTGTTGGGAACAAATCCCTTGGCCTCTAAGTATTGAAATTCTGTCATGAAATTACCAACGTCTACGTTGTTAGAACTGTCAGCCTCCCAATGCCTCACTACACTATGAATGCCACTTTTTTTCTTAAATTTATCAAACTACCCCTTGTTAGGGTCACCAAAGGAGGAACACATGAGTCCAAAAGGGATAAAGAATTATAAATTTACTAGAGGCTTGGTGCACAAAATTCGTGCACAGGTCGGGGTCCCCTCAGCCCAGCCTGCACCCTCTAGGATTGGGCCTAAACTGGCAGTCGGACATCCCTCTCACAATCCTGGACCACTGGCTCCTAATTGCTCACCTGCCTGCCTGCCTGGTTGCCCCTAACTTCCCACCACTGCCAGCCAGGTCACCCCCAACTGCTTCCCATGTGGCTTAAGAAGAAAATTTTCATCAGGTTTATTCTCTAACTTCATTTGTCCTTGGGTGTGGTCAGTAAATGACACTAATTGGATTTTTGCTATCTGTCTCCCTGAGTAGGTTGATATAAGCTACTTACCCTCCGGCAAAATGCAAATAATTTATTCTTAAGTGTCCTTGTTTTAGGAAAGATAGGATTTACTAGATGGCTCCAAATTGCTGTTTAACCATCTCAGTTTCCCTATTCCTGGTTTACTGGCCTGTGTCATTTATATAACTTCCTTTTAACATTTTTCTTTAATTTAATTTTATTGCTTAAAGTATTTCAAATAGTAGTACATATGTCTCCTTTTTTCCCCCATTGACCTTCCACTGGCCTCCCCTACACCCCAGCACATGCCCTCATCCCACCCACCCAGTGTCTTTTGTCCATTGGTTATGCTTATATGCATACATACAAGTCCTTCGGGTGATCTCTTACCCCACCCCCCCAACTCTCCCCAGCCTTCCTGCTGTAATTTGATAGTCTGTCTGATGCTTCTCTGCCTCTGTATCTATCTTTTTGTTCATCAGGTTATAATGTTCTTTATTTGCCATAAATGAGTGAGATCATGTGGTATTTTTCTTTCACTGCCTGGCTTATTTCACTTAGCATAATGCTCTCCAGTTCCATCCATGCTGCTGCAAATGGTAAGAATTCCTTCTTTTTTTAAATAGCAGCATAGTACTCCATTGTGTAGATGTACCATTATTTTCTAATCTACTCATCTGCTGATGGGCATTTAGTCTGTTTCCAAATCTTAGCTATGGTAAATGGTGCTGCTATGAACATAGAGATGCATATATCCTTTCTGATTGCTGTTTCTAGTTTCTTGGGATATATTCCTAGAAGTGGGATGACTGAGTCAAATGGCAGTTCCATCTTTAAATTTTTGAGGAAACGCTATCCTAAGGCAAGGTAGATATACATCAAAGGCCAGAGTTTAGTATACAGAATCCATTGTCAGATTGGCAAAAACTACCTCCGGCTGTTCAGGTATTTGGCCAGGAGGAGGCAGTAACATGTAGATTAAGATGCCCTTAGCTGTCTGGCAGCAAGCAATCAATTTATGCATCCTTTTCAGGTTTGGGGAAATGCCCTCAGCCATTTCCAGATGATTCAGCCCTGCTGACATGTTGGAATTGGCTTCCGGCATCTCACCCTTTTTGATTTTATAAATTTAACAATTAATGCCGGGGTTCTTGATCCAGCATCTAGAAGGGTTCAGGAATCTGGAGAAGGCGCTGTGTGTAAATGATTAAAGAGTCCAGAGATGAAACATAATTTGGAAAGGCATTTGGGGGGCCAGAGGAGCTTGGCTAAAGAAACCAAGTTCTCCAAGTTCTTTTTTTTTTTGTCTCAGGACCCCTTGCTTTTATTAACACCAACTGTCCTAAGGCAAGGTAGATATACATCAAAGGCCAGGGTTTAGTATACAGAATCCATTGTCAGATTGGAAGAATTGCCTATGGCTGTTCAGGTGTTTGGCCAGTAGGAGGCAATAACATGTAGATTAAGATGCCCTTAGGTGTCTGGCAGCAAGCAATCATTTTATGCATCCTCTTAGGTGTGGGGAAATGCCCTCAGCCATCTCCAGATGATTCAGCCCTGCTGACATGCTGGAATTGGCTTCTGGCATCTCACCCTTTTTGATTATACTGTATAAATTTAACAAGAATGTATGTTTTAAGATTTTTAAATTCAACAGAAAGGATAGAGTTCTATCAAGTCCCTTTAAATTGCTGTCAGGCATTAAAGGCATCAGTCTGTAATAAGTTTCTTTTTGGGCCCCAACAGTTCTTTGAGTCCCAAATTCAATGTCCAACAGTTCCTTATGTGTACATGCCAGCAATGATATGCTAGTTCTGGATGGTGGACAAATGGTGGCAATGTAGGTCTGACATTCTTTGGCTTGGTCCTGGACAACCTGCAGCAATGCACAGCTGCTGACTACTAGTATGGCAAGGTATCTTCACCATCTCCATCTCTGGACTGTTTCTTCTCTTGTTGTCCTGGGCGTGTTGTTTGGGGGCCACTACTATTCTGTGGCTGGAGCAATCTGGTCAGTTCCTCTCTGGGATCCATTGTTGTAGGAATCCACAGGGGCTTGGAGGAGTTTTCTGGAAATATACAAACATATTCTCCATCAAAGGTTAATAATGGAATCTTTTCTGTAAACTAGACTTGGGATCCATTCATTTTTGCCCAAACGATTTTCCTTTGACTTATTCTGACACCATATGTGTCTTGCTATCAGCATTACAAATGAAGAATAATTTTCAAAGTAAAAATTTAAAGCAATTAAGGTGTGATGTAACTTTATTACAGGGGATTATTCTACCACCCCCCCTTTTTAATTTAAATATTATTAGGAGGCTTTTGGAAATTTTACAATGCAGTCTTGATAACTTTTAATTTAAATCTTTGTACAGAAATATTACTGCTCTGGATTCATTGCATGTTAAGCAGCTTTTACTATGAGATTAACCATCAATAAAAAAATTAGTTAATGCTTCAGGAACAGTTTCCTGTCCAGTATAATTAAGTTTTCTTAAATATTCACTTATTTCAATTTGCCAATTTAAATCAATCTGAAATAAGGTTAATTTTTTAACTTTACTAGTCCTAGGTTATGGACAGTAAATGACATTAATTTCTTCAATTAGTCTTCGAGTAATATTTTTGTTTTATTTATTTATTTGTTTATTGTTTAAAATATTACAAATAGTAGTACATATGTCTCCTTTGTTTCCCCATTGACCTTCCCTCAGCCTCCCCTACCCCCTGGCACATGTCCTCACCCCACCCACCCAGTGTCTTGTGTCCATTGGTTATGCTTATATGCATGCATACAAGTCATTTGGTTGATCTCTTACCCACACTCCCCCATCACTTCCCAGCCTTCCCACTGTAATTTGACAGTCTGTTTGATGCTTCTCTGCCTCTCTATCTTTTTGTTCATCAGGTTATAATGTTCTTTATTATCCATACTTGAGGCCTGGTGCACGAAATTCGTGCATGGGGGGGTGTCCCTCAGACCAGCCTGCACCCTCTTCAATCTAGGACTGCTGGCTCCCAACTGCTTGCCTGCCTGCCGGCCGTCCTGATTGCCCCTAACCGCTTCTGCCTGCCAGCCTGATCACCCCCTAACCACTCCTCTGCCAGCCTGATTGATGCCTAACTGCTCCCCTGCCAGCCCTGGTCACCCCTAACTGCCCTCCCCTGAAGGCCTGGTCACCCCTAACTGCCCTCCCCTTCAGGTCTGGTCCCCTCCAACTGCTCTCCCCTGCAGGCTTGGGTCCCCCCCAACTGCCCTTCCCTGCAGGCCCGGTCGCCCCCAACTTCCCTTCTGTGCTGCCCTGGTCACCCCTAACTGCCCTCCCCTGCAGGCTTGATCACCCCCAACTGCCCTCCCTTGCAGGCCTGGTCCCTCCCAACTGTGCTCCCCTGCTGGCTATCTTGTGGTGGCCATCTTGTGTCCACATGGGGGCAGCCATCTTTGACCACATGGGGCAGCCATCTTGTGTGTTGGAGTGATGGTCAATTTGCATATTACTCTTTTATTAGATAGGAAATGAATGAGATCATGTGGTATTTTGCTGTCACTGCCTGGCTTATTTCACTTAGCATAATGCTCTACAGTTCCATCCATGCTGCTGCAAATGGTAAGAATTCCTTCTTTTTTATAGCAGCATAGTATTCCATTGTGTATATGTAGCATAGTTTTCTATTCCACTCATCTGCTGATGGGCATTTAGGCTGTTTCCAAATCTTAGCTATGGTGAATTGTGCTGCTATGAACATAGGGGTGCATATATCCTTTCTGATTGGTGTTTCTGTTTTCTTGGGATATATTCCTAGAAGTGGTATCACTGGGTCAAATAGCAGTTCCATTTTTAAATTTTTGAGGAAACGCCATACTGTTTTCCACAGTGGCTGCACCAGTCTGCATTCCCACCAGCAGTGCAGGAGGGTTCCTTTTTCTCTGCATCCTCTCCAGCACTTGTCGTTTGTTGATTTGTTGATGATAGCCATTCCGACAGGTGTGAGATGGTACCTCATTGTTGTTTTGATTTGCATCTCTCATATGATTAGTGACTTTGAGCATGTTTTCACGTGTCTCTTGGCTTTCTGAATGTCCTCTTTCGAAAAGTATCTATTTAGGTCCTTTGCCCATTTTTTATTGGGTTATCTTCCTTTTGTTAAGTTGTATGAATTCCCTGTAAATGTTGGAGATTAAACCCTTACTGGAGATGACATTGGCAAATATGTTCTCCCATGCAGTGGGCTTTCTTGTTGTTTTGTTGATGGTTTCTTTTGCTGTGCAGAAGCTTTTTATTTTGATGTAGTCCCATTTGTTTATTTTCTTCTTAATCTCTGTTGCCCTAAGATCTGTGTCTATAAAGGTATTGCTACGACATATGTCTGCAATTTTGCTGCCTATGGAGTCTTGTAGGGTTTTGATGGTTTCCCGTCTTATGTTCAAGTCCTTTAGCCATTTTGAGTTTGCTTTTGTGTACGGTGTAAGTTGGTGATCTAGTTTCATTTTTTTGCATGTCTCTGACCAAATTTCCCAGCACCATTTATTGAAGAGGCTTTTTTGATTCCATGTATGCTCTTGCCTCCTTTGTCAAATATTAATTGAGTATACTGGTTTGGGTCAATTTCTGGGTCCTCTATTCTGTTCCAAGGTCTATATGTCTGTTCTTGTGCCAGTATCAGGCAGTTTTCAGAACCATGTCTTGGAATTATAGTTTGATGTCTGGTATTGTGATCCCTCCAACTTTGTTCTTCTTTCTCAGGATAGCTGTGGCTATTCAGGGTGTTTTATTATTCCTGATGAATTTTTGGAGAGTTTGTTTTATATCTTTGAAATATGCCATTGGTATTTTAATAGGTATTGCATTGAATCTATAGATTGCTTTAGGTAGTATGAACATTTTAATGATGTTGATTCTACCAATCCATGAACATAGTATGTTCTTCCATTTGTTTATGTCTTCCCCTATCTCTATTTTTCATTGTACTGTAGTTTTCTAAGTACAGGTCTTTTACGTCCTTGGTTAAGTTTATTCCTAGGTATCTTAATTTTTTTGGTACAGTGGTAAATGGGATTGCTTTTTTCATTTCTCTTTCTGTGAGTTCATTATTGGTGTATAAAAAGGCCATAGATATCTGGCCGTTAATTTTGATTCTATATTGCCAAATTCATTTATTAGGTCTAGTAGTTTTTTGATGGAGTCTTTGGGGTTTTCTATGTATGGTATCATGTCATCTGCGAATAAGGACAGTTTTGCTTCTTCTTTTCCAATTTGGATGCCTTTTATTTCTTCTTGTCTGATCGCTATGGCTAGTACTTCTAATATTATGTTGAACAGGAGTAGTGAAAGTGGGCATTCTTGTCTTGTTCCTGTTCTTAGGGGAAATGAGTTTAGTTTTTGCCCATTGAGTATGATGTTGGCTGTAGGTTAGTCATATAGGGCTTTTATTATGTTGAGATATGATCCCTCTATTCCAGTGGTTGGCAAACTGTGGCTGGCGAGCTGCATGCGGCTTGTGAGCTGCGGTTTGCTGCTCTGTTGACTGAGTTTGCCGACCACTGTGGTAAGGTATTACCCTTATCCAGAAGTTTTGACTTCAGGTTAAAGACATTAGTACATTATTAAAATGTTTTTTAAGTTTTTTCCCCTAAGGCAGTGGTCGGCAAACTCATTAGTCAACAGAGAGGCAAACCGTGGCTCGTGAGCCGCATGTGGCTCGCCAGCCGCAGTTTGCCAACCTCTGCTCTATTCCCACTTTGCTGAGAATTTTTATCAAGAAAGGGTGTTTGGTTTTGTCAAATGCTTTTTCTGCATCAATTGATATGATTATATGATTTTTGTCTCTCAGTTTGTTTATGTGATGTATCACATTTTATTGATTTGCGGATATTGTACCATCCTTGCATCCCTGGGATGAATCCCACTTGGTCATGGTGTATGGTCTTTCAAATGTATTGCTGACTCTGATTTGATAGAATTTTGTTGAAGATTTTAGCATCTATGTTCATCAAGGATATTGGCCTGTAGTTCTCTTTTTTTGTGGTGTCTTTATCTGGTTTTGGGATTAGGGTAATGCTGGCTTCATAGATAGAGCTTGGAAGTATGCCTTCCTCTTGAATTTTTAAAAACTGTTTGAGGAGGGTAGGTTTTAGTTGTTCTTTGAATCCTTGGTAGAACTCCCCTGTAAAGCTGTCCAGAGCAGGGTTTTTGTTGGTTGAAAGGTTTTTAATCGCTGTTTCAATTTCTTTGGTAGTTATCAGCCTATTCAGGTTTTTTGATTTTTCTTGGTTGAGCTTGGGAGCTTGTATTTTTCTAAGAGTATGTCCATTTCATCTATGCTGTCTATTTTGTTGGAATAGAGTTGTTCATAGTTATTTTTCATAATTGTTTGTATTTCTGTGGGATCAGTTGTTACTTCACCTCTTTCATTTCTGATTTTGTTTATTTGGGTCCTCTATCTTTGCTTCTTGGTGAGCCTGGCTAGAGGTTTATCAATTTTGTTTATCCTTTCAAAGAATCAGCTCTTGGTTTTGTTTATTTTTTTTTGGTATTTATTTATTTTGGTCTCTATTTCATTTATCTCTGCTCTGATCTTTATTATTTCCTTCCTTGTGCTTATGCTGGGCTTTTCTAGTTGCTCTTTTTCTAACTCTTTGAGTTGTAGGGTTAGGTAATTTATTACCATTGTTTCTTGTTTTGTTTTTTTTTTTGTTTGTTTGTTTGTTTTTTTTGCTGTAGGCTTGTAGAGCTGTGAACTTCTCTCAAGACTGCTTTCGCTGTGTCCCATAGATTTTGGATTGTTGTGTTTTCATTGTCATTTGTTGCCATGATGCTTTTTATTTCTTCTTTGATATCTCTGGTAACTCAATTGTTGTTTAATAGCATGCTATTTAGTCTCCAGGTGTTTGATTTTTTAAATTCTTTTTATTGTAGTTGATTTCCAGATTTATGCCATTGTGATCTGAGAAGATGCTTGATATGATTTCTATCTTTTTGAATTTGAAGAGACTTTGCCTGTGACATAATATATGGTCTATCTTTGAAAATGACCCATGTGCACTTGAGAAGAATGTATATTCTGTGGCTTTGGGGTGAAATGTTCTGAAGATTTCAATTAATTCCATCTGATCTAGTGATTCATTTAGAATTTTTTTTTAATTTTTTTATTAAGGTATTATATGTGTACATATCTTACCATTGCCTCCCCACCCCACTCCCATACATGCCCTCAACCCCCAAAGTTTTGCATCCGTTGGTTACTCTTATATGCATGCATATAAGTCCTTCGGTTGATCTCTTATTTCCCCCACCTCTCCCTAACCTTCCCGCTGTAATTTTACAGTCTGTTTGGTGCTTTACTGCCTCTGTATCTATCTTTTTCTTCATCAGTTTATACTGTTTTTCATTATCCCCAAATGAGTGAGATCATGTGGTATTTTTCTTTCATTGACTGGCTTATTTCACTTAGCATAATGTTCTCTAATTCCAGCCAGGTGCCTACAAATGGTAATAATTCCTTCTTTTTATGGCAGCATAGTATTCCATTGTGTAGATGTACCATAATTTTCTGATCCAGTCATCTGCTGGCGGGCACCTAGGCTGTTTCCAAATCTTAGCTATTGCAAATTGTGCTGCTATGAACATAGGGGTGCATATATCCTTTCTGATTGGTGTTTCTAGTTTCTTAGGATATATTTCTAGGAGTGGGATTACTGGGTCAAATGGGAGTTCCATTTTCAGTTTTTTGAGGAAACTCCATACTGTTCTCCACAGTGGCTACACCAGTCTGCATTCCCACCAGCAGTGCACGAGGGTTCCTTTTTCTCTGCATCCTCGCCAACACTTGTCGTTTGTTGATTTGTTGATGATAGCCATTCTGACAGGTGTGAGATGGTATCGCATTGTTGTTTTGATTTGCATCTCTCGGATAATTAGTGACTTTGAGCATGTTTTCATGTGTCTCTTGGCCTACCTTCTGTCTTCTTTAGAAAAGATTCTATTAAGGTCCGTTGCCCATTTTTTTATTGGATCTTTTATCTTCCTTTTATTAAGTTGTATAAGCTGCCTGTAGATGTTGGAGATTAAACCTTTATCAGTGATAACATTTGCAAATATGTTCTCCCATACAGTGGGGTTTCTTCTTGTTTTGTTGATGGTTACTTTTGCTGTGCAAACGCTTTTTATTTTGATGTAGTCCCATTTGTTTATTTTCTCTTTGGCTTCCATTGCCCTAGGGGCAGTATCAGTTCTTTCAGCATATGTCTGAGATTTTGCTGCCTGTGGATTCCTCTAGTATTTTTATGGTTTCCCGTCTTATATTTAAGTCCTGTATCCATTTTGAGTTTATTTTGTGTATGGTGTAAGTTGGTGATCTAGTTTCATTTTTTTTGCATGTATCTGTCCAATTTTCCCAACACCATTTATTGAAGAGACTCTTGACACCATTGTATGTTCATGCCTCCTTTGTCAAATATTAATTGCGCATATTGGTTTGGGTCGATATCTGGATTCTCTATTATATTCCTTCCATCTATATGTCTGTTCTTGTACCAGTAGCAGGCTGTTTTGAGGACAGTGGCTTTGTAATACAGCTTGAAATCTGGTATTGAGATCCCTCCTACTTTATTCTTCTTTCTCAGGATTGCAGTGGCTATTCGGGGTCTTTTTTTATTCCAGATGAATTTTTGGAGAGTTCTTTCTAGGTCTGTGAAATATGCCATTGGTATTTTAATGGGGAGTGCAGTGAATCTATAGATTGCTTTGGGTAGTATGGACATTTTGATTATGTTGATTCTACCAGTCCATGAACATGGTATGTTCTTCCATCTGTTTACATCTTCCTCTATCTCTTTTTTCAGTGTCCTATAGTTTTCCGTGTATAGGTCTTTTACCTCCTTGGTTAGGTTTATTCCTAAGTATCTTAATTTTTTTGGTACAATGGTAAATGGGATTGCTTTTTTAGTCTCTCTTTCTGTAAGTTCACTATTGGTGTATAGAAATGCCACAGATTTCTTGGCTTTAGTTTTGTATCCTGCTACATTGCCGAATTCATATATTAAGTCTGTTAGTTTTTTGATGGAGTCTTTCGGGTTTTTTATGTACAATATCATGTCATCTGCAAATAAGGACAGCTTTACTTCTTCTTTTCCAATTTGGATGCCTTTTATTTCTTCTTCTTGTCTAATTGCAATGGCTAATACTTCCAGTACTATGTTGAACAGGAGTCGTGAGAGTGGGCATCCCTGTCTTGTTCCTGTTCTTAGGGGAAATGGTTTTAGTTTTTGCCCATTGAGTATGATGTTAGCTGTGGGTTTATCATATATAGCTTTTATTATGTTGAGGTATGATCCTTCGATTCCCACCTTGTTGAGAGTTTTTATCAAGAAAGGGTGTTGGATTTTGTCAGATGCTTTTTCTGCATCAATTGATATGACTATGTGATTTTTATCTCTCAATTTGTTTATGTGATGTATCACATTTATTGATTTGCGGCTATTGTACCATCCTTGCATTCCTGGGATAAACCCTACTTGGTCATGGTGTATGATCTTTCTGATGTACTGCTGGATCTGATTTGCTAGAATTTTGTTGAGGATTTTGGCATCTACATTCATGAGGGATATTGGCCTGTAATTCTCCTTCATTGTGTTGTCTTTATCTGGTTTTGGTATTAGGGTGATGCTGGCTTCATAGAAGGAGCTTGGAAGTGTTCCTTCCTCTTGAATTTTTTGGAATAGTCTGAGGAGGATAGGTTTTAGTTCTTCCTTGAATGTTTGGTAAAACTCTCCTGTGAAGCCGTCTGGCCCAGGGCTTTTGTTTGCCGGAAGCTTTTTGATGACTGCTTCAATTTCTTCCATAGTTACTGGCATATTGAACTGTTTAGATTCTTCCTGATTAAGTTTTGGAAGGTTATATTTTTCTAGGAATCTGTCCATGTCCTCCAGGTTGTCCAGTTTGTTGGAATAGAGCTGTTCGTAGTATTTTTTAACAGTCCTTTGTATTTCGACGGGATCTGTTGTTATTTCACCTCTTTCATTTCTGATTTTGTTTATTTGGGTCCTCTCTCTTTGCTTCTTGGTGAGCCTGGCTAGAGGTTCATCAATCTGGTTTATCCTTTCAAAGAACCAGCTCTTGGTTTGTTGATCTTTTGTATTGTTTCTTTGGTCTCTATGTCGTTTATTTCTGCTCTGATCTTTATTATTTCCTTCCTTCTGCTTACACTGGGCTTTTCTTGTTGCTTTTTTTTTCTAACTCTTTGAGTTGTTGGGTTAGGTAATTTATTACCATTTTTTCTTGTTTTTTGCAGTAGACTTGTAGAGCTATGAACTTCCCTCTCAAGACTGCTTTCACTGTGTCCCATAAATTTTGGATTGTAGTGTTTTCATTGTAATTTGTTGCCATGATGTTTTTTATTTCTTCCTTGATCTCTCTGGTAACCCAGTCATTGTTTAATAGCATGCTGTTTAGTCTCCATGTGTTTGATTTCTTTGGGTTGTTTTTATTGTAGTTGATTTCCAGATTTATGCCACTGTGGTCTGAGAAGATGCTAGATATGATTTCTATCTTCTTGAATTTGAAGAGACTTTGCCTATGTCCCAACATATGGTCTATCTTTGAAAATGACCCATGTGCACTTGAGAAGAATGTATATTCTGTGACTTTGGGGTGAAATGTTCTGAAGATGTCAATTAATTCCATCTGGTCTAGTGAGTCATTTAGGATTGATGTTTCTTTGCTGATTTTTTGTGTAGAGGATTTGTCCAATGGTGATAGTGGTGTATTGAAGTCTCCTACTATGACTGTATTGCTGTCAATCTCTCCCTTGATATCATCCAGGAGTTTTTTTATGTATTTGGGTGCTCCTGTATTGGGTGCATATATGTTTACCAGAGTTATTTCTTCTTGTTGGATTGCTCCCTTTAGTATTATGAAATGGCCTTCCTTATCTCTTGTTATGTCCTTCAGTTTGAGATCTAATTTGTCAGAAATAAGTATTGCTACCCCAGCTTTTTTTTCAGTTCCATTTGCCTGGAAAACCTTTTTCCATCCCTTCACCCTCAGTCTGTGTGCATCTTTTTTTCTGAGGTGGGTTTCTTGTAGACAGCAGATATATGGGTCGTGTTTTCTTATCCAATCCGTTACCCTATGTCTTTTGATTGGGGCATTTAATCCATTTACATTTAAAGTTATTATTGATAGGTACTTATTTGTCGCCATTCCTATTCTTTACCCCTGTGTTACTTCTTCGCTTCCTGTTTTTTTTCTTTCTTTTTTTTTTAATTTTTTTAATTTTTTTATTTTTTTACAGCAGACCCTTTAGCATTTCTTGCATTGCTGGTTTGGTGGTAATAAATTCCCTTAGTCCTTTTTTGTCTGTGAAGCTCCTGATTTCACCTTCAATTTTGATTGACAGCCTTGCTGGGTACAGTATTCTTGGATTCAGCCCCTTCCTTTGCATGACTTTGTATATTTCATTCCATTCCCTTCTGGCCTGATGAGTTTCTGTTGAGAAATCAGTTGCTAGTCTGATGGGGGTTCCTTTGTATGTAACTTTTTGTCTCTCTCTTGCTGCTTTTAAGATTCTTACTTTGACATTGGTGTTTGCCAGTTTAATTATAATGTGCCTTGGCGTCGGTCTTTTGGGGTTCATTTTGCTTGGGACTCTGTGAGCTTCTTGGATTTGTGTGTGTTTTTTCTTCCCTATATCTGGGAAATTTTCTGTCATTATTTCTTCAAAGAGGTTTTCTATTCCTTGCTCAGCTTCCTTTCCTTCTGGAACCCCTATTATGCGGATGTTGTTTTGTTTCGTGTTGTCCCAAAGTTCCCTTAGACTCTCCTCCTGCCTTTTAATTTTTTTTTCTAGAAGTTGCTTTTCTTGGGTATTTTTTTCCATCTTGTCTTCTAGCTCACTGATGCGGTCCTCTGCTTCTTCTAGTCTACTCTTGATGCTTTCTATTGAGTTCTTTACAGCAGCGATGTCATTTTTCATTTCTTCTTGGTTCTTCTTCATTTCCTCTTGGTTCTTGCTCATATTGTCGAATTTGTCTTCCATTCTTTTCAGCCACCTTATGACCATTTCTCTGAATTCTTTTTCTGGAAGGTTGCTTGCCTCCATTTCGTTTACTTCCTTTTCTGGTGATGCCTGCTTTTCTTTCATATGCGGGCTGCCTCTTTGTCTCCCCATGGTCTCTCTTCTCTGGGTGTCTGGTTATGTAGTTCTCTCTCTCCTGGGTTGATTTAAAGGCACAAAATACAGCACTACCACGTACAACTCACAAGGCACTGAACAGGAATGTATTCACGATATTAATAACCTCCAATAAAGGTGACCACCAGAGAAAGGCAAATTAGGTGATAGGAGAGAAAGAAGAAGAGGAAAAAAGAAAGAAAGGAAGAAAAAAAGAAAAAAGGAGTGTGAAAATGAAATTGGGAATAGGGAAAGTGAAGAGAAAAAAAAAAGTAAGAGAGACAAGAAAGTGACTAAGAGAG
This sequence comes from Plecotus auritus, assembly GCF_963455305.1. Lineage (NCBI taxonomy): Eukaryota > Metazoa > Chordata > Mammalia > Chiroptera > Vespertilionidae > Plecotus > Plecotus auritus. The sequence goes on along the minus strand of NC_137770.1, from coordinate 117,798,810 downwards.
AAAGGGGAACAGACTATATATATTGGGGATAAAACTCCAATAGAACAATCACTAATCCCAGCAAATGCCAGCAACAAGTGCCTGGGGATTAGTACAAACTACAACACTAACTAATATGGAGTGAGGCAAGGGAAAGCTGAAGCACAAAACAAACAAAAAAATAAACAAAAGAAGAATAAGCAAAACAATCTCACAAAAAAGCATAAAAATTGGATATAATCTACATTCAAGCAAACAACAACAAAAGGACAGAGAGAAGGACAAGTTTATGGATAGCTCAGACAGCGAAGGGAGAGGTGTATGTGGACTTGGAACAGGGGATTGGAGATTAGATATGTAAGTAGGGTGAAATTTTAACAAGGGGTAAACAGAAAGAATAGGGAAAATCTAAAGCAGTAAAAGGGTAAGATAAACAGGACACTGAAAAGGGGGAGGTTAGGAAGAGAGTGATGGCCTAAAGGTAGAGTTGAGATAGAGTAAAACGATGCTAAAGGAAAGATAAAAATAGAATGTAGAACCCTAATCCCAAAATAAAATGAAGAGAAAATAAAATGACACTTAAAAAAAAAAAAAGATAAAATAGCAGTAGTAATAATACAGATTGAAAATAAAAATGTAATAATTAAAAAGGTAAAATCAAGTGATGAAAAAAGAAAAAAAAGTTTCTTGATTAAAAGATGCAAAAAATGAAAATAAAAAAAAAATAAAAAAATAAAAAAATAAAAGGTAAAAATAAAATGTGAAGTAGTGAAGGTCATTCACTTCCTCTGTTTTTCTGTTTGGCACGCCTGTTTCTCAGTCCAGACAGTATTGCAGTTCCCTGCGATCCACTGCTCTTCGGTGTTGTAAGCCAGTCCTGATTTTAAGCAGGCGGTGTGTCTTAATTTCTTGTATTCCTTTATTTTTGATTACACAAGAGTCAATTTGTGATTCAGCCCCTGGGTGGCAGTGTTTCTGGATTAACTTCCGGGTCTATCTATGGCCTCTCTAGGCAGTGTTAGAGCCTTCTTTCCCTGTGGCACTCGCCACGGGCCTGTGGGAGTGGTCTGCCTCAGAGCTGACTCTCTGATGGTCACTTCCCGTTCCGATCCCCAGGTTCCAGAAAAACAACTTTCCCCTGCAGTCTCCCAGGGTGTCCCCAACTGGGTGGTCCTATGTATTGGGCTTAGTAATCAGAAGCAAGAGTTTCAAGAGGAAAAAGCCCAGTTGTGCGGACTCCGGGACTGCGCATAAGCCCAGGCACCCAGGGAGCTCAGGGGCTGCGCGTAAGTCTGGACTGCCTGAAATTCTTAGGGTGTCCCTGCACTTCAGATCAAAATGGGTTGCTTTTTAGAGTGCCCTTCTCTTAGCAGCTCTGAGGACCCCTTTCCACAATCACAGATCACGCCAGCCCCTACAGCCACGGATTTTTCTAGGCACAGACTTCCCTGGTCCTCCAGCTCCCGCAAAACGCGCGTTCCTCTCTCCCGCCGGGACCAGGGACCTCACCTTATCCCAGGCGAAATCTGACCTTTCCGTGGTGGAGTGTAGAGCTCCTCTGAACCCGTGTGCTTGCGCCAGTTGGGGAGCGTTGTTCTGGGGCTCGCAGCTGTTCCGTGGGTGCCGCAGTTGTGGATTCTCAGGCTTCAGATAAGCTCCACTTTCTGGATCAAGATGGCGCAGACTCCGTGTCCAAGGCCGCAGCTCCGGGAGGGGACCCAGCCGCATATGGCCTTCACTTTGAGATCTAATTTGTCAGATGTAAATATTGCTACCCCAGCTTTTTTTTCATTTCCATTCACCTGAAAAACCTTTTTCGATACCTTCACCATCAATCTGTGTGAGTCCTTTGTTTAAGGTGGGTTTTCTGTAGACAGCAGATATATGGGTCATGTTTTCTTATCCACTCAGCTACCCTATGTCTTTTGATTGGGGCTTTTAATGCATTTACGTTTAACGTTATTATTGATAGGTCCTTGTTTGTTGCCCTTTTTTTTTCTTTACACCTGTGTTCCTTCTTAGCTTCCTGTTTCTTCTTTTTATAGCAGACCTTTAGCATTTCTGGTATTGCTGGTTTGGTGCTAATTAACTCCTTTAGTCTTTTTTTGTCTGTGAAGCAATTTATTTCACCCTCAATTTTGATTGATAGCCTTGCTAGGTACAGTATTCTTGGATTCAGACCCTTCCTTTGCATGACTTTGTATATGTCAATACATTCCCTTCTGGCCTGATGTGTTTCTGTTGAGAAATCAGTCACTAGTCTGATGGGGGATCCTTTAAAGGTAACTTTCTGTCTCTATCTGGCCGCTTTTAATATTCTTACTTTGTTGTTGTTTGCCAGTTTAATTATAGTGTGCCTTGGCTTTGGTCTTTTTTTTTTTTAAAGTATATTTTTTTTCAAATTTTTATTAAGGTATTATATGTGTACATATCTTACCATTGCCCCCCTCCAATTGGCTTTGGTCTTTTGAGGTTTATTTTGTTTGGGACTCTGTGAGCTTCTTGGACTTGTGTGAGTTTTTTCTTCCCTATATCAGGGAAGTTTTCTGTCCTTATTTCTCCAAATAGATTTTCTATTCCTTGCTCAGTGTCCTCTCCTTCTAGGACCCCTATTATGCAGATGTTGTTTCGTTTCATGTTGTCCCAAAGTTCCCTTAGGCTCTCCTCCTGTTTTTTAGAGTTTTTTTCTAGATGCTGCTCTGCTTGGGTATTTTTTCTACCTTGTCTTCTAGTTCACTGATGCAGTCCTCTGCTTCTTCTAGTCTACTGTTGATGCTTTCTATTGAGTTCTTTGTTGCAGCAATGTCATTTTTCATCTCTTCTTGGTTCTTCTTCATTTCCTCCTGGTTCTTACACATATTGTTGAATTTGTCTTCCATTCTTTTCAGCGACCTTATGACCATTTCTCTGAGTTCTTTCTGTGACATACTGCTTGCTTCCATTTCGTTTACTTCCTTTTCTGGTGATGCCTCTTTTTCTTTCATATGTGGGCTGTTCTTTTGTCTCCACATGATCTCTCTTTTTTGGGTATCTGGTAATGTAGCTTTCTCTCTCCTGTGTTTATTTTAAAGGCACAAAATACAACACAGGAAGGCACAATGCACAAGGCACTGAACACCAATGTATTCATGATACTGATAACCCCAAATAAAGGTGACCACCAGAGAAAAGAGAATTAGGGGATAAGAGAGCAAAAAAGTGCAAAAATGATATTGAGAAAAGGAAAAAAGTTAAGAGAGAAAAGAAAGAGAATAAAAAAGATGGGGTGGGGAACTATTTATGTGGGGAGAAAACTCTAATAGAACAACCACTATTCCCAAATGATGCAAACAACAATCACCAGAGATGAATGCAAACTACAAACAATAAGTATAACAAACAAGGAGAGGAAAAACAGAGGCAAAAAACAAACAAAAACAAAAACAAATAGAAGAGTAACAATCTCACAAACAAGCACAACAATAACCAATCTAATCAACAATCAAGCAAACAACAATAGGACAGAGAGAAAGCAAGACAAAAAAAACCCCAAAAAAACCTAGAGGAAAAATTCAAAACAGAACAAAAAAAAAACAATAACAACAACAACCAAAATAGAATAACAACAACAAATAAAGGGCAGAGAGAAAAATGTGGTGCGGTGTTTCTTCCTTTTCCACGTCCCACATGGAAAGGGAGAAAGACAGGTTCCTGAGGGGAGGAGCTGGGGGTTAAGAAATTAGAGAAAGAAAGAGACAAGAGACAGAAATAGATTCAAGCTGGGTGCCAGGTGGCTTCCTGTCTTCTGATAGAGAGACAGTCACCCTCACCTCAGACAACACAGCATATTTATTGGTTTCCAAAAGGGATTTTATGATCAAAAGGAGTTTCAGGTGTGCCCAAATACTATTCATCAGGATCTGAGTAAGCTCCTTATTTTGGGTGGGTCAAGGTCCTTTTTGTTCCTCATTCCAAGTACATGGAAATCAGTACTGATAACAGGATTCTGCCAGTGCCCTTGGGCTCAGCTGATAAGAATTAAAAAAGTATCCATCTGCCTTCTCAGATGGCTCTCTACATATCCCCCATTTTAATTTTTTAAAAGAAATCTTGCATTTACAGACCAGAAATAAACATATAAGAACAAAAAATGTTTAGGTCCCAATTTTAATGTTCAAAAGTTCTGAGTCCAAATTTTAATGTCCAACAGTTCTGAGTCCAAGTTTAAATGTCCACAAGTTCCAAGTGTACACGTCAGCAATGACACCTGGATGGTGGTCAAATGGTGGTAATGCAGGTTTGACCTCTGGTTTGGTCCTGGGCAACCGGCAGTGACAGCTGCTGACTGCTAGCATGGAAAGGTGTCGTTGGCGTCTTCCATATCTGAACTGTTTCTCCTCTTGTCTTCATGGCTGAATTATTTCCTGCTAATTCCTCTGTTGCAGGAATCCACATGGTCTTGGAGTTTTTGGAAATATAAACATATTCTAGTCCAAAGGTTAATAAAGAAATCTTTTTTATGAATTTTACTTGGGATCCTTTTAATTTTTTGCCCCAAATTATGACTGCTTTAGGGTTCATTGCATGTTAAACGATTTTAACATGAAATGAACTACCAATAGAAATTTTGGTTAATACTTTAGGAACAGGCTTTTGTACAATTAGATTTTCTTGAATATTCCCTTATTTCATTTAGCCAATTTAAATTAATCTGAAAACTTGACTATTTTACTGACAAATTTAATACTTTAATGACAATTTTAGTTAATAGAAAGAATTATATGCATCCTTGAGAAAGCCCTGAGCACTCCTGGATTTAGGCTAGATTTAGATATAGGGCAGCTGCCATCAACCACTTCTCTGTTGCCTGGGTCTCAGTCTTAGCTGGGCCAAGTCTCTTGTTTGTAACTGGGTTTCAGTCTTAGCTGGGCCAAATCTGTTTGTTGCCTGGGTCCCAATCTGAGCTGGGCATGGGAAGCACGAAGCAGCCATGGGGTAGGAGACCTCCCTCAGAAGGGGAGAGTGTTCAAGCCCCTGTAATGTTGGGGCGGTGAGGATCTGTGCCACACCTCTGTTGACCCCCAAGTTCTCTCCTGATGGCCCCCTGCGACTGTGCCTGTCTTAGGTTGCCCCTCCCTTGAGGAGTCTTATCCGTCATTGACTAACCAGCCATCCTCCAGGCCCAAGCAGGGTGATGTAAGGTTCAGTTCTGTCTCCTTGGTAGCCTATGCCCCTATGGCCTCCATGCCCAGCACCTGCCTTGGGATCCCCGCACTGGTGGGGGGCCCCGGCATTGATCATATATCTTGGGGAACCCAGGTTTCTTCTCCAGGGAGGGCCCAGCTCACACCATTGTGCGAGAGACAGATCTATGGTACCATCCAACATGAGGTTTCAACCTCAGAATGAACTGAAAACTCAAGCAACAGCTGTGGGCAATTGAATTGTGAGAAGAGGGTTCCTTTTGACAAAAAGGGCCAATATAGAATGCTCAAGTACCTTCCCAAGGGGCCTTTCACACAGTGGAAGGAATTGAATCCTTTCATGTCCCTTTTAAATTGTTGCCAAACATTAAAAAAAATTTAGATTTTTAAGTTTGTTTGGATTAATTGTACAATATGCTGTTTGTAAAATATCAAAAATTATAATGACATTGTAGAATAATACCATGCAATTTCAAGTATATTAGATGTTTTAAAAGGATTTCTTTTAAGAAGAGAGAATAATTTTCTTGTATTACTCTGGGCCCTTGGAGCTTTACAAGAATCATCTCTGTTAAGGCCTTGAAATTTTAACATGGAAAAAAAACCATCAAACAAATATTTATATTCATATATGATTTACTAGTTTTTGCATCGCCATTCATATGCAAACTTGTTATCTACTTCCTGCTGGTTACTTGCCTCAGGGCGGGAATTTCAAAAGGGGCTGCTTAAAATGCCTTGGGAAACTAGCTTTAATTTGTCTCCCAGTTCATCTTTGCCATCTTTAAAGCCAAAATCTCTAGGATTTTTATTCTGTACACAGAAAAGTGTCAAGCCCAGCTCAAAAACTATGCGCACTCGTTTTTATTTATTTATTTATTTATTTATTTATTTATTTATTTTAAGATTTTATTTATTTATTTATTTATTTTTAATTGTTTGAAGTATTACAAATAGTAGTACATCTGTCTCCTTTTTTTTTTTTCCTTCCCCATTGACCTTCCCCCGGCCTCCCCTTCCCCCCAGTACATGCCTTTACCTGCCCCCTCCCCCCAGTGTTTTTTATCTATTGGTTATGCTTATATGCATGCGTATAAGTCCTTCGGTTGATCTCTTACAGCCCCTCCCCCCCCCCCCCCCCCCCCCGCAACCTCCTCTGCCTTCCCACTGTAGTTTGACAGTCTGTTCAAATGCGCACTCGTTTTTAAACTGGCCTTTTCGCTTTACATGAGCACAGAAATCCCTGATGCATTTATGAATTTGTAAAAACTTTAATTCATTAGCTGGAAAAAGGAAAGATGGTGAATATGAGGCCTCTTATGGTGGCTTTCTTGGGGAGTGGTGTCTATATTGGATCGCCACGTGTCTCTCCCTTTCCCTACATCCTGCTTACTTTAGGGGAAGTTTTTGCAACAGATCTGGCCACATTTTTTCATGCTTAAAAGACAGATCTCACATTTTTTCTTTATAACTAACATCCAATTTGGCCAAGATCAGAATCTTCCTGTGGATTATTTTATGAATTTTAAAGAAAACTTTTAAGTAATCTCATTGCAGGAGAGCAGATAGCTTTGCCCTCTCCTGCCACCTTTAAACTTCTCTGCACCAGAGGCTGTTGGCTGAGCTGAGATTATCACCCGAGGTGTGATATTCAGCTTCTTGAATGGTGGGATGTGTTGTTCTTCCAGGTCTATGGTGGTGATGTACTGCTCGCTTTGGCACCCAGATGGGGTTAGAAGCACCTTTTGGGAAAATACAAACGTGCCCTCTTCCCCCTGGCTGGGTAGACGTGGGGATAGGGGATAGGCTGCCTTGCCGCCTTTTGCCTGATCCTTTAAAGGGATAACATCCTTGATTTGAGTTGTAACCACAGCATTGGGACTCATTAGTAATACTCCCATTTGCTCTAAAACGTTCCTTCCCCAGAGGTTAATAGGTAAATGATCAAGCACATAAGGTGTAAAATATCCCATATTTCCTTCTAAATCTTCCCATTTGATAAGCTGCGCACTCTGTTGAGGCTGAGAAACTTGGCCAATGCCTTGTAGATTGGCAGTAGCTGTATTAAGAGGCCATGCAGGGGGCCAGTGCCTGGAGGCAATCACGGAAACATCTGCCCCGGTATCTATTGTTCCTCGGAAAAATTTCCCATTTAATTTTAACTCTAGCTCTGGGTGCCCTTGTTTAACTAGCTGTGCCCAGTACATTTGATTAGAGGATCCAAATCCTCTTTCTCCCCGAAGCTCTGTGGAGAGAAGTTTCCCAGCCATACAATAGGGCAAGATTACAATCTGGGCTATCCTAGTTTCTGGAGAAATTTGAATTATGGTACTTGTTATCTGTGCTATAACTTTAATTTCACCAGTATAGTCTTGATCTATCACACCTGGTAAAACTTGAAATCCTTTCATAGATAAGCTACTTCTTCCTAAAATAAGTCCCATGGTGCCCTTAGGTAATGGTCCATAAATCCCTGTAGGGATTGCTTGTGGACCCATATTGGGAGTTAGTACATATTTGGCGGTGGGACAGAGGTCCAATCCTGCACTTCCTGGGGTGGCGCGGTAGAGTTCCCTGATAGTGGACCGGTTGTAGGCAGGCCGGTATGGTACGACAGTGCCCCCACTGTTTGGTGGGGCCAAGGCCGGCCCCATTTGCCGTTTCCCTGATGTGGGTCAAGAGGCTGGCCATCAATGCCTCTCTGGGAGCGGCAGTTATTGGCCCAGTGTCTTCCCCTGCCTCAGGGAGGACAAAACCCCAACTGCGGAGCAGGGAGACTAGGAGCTGAACTTCCTTGTCCCCTTGAGGCAACCTGTTGCCAGCAATTCTTTGCAATATGGCCTGGCCTTCCGCAAGTGAAACAAGTCCGTTTTTCTTTGCTCCCTGAATGGTCCCTTTGCAGAGACTCCTTCAATGCAGCAGCCAAAGTCACTCCCTGAACATAGGATGGCCCAATATCAGCACAAATACGGATGAACTCAGAAGTTGACCCCCTTTTTCTGTAGGGGCGTAGAGCCTCCTGACATGTTCTATTGGCATTCTCAAAAGCCAGTTGCTTCACTAACAGGGATCCCGTATTGGAATCTCCAACCACTCTGTCTACTGCCTGAAGCAACCATGCCACAAAGTCCTGATAGGGCTCCTCTGGGCCCTGTATAATTTTTGTAACGTCCATGCTTTTTTCTCCCTTAGTGGGCAACTCCCTCCAAGCCTTAGTGCCACAAATATTTATCTGCTGATAAGCTTGCAAAGGGAACATCATCTGAGCCTGTAAGCTGCTACATGTTCCAGTTCCTATTAACATTTCAAGAGTGATAGGCACACCTTGTTGTTGATTTTTAGCTGCCTGTTTTTCACTAATTTCAGTCCAATTGGATTTCCACAGTAAATAATCTCCAGGGGAAAGACATGCCTTAGCCAATGTTTGCCAGTCTTGAGGAGGCAGAGCTTCACTAATTACAGTGTCAATCAAGCTCAAGACAAATGGAGAAGTGGGGCCATACATGGAGACAGAGGTTTTAAACTCCTTGAGGGTTTTAAAAGGAATGGCCTTGTGCACTCTCAGTATCGGCCCGGCGTTAGTAGGGTCTGGCCTTTCTAGGATCGGATACATTGAAAATCCTGTAATATCCTCTCCAGCTCGTCTTGCCTCCTGTAAGGTCAGCTGTAAAGGGGATAGTACCAGCGGCACAACAGTTGTAGTTACTTTCATATTTGGCTGTGTGCCAGTTTCTGGCCGTAAAGGCCGGGGGGTTAGGGTCGTTTTTTCAAAACTGTGAGCAAGATCTTCCTCATCATCTAAATCATCTCGCTCATGGTAATGTTTGTATCTCCTTTTCTCAATCTCTGGCTTCCGCTCATATTTAGGAGGTAAATACTTGTTAGGCCGACTCTTAAGAGCAGTGGCAGGAGCGGCAGCAGGTGAAGTGGGGGACGGTGGGGGTAAGGAGAAGGATGAGGAGGAGGAGGAGGAGGAAGAATCTCCTTTTCAAGACTCTGAATTACCCATGTTTACACCCGGTTATTCAAGTGAATTCACAATTCACAACACACAATACACTTCCCAAAAACTTACCTTAATCTGCGCGCACGTCGTGGAAGTGACCCCCTCGCCTATTTTCCCTCCGTACTCAGGTGCCTGTTCGGGCGCCAAATGTGGTGCGGTGTTTCTTCCTTTTCCGCGACCCACACAGAAAGGGAGAAAGACAGGTTCCTGAGGGGAGGAGCTGGGGATTAAGAAATTAGAGAAAGAAAGAGACAAGAGACAGAAATATTCAAGATGGGTGCCGGGTGGCTTCCTGTCCTCTGATAGAGAGACAGTCACCCTCACCTCAGACAACACAGCATATTTATTGGTTTCCAAAAGGGATTTTATGATCAAAAGGAGTTTCGGGTGTGCCCAGATCCTATTCATCAGGATCTGAGTAAGCTCCTTATTTTGGGTGGGTCAAGGTCCTTTTTGTTCCTCATTCCAAGTACATGGAAATCAGTACTGATAACAGGATTCTGCCAGTGCCCTTGGGCTCAGCTGATAAGAATTAAAAAAGTATCCATGTGCCTTCCCAGACGGCTCTCTACAGAAAAAAAATTTGGATAATGAAGAAAGAGAGAGGTGTGTATGAACTTAGAGACTGGAAATTAGACATATAAATAGGGTGAATTAGATATATAAGTAGGATGAGTTTTAACCGGGTAAAAAGAAGGAATGGGGAGAATCTAAAGCAGGAATAGGGTAAGAGAGAAAAGACAACAAAAGGGGAAAACTGAGGAAGAGTGTTGGCATAAAGGTAAAGTTGAGATAAAGTAAAATGATGCTAAAGGAAAAATGAAAATAAAATGTAGAACACTAATCCTAAAATAAAATAGAAAATAAAATACTTTTTTAATAAAAAAGGTAAAATAGTAGTAGTAATAATACTGATTTAAAATAAAAATATAATAATTAAAAAGTTAAAATCAAGTGAAGAAAAAAGAAAAAAATTTAGTTTCTTAAGTAAGAGATGAAAAAATAAAAATGTGGCCCTAACCGGTTTGGCTCAGTGGATAGAGCGTCGGCCTGCGGACTGAAGGGTCCCAGGTTCGATTCCGGTCAAGGGCATGTACCTGGGTTGCGGGCACATCCCCAGTAGGAGGCGTGCAGGAGGCAGCTGATCGATGTCTCTCTCATCGATGTTTCTAACTTTCTATCCCTCTCTCTTCCTCTCTGTAAAAAATCAATAAAATATATTTAAAAAAAAAATAAAAAATAAAAATGTGCAGTAGTGAAGGTCATTCACTTCCTCTACTGTTCTGTTTGGCACGCCTGTTTCCTGTCCAGTAATCAGGACAGTATTGAAGTTCCCTGCATTCCACTGCTTCTCTGTCTTGTAAACCACAGTCCTGATTTTCCAGCAGGCAGTATTTCTTTGTTTCTTAGACTCCTTTATTTGTGTTTACACAAGAGTTAATTTGTGATTCAACCCCTGGGTGGCAGTGTTTTTGGACTGACCTCTGGGGCTATAAGTCCTCTCTAGACAGTATTTAGATTTTTTTTCCCTGTCGCACTTAATACTGGTTTGGGAGAATGGACTACCCCAGATCTGGTTCTCTGATAGTTACTCCCCGCTCTGATCCCCAGGTTCCACAAAAACAACTTTCCCCTGCAGTATCTGAGAGTGTCCCCAATTGGATGACCCCATGTACTGGGCTTAGTAATCAAAAGCAAGGATTTAAAGAGAAAAAAAGAGGCAGAGTAAGTGCGCGAACTTGTGACTTTTACCCTATGGCCCTGTGCGCAAGTCTGTGAACATCTTTGGCACTAAGCAGTCGGCACACTGTTAAAATTTCAGGCTATCTTTTTGCGCCCAGTCCAGCTATGGGTTGTTTTTTAAAGTTCCCTCCTGCTAGCAGCCCTGTGGATTCCCTTCCACATTCTTGGATCATGCTAACCCCAACAGATGCGGATTTTGTGGGGCGCTTAGTTACCTGGAACCTTTAGCTCCCGTTGTCTGTGTTTCTCTTTCCAGCCTGGATTGCAGAGCTCACCTTTTCTAGGCCAGTGGTCGGCAAACTCATTAGTCAACAGAGCCAAATATCAACAGTACAACAATTGAAATTTCTTTTGAGAGCCAAATTTTTTAAACTTAAACTTCTTCTAATGCCACTTCTTCAAAATAGACTCGCCCAGGCCGTGTTATTTTGTGGAAGAGCCACACTCAAGGGGCCAAAGAGCCGCATGTGGCTTGCCAGCTGCAGTTTGCCAACCATGGTCCTAGGCGAAATATGACCTTTCCGTGAAAAGGTGCAGAGCTCCTCCAAGTCCGTGTATTCGTGCTGCTTGAGCTCTGGTGTTCCTGGGTTTGCAGCTGTTCCCTGGGTGTTGTTGTTGTAGATTCCCAGGATGTATAGGCTTCTAATAACAGCCACTCTCCCCTTCAAGATGGCACGGTCTCCACGTTAGAGCTGGTTGCTCCGGGAGAGTTTTCAGCAGGCTGCCGGGTCAGGGGAACCTGGTCCAGCAATTCCCAACCGTCCCTTGGAGTATAGCTGTCCATCACCCTCAAATATATACTCCTGTGCAACCACACCCTCTCCTTTCCTCTTCTCACTCACACACTATCTTGCATTCTGCCTTCCTGTCGGCAGCCACCTTCTATCCATCTCTTTGAGTAATTTTTACATTAGCTTTGTTTAGGAAGGAAAAACACAAATTATTTACTTTTATTTCTTGAGGCCTAACATATTGATTTTTAATTAGTTTTCCAGACATTTGAAGGAAACCTCTCTTTATCACACTTAGTCTCTTTTAAAAGTTTCTGTTTTTCTCTTATACCAAGCAAGAAATGCAACAAACATGGTTGATTTTTTAAAAATAAATCTTTATTCAGATTATTACAATTGTTTCTCCTTTTTCCCCCCATAGCTCCCCTCCACCCGGTTCCAACCCCACCTTCTGCCCTTACCTCCCCACTACTATCCTCATCCATAGGTGTATGATTTTTGTCCAGTCTCTTCCTGAACTCCCCCATACCCCTTTCCCCCTGAGAATTATCAGTCCACTCCCTTTCTATGCCCGATTCTATTATATTCACCAGATTATTCTGTTCCTCAGGTTTTTAATTCACTTGATTTTTAGGTTCACTTGTTGATAGATATGTATGTGTTGTTCATAATTTTTCGCTTTATTTTCTTCTTCTTCCTCTTTAAGAATACCTTTCAGCATTTCATATAATACTGGTTTGGTGGTGATGAACTCCTTTAGCTTTTTCTTATCTGTGAAGCTCTTTATCTGCCCTTCAATTCTGAATGATAGCTTTGCTGGGTAGAGTAATCTTGGTTGTAGGTTCTTGCTATTCATCACTTTGAATATTTCTTGCCACTCCCGTTTGGCCTGCATAGTTTCTGTTGAGAAATCAGCTGACAATCGTATGGGTGCTCCCTTATAGGTAATTAACTGTTTTTCTCTTGCTGCTTTTAATATTCTCTCTTTGTCTTTTGCTCTTGGCATTTTAATTATGATGTGCCTTGGTGTGGTCCTCTTTGGATTCTTTTTGTTTGGGGTTCTGTGTGCTTCCTGGACTTGTAAGTCTATTTCTTTCACCAGGTGGGGGAAGTTTTCTGTCATTATTTCTTCAAATAGGTTTTCAGTATCTTGCTCTCTCTCTTCTTCTGGCACCCCCATAATTCTGATGTTGTTACCCTTGAAGTTGTCCCACAGTATTCTTACACTATCTTCAACTTTTTGGATTTTTTTTTCTTTTTGCTTTTTCGGTTGAGTGTTTTTTGCTTCTTTGTATTTCAATTCTTTGACTTGATTCTTGTGTTCCTCTAGTCTGTTTTTGGGTCTCTGTATAATATTTTTTATTTCAGTCAGTGTATGTTTAATTTCTAGTTGGTCCTTTTTCATATCTTCGAGGGTCTCATTGTATTTATCAGCCTTTTCTAGGATATTCTCGAAAAGCCTTATAACCATGGTTTTGAATTCTATATCCAGTCGTTTTCCTCCATTTCTTTCGTTTGTGATCTGTTTCTTTGACGCCGCATTTTCACTGCTTCCCTGAGTTGGTAGGGTAGATTTGTGTGCTAGGTTTCCAATATGGCCCAGTGGGTCGGCCTCCCCAGTTAACCTGAGGTGGACACTCTTGGTGCACTTCTTTGTGGACTGTGTGTACAGCCTTGTTGTAGTTAAGTCTTGATTGTTTTTGGTATCACTGGGAGGAATTGACCTCCAGGCCAGTTGGTGGTGAGGATCAGCTGTGTCTACGCTGGGAGAAGTTCGGTGTTGGAGACAGCCTTATAGGATTAGACTTGCCAAATTGCAAAAGCCTCTGTGCTCAGTTTGGATGGGGTGGAGTCTCAGGGCGGAGCAGACAGTCTTGGCTTCCAGTCAGCCTTGCCCTTGCGTGCGTGCTCGCACACGCGCACACGCCTTCAGACCTCTGCCTTCCCTGGCTCCCGAGTCTCTGCCTGAGAGTCCAGATTCCCCCCACAAGAGCGTGGGTCCCCAGGGGCTCGCCTGGAACTGGGGTTCAGTGCAGTCAGGACTGGGGCTCAGTGTAGTCAGGAGCTTCTGACTCCCTTCCACTAGGGAAAACCTGTGGCAACCTCCGCAGCCTTTGTGTGCACTGGCATGCACGCGCCTTCAGACCTCTGCCTTCCCTGGCTCCTGAGTGTCCGCCCGAGAGTCCAGATTCCCCCCACAAGAGCGTGGGTCCCCAGGGGCTGGCCTGGAACTGGGGTTCAGTGCAGTCAGGTGCTTCCGACTCCATTTTGCTAGGGAAAGCCTGTGGCAACCTCTGCAGCCTTTGTGCACACTGGCGCGCGCGTCTCCAGTCCCCTGCCCACCTGGGCTCCCCTGGGTCTCCCCCGGGTCTCCGAGTCTCCGGGTGCCTTTTTCTCTACCTGACAGTCCAGACTCCCCTGTATGAGCCTGGGACCACGGGGTTTCGCCTGGGACTGGGGTTCAGTGCAATCAGAACTGTGGTTCAGTGTGGTCAGGGGCTTCCTTCCCTCTTCCACCAGAGAAAGTCAGCCAGGCTCTCAGCCGCCCTTCCCTCTGCATGCATAAAGACCCTTTGCCGTATCTGCAATTCTTTGTGAGCTTTTCTCTTTCCTTCTAGTTGTAGAATTTTCACTCAGCCAGCTTTCCTGTGGTTCTGGACGGTGTCCGTTCTGTCTTTGGTTGTAGTTTTGAAATTGTTGTGCGAGGCAGCAGTTTAGGTGCTTACCTATGCCGCCATCTTGGTTTCTTCTCCATGGTTGCTTTTTGAGAGTTTAACAAATAGTGCCACAAAGCCATATATTTCAAGTGATTTTTCATTTATGGTGACTGTAAATATTGTCAGATTTAGTACTTTAACAACAATCTTTAGTTTACCCTGTAAATATTAGTGGAAGAGATCTCAAAATTTTAAAATTTCTCCTTTTTATTAAGCTTAGAATTATACTTTTAATGAGTATCCCCTTTGGCTTATTTGCATATACTGAGGGATTATGGAAGGTCTCAGTAACTTTCTTAGAAGACTTTACTAGGATCCAATTGCTTATAAAAATATTGGCTTCTCATATAGCTTAATTTATATGAGACCTTGATTATATTTTAAAAAGCGAATTTAAGTAATTAAAGTAGGCATCTTTATTAAAAAAGCAAAGCAAGTAAATTTAGTAAACTTATACGTCTAATTCACAAGGCACAAATGCTGCCCCACCCCCAGCCTATTTAAAATGCAGGTGACTAAAGGCTTTTTTGGCTTTTAAATTTCTGTTGCTGAAAAATTTGGCTGTATTTAAGAAATATATTGTCACTTTATTTTGCCCTTCTTAGAGCCCAAAACCTTCATAACATTTAAAATATATGTATATAAGTAAAATATAGTTATTAATTTTTATTTGACAAAGCTTTCCATGTGATTTCAAGTATATTAAATTGGTTTAGTTTCAAAAATTTCTCTTTTAAGAAGAGAGAACAAATTCTTTGAAAACATTTCAGGGCCCGTGAAATGCTCCAAAAGTCACTTTCTGTTAAAGTTTTGAAATTTTAACTTGGAAAGACCATTAAATATATATATATAACCCAAAGATTATATTATATACCTATTGTAATTATTAAAAGATATCAATTAAAATTAAACTGGTCTTTGTATTAAAAATTTATTTCAGACCACAGAATCAATCCTTCTTATTTAATTAGACCAATAAGCAATATATTTTGAATTCCTAATTTTTTTCAGAGAAAATACAAAAATTATTTTCTCAAAAATAAATTTCTATATTTTAGGCATTTAACTACCACAACTATATAATTTCTTCTAATTTAAATTAAACCTTAAACTTTAACAGCTGGTAAGTCAAATATTTGGCATTTCTTAGATTTAGCTGCTAGAGTTTGGTAGCTGGCCTGTAGCCATACAAATGCAAATTGCTATCTTCTTCCTGCTGGTTACCAGCAATGGGAAAAAGCTTTGTCCTTGGCTGGAGAAACAGGTTTTTTTTGCTGCATGAAGCCAGCTTTCTTAATTAACAAAGGACATAGCCAGTCTTCACCTGGGCTACTTAGATTTTTATAATTAATACTAGAGGCCCGGTGCACAAATTTTGTCCCTCAGCCCAGCCTTCACCCTCTCCAATCTGGGACCCCTCGAGGGATGTCTGACTGCTGGTAGGATCAGGGCTAAATGGGCAGTCGGACATCCCTCTCACAATCCAGGACTGCAGGCTCCCAACTGCTCACCTGCCTGCCTTCCTGATTGCCCCTAACCACTTCTGCATGCCAGCCTGATCACCCCCTAACCACTCCCCTGCCAGCCTGATTGATGCCTAACTGCTCCCTTGCCAGCCTGATTGCCCCTAACTGCCCTCCCCTGCAGGCCTGGTCACCCCTAACTGCCCTCCCCTGCAGGCTTGATCACCCCCAACTGCCCTCCCTTGCAGGCCTGGTCCCTCCAAACTGCCCTCCCCTGCTGGCCATCTTGTGGTGGCCATCTTGTGTCCACATGGGGGCAACCATCTTTGACCACATGGGGGCAGCCATCTTGTGTGTTGGAGTGATGGTCAATTTGCATATTACTCTTTTATTAGATAGGATATTATTTATCTATGTTTCAACAATTTTTGAGATTTAAAAAATATATTTTATTGATTTTTTACAGAGAGGAAGTGAGAGGGTTAGAGAGTTAGAAACATCGATGAGAGAGAAACATCGATCAGCTGCCTCCTGCACACCCCCTACTGGGGATGTGCCCACAACCAAGGTACATGCCCCTGATTGGAATTGAATCTGGGATTCTTCAGTCCGCAGGCCAACGCAATTTTTGAGATTTAAATCCAATTATAATTATTTAAGGTATTTTCTTTGGCAAATTTTGTAACAGACAATTTACTGATTTTATTGATGGCTTTAATGTTAACTTTTGAACGTGGTCCATTGTTATTTAAATACACTTTTTATTATGGAAATACCAATCTTGTTGCTAGAACCTAGTCTGCATTTTTTCCCTGGGTCAAATCTGCCATCTTTCTGAGGAAAAAATAGTCTTGGGTTTTTATTCTGTAGCGTCCATAAAGAGAGTCAAGTTTAGCTCAAAACTCTAAAATCCGAAATCGGATGATGCGCGCATTTGTTTTTAGCTAGCTTTTCTCTTTACACGTGCACAGAAATCCCAGACACATTTCTAAACTTTGTAAAACTTTTAAATTACGAACATGTCCAGAAGAGACCTCTAAAAATAGCATACACGGGGAGTGGGCGTCAATACAGGATCACCACATGCCTCCCTTCCCCCATCTCCTGCTTGCTTTGGGGAAAAAATTAGCAACTGAGTTGGCCGCATTTATTTTCCCAATTAAAGGCATGCTTAATAGAAAAAGACAGATTTTCAAGTTTTCCCTATTTTGCTTTCCAAAGTAATGACTAGCTCTTAAGGTGATTTTTACCAACATTTGCTTATCCCAATGTGTTCTTTTTTGTTTTTTTTAAAATAAATCTTTATTCAGATTATTACAATTATTTCTCCTTTTTTCCCCCATACCTCCCCTCCACCCATTTCCCACCCCACCTTCTGCCCTTACCTCCCCCCCCACTGTCCTCATCCATAGGTGTATGATTTTTGTCCATTCTCTTCATGAACACCCCATACCCCTTTCCCCCTGAGAATAACCAGTCCACTCCCTTTCTATGCCCCTGATTCTATTATATTCACCAGATTATTCTGTTCCTCAGGTTTTTAATTCACTTGATTTTTAGGTTCACTTGTTGATAGATATGTATTTGTTGTTCATAATTTTTATCTTTACTTATTTCTTCTTCCTCTTCTTGAAGAATACCTTTCAGCATTTCATATAATACTGGTTTGGTGGTGATGAACTCCTTTAGCTTTTTCTTATCTGTGAAGCTCTTTATCTGCCCTTCAATTCTGAATGATAGCTTTGCTGGGTAGAGTAATCTTGGTTGTAGGTTCTTGCTATTCAACACATTGAAAATTTCTTGCCACTCCCGTCTGGCCTGCATAGTTTCTGTTGAGAAGTCAGCTGACAGTCGTATGGGTGCTCCCTTGTAGGTAATTAACTGTTTTTCTCTTGCTGCTTTTAATATTCTCTCTTTGTCTTTTGCTCTTGGCATATTATTTATGATGTGTCTTGGTGTGGTCCTCTTTGGATTCCTTTTGTTTGGGGTTCTGTGGGCTTCCTGGACTTGTAAGTCTATTTCTTTCACCAGGTGGGGGAAGTTTTCTGTCATTATTTCTTCAAATAGGTTTTCAGTATCTTGCTCTCTCTCTTCTTCTGGCACCCCCATAATTCTGATGTTGTTACCCTTGAAGTTGTCCCAGAGTCTTCTTACATTATCTTCAACTTTTTGGATTTTTTTTTTTGCTTTTTGCTTTTTCGGTTGAGTGTTTTTTGCTTCTTTGTATTTCAATTCTTTGACTTGATTCTTGTGTTCCTCTATTCTGTTTCTGGGTCTCTGTATAATATTTTTTATTTCAGTCAGTGTATGTTTAATTTCTAGTTGGTCCTTTTTCATATCTTCGAGGGTGTCGTTATATTTATCGGCCTTTTCTAGGATATTCTTAAAAAGTCTTATAACCATGGTTTTGAATTCTATATCCAGTCGTTTGTTTTCCTCCAGTTCTTTCGTTTGTGACCTGATTCTTTGACGCCGCATTTTCACTGATTCCCTGAGTTGGTAAGGTAGATATTTGTGCTAGGTTTCCAATATGGCCCAGTGGGTCTGCTTCCCCAGTTAACCTGAGGTGGACTCTCTTGGTGCACCCCTTTGTGGACTGTGTGTACAGCCTTGTTGTAATTAAGTCTTTATTGTTGTTGGTATCACTGGGAAGAATTGACCTCCGGGCCAGTTGGCTGTAAGGATCAGCTGTGTCTATGCTGGGAGAAGTTCGGTGCTGGAGACAGCCTTATAGGATTAGACTTGCCAAATTGCAATAGCCTCTGTGCTCAGCTTGGATGGGGTGGAGACTCAGTCTTGGCTTCCTGTCAGCCTTGCGCTTGCGCGCATGTGCGCTTTCAGTCCTCCGCCTTCCCCAGCTTGAGTCTCCGCCTGAGAGTCCAGACTCTCCACACAAGAGCGTGGGTCCCCAGGGGCTCGCCTGGAACTGGGGTTCACTGCAGTCAGAACTGGGGCTCAGTGAAGTCAGAATCCTCTGACTCCCTTCCACTAGGGAAAGCCTGTGGCAACTTCCGCAGCCTTTGTGCGCACTGGCACGCGCGCGTGTGTGCACTTTCAGTCCTTCGCCTTCCCCGGCTCCCGAGTCTCCGCCCGAGAGTCCAAACTCCCCCCACAAGAGCGTGGGTCCCCAGGGGCTCGCCTGGAACTGGGGTTCACTCCAGTCAGAACTGGGGCTCAGTGCAGTCAGGATCCTCTGACTCCCTTCCACTAGGGAAAGCCTGTGTCAACCTCCGCAGCCTTTGTGCGCACTGGCCCGCGTGCGCCTTCAGACTTCTGCCTTTCCCAGCTCGAGTCTCCGCCCGAGAGTCCAGACTCCCCTCGTAAGAGCGTGGGTCCCCAGGGGTTCGCCCGGAACTGGGGTTCAGTGCAGTCAGAACTGGGGTTCAGTGCGGTCAGAGGCTTCCTTCCCCCTTCCACCAGAGAAAGTCAGCCAGGCTCTCAGCCGCCCTTCCTCTCTGCGTGCACAAAGCCCCTTTGCCGTACCTCCAATTCTCTGTGAGCTTTTCTATTTCCTTCTAGCTGTAGAATTTTCACTCAGCCAGCTTTCCTGTGGTTCTGGATGGTGTCCGTTCTGTCTTTTAGTTGTAGTTTTGAAATTGTTGTGCGAGGCAGCAGTTTAGGTGTTACCTATGCCGCCATCTTGGTTTCTCCCCAATGTGTTCTTAAGTAATTTTTAAACAAAGCATTAGAGAATCTCTTTGCAAGAGAGCTGATAGCCCCGCCCTCTCCAGTCCCTTTTGAAACCAGAAGCGGAGGATCTGGAGGCTTTTTAGAAATTACAGATTATTGATCCTCAAAACAAATTAGGTATGTTATTATTTCAACAAGAAACCACATTAAAGATGACCACGGCACTCTTTTTTCAACCTGATTTAAAAAAGAACCTTTTAATATTACAACTTTTTTTATAATTTTGCCTTTTAACCAAATTCTTCCCCATTATAATCTGACTTAAAACAAAAGACTCTTCTTGCCCACTCTGGTTTCACGACTTCCAGAGCTTGGTACAAGCTTTACACAAAGTTCAATCTTATCACCATACCAGTGTTGTTTTATCTGCTCAGGCGAATTCTTCTTCTCCAGACGTCCATATTTTGGGTGCCAATTAGTGCCATTGTTCTTGATCCAGCATCTAGAAGGGTTCAGGAATCTGGAGAAGGCGCTGTGTGTAAATGATTAAAGAGTCCAGAGATGAAACATAATTTGGAAAGGCATTTGGGGGGCCAGAGGAGCTTGGCTAAAGAAACCAAGTTCTCCAAGTTCTTTTTTGTCTCAGGACCCCTTGCTTTTATTAACACCAACTGTCCTAAGGCAAGGTAGATATACATCAAAGGCCAGGGTTTAGTATACAGAATCCATTGTCAGATTGGAAGAATTGCCTATGGCTGTTCAGGTGTTTGGCCAGTAGGAGGCAATAACATGTAGATTAAGATGCCCTTAGGTGTCTGGCAGCAAGCAATCATTTTATGCATCCTCTTAGGTGTGGGGAAATGCCCTCAGCCATCTCCAGATGATTCAGCCCTGCTGACATGCTGGAATTGACTTCTGGCACTCTCCAGTTCCATCCATGCTGTTGCAAATGGTAAGAATTCCTTCTTTTTTATAGCAGCGTAGTATTCCATTGTGTAGATGTACCATAGTTTTCTATTCCACTCATCTGCTGATGGGCGTTTAGGCTGATTCCAAATCTTAGCTATTGTAAATTGTGCTGCTATGAACATAGGGGTGCATATATACTTTCTCTCTCTCTCTCTCTCTCTTATTTTTTTTTTAGGCATGCCCCTTTTATTTATTTTTCCATTTTTTTTATTGATTAAACGATTACATGTGTCCATATCCCCCCATTGCCCCCAACCCCACTTCCATACATGCCCTCACCCTCAGTGTCTTGCGTCTATTGGTTATGCTTATACGCATGCATACAAGTCCTTCGGTTGATCTCTTACCTCCTCCCCTCCCCAGCCTTCCCACTGTAATTTGACAGCCTGTTTGATGCTTCTCTGCCTCTGTATCTATCTTTTTGTTTATCAGGTTATAATGTTTTTTATTATCCCTAAATGAGTGAGATCATGTGGTATTGTTCTTTCACTGACTGGCTATTACATTTAGCATAATGCTGTCCAGTTCCATCCATGCTGCTGCAAATGGTAAGAATTCCTTCTTTTTTTATAGCAGCGTAGTATTCCATTGTGTAGATGTACCATTATTTTCTAATCTACTTATCTACTGATGGGCATTTAATCTGTTTCCAAATCTTAGCTATGGTAAATGGTGCTATGAACATAGAGGTGCATATATTCTTTCTGATTGCTGTTTCTACTTTCTTGGGATATATTCCTAGAAGTGGGATCACTGGGTCAAATGGGAGTTCCATTTTTAGTTTTTTGAGGAAATTCTATACTGTTCTCCACAGTTGCTGCACCAGTCTGCATTCCCACCAGCAGTGCACGAGGGTTCCCTTTTCTCCGCATCCTCACAGCACTTGTCATTTGTTGATTTGTTGGTGATAGCCATTCTGACAGGTGTGAGATGGTACTTCATTGTTGTTTTGATTTGCATCTCTCAGATGATTAGTGACTTTGAGCATGTTTTTATATGTCTCTGATTTCTGTATGTCCTCTTTCGAGAAGTGTCTATTTAGGTCCTTTGCCCATTTTTTTTTTTTATTGGATTGTTCATCTTCATTTTGTTAAGTTGTATGAGTCCCCTGTAAATGTTGGAGATTAAACCCTTATCTGAAATATCATTGGCAAATATGTTCTCCCATGCAGTGGGCTTTCTTGTTGTTTTGTTGATGGTTTCTTTTGCTGTGCAGAAGCTTTTTATTTTGATGTAGTCCCATTTATTTATTTTTTTCCTTAATCTCTGTTGCCCTAGGATCTGTGTCTGTAAAGATATTGCTATGACATATGTCTGCAATTTTGCTGCCTATGGGGTCTTGTAGGATTTTTATGGTTTCCCTTTTTATATTCAAATCCTTTAGCCATTTTGAGTTTGTTTTGTGTATGGTGTAAGTTGGTGATCTAGTTTCATTTTGTTGCATGTATCTGACCAAATTTCCCAGCACCATTTATTAGAGAGACTGTTTTGACTCCATTGTATGCTCTTGCCTCCTTTGTCAAATATTAATTGAGTATAGTGGCTTGGGTCCATTTTTGGGTTCTCTGTTCTGTTCCATTGGTCTATATGTCTGTTCTTGTGCCAGTACCAGGCAGTTTTGAGAACCGTGGCTTGGTAATATAGCTTGATATCTGGTATTGTGAGTCCTCCAACTTTTTGTTCTTCTTTCTCAGGATAGCTGTGGCTATTCGGGGTGTTTTATTATTCCAGATGAATTTTTGGAGAGTTTGTTTTAGATCTTTGAAATATGCCATTAGTATTTTAATAGGTATTGCATTGAATCTATAGATTGCTTTAGGTAGTATGAACATATTAACTATGTTGATTCTGCCAATCCATGAACATGGTATGTTCTTCCATTTGTTTATTTCTTCCTCTATCTCTTTTTTCAATGTGCTGTAGTTTTCTGAGTTCAGGTCTTTTACATCCTTAGTTAAGTTTATTCCTAGGTATCTTAATTTTTTTTGGCGCAATGGTAAATGAGATTGTTTTTTTCATTTCTCTTTCTGTGAGTTCATTATTGGTGTATAAAAAGAATTCTGGGTGTTAATTTTGTATCCTGCTACATTGCCAAATTCATTTATTATGTCTAGTAGTTTTTGATGGAGTCTTTGGGGTTTTCTATGTACAGTATCATGTCATCTGCAAATAAGGACAGTTTTGCTTCTTCTTTTCCAATTTGGATGCCTTTTATTTCTTCTTCTTGTCTGATCGCTATGGCTAGTACTTCTAATACTATGTTGAACAGGAGTAGTGAAAGTGGGCATTCTTGTCTTGTTCCTGTTCTTAGGGGAAATGAGTTTAGTTTTTGCCCATTGAGTATGATGTTGGTATAGTTTTGTCATATAGGGCTTTTATTATGTTGAGATATGATCCCTCTATTCCCACTTTGCTGAGAGTTTTTATCAAGAAAGGGTGTTGGGTTTTGTCAAATGCTTTTTCTGCATCAATTGATATGATTATGTGATTTTTGTCTCTCAGTTTGTTTATGTGATGCATCACATTTATTGATTCGCGGATATTGACCATCCTTGCATCCCCCGGAATAAATCCCACTTGGTCATGGTGTATGGTCTTTCAAATGTATTGCTGACTCTGATTTGATAGAATTTTGTTGAAGATTTTAGCATCTATGTTCATCAAGGATATTGGCCTGTAGTTCTCTTTTTTTGTGGTGTCTTTATCTGGTTTTGGGATTAGGGTAATGCTGGCTTCATAGAAAGAGCTTGGAAGTGTTCCTTCCTCTTGAATTTTTTGAAATAGTCTGAGGAGGGTAGGTTTTAGTTGTTCTTTAAATCCTTATTAGAACTTCCTTGTAAAGCTGTCCAGTCCATGGCTTTTGTTTGCTGGAAGATTTTTGATTGCTGTTTTAATTTCCTCGGTAGTTATCAGCCTATTCAGGTTTTTTTATTCTTATTGGTTGTGTTTGGGAGCTTGTATTTTTCTAAGAATATGTCCATTTCATCTAGGTTGTCTATTTTGTTGGAATAGAGTTGTTCATTGTATTTTTTCATAAAATTGTTTGTATTTCTGTGGGATCGGTTGTTACTTCACTTCTTTCATTTCTGATTTTGTTTATTTGGGTCCTCTCTCTTTGCTTCTTGGTGAGCCTGTTTAGAGGTTCATCAATCTTGTTTATCCTTTCAAAGAACTAACTCTTGGGTTAGTTGATCTTTTGTACTTTTTTTTTGGGTTTTTTGTGTTGTTTATCTCTGCTCTGAACTTTATTATTTCCTTCCTTGTGCTTATGCTGGACTTTTGTTGTTGGTCTCTTTCTTACTCATTGAGTTGTAGGGTTAGATAATTTATAACCATTGTTTCTTGTTTTTTGGGATAGGCCTGTATAGCTATGAACTTCCCTCTCAAGACTGATTTCACTATATCCCATAGATTTTGGATTGGTTTTTTTTTTTTTTTTTCATTGTGATTTGTTACCATGATTCTTTTTATTTCTTCTTTTATCTCTTTGGTAACCCAGACATTGTTTAATAGTATGCTGTGTAGTCTCCACGTGTTTGATTTTTTTAATTGTAGTTGATTTCTAGTTTTATGGCATTGTGATCTGAGAAGATACTTGATATGATTTCTATCTTCTTGAATTTGAAGAGACTTTGCCTGTGCCCCAACATATGGTCTATCTTTGAAAATTACCCATGTGCACTTGAAAAGAATGTATATTCTGCGGCTTTGGGGTGAAATGTTCTGAATTTGTCAATTAATTCCATCTGATCTAGTGAGTCATTTAAAATTGCTGTTTCTTTGCTGATTTTTTTTAGAGGATTTATTCAGTGTTGTTAGTGGGGTATTGAAGTCCCCTACTATGACTGTATTGCTGTCAATCTCTCCCTTGATATCCTTCAGAAGTTTTTTTTTTTAATGTATTTGATTGCTCCTGTATTGGGTGCATATATGTTTATCATATATGTTTATACCTTCTTGTTGGATTGCTCCCTTTAGTATTATGAAGTGGCCTTCCTTATGTCTTGTTATGACCTTCACTTTGAGGTCTAATTCGTCAGGTATAAGTATTGCTACCCCAGCGTTTTTTTCATTTCCATTCACCTGAAAAACCTTTTTCCATCCCTTCACCATCAGTCTGGGTGAGTCCATTGTTCTGAGGGGGCTTTACTGTAGACAGCAGATATATGGGTCATGTTTTTTTATCCATTCAGTTACCCTATGTCTTTTGATTGGGGCATTTAATCCATTTACCTTTAAAGTTATTATTGATAGGTCCTTGTTTGTCGCCATTTTTATTCTTTATGCCTGTGTTCCTTCTTCCCTTCCTCTTTCTTTTTTTACAGAGGACCCTTTAGCATTTCTGGCATTGCTGGTTTGGTGGTAATAAACTCCCTTAGTCCTTTTTTTTGTCTGTGATGCTCCTGATTTCACCCTCAATTTTGATTGATAGCCTTGCTGGTACAGTATTCTTGGATTCAGACCCTTCCTTTGCATGACTTTGTATATTTCCTTCCATTCCCTTTTGGCCTGAAGTGTTTCTGTTGAGAAATCACTCGCTAGTCTGAAGGAGGATCCTTTGTAGGTAATTTTCTGTCTCTCTCTGACCACTTTTATTATTCTTACTTTGTCGTTGGTGTTTGGCAATGTAATTGTATGCGCCTTGGTGTTGTTTTTTTGGGGTTCATTTTGTTTGGGACTCTGTGAGCTTCTTGGACTTATTCAATTTTTTTCCCCCCTATATCAGGAAAGTTTTCTGTCATTATTTCTCCACACTGTTTTTCTATTCCTTGCTTAGTTTCCTTTCGTCTGGCTCCCCTATTATGTGGATGTTGTTTTGTTTCATGTTGTCCCAAAATTCCCTTAGGGCAGTGGTCGGCAAACTCATTAGTCAACAGAGCCAAATATCAACAGTCCAATGATTGAAATTTCTTTTGAGAGCCAAATTTTTAAACTTAAACTTCTTCTAACGCCACTTCTTCAAAATAGACTCGCCCAGGCCGTGGTATTTTTTGGAAGAGCCACACTCAAGGGGCCAAAGAGCTGCATGTGGCTCATGAGCCGCAGTTTGCCAACCATTGCCTTAGGGTCTCTTCCTGTTTTTTTTTTTTTTTCTTCCCACTTGCTGCTCTGCTTGAGTATTTTTTTTAAAATAAATCTTTATTCAGATTATTACAATTGTTTCTCCTTTTTCCCCCATAGCTCCCCTCCACCCGGTTCCCACTCCACTTTCTGCCCTTACCTCCCCCCCACTGTCCTCATCCATAGGTGTATGATTTTTGTCCAGTCTCTTCCTGAACCCCCCACACCCCTTTCCCCCTGAGAATTACCAGTCCACTCCCTTTCTATGCCCCTGATTCTACTGTATTCACCAGATTATTCTGTTCCTCAGGTTTTTAATTCACTTGATTTTTAGGTTCACTTGTTGATAGATATGTATGTGTTGTTCATAATGTTTATCTTTACTTTTTTCTTTTCCCTCTTCTTTAAGAATACCTTTCAGCATTTCATATAATACTGGTTTGGTGGTGATGAACTCCTTTAGCTTTTTCTTATCTGTGAAGCTCTTTATCTGCCCTTCAATTCTGAACGATAGCTTTGCTGGGTAGAATAATCTTGGTTGTAGGTTCTTGCTATTCATCACTTTGCATATTTCTTGCCACTCCTGTCTGGCCTGCATAGTTTCTATTGAGAAATCAGCTGACAATCGTATGGGTGCTCCCTTATAGGTAATTAACTGTTTTTCTCTTGCTGCTTTTAATATTCTCTCTTTGTCTTTTGCTCTTGGCATTTTAATTATGATGTGTCTTGGTGTGGTCCTCTTTGGATTCCTTTTGTTTGGGGTTCTGTGTGCTTCCTGGACTTGTAAGTCTATTTCTTTCACCAGGTGGGGGAAGTTTTCTGTCATTATTTCTTCAAATAGGTTTTCAGTATCTTGCTCTCTTCTTCTGGCACCCCCATAATTCTGATGTTGGTACGCTTGAAATTGTCCCAGAGGCTTCTTACACTATCTTCAGCTTTTTGGATTTTTATTTCTTTTTGCTTTTCGGTTGAGTGTTTTTTGGTTCTTTGTATTTCAATTATTTGACTTGATTCTTGAGTTCCTCTAGTCTGCTGTTGGGTCTCTGTATAATATTTTTTATTTCAGTCAGTGTATGTTTAATTTCTAGTTGGTCCTTTTTCATATCTTTGAGGGTCTCGTTATATTTATCGGCCTTTTCTAATATATCCTTGAAAAGCCTTATAACCGTGATTTTGAATTCCATATCCAATTGTTTGTTTTCTTCCATTTTTTTTGTTTGTGATCTGTTTCTTTGTCACCGCATTTTCACTGCTTCCCGGAGTTGGTAGGGTAGCTTTGTGTGCTAAGTTTCCTATATGGCCCAGTGGGTCGGCCTCCCCAGTTAACCTGAGGTGGATACTCTTGGGGCACCCCTTTGTGGACTGTGTGCACAGCCTTGTTGTAGTTAAGTCTTGATTGTTGTTGGTATCACTGGGAGGAATTGACCTCCAGGCCAGTTGGTGGTGAGGATCAGCTGTGTCTACGCTGGGAGAAGTTCGGTGCTGGAGACAGCCTTATAGGATTAGACTTGCCAAATTGCAAAAGCCTCTGTGCTCAGCTTGGATGGGGTGGAGTCTCAGAGCAGAGCAGACAGTCTTGGCTTCCCGTCAGCCTTGCCCTTGTGTGCGCGCCCCCAGACCTCTGCCTTCCCCGGCTCCCGAGCCTCCACCCGAGAGTCCAGATTCCCCCCCGTAAGAGCGTGGGTCCCCAGGGGCTCACCTGGAACTGGGGTTCAGTGCAGTCAGGAGCTTGCGACTCCCTTCTGCTAGGGAAAGCCTGTGGCAACCTCCACAGTGTTTGTGCACACTGGCGCGCGTGCCTCCAGACCCCCTGCCTGCCGGGGCTCCCCCGGGTCTCCCCCCAGTCTCCGAGTCTCCAGGTGCCTTTCTCTCTACCTGACAGTCCAGACTCCCCCTGTATGAGCCTGGATCCATGGGGTTTCGCCTGGAACTGGGGTTCAGTGCAGTCGGAACTGGGGTTTAGTGCAGTCGGGGGCTTCCTTCCCCCTCCCACCAGAGAAACTCAGCCAGGCTCTCAGCCAACCGTCCTCTCTGCATGCACAAAGACCCTTTGCAGTACCTCCAATTCTCTGTGAGCTTTTGTCTTTCCTTCTAATTGTATAATTTCCACTCAGCCAGCTTTCTTGTGGTTCTGGATGGTGTCCGTTCTGTCTTTTAGTTGTAGTTTTGAAATGGTTGTGCGAGGCAGCAGTTTAGGTGCTTACCTATGCTGCCATCTTGGTTTCTCCCTTGAGTATTTTTTCCTACCTTGTCTCTAGCTTACTGATGCGGTCCTCCACTCTTCTAGTCTACTGTTGATGCTTTTTATTGAGTTCTTTATTGCAGCGATGTCATTTTTCATTTCTTCTTTTTTCTTCTTCATTTCCTCTTGGTTCTTACACATATTGTTGAATTTGTCTTCCATTCTTTTCAGTGACCTCATGACCATTTTTCTGAATTAGTAATCTGACATATTGCTTGCCTCCATTTTGTTTACATCTTTTTCTGGTGATGCCTCCTTTTCTTTCATATGTGTGCTGTTTCTTTTTCTCCCCATGATCTCTCCTCTCCAGGTGTCTGGTTATGTAGTTCTCTCTCTCCTGTGTTGACCTAAACTTACAAAATACAACACAACAAAGCACAATGTACAAGGTACTGAACATAAATGTACTCATGATAGTAATAACCCCAAATATAGGTGACCACCAGAGAAAAGAGAATTAGGGGATTAAAAACAAAAAAAGAGTACAAAAATGATATTCAGAAAAGAAAAAAAAAGTAAGAGGGAAAAGAAAGAGAATAAAAAAGAAGGGGGGAAACTATTTTTCTGAGGAGAAAACTCCAATAGAACAACAACTAATCCAAAGAAATGCAAACAACAAACACCCAGAGATGAATGCAAAGTACAAACAATAACTAATAACAAACAAGGAGAGGAAAAACAGAAGCAAAAAAAGAGAAACAATCATACAAACAACAAAACCCAAACTAATCAACAATCACACAAACAACTATAGGGCAGAGAGAAAGAAGGACAAAACAAAACAAAGTAAAACAAAAACTATAAAACAAAAAAAATGAAAAGGAAAAAGAAAAAGAAAAAAAGGGAAGCAACAAAAACAATTGGATAGTGAAGAAGGAGAAGAGATAAGTGTGTATGGACTTGGAGCAGGGGAGCGGAAATTAGATATATAAGTAGGATGCATTTTTAACAAAGGGTAAAAAGAAAGAATAGGGAAAATCTAAAGCTGGAATAGGGTAAGAGAAACAGGACAACAAAAGGGGAAAAGTGAGGAAGAGAGTGTTGCAATAAAGGTAAGGTTGTGATAGAGTAAAATGATGCTAAAGGGAAAATGAAAATAGAATGTAGGACACTAATTGTAAAATAAAATAAAATAAAATAAAGAAAAAATAAAATCAAACTTTAAAAAAGGTAAAATAATAGTAGTAATAATACTAATTAAAAATAAAAATATAATAATTAAAAAGGTAAAATTAAGTGAGAAAAAAAGAAAAATTAGTTTTTTTAAATTTAATGAATCTTTATTGTTCAGATTATTACAATTGTTTCTCCTTTTTCCCCCCATAGCTACCCTCCACCCAGTTCCCACACCACCCTCTGCCCTTACCTCCCTCCCACTGTCCTCATCCATAGGTGTTCGATTTTTGTCCACTCTCTTCCCATACCCCCCACACCCCTTTCCCCATGAGAATTATCAATTCACTCCCATTCTATGCCCCTGATTCTATTATATTCACCAGTTTATTCTGTTCCTCAGATTTTTAATTCACTTGATTTTTAGGTTCACTTGTTGATAGATATGTATGTGTTGTTCATAATGTTTCTCTTTACTTTTTTCTTCTTTCTCTTCTTAAAGAATACCTTTCAGCATTTCATATAATACTGGTTTGGTGGTGATGAACTCCTTTAGCTTTTTCTTGTCTGAGAAGGTCTTTATCTGACCTTCAATTCTGAACGATAACTTTGCTGGGTAGAGTAATTTTGGTTGTAGGTTTGTGCTATTCATCACTTTGAATATTTCTTGCCACTGCCGTCTGGCCTGCATAGTTTCTATTGAGAAATCAGCTGACAATTGTATGGGTGCTCCCTTATAGGTAATTAACTGTTTTTCTCTTGCTGCTTTTAATATTCTCTCGTTGTCTTTTGCTCTTGGCATTTTAATTATGATGTGACTTGGTGTGGTCCTCTTTGGATTTCTTTTGTTTGGGGTTCTGTGCGCTTCCTGGACTTGTAAGTCTATTTCTTTCACCAGGTGGGGGAAGTTTTCAGTCATTATTTCTTTAAATAAGTTTTCAGTATCTTGCTCTCTTCTTCTGGCACCCCCATAATTCTGATGTTGGTACGCTTGAAGTTGTCCCAGAAGCTTCTTACACTATCTTCAAACTTTTGGATTCTTTTTTCTTTTTGCTTTTTCGATTGAGTGTTTTTTGCTTCTTTGTATTTCAAATCTTTGACTTGATTCTTGCGTTCCTCTAGTCTGCTGTTGGGTCTCTGTATAATATTTTTTATTTCAGTCAGTGTATGTTTAATTTCTAGTTGGTCCTTTTTCATATCCTCGAGGGTCTCTTTGAATTTATAGGCCTTTTCTAGGATATTCTTGAAAAACCTTATAACCGTGGTTTTGAACTCTACATACAGTCATTTGTTTCCCTCCATTTCTTTCGTTTGTGATCTGTTTCTTTGTCTCCGCATTTTCGTTGCTTCCCTGAGTTGGTAGGGTGGCTTTGTGTGCTAGGTGTCCTATATGGGCCAGTGGGTTGGCCTCCCAGTTACCTGAGGTAGACACTCTTGGTGCATCCCTTTGTGGACTGTGTGTACAGCGTTGTTGTAGTTAATTCTTGATTGTTGTTGGTGTCACTGGGAGGACTTGACCTCCAGGCCAATTGGCTGTGAGGACCCGCTGTGTCTATAATGGAAGAACTGCTGCGCTGAAGACACGCTTAGGGGGCCGGACTTGCATCAGTGGGGCTTTGGTGCTCACCGAGTCTGCCTCTTGAATGTGTCACTTATGGATGTGAGGAGTTGAAATCTGGTGTCGTCTCACACTGACCACTAGATACACTAGCTTCTGGATCTCCAATGGTGTGCTGGTCAGCTACTGTCTCAGGCCACCCAGCAGGAGCTACAGCGAGAATTACAGTTTTCTCCTCTTTGCTTGGGGTTTGGAGGTTTTGGAGCTGTCTGACCAGAGCTGCAGTTTGTTTGGTTAATCTGCGATAGGGCAGGCCATTTATATGCAAAAGCCGCTGCGTGGAGCTTGGGTGGATTTGTAGATTGTGCGGGGCCGGGTCTCAGGGAGTTACTAGGCTAGGGCATGGCAAAGAGCGATGCCTGCCAGTCAGCCGTCTCTGTGTTTCCGCGTCCCTGTGTCTCACGCCCTGGCGCAGTAAACAATGATTGCTGGGCGCACCTCTGTAAGAAAGTCACCCTCACTTTCCGACTCGATGGCAGATAGTCCAGCTTCTCCCCATAGGAGTTTAGGTCTCCAGCATCTCCCCAGAAACTGGAATTCAGAGTAATCTGGAGCTTGTCTCCCTTCAGGTTGAAAGAAGCAGCGCACCCAGACACCAGCCACCAGCCCGATTCACGCGCCTCCGTCCCTCAGCTTTTCAGGGCTTGTGTACGTCTCAATGCTCTTTTCTCTTTCCTTCTATTGTAGAACTTCCACTCAGCCAGCTTTCCTGTGGTTCTGGGTGATAGACGTTTAGTCTTTTAGTTGTAGTTTTGAAATTGTTGTGTGAGGCAGCAGTTTAGGTGTTTACCTATGCCGCCAATTTGGTTTCTCTAGATTCACTTGTTGATAGATATGTATTTGTTGTTCATAATTTTTATCTTTACCTTTTTCTTATTCTTCCTCTTCTTAAATAATACCTGTCAGCATTTCATATAATACTGGTTTGGTGGTGATGAACTCCTTTAGCTTTTCCTTATCTGTGAAGCTCTTTATCTGACCTTCAATTCTGAATGATAGCTTTGCTTGGTAGAGTAATCTTGGTTATAGGTTCTTGCTATTCATCACTTTAAATATTTCTTGCCACTCCCTTGTGGCCTGCACAGTTTATGTTGAGAAATTAGCTGACAGTCGTATGGGTGCTCCCTTGTAGGTAATTAACTGTTTTTCTCTTGCTGCTTTTAATATTCTCTCTGTCTTTTGCTCTTGGCATTTTAATTATGATGTGTCTTGGTGTGGTCCTCTTTGGATTCCTTTTGTTTGGGGTTCTGTGTGCTTCCTGGACTTGTAAGTCTATTTCTTTCACCAGGTGGGGGAAGTTTTCGGTCATTATTTCTTCAAATAGGTTTTCAGTATCTTGCTCTCTCTCTTCTTCTGGCACCCCCATAATTCTGATGTTGGTACGCTTGAAATTGTCCCAGAAGCTCCTTACACTATCTTCATATTTTTGGTTTCTTTTTTCTTTTTGCTTTTCCGGTTAGTGTTTTTTGCTTCTTTGTATTTCAAATCTTTAACTTGATTCTTGCGATCCTCTAGTCTGCTGTTAGATTTCTGTATAATATTTTTTATTTCAATCAGTGTATGTTTAATTTCTAGTTGGTCCTTTTTCAGGTCCTCGAGGGTCTCGCTAAATTTATCTGCCTTTTCTAGGATATTCTTGAAAAACCTTATTACCGTGGTTTTGAACTCTATATGCAGTCATTTGCTTTCCTCCATTTCTTTCTTTTTTGACCTATTTCTTTGTCTCTGCTTCCCTGATTTGATAGAGTTGCTTTGTGTGCTAGATGTCCTATAGGGCCCAGTAGCTCAGCCTCCCCAGTTACATGTGGTGGACACTCTTGGTGCACCCCTTTGTGGGCTGTGTTCACAGTCTTGTTGTAGTTAAGCCTTGATTGTTGTTGGTATCACTGGGAGGACTTGACCTCCAGGCCAATTGGCTGTGAGGGTCAGCTTTGTCTACGCTGGGAGAACTTCTGTGCTGGAGACACCCTTATGAGACAAAACCTGCAAAAGCCTCTGTGCTCAGCTTGGATGGGGCAGAGTCTTAGGGCTGAGCCGACAGCATTGGTTTCCTGTCAGCCCTGCCCTAATAGGCCCCTGTGTCTCAGTGTCCCATGGTAATGGTAATCGCTGCAAGCACCTCTGAGAGAAAGGTGCCCTCGAGTTCTGCCCGCTGCCAGACAGTCCAGTTTCTCCCCGAATGAGTCTGTGTCCGCAGAGTCTCGCCCAGAACTGGAGTTCAGTGCAGTCGGGAACTTTTGTCTCCTTCCCGCTTGAGAAAGCCAGCTGCGCACTCAGTTGCCAGTCCTCTCTGCGCACGCACGCGTCTCAGTACCTCTGCCTCCTGCAGCTCCTCTGAGTCTCAGTGTGCTTTTCTCTTTCCTTCTAGTTGTAGAATTTCCAGTCAGCCAGCCTTCCTGTGGTTCTGGATGATGTCCGTTTTTTCTTTTAGTTGTAGTTTTGAAATTTAGGTGTTTACCTATGCCACCATCTTGGTTTCTCCTAACAATTAGTTTCTTAAGTAAAAGATAAAAAATGAAAATGTGCATAGTGAATGTCATTCACTTCTTCTACTGTTCTGTTTGGCATGCCTGTTTTCTGTCAGGTCGTCAGTACAGTATTGAAGTTCCTTGCGTTCCACTGCTCCTCTGTGTTGTAAACCACAATCCTATTTTCAAGCAGGTGGTATTTCTTAGTTTCTCAGACTGCCTTTAGATGTGTTTACACAAGAGGTAATTTATGATTCCACCCCTGGGTGGCAGTGTTTCTGCATTGACATCTGTGGCTATAAGTCCTCGCCAGCCAGTATTTAATTTTTGTTTTCCCTGCCGCACTTAATACTGGGTTGGGGGAATGGAGTGCCCCAGAGGTGGTGTCTGATCATTTCTCCCTACTCTGATCCCCAGGTTCCACAAAAACAACTTTCCCCTGCTGTCTCTGAGAGTGTTTTTATTTGGGAGATCCTATGTACTGGGCATAGTAATCAAATGCAAGTGTTTAAAGAGAAAAATAGCCAGAGTAAGCACACAGACTCACAACTTTTTCCCTCAGCACTGCGCATGTCTCTGCGCACATCTTTTTCCCTTGGCAGTGCGCAGCTGGTATACTGGTAGAACTTCCGGTTGCCTTTCTGTGCCCAGCCCAGCTATGGGTTGATTTCTAGAGTTCTTTTCTGCCAGCAGCCCCGTGGACCTCTTTCCACATTCGCAGGCTACGCTGACCCCAACGGCCATCGATTTTGTGGGGCGCAGACTTCCTTTGAAACTCTGGATTCCACTGTGCACTTTTCTCCCTCCAGCCTGGATTGCAGACCTCACCTTTTTCTAGGTGATATTTAACCTTTCCGTGAGAAGGTGCAGGGCTCATCTGCATCTGCGTATTCACGCTGCTTGAGACCGGTGTTCGTGGGTTCGCAGCTGGTCCCTGGGTGTTGTGGTCGTATGGTCCCAGGAGGTATCTGAGTTCTTCCTATTTGAAGGTAAGGCTAGGCTTCTGATTACAGCCACTCTCCCCTTCAAGATGGTTCAGTCTCTCTTAACATTTTTCTTTACAAACATTCTACAACTTCCACAAATCGTTCTATGCCTTGTGCCTTCTATTACACCAAAATCATAATTTATTTCCAATTAGTTAGAATTCTTAACTCTTAGAAGCCCTAATTTTAGGTGACACATAAGTAATTAACATTCCTCAGATTAGCAATACATTCACATTTTGAAGAGTTACTTCAAATAAAATACAAGACTTCTTCATTAACAGATTCAAATCCATCCTCTAGATTCTCCATATGAGGCAAACTCAGATTAATATTTCAGTGTCCTACTAGTTAGGGTAGCCAAAGAGGAATGCCTGAGACCAAAGTGGTAAGAGATTATAAACTTATTAGGTCATCTGGATACCAAATAGTGCCAGCACCCAAAGTCAGGGAGTCAGAGATTTTTAAAGGACTTTATGAGGGCTTTTTCCAGGCAGAGAATTCTCTGTGCAGGTCCAGATTCTGGGAAGGTCCAGAGGGGAAGGATAATGTTCTTAGCAAGTGGAATGTGGTCTAAGTGAAAGGGAATGTCCATTGTGAAGTGGCTTAAAGGTCAGTTCCCAGGGGAGGGAGTATTGATTCAATTAGTTGATCAGACCTAACATTCCAGCTTTTTTGTCTTATGGAATAAGGATGAAGTCATATCTTCCGTAGTTACTTCTTGTTGAGGGAGGATGTCGAGATCATAGGGGGATGGACTTTTATTTTAGTCATCTGGAACACTGTATAGATTCCTCCTGGTTGGAGCGAGGGGTTCTAGCATGATTTCCCTGAGAGACTGGTTGGTGAAGGCTTGAAAGCAGTCCTGTTGATTGACTTGGGAGGTAAAAGCTGGTCCTGAGGTTGCCACAGCATCACTTGTCTGGTTTTGCTGCTTTTCTGGGCCTGGAGCTGAAAGACAACTGAAGCTTAGATGTTATCTTTAGAGAGGAAAAGATCAGGGACATACTAGTAAGTTGTCTGACTGGTGATATGAAAGAGGAGGATAGGTTACCCTAGGGGTGAGGTTCTTGTTTTCCCAGTTTTGCCACTTGTTAGGCATCCAGAGCTTTCTTGTAGGTCCTGAGACAGGATTTCAAAATATGGTTGAGAAGTGGTTAAGCCCCCTATGCCAGTCCCAATACCTGCTGTGATTCAGAGTGTTATGAGGAGAGGGATTATCTGGACTGCCCTTTTGTGCCAGATAGGATGGGTTACAGGGACTGGTAAAGACTGATTATTGGGGGCTACATCTACATTGGGTGAGAGATAGATGAAAGTACAGGTCCCTGTCCAGTGGTTGGAGCAAATGTATGAGTTTTCCCCACAGAGGAAGAAAAATCCCTTATCATGGAGATTAGCTAAAAGGTGTAGAGAGAAGAGATGGACTAAAGGGTATAAGGTTCCTTTTTCCAGTTCCACACTCCAAACCCAGAGGGTAGTCACCATGGTGCTATTGATAAGGGGTAACAGATGTGTACTTGAGATCCTATTGTAGTGAAAGTGGGCGCGAATACTAGAGTGGGCTGTTAGCCAAGGGAAGAGAGAAAGGGAAGGAAAGGAGCAGTTGAAGCCTTGGGCCTGGATGGTTGGATAAGAAGTAAAATGGACCGGCTCTAGGAAATAACCATTGGCTTCTGCGGAGACCTGGTAGTCAACCCATTGGGACCAATGGCCGTTGGGTAGTTCTAGGTTGACTGTGGTGTTGCAAACTGATGATGAGAGATGGCCTATTGATATATTGTCCTGTGACCTTGTAAAGCATAGAGGGTCTTAGGCGATTAGTGGGGTGTATAGAGTGATAGGACCTGTGACCAGGATGGAAGAAGTAGCTGCCTTAGTAAAAAGATTGAATATAAGTACGGAAAAGAAGGGAGGCTTGATTTGCCTGGTCTGTAGGATAATTACCTAGAAGGGTGTCTGCCTTTTGAGAAATATAGTTCTCTTTTCCTTTTTATAAGCTAGAGTGATTTTTGCATGATCCCATCTCTTGATTGGTATAGGGATGGTGGTATACACTGAAGAGGAGACGGAAAGGCAGAGCCAGCAATTCCTGGCAAAGGTTGGATTGGTCTGGTTTAAGAGGGAATGGTAAGGTTAAGTGTTCGTTCTAGATGAGTGGAGGTGAGAAAGTTCTTTATGGGTTTAGGAGAGGAGGGTTGGGATAGGATGGGAAGGAGAGCTAATCCCCACTTCCAGGGTCAGGATCGTCCCAAGGTGGGGAAAGGGTATGTTCTGGATCTAGAAAGAAGGAAATCTCACCCCATGGATAATTGAAATCCCCTTGTAGAAGGGAGTCCCTTAGAAAGGTGAAAATTCTGATGCAAAGGGAGAGGGGGCAGTAGCTAGGACCTGGATGGTTTGTATTAGGAGGGGAGGTGGGCTTTCAGGGAGGTCAGGGTTATTAGGGTCAGTGCATAGGGGGCACTGCAGGGTTGCTCACGCATTCATCCTCTTCTTCTGGGATGTAGGTAAGGTGGAGTCTGGTGGGCCTGATCTGGTGGCTGTGAGACTTAGGGGACTCCAGCTAATGTGATAGAGGTGTTCCTGGGATGGGTTTTAATCTGGAAAGGTGGAACCATGGGGTATGCCCGATAATTTAGCACAGTTGGGGTAGTTAGGAGTACCTGATAAGGGCCTTGCCATATAAATTGTTTGACAAATGGATTTTCTTTAGGAGGAGCCATTCCCCTGTCTATAGAGGAATGGGGCGGGAGGGAGGGGTGTCTCCCATAAAAAGTCAATCATCATGTTTTCTCAGTAATTGTCGGATGAAATTTAAAATGGAGACATAGACTCCTAGAGGGGTCTCTGTGGAAGGGAAGTTTCCTAATAAGAAGGGTCTTCCATACATGAGTTCAAAGGTACTAAGAAAGGAGGGTGCACGGGGGTTGCCCTAATGCGCATAAGGGCTAGAGGTAGGAGAGTACTCCAAGGTTCTTTAGTTTTGAGAGTTAATTTAGTTAGGTGAAACTTAATTAAGGAATTCACCTTTTCTACCTTGCCTGAAGATTGGGGCCGGTAGGAAGTGTAATTTCCATTGGATATTCAGAGTGGAGGAGACATGTTGAGTCATTTGAGATATGAAAGCAGGTCCATTTCTGATTGTAATGAGGTGGGTCGGACATAGTGGGGAATACTTCTACCCAGCCTGAGAAGGCATCTATGAGGGTTAAGAGATATTTGATTGAAGTCAATTTGCCAGTCTTGTCCAGGGATTTGGCCCCTAGACTGATGAGTGGGGAAAAGAAGGAGGTCTAATCTAACCTTCCTTGGGGAGATACTGAGTAACAAGTAGAACAGGTTTTGGTGATATCCTACAGTAGGGAGGTTAGGCTAGGACACGTGATGAGGGGTTTTAGGAGTTGTAAAAGTAGTCTGTATCATATATGTAGGGAATTGTGAATAGCCCATAAGATATCATGGGCCTGTCCCTGGGGAAGGATATATTTTCCCTGAAATTTTAACCAGGGATCTTCCTGAGTGGCTCCAGGAGTTAATAACTGAAGTTCCTCTGGAGTGTATTTGGGTGTTAGATGGGGTATAGCTAAGAGTTGGGGAGACGGAGGCTTCCTCTGAGCTGCTGCCTTGGCCTTTTGGTCTGCTTTGTTATCTCCCTGTGTTACGGGATCATTCCCTACTTGGTGTCCTTTGCAGTGTATAACTCTTAAGAAGGCTAGAAAAGGGGAGAGAAGGTCCTAAATGCCAAGCAGGAAGACCTGTTGTGCCTTTCAGTGATAGTGTCGAGGACTGTGAATGAGCGGTGGAAATAAAGAAAGTCTAGGCTCTGATCTAGGGACATAAGCAACAAGAGACAGCCTGGGTGGGGCTGCTTTAGCTTTCTAGGAGTGAAGGGGTCCCTTCAGAAGTCAGGGGTGATCAGGTCCTGACTTCCTGGACAAACTTTTCTATAATTTTCACAAACCTTTCTACTGATTCACAAATAACCAGCATTAGCCAAAAAGTAAACAACCAGCATTTCTCAGATTGACATTTATGAACACACTTTAAACACACTTACTTCTAAGAAAATATACCTTCAACAAAGTACAAGAGACCATCTGAAATAAAAGCTAAGAGCAGGCAAATTTAAAACTTGTCTAGCAATCAATGTTTCAGTATTTCATGTTATTTTAAAATATTTAGATGTTTATCATCTAACCCAGCAATGGTACAAAGCCTTTAAATGACCAAAGACTTTGAAAAAAATTATGTATAGGCCTATGAGGCTGGAGAAAATGCATGGGGAAGAGGGAGCAGGTCCACAGCCTGTTCCCAGGCCTCCAGCCCCTTGGATTTAAAGCTGCCACATTTTCCTTTAGAGATCACATGTTAAGGTTTTGGTGATAATGAGTTCAACTTCTGATAGTAGCAGGACTGGTAAGTAAGCATTTTCAGTTTTGCAGTAAAGAAACTGTTTTTTGGGAAGGTGGAGGTGAGAAGGCGCTGAGGTGAGAGCAGTGTTCAGAGCATTAAAGGGGTAAAATGCTGGCCTTGGGATATAAAGGCTCAGTGAGAGATCCCTTTGCCCTATCATAGAGGAGCTTTGCAAGAAGACTACAGTTGGGAACCCAGGGGTGAGAGTACCCAGCAAGCCCAAGAAAGGAAAGTATTTCTTGTTTAGAGGAGGGGAAAGTCATGGAGGAGATAACGTGTTTACATTTTAAGGTAATGGCTGGACTTTGTGGGGTGAAACTGAGGTAGGTGACTGTGGTTCAGGACAACTGGGCATTATGAGGGGATGCGTGGTAACCCTTGTTGGGCACTGAGGTAGAAAGAGAAAAGAGTGGATAAAGGGGGTGTCTAGTAAGATGCAGTGCAGGGGTGAGGTGGCTAATGGCTGTGAGACTAGTCCCTCAATCTCCATAATGGAGACCGAGGAGGGGACAAGGGTCCCAGCAAATTTGGGAGGACAGAATAAGTAGCCACAGAGTCAATTAAAAAGGAGATTAGCTTACCTGCCACCACAATTATTACCCGAGGCTCTGTACTGGTGATGTAAGGCTGTGGGGTCTTGTCAGGGCCTGGGCAGCTTCAGTCTTCAGTGGCCAGTCCCAGGAGGTCAGGGATCACCAAACCAGATCCAGAGGGTAGCCTTCCTGGACTGGCTGAGGTCTGACCTGGAGAGGACAGACTACAGTCTGATTTCCAGTGACCTTCCCTTCCACACTTTGGGTTTGAGCAAGACTTGGCCCAGTGTCCTTCCTTTGTTGCATTTGAAGCATGGGCCTGGAGGAGGCTTAGCCCCTGACTTACCCTTGGTTGGAGGACCAGCACTTCATTTGGGGTTCATGAGAACAGTGGCTAGGAGCTGGAAGGCCTCATTCTGGGCCTCAGCCTTGACCTGATCTCACCTTTGTTTTTTGGATTTGGGTCTCCTCATCTCTATTATTAAAGACCTTAAAGGCCAGGTTAATGAGGTTTTTTTGAGGGGTTTGTGGACCTATGTTTATTTTTTGAAGTTTGTGGTGTCTGTTGGGGTTGATTGGGATATAAAAATGGATGTTCAGAAGAAGGTTCCCTCTGGGGAGGTGTGGTCTAAGGTGGTAAGTTCCTCCATGAGGCAAGAGGAAGAGAGCTGGGTTTTTATCAGAGCCCTGAGTGATTTTATTAAGTTTGTCATAGTTGACTGCCTTACGGGCAGCCTTTTTGAGTCCGGCAATATGGCTACGGAGCTGGTACCTGGAAAATTAACTTGACAGTCCTACCTTGGGTTAGTTTGAGGGACCGTGCCAGTGCCAACCAGAGTCCTGTCTATGGAGGGCATCAGCATGGTCCTGAGCTGCTAGCCAAATGCACTCCTTCTCCTCTGGGGTTAGAGAGGAGGACAGGATGACATAGATGTCATGCCAGGTCAGGTCATAGGACTGGGTCAGGTATTCAAATTCCTTAGTAAATGTGGTGGAATCAGTGGAAAAAGACCTGAGATGCCTCGCAGTCTGTGTGAGGTCAGACATAGAAAATGGGAAATGGACTCGGACTATCCCCTCAGTTCCTGCTCCCTCCCTTGGGTAGAATGGGCTTGGGAATAGAAGAAGCTGTTGAGGAAGGCGGTCTTTGGGTGGCCCGAGAGTGAGTGTTGGGTGGGATAAGGCTGTTTTGGAGCTCGTGCTCTCGGTATTTGGGCTCTCAGGGGCGGGGGGAGAAGATGGTTGCTGGTTAGGAGGGTCTGGGTTATGGGAATCCACTGCAGATCAGGGAGGCAACGCATAAGTGGGTGAAGGTCGGTGGTCTGCTGGGTCAAAAGTAGATTCAGAATCAGAAGTGTTAGGGGTATGATGTTTTGTGTGAAGGAGTAGAATCTGATGGATAGAGCAGGACTGATAGACAGAGAGTTGAGACTGTAGGGTAAAAAGGCCTGGAAGGTAGGGAATTTCTGACCATTTCCCTTGTGGTGACAGAAATTACCTAAATTACATAATGTGTTAAAATCAAAAGTGCCATTTTCAGGCCATTGAGACTTACCATCTAGTTTACATTGTGGCCAAACAGTGTTACAAAAGAAAATGCAGTGTTTGGGCGTGATCTCCCCTGTGAGTGTAGCGTGACCATGAGAGAGGAAGGGTGAGTGACAGACCACAAATCCAAAGGTGACTGTTTAGGGGAGGCGTCCCTGCTGCTAAACAAATCACCACGAGAAACGAGGGGGTGACCCTCCAGTCTAGGCATCCTCAATCCAGAAGGACCTAAAGCTGAATGGCTGAGGAGTCTTCTGGCCTAGTGCTAGGACTTTTGAGACGAGAGACTTCTGAGAAGTCAGTGAGAGTGAGTGGTCAAAACTCGAGACAAAGGAAATTGTGGGAGGTTACTCACCTAGAGAAGATTGGCTGGTGTGGGATGGAGGGTCAGCAATGGAAAAGGAGAGATTCCCAATCTAGCGTCCTCCTTGGCCGGTTTGGGAGGGCCCATAAGGGAGGGAGGCCTAATCGAGGCCAACAATTAAGTCACCCAAATAGGATTTGGAGGTAAACCCAGGATGAGCTGCTGCTGCCTACTGCTCTCTGAGTAGCAAACATGGGGTGACGGAAGCCAGTATGATGGCTCCCCTTCCCCGTGGAACGCTCCCAGGCTTCAGCACCAAATTTTAGGGTCACCAAAGGAGGAATGCACAAGGCCAAAGTGGTAAGGGAATATAAATTTATTAGGTCATCTGGATACCAGATGGGCTGAGCCCCCAAATGGTGCCAGAATCCAAAAATGGGGAGTTAGAGATTTTAAAGGACTGTAGGAAGGCTTTTTCTGGGCAGAGAATTCTCTGGGCAAGGTCTGGATCCTAGGAAGGTCCAGAGGGAAGGATAATGGTCTTAGCAAGTGGAATGTGGTCTTAGCGAAATGGAATGTGGTCTAAGTGAAAGGGAATGTCCATTGTGAAGTGGCCTAAAGGTCAGTTCCCAGGGGAGGAAGTATTGATTCAATTATTAGATCAGACCCAACACTATTATTTCAAAATACCTAGATATTTAATAATTTTTTACTATTCAACCTAGAAAACTCCAAAAATTTTAAGTTACCAAAGACTTTGGAAAACTATGTTTAGGCATATAACTATCACTGAAAAAGCTTAATCATATACCCTTCATTTTAGTTATATTTATTTTGTCTTAACAACTTTGAAATTTTAAAGCCAATTATTATTACCCAAGGCATTTTCTTGGCAAATTTGTAACAAGGATAACTCACCAGCCTTCAGTGGCTTTAATGTGAAAGTACTATTTTATTTCATTTTATTTTATTTTATTTTATTTTATTTTATTTTATTTTATTTTATTTTATTTTATTTTATTTTTCTTTATAAAATGGGAGTGGCCCAATTTCCACAGCCTGCTGGAGGGCACTTCTGCAGATCTGGTCCTCCTAGGAAAAAGACTTGCGGGGGGGCGGTTAGAAGGTTTTATTTACCATACTAGTGGCCCGGTGCACACAATTCATGCATGGGGTGGAGGGGGGTGTCCCTCAGCCCAGCCTGTACCCTCTCCAATCTGGGACCCCTCAGGGGATATCCAACTATATGGACTATTTGGAATTTGTATTCCACATGGTCCATGTACCATATTTGATTTTAAAATTTGAAAAAGTCAAGGACACTGGTCTTCATCGGAATTTCTGTGTTAACTATGCAGTCAATGTCATCTTCTGTTCGTAATTTGGAGTCACTATCTAATATCAATAATATGTGAGCGTGAGGCAGTCCGTGTTTCCGAAATTCAGTGACATGAATTTTAGCTATTACTTTGCCAAATAAAATGGAATTTACATATATCATTTAAAAGAGCATTCAGCTTAATATTAAAAACTCTGGCTACCAAGTCAGGTCTTTGCTAGCATTGTAAGTTGTTTGTAATATCTGCCCATTTGAGGTTGCATGTCATGGTTATGAATAAATTGGGCTTGCCATACTTTGTTACAATTGCCATAGCATCCTGATATCACTGCTGCATATTTCTGGGACTACCCTCCAAAGATGATGGAAGTATTATCATTTTACCGATTGGCGTATTGTCATTTTGAGATCTAGATGTGAGATAATCCATCAAACCACTAATATTTTTCAACTCTCAACTTAGATTGGTTTGCTTTAATGAAATTTATCCCATTGGCCTCCATTTTTAATATGAATCAACAATAAACTGTTGAGTTAATTTTCCTGCATTTAAAATAGGATTGAACATGTCCCGCACAGAGAGATGAAATCCATAATATTGCATTTGTGTGACTCGTGTCCTTACATTTTGTCTAGTATCATTGTCGATTACACTGTCTTCTCTGAGTCTTAATGCAATATCTGTTCCCCAGCCTTTTTCACAATGTAGAAAAAGAATAGGATATGTCATTGTATCTAATGTAGGAAACAGGATATTGATTTGTTTCATTTTAGTGGATTCAGATTATTGGGATCTGGTTTACAATGAATGAGCAAGTCCCTTTCAAAAGGAGATTCTCCATCTTCGTTTCTGAATATGACAGTAACCTCGGTTACACGGGGAGAATTACATCTACCTGGGTCACTGTTACGATCGTATTTAATCGGCATTGTTACTTCTGTGGGAGCAATACCTTTTGCTGCTGCTTCAGATTGGGCTTCCTTTTCTACCTCATGTAGCATCTTGTATGATTTTGTTCATTCATTTGTTTTATGCATGAGGTTGTTGATGTTGATCATGAGTCTTTCTGAGCAGCCCTGGTTTTCTGGCATTGCTAATCTTTTACTTGTCACTTCAGCCATATCTAAAATACAGAGTAGAGCAAACCTCTGAGAAACACCATCTGAAGGATGTAAAGTTCCAGTGCGGTGATAAACTTGTCTGTGTATTCTAAAACAGTATGGACCATATCCTGATGGCGATGCAATATTTGCACCAATTGAAGCAAAAGCAAAAGAACTATTTATTGAACGAATATTTTCCATGAAATTTTTACTGTCAGAATCTTCATTTGTCATTAATCTTTTAAAATATGCTGGGTATTCTGGAAAATGTATATCAT
This sequence comes from Plecotus auritus, assembly GCF_963455305.1. Taxonomy (NCBI): domain Eukaryota; kingdom Metazoa; phylum Chordata; class Mammalia; order Chiroptera; family Vespertilionidae; genus Plecotus; species Plecotus auritus. The sequence continues at coordinate 117,755,379 of NC_137770.1, read as the reverse complement.
TTGGACAAACTTTACCTTTGCTACAACATCGAGTAAATTTCCCATCGGATGGTTTTTCATCAGAGAAATTTAGTGATAGGCAAAATTGTCATCTAACAGTCATTCCACCACAACTATGTTCGAGAATTGCATCCTCATGTACTCCATTTTCACTGAGAAGGCAGTTCCTACCAGTATTGGTAGTACTTGTTGATGACTGTTCTTTAGACATATTCTGTCATCGCCGCCATCTTCTTTCAACTTCAGAGGCACGTTGGTCTTTAGACATTTTCTGTTGATGACACCGGCTTCTTTCAGCTTTAGAGCTACGTTGTGCCAATAGTTGCTCTTCAGATACATTCTGTCACTGACACTGCCTTTTTTTCAGCTTCAGAGGCACGTTGGTCTTCAGACATTTTCTGTCCATGATGATGGCTTCTTTCAGCTGTAGAGCTACATTGTGTCAATAGTTGCTCTTTAGACACATTCCCACCTCCCTGCTGTCAGGGTCTGGGTTGCAGGTGAATGAGAGTCCTGGCTGTCAGGCCGCTGAAAGCTGGCTGACCAACGGCTGATTCTGGCTGATTCTGTTGGGGATGGGACTCCCTCCTCCTTACTGTCAGAGTCTGGGCCGGCACCCACGGGGACACAGCGTCAAGTCCGCCTGTGCCAGGAGACCCAGAGTCAAATCCCTGCCCACTTGCATGTGCCTCAAAATCCCACGAGATCCAGACCTGCCTGTGCCCACGCAGATGGACGCAGCATCAAGCCACACGGAGCCACGGGACCCCCCATGGAGCCGCCCCTGCAGCGCACGGGGCTGAGGGAACCCTGGTGGAAGCCATGCAGAGCAGCAGCTGGGACCCGCCTCCTGGTGGGGCTGAGGGAACTCCTGAGGCAGGCGCGCCCACTGGCATGGCCACGGGAACCCTGGTGGCAGGTGTGCGGAGCGGCCACCGGACCTCCCTCCCTGCAAGGGGCTGCAGGAACTGCGGCAGTGGGCGTGCGGAGCAGCCGGTCCCATTCCCGCTGTGTGCGCTGCCATCTTGTGATGGTGTTATGGTATGAGGGTTAATTTGCATATTACCTCTTTATTACATAGGATTTTTTTCTGAGTAGACTAACAATATGAAATCTTTTTTCTGAGTAGACTAACAATATGAAATAGCATATAAGAAGAGATCTCAAAAACAGAAACAAAAACCCTACAGTAAATAAGTGAGTACTCTCAAAAGGGTGGACTGGGACATTAGTCTTAGAATCTTATCTCACACTAACCTAGCACAGCAAATGGGTTCTGAGTGGCACAAAGGCCAAACAGCAAAGACAGAGGATTCCCTTTTTCATAAAATGGCGAAGAGAAAACTAAGTCCCCCCAAGATAAGAAAGCAAGCAATGAACATCAGTAACCAAGTTACATTACAGATAGATAGACAAGAACTCTCACTAGCTAAGAGTTTCTGGCTGTCGATGCCTTGAGAGGGTAGAGCAGGAAGGGTCCCCGAGATTAAGAACTCTTGGCAGCTGCTGGAAGTTCCTGCAAACACTGCCACAAGTAGTTGGGCCCCCCAAAGCAGGACATGCCCCATCTTTAAACAAATTAAACCAAACAACAAAGAGACACAAAACATCAACAGAGACATTCTTATATACAATATTTACAGGCATGCACAACTGACGGACAAGAACTTCATATCATGCTCCTTGTCTGTTGAGCCACAGACACCACTGAATGCCCTGCATAAAAACAAACAAATAAACAAAAAACACCGAAGCAGAATAATGTCTCTTGTCCCAGAGCGAATCTGGGCTAAGGACTCAGAGACCAGGCCAAGGACTGCTAGAGGTCTCTTGCCATCCAGAGCTGATCAGGATAACCCAGTCTTCATCTGAATCAAACCTGGGCAAAAAGACAGACTGTCTATGAATTGGGTCTTTAGGCCATATAAAACAATAATATTTGATCATCTTTTGTTTCTTTTGTCCCTGGTTCTGGGACTGTTCCCCCAGAACATCAGCATTCTCCCCAGTGGACTATCTGGGGGAATGTGTAAGGGAGCCTCCATGATTCTGCTTTCCTTGGTTTTCCTAGGCCTAGAATTCTTGTTTCCCATCCTCAGCAAGTCCCTGTGACTATTCTATGCACTCAACCCTCCTTACTGGAGGTTTCTTTTCTTTTTTTCCAAAATATTTTCATTGACCTCAGAGGGAAAGAGAGATAGAAATATCAACGATAAGATAGAACAATTGATTGGCTGCCTCCTGCACACCCCACACTGGGGATAGAGCCTGAAATCCGGGCATATGCCCTGACCGGGAATCGAACTGTGACCTCCTGGTTCATAGGCCGATGCTCAACCACTTAATCACACCAGCTGGGCCTTACTGGAGGTTTCTTGCACTGCACTCACCCCCCCTTTACTGGAGGTTTCTTGAACACCCCAAGATCTGGACTCACCCCCAAATTGTGAGAAACCCTCACCTGTCCAAATTCAAATAACAGATTCGGAGACATAAAGTATGGCGGAAATGGGACATTTAATGCACTCCTGCAAGAGCAGGTGTCCGGTTGAACAGGCACATATGGAGTGGTGATCACAGGCAATTTATTCCTAATGTGTGAGAGTTCCTCCCCCGGTTCCTCAATGGCTGAGTACTATGGGATTAACAGTTTTCCCCATACATCGCCTTTGTCTTATTGTCTCATACTGGATTATTTTAAAAAATGGGCTGAGGCCTTTTCTAGTCTCCATGTACCTTTTTCTAATTATGGCAGGTGGATCTACCTGGAAAAGGTGCTACTGGTTATGTACACAGTTCTTTGTTTTAATACCCTCTCCCCTCCTCCCTACATCCTTTTAGCCCTGGGAAAATTCAGTAACCGACCTGCCACATGCTGTTAGTTTTCTCTAAAAGTTGACTATGTTGAAGATGGATTACAGAGGCCTTTTTTCTACAGTCCAAGGGGTCGAATGAGGACTAACATGGGTTATCTGAGAGACAGATTTTGGCTCCAAATAAGGTAGAGCTGTCCACCAAGAGGAGCTGCTCAAATGCCAGCACACTAACTTGGGAAGTATTGGGGATCTATTAGTGGAGGGGAAAAGAGAGGTTGTGAGGTGGTCAGAGAGAAGTTCCCTGTTCTGATCCTGACCATTAACTCCCACAGTTTCTCCAGAATTTGTTGAGGAACCTCTTCTCACTCTGTGATCTCCCTCATTGATCCCAACTTTGGCTTTGTGACCACCAATGCATGGATGGCTCCCTTGTCCCTCTCTGTTCTGAGCTCCCGCTCTCTGTGTCAGGAGTCCATCAGACATTCTGGCATGGATGATCTATAGCTCAAGCCCAATAGGAACTGTTCTTCCCCCTATACATGCTTCCTTTCCAGGTGTCCCCATCTTGTGTGCCACATGCCCATTTGTTCAAGCCTTCAGTACACATTACTCTTTTAGCCCTTCCCTCCCATACAAACAAGCCCATCATGTCTACCTTGGAAATTCAAATTTGGGCCAGGCACCAACGTGACTTTAATGAGATAGTGTCCAGTTCTTATTTTGAAATACCTATTTTATATGTGGTTTCTTTTGCTGCTCTGAGCATTGGCAATTTTCATGGGGTAAGCAGAGTGGGGAGAGAAGGAAGGAAAGTAACGGAGGGATGGCTCCCTGATTAGTCACTTCAGGTGCTATAAGAAAGACCTAAAACAACAGTGACTTATGTTAGAATAGATGCTTATTTCTCACCCTTGTGACAGTCCGGGTAGTCCAGGGCTGAAACTACAGCCCCATGGAGCCTTCTATCTTGCTGCTCTGCAATCCCCAGGGTGCTGCCTTTGGCAGCATGGCCCCACATCTGTGTTCTAGCCAGTGGGAAGGGGGAAAAGAAAAGAGAGGCTATATGTCTTCTTTTTAAGGGCATGACCCAGAAGTTGTACACATCAGTGGCTCTCACATCCTATTAGCTAGAAAATGGTCAAATGACCACAGCTAGCTGCAAGGCAAGCTGGGATCTGTAGTCTTTAGCTGAGCGGCCATGTGCCTAACTAAAAATTCTACAGAAGAAGGAAAGATTAGGTGTAAGAGGAAAACTTGTCATTTCTGTCATAGTGATTTTGTACATTTCAGTGAGACCTGCATGGCAGCTAATTGGCTAACTTTAACTAGTACATGAAGGCTAAACATACTAATGAAGTTCTAATAGCCTCCAGCAAAGCTCTTCATTAATGGATGGGAACATTGAACTCAGAGAGGGAAGTCACCTGTGAAGATTGCCCAGTAAAGTGTCAGAGCTAGGACTAAAACCTCAAACTTTCTACCTTTTCAAAGAATTCAGTTGAGAGGCAGACAGGCAATGCCAGGAGGGCTCAGGCTGGGGAGGGGCCACATTTCCCAGTCTGTCTATTGGGGGAGGACTAATCATTTTTCAGGACTCAGGGTTATCATGTCTCTGAGGTGCCTCCAAGTGACCCTCACTGCATTTTAAATAGTACACTATACTGAACTGCAGTGATTCCCTATTGGAATGTAGGCTCCTTGATTTTAGTCATCTCTCTGCCCTAATAGTACCTGCCTAATAGTTAAATGCATTATGGAATACATGAATGAATGTGTTGCAGAAGACCAAAGAAAACCAAAGACGCTTCTAAGAAAAAGGAGGGACACTGTTTAATACACCGGCAGACTCAGGGAACAGCCTTCCAAATCTGAGTGAAGGAACACACATGGGGCTTTCCTTTATATCTCCCTCCCTGTGGTCTTTGTCCCACAAACATGGATTATGCTTCCAGTTCTTTTCCCGGGCCTTGCAAGAAGGCCCCCAGGTGTTGAGGGTCTCCAGGCCATATCTGATGATCTGGCCTGGCGCCAGCGTTAATAACCCTCCCTCCGGGGCAGTGCACTGTTCACAGTAATAGGTTCTGCAAGACCAGTATCTGGGAAGGAGACAGGGACTTAATTATAGGTTATCAGGGATGTACACTGAGCTTGCTGGCTTGGATTCAGATCACTAGCCCCGAATATCAGGGTTACATTGGAATTAGCCCTTTTTAGCCTTCTCAAATGTATATCCAAGGGCTCCTTCAATGGCAGGTAATAGAAACCTAGTTCAAACTGGTTTAAGAAAAAAAAAAAAAAGACTGGCTGAAGTATCTGGGCAGTCTAGGTGTGCAGCTTACCTTGGCTTAACTGCTATTTTTAGAAGCAGTGCACCTGTACTATGCTGGTTAGCATAGATTTGACACTGAATATATTGCTTGATCCTTCTTAACTTTGTGGGAAGTGCTGCCCAAGCACCCCCTGAAAGGGTTGGGAGGAGGCTGGAGAATAAGGGCAGCTGCTAGTGGCATTGGTTGGGGCAAGGGGTCCCTCTTGGGCACCCCCAAGCCCAGAGCATCTTGAACCCAGTCTCAGCCCTTGTTGTTTTTGGTTTTGGCTTTATGGGGGTCACATCTTGGGTCATTTCTCAGGAGCTTCCCTGTGGCTCCACCTCTGTTGGGGTTGGATGCGCCTGCTGTACTCTCAGGCTAAAGGTGGCCTGGGCCCTAACCCCTGCTTCCTTCAGAAAGCCCAGGCACTCTGGTCTTTCCTGGCAGAGCTTCTTGGAGTTCCCACATTCAGCCAGGACTGGGGTAGGGAAGGGAGGATCAGGAGGAGGGAGGAATGGCTGGCTGGTGACTCACTGGGGGGTGGGGGTGGGAGAGGGTGGCATATATTGCAGGGCAGGTCCCACCTGGGGGGGGGGGTGAGAATTCCCCTTTGTAGAGAAGGTGGGCAGGGCCCTACAAATGAAAGCAGTCTGAGGTCCTTGGTCTGGAGAGGGCCTCTAAGTACTGGGCAGGGCTGCTTATCCTTCAAAACACCGTGATTGGCTTTCTGTTCCCGGGAAGGCTTCTAGGTTTGTTTTCCTTTTTGCCCTCTACTCTTGGGAGCCCAGCTGCTGTGGTAGAGCCACTGGGGGCTGCAGAATTCTCTGGTCTCCTCAATTCTGGGCTCTCAGGCTTCTTCCCAGGGTTAGCCACAAAAGTGGGAGTTTTCCTGGGACCAGAGTCTAGGAAAGGAGTCAAAGGGAGCAAGCCCAGCACCCACCCCTGGGATCCGTTCATTCTTCCACTGGAGGGAAGGACAGCTGGGTCCTTGGGGAGTCCTGATAGGTCTGATCCGGAGACAGGTGCTCCCTGATCCCCCACACTCACTGAGGTGGCAGGCATTTCCAAGACACCTGGGGAGTAAAACCCCAGTGGCAGAAATTAACTTGATTTATAGAAGTGACAGTCATTAAGAAAGGTCTTGAGTGTTGGGCAGGGGATGTGGGTTAACTTTGGTAGTAAATGGGGAGCCATGGGGGGCTCTTGAGCAGGGGGAAGGACATGAGCAGGTTAATGTGTTGTCCTAAGAGGAAGCACTGTAGAGAATGGGGTTATCGTTGGGGACAGAGTGGAGATAGCAGGGACAGTAAGGAGGGTAAAGTCAGGGTAGGAGACTGTAGGCAAGAGCAGCAGGGAGAGAGTGAGGGAAGGGACCAGGAAGAGCAGACAGGCCTTAGTTTGTCTGGGGTAAAAGTGAGGAAGGGAGACTTGGAATCTGGGGGCTTCTTAATCCTTAGTCCTGGTGCTTCCTTGGAGGGGCAGGCTGACATGGCAGGCCACTTGCTGGCTTTTCCTGAGGGCCATGGTGGCCCTTGTAGCCAAGGATGCCTTTATGAATGTGTGGTGGGGGAGAGTGGGGGAGAGACTGCTGATGCAGCAGTGGCTTTGGGCCACCAGGTTTGGAACGGAAGCCTCTGGGAAGGAAGTGGTTGCTCAGGACTTCCCCACTGCAGACAGCTGGGAAGGGGGCTAGCTGAGGGACTCCCTCAGCCCAGCTTCTGGGTGTGTGGTGGCTGGGGGGGCGGTTCTTGGCTGGGATTAGAAGGGTTGAAGCCAGCTGCCTGTGGCTGGAGCTGATGCTAATGTAGAGATTTGCTCCGTGGAAGGGCAGAAAGTTGTGGTTGGGAACCCAAATACTTCTCAGCTGTTCTGTCAAATTACATCATATTAATATGTCACTTCACTTATCTGGGCTTTAATTTTTTCTTTTACAAAATGGGATCAAGCAGGTCAGCCTATTTCCCCTGGGGGCTATGAGAACGTGAAATTGTTTATAGGCTTGGCAATCATGTTGGATAGCATAGATCAACACTGGCTACGTGGCTTGGCAGGAGCAATCAGGCAGCAGCTGTGGGACACAGAGACAAGGTTTGAGCAGCCTGCCCAGGTCAGACACCTTGGGCAGCCAAGATTGGGAGCAGGGCTGTACCCAGGGAGGTCTGGGGTCCCTGCTGAGGCCACAGACCTACCTCTCACTCAGTCCTGCCTCCAGTCTTGGGGGTCAGCCCTAAGAGGTCAGCCTCTTCCATTTCTGATTGTCTTGGTCACTCAATCAATATCTATGAAACTAGAAAATGTTCCCTATCTCTGGGCCCCACACTCATACACCCAGCTGCTTCCCAGAACTTGCTCCTGGAAGTTTCTGCACAAACCATGCTAACATCACATGCCCTGCACGGAACCCGTTTCTGTCTCAGTGAGTACCCCACCGGTCACTGGGCACAAAATCGTGGGCCCCTCACTGCTCCCTTTCTCTTTCCCCACACCCTCCAGTCCTGTATCTTTCACCCAGAACTACTTTGTCTCTTCTGTCCTGCAGATGCCTGCAGAATAATCTTTATGAAGCAAAGTAGGACCATATCCTTTCCTCAATTCCAGAATCTTTGGTGGCTCCCAGCTGCCTTCAAGGTAAAGGCCAGACTTCTTAGTCTCTGTCTAAGTCTGGCTCTAACCTCAGCTCCTCTCCCCACACTGATCTGAGCACATCCTTGCCTTGAGCAGGCTGACCTTGCCTCTACTTGCCTCCTCTTCCTTATATTTGCATCTTAGTTCTGAAATGGTGGGTCACAGCCACCTCTCCTGGTTTACCCTCCCCAGTGACTCAATTCCTGCCAGCATCTCTCGAAAATTCCCTCAGCAGAGAGCCTTGTGGGTGTGTGGGAGGAAGGACCTCTTAGCTGGCAGTTGCAACCTTGCCCCACGCTGGTCCAGGGGAGATGGGGTGAGTATGCCTGGAGAGGACCTTTTGAGACAAAGGCTTCAATTCCTCTTTCTCACAGGCAGGGGAAGCCTTCCGCCACAGAGAGCCCAGCTGTCAGTTGCCTCAGAGGAAGATGGGCAGCCCTGGCATAGGTGTGCAGGTGGCCACTACCCTAGGAGTGCTGTGGTTCTTCTTCACAGGTGAGGGGTGCGGTTTTAGGGCTGGAGGTGGGGGAGGGACTCCCACTCCCACCATGGGTTTTATGGCACCTCTCTGTCTAACAGGGATGGGGAGGGGTTATTGAACCTCTTCCCAATCTCCCCTGTCCCCTGTCCATGCTCATTCCCACCTCCAGGATCCAATAGGCAACTTATTTTACACTAGGGGCTCAGTGCACGAGATTCGTGCACGGCGGGGCTGGAGGGGGGGGGGTCCCCTCAGCCCGCCCTGCACCCTCTCCAATCTGGGAGCCCTCAGGGGAGCCCTCTCCAATCCGGGAGTTTCTGTCTGTCTTTGCAATCATATGAGCGAATTGTCTGAGACCCCAACCCAGTTTGGTTTGGTGCTTACAGAATAATAGAGGTCTTTTTTTTTTTCTTTGCTCCATTGGTGGGGATTTCCTAGAAGTTGCAGGACATCTTCCCTTTAATTTTTCCTCGACACTCTGATTTTATTTATGTCTCTCACCTCTGCTTTCCCTCCATCCCCCACCTGCAACAGTAACTTGCTCCAGGCTCACTTTGCTCTAGTGCAGGGGTGGGCAAACTTCTTGACTCGAGGGCCACAATGGGTTCTTAAACTGGACCTGAGGGCCGGAACAAAAGCGTGGATGGAGTGTTTGTGTGAACTAATATAAATTCAAAGTAAAGGAGCAGAGGGGAGAGCAAGAGAACCCTCCGCTCTTTTGGCTCCGCAGGCCGGATAGAACAGCCGAACAGGCTGGATCCGGCCCACGGGCCGTAGTTTGCCCACGGCTGCTCTAGTGTCTAGGACCGTGGTCGGCAAACTGTGGCTCACGAGCCACATGCGGCTCTTTGGCCCCTTGAATGTGGCTCTTCCACAAAATACTACGGCCAGGGCGAGTCTATTTTGAAGAAGTGGCGTTAGAAGAAGTTTAAGTTTAAAAAATTTGGCTCTCAAAAGAAATTTCAATCGTTGTACTGTTGATATTTGGCTCTGTTGACTAATGAGTTTGCCGACCACTGGTCTAGGAGATCCCGCAACATGTCTGCCACCAGAACTACGATTCCCAGCATTCCTGGTGCTCCCGGTGCTCTGGGCTTCCGCTTCCGGTCCAGGGGCTGCCACCAGAACTACGACTCCCAGAATTCCTGGTGCTCCCCATGCTCTTGGTTTCCGCTTCTGGTCCAGGGGCTGCACAAACCAAAAGGACTGCGAACTCCAGCCGCCCCCAGGCCAGGCTGACAGGACCGGACACTCCAGTGGCGTCCCCGGGACCCCAGCTGCTCAGAGCTGGTGTGCGCACTTGTGTTAGCCACAGGCTCGAAGCCAACGGGGTCCTGGGGATGCCTGCTGCGTCACCCTGGCTACACAGAGGGCACGTGGGCATCCCGCCCCTCCCCTGGCTGCTCGGTGCCTGTGCGCTTGTGCACTGCCCACAGGCCTGCCATCTTTGTCAGGTTAATTTGCACACTCACTCCTGGTTGGCTGTGGGTGTCGCAGAGGTATGGTCAGTTTACATATTTGTCTATTATTAGTATAGATTTCTTAGCCTCATTTCCCCTTCTATAAAATGGCATTGTGAGCACTAATAAGTCAAATGTCACCTCCTCAGCAAAGCTTTCCTGGCTACCTTGTATAAAACAGCACATCCCTCCCCATCCCTGACCTTACTTCATGCTTCTTCTGGCATTTATCTCCACTTGACATATTGTATGTTTACTTTCTTACTGCTTTTTCTGCTCTAAGAAGAGGATTGGTGCCAGCCACATAATAGGTGCTCATTCACTATATTGAATAAATGATACAAATCTTCCCACATTGTTGTTTGGCACAGAATTGGTATTCAATGGTGGCAACTACTTTCATAACAATATTCTCACCTTGTATTTCAAATCCTAATCAGCACCTCTGCTCTGAGGAGGGACCACCTTCTTCCTCCATAGATGAAGACAAAGCTTAGTGTCTGGCGCCATCTAGTGGTCACAAAGAGACATCTCTATCCACTGCTGCGCTCTAGAGAAAGGACTTTGGGTGATTCCTCAGGTTTCTTTCCCCAAATGCCCTCTAAGAAGGGCACTCTGGTCCACTTGGTCTCTAGTAGCAGAGCTGGCCTGGAGCACCTGGGGTTGCAGGGAGAAATCTCAGTGCACTGCACAGATTATGATACCTCCTTCTTTCCATAAAATGTTCTTTTTTTCTCCATTACCATATTATTTTATTTATTTATTTATTTATTTATTTATTTATTTATATATTTTTAAATTGAATTTATTGGGGTGACATTGGTTAATAAAATTATACAGGTTTCAGGTATACAGTTCTACAATACATCATCTGTATTGTGTGTTCACCACTCCAAGTCAAGTCTCTTTCAATCACCATTTATTTCCCCTTTCCCGTCTTCTACCTCTCCTCAACCCCCTTCCCTCTGGCAATCACCATACTGTTGTCTGTGTCTATGAGCCTTTCTCTTTTTTCTTTTCTTAATCCCTTCACCCTTCTCACCTAGCCCTCAACTCCCTCCCCTCTGATAGCTGTCAGTCTGTTCTCTGTATTCATGAGCCTGTCTCCACTTTTTTAGTTTATTTTGTTCATTAGATTCCATATATAAGTGAAATTATATGGTACTTATCTTTCTCTGATTGGCTTATTTCACTTAGCATAATACTCTCCAGGTTCATCCATGCTATCAAAAAAGGCAAGATTTCCTCCTTTTTTCAACTGAGTAGCATTCCATTGTGTAAATGTACCACCGCTTTTTTATCTACTCTTCTACTGATGGGCACTTGGACTGCTTCCAAATCTTGGCAATTGTAAATAAAGCTGCAATGAACATAGGGGTGCATATATTCTTTCAAATTAGTGTTTTGGGTTTCTTTGGATATATTTCCAGAAGTGGAATCACTGGGTCCATTTTTAATTTTTTGAGGTAACTCCATACTGCTTTCCACAGTGGCTGCATCAATCTACATTCCCTTTTCTCCACATGACAAGTGCAGAGATGATATCTCATTGTGGTTTTAATGTGCACTTCTCTGATGATTAGTATTGTTGAGCATGCCTTCATATATGCATTGGCCATCTGTATGTTTTCTTTGGAGAAGTGTCTATTCAGGCCTTTTGCCCATTTCTCAATTGGATTTTTTTAATTTTTGGTATTGAGTTTTATAAGTTCCTTCTAAATTTTGGATATTAAGCCCTTATCGGATGTATGGACAAATATGTTCTCCCATTCGGTGGGTTGTCTTTTTATTTTGTTGATAGTTTCTTTTTCTGTGCAAAAACTTTTTAGTTTGATGTAGTCCCATTTGTTTAGTTTTTCTTTTGTTTCCCTTGCCCAAAGAGATATATCAGAAAAAAATATTGTTACAAGAAATGACTGAGATTTTACTGCCTATGTTTTCTTCTAGGATATTTATGGTTTGGAGCCTAACATTTAAGTCTTTAACCCATTTAGAGTTTATTCTTGTGTATAGTGTCCGAAAATGGTCTAGTTTCATTTTTTGCACACATCTGTCCAATATTCTGAACACCATTTATTGAATTGACTATCTTTACCCTGCTGTATGTTTTTGCCTCCTTTGTAAAATATTAATTTACTGTAAAGGCATGGGTTTATTTCTGGGCTCTCTATTCTGTTCCATTGATCAATATGCCAGTACCATACTGTTTTGATTACTTTGGTCTTGTATAGTTTGATATCAGGTAGAAAGATTCCTCTAACTTTATTCTTTTTTCTCAAGATTGCTCTGGCAATTTGGGGTCTTTTGTGGTTCCATATAAGTTTTTGGAATATTTATTCTAGTTTTTTGAAATATGCCATTGGTATCTTGATAGGAATTGCATTGAATCTGTAGATTGCTTTGGGTAGTATGGACTTTTTAATGATGTTAATTATTCCTATCCATGAACATGGTATATGTTTCAACTTATTTGTATCTTCTTCAATTTTGTTCTTCAGTGTGTTATAATTTTTTGAGTACAGGTCTTTTACATCCTTGATTAAATTTATTCCTAGGTATTTTATTCTTTTGGGGGCAATTTTGAATGAAATTGTTTTCTTAGTTTCCCTTTCTGATAGTTCATTATTGGTGTACAAAAATGCAACTGATTTCTGGACATTTATTTTGTATCCAGCTACTTTGCAGAATTTATTTTTCAGTTCTAGTAGTTTTTGTGTGTGGAATTTTTAAGGTTCTTTATATACAGTAATGTGTAATCTGCAAATAATGACAGTTCTACTTCTTCCTTTTCAGTTTGAATATCTTTTATTTCTTCTTCTTGTCTGATTACTGTGGCTAGGACTTCCAGCACTATGTTGAATAAGAATGGTGAAAGGAGACATCTCTGTCTTCTTCCCAATCTTAAGGGGAATATTTGTAGTCTTTCCCATTGAATATGATGTTGGCTGTAGGTTTTTCATATATGGCCTTTATTATGTTGCTGTATGGTCCCTCTCTTCCTGTTTTGCTGAGATTTGTGTTTTTTTTTTATTTTTATTTATTTATTTATTTATTTATTTTTACCATAAATGGGTGCTGGATTTTATCAAATGCTTTTTCTGCCTCTGTTGATATGATTGTATGGTTTTTATCTTTCATTTTGTTTATGTGAGGCATTACATTTGTTAATTTGTGAATATTGTACCAGCCTTACATCCCCAGAATAAATCCCACTTGATCATGTTGTATGATCTTTTAAATGTATTGCTGGATCTGATTTGCTAATATTTTGTTAAGGATTTTAGCATCTGTGTTCATCAGAGATATTGGCCTATAATTTTCTTTCTTTATCTGGTTTTGAAATTAGGATAATACTGGCCTCATAAAATGAGCTTCAGCGTTTTCCCTCTTCTTGAACATTTTGGAATAGTTTGAGAAGGATAGGTGTTAGTTCTTTGAATGTTTGGCAGAAGTCACCTGTGAAGTCATCCAGTCCAGGACTTTTGTTTGTTGGGAGTTTTTTTTTTTTTTTTTTTTATTACTACTTCAGTTTCACTAGTTGTAATCTGTCTATCCAGATTGTCTCTGATTCAGTTTTGGAAGATTGTATGCTTCTAGGTATTTATCCATTCATTCCAATTTGTTGGCATATAGTTGTTTGTAATTTTTTCTTACAAAAATGCTATTTTTGTAAATTCAAGAAACCTTTCTGAATACTGTATTTAGTAAATTATGTGTTAAGACTGATTTTCACACTTTTTTGGTGTGCCTGTTTTGCTGGTACCAAAAGCACACACTTAATCGAACTATGACCCAGGAATGGCAATGTCAGGGTAGGGGCACACCTTCCCCAAAAAGTCTATTGGGGATCCTTTCCTAATTTTGCGGGGCTCCAAAAGAAGAATTGGAATGGAGATAGAAGTGATAAGGTGGGGCAGCTACAGGGTACAGCCATAGGATGGAGGGCAGGTGTGGAGCAGGGGGTTTGTCTCTGGCTATGCCTGTGGGCCCGGCTTTTGGGGATGGAGTTGACCTTGGCTGATGAGATCCATGCTCCTGTGTTCCCCTCACCTAGACTCCCTCAGCAAACCCTGTTCATCCTACCTCCTAAATAAACCTTGAATCTGTCTCCTTTTTTCATAGCTACTGCCACCCTCTGAAGCTAAACCATCATCACTTCTTACAGGGACCACTGAAGAGCCAGAGTGAATTTGAAGCATTGTTACCCAAATTATACCCGATTAAAACTCTCCAAATGACTTCCCTTAATTCCTTTCAGGTCCACAAAGCTCTCCCATCCAAATGCTGCAGCCTCACCAACAGTTTCCTGATATTATCACATAGTAACCTGAACCTTGACTCAGGGCCTTCACACCTGCTATTGCCTCTATGTGGCTCTTTATCTTTTTTTTTTTTTAATTTTTATTTTTCAAAGTAATATTTTATTTTTCAATTACAGTTGATATACAATATCATATTAGTTTCAGTTGTACAAAATAGTGATTAGACATTAATATAACTTATGAGGTGATTACCCCCATAAATCTAGTATACTTCTAACGCCATAAAGTTATTACAATATTATTGGCTGTATTCCCTATTCTGTATTTTACATCCCCATGACTATTTTGTGATTACCAATTTATACTTCTTTATCCCTTCCTCTTTCACACCCAGCCTCCCAAACCCCCTACCATCTGCAACCATCAAAATGTCTGTATCTATCTTTGAGTCTGTGTTTTGCATGTTCATTGATTTTGTTTTTTAGATTTCACGTATAAGTGAAATCATGTGGTATTTGTCTTCCTCTGAGTTATTTCACTTAGAATAATACTTTCTAGGTCCATCCATGTTGTCACAAATGTTAAGATTTCATTCATTTTTATGGCTGGGTCATAGTCCATTGTATGTATGTACCACTTCTTTATCCATTCATCTATTGATGAACATGTAGGTTGCTTCCATATCTTAACTATCCTATATAATAAAAGGCTAATATGCAATTAGACTGAACAGTGGAACAACTGAACAACCAAACAACCAGTCGCTATGATGTGCGCTGACCACCAGGGGTCGCATGCGGAACATGGCAGGCATTGGCAGCAGGAGGCAGAGAGCAGAACATGGTGGGCAGTGGCTGTGGCGGGGTGGTGGAGCAGGTGAGCTGGGGTGCTAGACCAAAGCGGGGCGCTGGTCGCTGTCATCAGGGCGAGCCTCTGGTGGTTACTAAAAATTCTTTGCTCCTGCATGCTGCGGTCCCGCCCAATGCTCGCACCTGCTGCCGGCACTGGCCCTGCTTGCACCTGCTGCCAGTGCCAGAGCTGCCTCTCGCACCTGCTGTCAGCGACAGCCCTGCTCTCACTTGCTGCTGGTGTTGGAACCGCCACCCACAACCATTATTGGTGCTGGCCCCGCTTGTACCTGCAGCCAGCGCCTGGCACCAATCCTGATCGCTGGGCACCGTCAGCAGATGCAAGTGGTGGCTGCTGGTCCTGATGGTCCCTGAGGGCTTCTCCACCTCCCTCTGCTCCTGAGGTGTGATCAGGGCAGCAGCCACCACTTGCACCCACTGATGGCTCCAGCCCTGCTCGCACCCACTGCCGGTGCCGTCCCCAATCGCTCTGCACCCTCAGCACATGGGGGCAGCAGTGGGAGCAGGGCTACTAGCAGACAGGGGACCAGGGCCACGGTGGGAGGGGCCAGGCGAGGGTGTGGAGGATGGGCCAAGACCCGCCCCTGTGCCCACTGCAGCCTTGCGGCTCACAGTCCCTTTCAAGGTGCATAAATTCGTGCACTGGGCCCCTAGTTGTTAATAATGCTGCGATGAACATAGGGGTGCATATGTCTTTTTGAATTAGTGTTTTCGATCTCTTCAGATAAATTACCAAAAGTGGAATTGCTGGGTCCTTCTTTGTCTTTTGTTATAGCCTTTGTTTTAAAAGTCTATTTTGTCTGGTATAAGTATTGCTACCCCAGTTTTTTTATTTAAATTTCACTTTCATGAAATACCTTTTCCATCTCTTTACTTTCAGTGTGTGTGTGTCTTTTGATCTGAAGTAAGTTTCTTGTAGGCAGCATACATAAGGATCTTTTTTTCTTTTTTTTCTTTTTTTTTTGTGTGTTAATCCTCACCTGAGGATATTTTTTCCATTGAATTTTAGAGAGGGTAGGATGGAGGGAGGGAGGGGGAGAGAGAGAAACATCGATGTGAGAGAGACATGTCCCCTGACTGGGAATGGAGACTGAACCTGCAACCATTTGAGACATGGGCCAATAATCTAACCACTGAGATCACCAGCCAGGGCGAGGATCTTGTTTTCTTATTTATTCAGCCACCCTATGTCTTTTCATTTAAGCATTTAATACATTTATATTTAAAGTAATTGTTGATAGATACGTAGTTATTGCCATATTATTATTCACATTTTTTGTTGTTAATCTTCACCTAAGGATATTTTTTCCATTGATTTTTTAGAGAGAGTGGAAGGGAGGAGGAGAAACACAGAGAGAAACATCAATGTGAGAGAGACACATCAATTGGTTGCCTCCTGCACTCATCCTGATGGGGACTGGGGATGGAGTCTGCAACCAAGGTACATGCCCTTGACTGGAATTGAACCTGTGACCTTCAGTCTGCAGGCTGATGCTCTAATCACTAAGAAAAACCAGCTAGGGCTTATCATTCATACTTTTGATCTTTTTTTCTTCTTTTTCTTCATGAAAGCCCTTTAATATTTTATGTAATACTGGTTTGGTGGTGATGAACTTCATTAGCTTTTCTTGTCTGGAAAGCTCTTTATCCTTTGATTCTAAATGATAGCTTTGCTGAGTAGAGTAATCTTGGTTTTAGGTTCTTATTTTTCACCACTTTGAATATTTTGTGCCAATTCCTTCAGGCCTGCAGAGTTTCTATTGAGAAATCAGCTGTCAGTCTTATAGAAGCTCCCTTGTAAGTAACTCTCTGCTTTTTTACTTGCTGCTCTTAAGATTCGTTGTCTTTAACCTTTGGGATTTTAATTATGATGGGCCTTGGTGTGGGCCTCTTTGGGCTTATCTTGTTTGGGAAACTCTGTGCTTCATAGTCTTGTGTGTCTATTTCCTTCTCCAGTTAGGGATTTTTTTGTCATTGTTTCTTCAAATAGCTTTTCATTTCCTTGCTTCCTCTCTTTTCCTTCTGGGACCTCTATGCTATGGATGTTGATACATTTGATGTTGTCCCAGAGGTCCCTTAAAACTATCCTACTTTTTTAATTCTTTTTTCTTTTTGCTATTTTTATTGGGTGTTTTCTGCTACTTTATCTTCCATATTGCTTATTTGATCCTCTGCTTCTTCTATTCCACTGTTGATTCCCTTTAATATATTCTTCATTTCAGTTAGTGAATTCTTCATTTCTAACTGCTTTATGTTTTCTATCTCCATTTTTATGTCTCTTATTTCTTTGTTGAAGTCATTACTGAGATCATTGAGCATCCTTATAATCAGTGTTTTGAATTCTGCATCTGGTAGATTGCTTGTCTCCATTGTGTTTAGTTCTTTTTCCAGAGTTTTGGTCTGTTATTTCATTTGGGACTGTTTCTTTGTCTCCTTATTTTGGCTGGCTCCCTGTGTTGGTTTCTATTTATTAGGTAGAGCTGCTCTGCCTTCTGGTCTTGGTAGAGTGGTCGATGTAGTAGGTGTCCTGTGGGGCCCAGTGGCACATTCTCTGTGGTCACCTGAACCAGGTGCTCCAGATGTGTCCATTGTGTGGATTGTGTATGCCCTTCTCTGTAGTTGAGCCCTGATTGCTATTGGCATGTCAGTGGGAGAGATTGATGCTTAGGCTGACTGGCTGAGGACTGGCTATGAGTACAGTAGAACTGTTATGCAGCGATTGACTGTACAGAACAAGATTACTTTAGTGGGGCTTCAGTGTGTCAGGCTCTTTTTCATTCCCTTTAAATCTCAGCTTAATAGCTCTAAGAATGTGCCTCACTACCATATTTAAAAGTATGGGCACTTTTTTTTCCTTCTGTACAAGCTAATTGTGTTTATTTAAGAAAAGAAAAAAGCACCTGTGATCCTTTCTCATCCAGAGAAAACCACTATTAACACTACAATGCATACTTTTTTAGACTCCACTTTCCAATTTATAAAGATAATACTAGATGCCTGGTGCATGAAATCTGTGCAGGGGAGAGGGATGGTCCCTCAGCCCAGCCTCTGGGACCACTGGCTCCTAACTGCTTGCCTGCCTGCCTGATCGCCCCTAACCACTCTGCCTGCCTGCCTCATCACCCCTAAACACTCTGCCTGCCTGCCCAATGCCCCCAACTGCTCACCTGCCTGCCTGATTGCCCCTAACCATTCTGCCTGCCTTTCTGATTGCCCCTAACCACTCTGCCTGCCTGCCTGATTGCCCCTAACTGCTCGCCTGCCTGCTTTCCTAATTGCCCCTAACCACTCTGCCTGCCTGTCTGATCACCTCTAACTGCTCGCCTGCCTGCCTGATTGCCCCTAACTGCCTCTGCCTTGGCCCCCACCACTGTGGCTTCATCCGGAAGGTTGTCTGGAAGGTTGTTTGGCTGTCCAGTCTAATTAGTATATTACACTTTTATTATTATAAATATACTCATGGGAAAATGAAACCAGCACAGATAGCTGTTAAGTACCTGCCAGGTGTTTGAAAAGCTACCACTGTACTTTCTAATTCATTGGCATGTTTTCTTCCTAGTCTAGCCCTAATGCTAATAAGGATTTGTGTGCTAGTGTGTTCATCTCTCCCATTAAAATGTTAGCTCTGTATAGATGTGACTTTGGTCCTATTCTCTTGCATTCCTAACTACTTGGCAAATAGTAGGTGCTTACTGTATTTGTGTTGATTGAATGAGGATTGCAACCAGTAAATTTACTTTAGGTCTCAGGCCTCCAAGGACAGGTGGATGGGGCTTGGGGTTCACCCTGAAGGAGAAGGGGACTAGAGAGGCCCAGAGTGTCTCCACCCATCCTGACCACCTTGCCCCACTGACTCTTCCCCCAGGCACCGCCTTGGAGATACAGGCCCCACAATCATGTTTATTTAAGAAAAGATAAAAGCAGGGTTGGTAGTCGTAAGGGGTGAGGGCGATGGTAACAGGCCTTCTCTACTCTCTACATCTCCTGACTCAGGGCCCTGGAGATTTCTGGAAGGATGGAGAAGCATTCAGATCTCAGCAGGGATGAAGGAAAGGGGAGGGAAATGAGTCCTAGCTGGGAGGAGAGTTTTGCTAGGGCCAGGGGCAGCCCAAGTTTGGCCCCCAGAATGGACCTTGTCAGACCAAGGCCAACCTGCTGTGATTTCTGTCAGAAGATAAGGGAGACTCTAGGAGTCTGGGAGTCCTGAGGCTCAATCTGCTTTTGGGTGTGGGGAGAAAATGGGAAAGTTGGAACGGGGCCTGGGGTTGATTGGGAAGGAGGTGTGGGAGGCTGTAGGGTGGTAACATAGAGTGTTGCTACCCCTCCTCACTACCTTGCTCCTCCAACCTCGCTGTCAGGCGCAGTAGAGGTCCAGGTCCCTGAAGACCCTGTGGTGGCCCTGCTGGGCACCGATGCTACCCTGCGCTGCTCCTTCTCACCAGAGCCTGGCTTCAGCCTGGAGCAGCTCAACCTCATCTGGCAGCTGACAGACACCAAACAGCTGGTGCACAGCTTCACGCAGGGCCAGGACCAGGGCAGCGCCTATGCCAACCGCACCGCACTCTTCCCTGACCTACTGGCTCAGGGCAACGCATCCCTGAGGCTTCAGCATGTTTGTGTGGCTGATGAGGGCAGCTTTACCTGCTTCGTGAGCATCCGAGACTTTGGCAGCGCTGCAGTCAGCCTGCAGGTGGCAGGTGAGCACCAGAAGGGGGCGACCTTTCCCTGAGTCACCCCTCTCACTTCCCTAGCTCCTTACCCACTGCCTAGTGCTGACCCCTGTTACTCACAGCCCCAGGCACCCTGTTCCTCCACTGTGCCCCCTCTGTCCTTGCCTTATCTTGACTTCTACCCTTTGCCTCCCTCCAGCCCCCTACTCAAAGCCCAGCATGACCCTGGAGCCCAACAAGGACCTGCAGCCTGGGGATATAGTGACCATCACATGCTCCAGCTACCAGGGCTACCCTGAGGCCGAGGTGTTCTGGCAGGATGGGCAGGGTGTGCCTTTGGTGGGCAATGTGACCACATCACAGATGGCCAATGAACAGGGTTTGTTTGACGTGCACAGTGTTCTGAGAGTGGTGCTGGGTGCTAATGGCACCTACAGCTGCCTGGTGCGCAACCCCGTGCTGCAGCAGGACACTCACGGCTCCGTCACCATCACAGGTAGGGGACTGATGAACAGCTGGGGAGGATGAAGGAGCCACCCCTCTTTTCTAGATGCTGGGCTGGAATTTAGATAGGTTTGAATGTTCAGAAGACTTGAAAAACCATTTTCATACATTTTAGGTGTCTCAAATTCTCTCCCAAGAAGTCCTTAAGGGACTTGCCTAATGAACTGGTAAGAGGCATTTGTAATGTCCTAGCAGCACCTTAGGTAGCACTTATGCTTCTTATACAAGGAACCAAGTACCTGCCTGGAATATAAGGTGTGGGTGGGAGTTCTGGGGCAGCCCCAAGGCATGGTCCCAGGACGTGGTGAGGGAGTGTTTTCTTATGGGAACTTCTCTGGCTGATGGGAAGGCTTTGCCGCATCCATGGGTGCCATTTGATTCTGAGACCCTGAGAGACAGCTGGGTTTCTACAGGTGGTCAGCCCCTAGCAGCCCATCAACGTCAGCTCTTCTATAATTGCGCTCACAACCCAAGCAGCAGTCAGAATGGCTGGGGCTCTCTCTGCTGCTCCTATGTGGTCAAATACTAGGTTGATGCCACAATCTCTGGTTTGGGGGGTCTTAGCACAGACACCCTTTCTCTTCCTTGAATGCCCATCTTAGTGGGCATCCCTTGTACCTGGGGATGTGAAGCAGGCTGAGGCCAAGGGAAGCAGTCTCCATCTGTGTTTGGATCTCAGTCTGGCTCCTCAGTTCCTCCCCATGAGCCAACTGACCTTTCCAGGGGCCTCCCCATGAATCTGGGTCAGGACAGCAGGTTCTGTCCTGTTTTCCTTGCTATGACTTCCACTCAACCCCCAGCGCACCCATGTCCTGATCTGCACCTGGTCCCCAGTTTCTGCACTAGCCTCAGAATTCACTGACTTATTCCTGTCTCTTCTCACAGGCGAACCTGGACCTTCCAAGGCCTTCACTTGTCTTCTAGGCATTCAGGCTCACTCCTCCTTCTCTTTCAGTTGTTGCCTTCTGTAAAGGCTGTGTTCCCTCTGCCCACCCCTGCAAGATGAACCCCACCCTATTCCTGGAAACCCTCTGGGCTAGTGATCCCTGCCCCAGACTTTTGGATGTTCTGAGGGGTCTCCTTGGCCTTTTAAAGAACAGCATATTTTCTGGTGTGTTTGCAGGAGAGAATAAGAACTATCAGATATGAGGTTGACTGGAGTGGTTCAAGAGAAGTCTCCAGGGACTGGTGAGAGTTGAGAGACCTTGACGGATCGGTGGGCTTCCTGGCAATTTGCACACTGGGCTGAAATGGACATTTGCCATGCCATGCAAAAAGGGCTTGTCAGTCAAATGTAATTGCAAGGAGAATGTTTGCCCCACCAAAGACAAAGATCTTTATTTAAAACTTTAGTAACTAACATTTAGTACTTTCATTTCACAGATGAGGAAACTGAAGCCCTGCCAGGCCACAGACCAGCCCAGTGGCTCTGGCTCTTCTGGGGGTCAGGCACCTCTTTGAAAATTGGATAAGTGATAAATGCAATAGCTTGTATTTAAATTTTGAGGGTGTGTGGCCTCTCTAAATTCATGCCTGGGAGGGTCTGTTGACCTTGGCTCCAGCACCCTCCAGTGAGTAGATGAACCCGGACCAGAATTCAACAGTTAGCCTTTCAGTCCAATTTTCTCTCCTCCCTACCACCCAGCCTCCTGTTTTTGTTAGAGCAGGTCTGGCCTACTTTGGAGTCCTTGGCCTGTATTTCACTTCGGGCAGCTTTGTGCCTTATAAAACATTCTGGTATTGAAACTGTCAGCCCTCCAGCCTACTCTCTCCTATACCTGCTGGAGGTTAGTGAAGGTGAGTGGGATTTATGGAGCAGGCACTGTTCGGGAACCAGAAGACAAAGGTCTGAGCCCTGCTCTGTCCCTTACTGGTTGAATGAGGGCAAGTCTGACCTGTGTTCTAGGCACCAGCCCACGATAAACACCGAAAGAGTCTTCCTCCCTCTGGGTATTTATTTGGCTCTGCTCTGTCATAGCTGCAGGAGCCCCACTCTGGGCTCCCCAGGGGTTTCATGGACTGGCCCTCCTGACTCCTCATATAACTGCTGTCCTCTCCTGCTTATCAGGTGATGGGTCCCTCTGCTTCCTATGTCCAGACCGGCAGCTTTGCCAGCCATGCCAGCTGAAGGTGGCATCTGCCTCAAATGCCCATATCTATGCCAGGGCCTCCACTGCTGAAGGGCTGAGGACACTACTCTCAGCACAGCTGGTGCATCCTACAGGAGCCACTGGGCCCCAGGCTGCTAATGCCTGGGGTGCTTGTGTTTTCCAGAGAGCACAAGAAGGCAGCACTGTCTTTGGTTAGATTTGTTGTCCCCAAGCCTTCTACCCTGGAGCCAGCAGGAATCCAGGGACTGGGCTGGAGGATGGCATGCTCAGAACAACTGCTGGCCCTGACCCAGGTGTGGGCACTTCATCTCCTTCCATCTGTCGTGAGAGAGTTCACAGAAGGGCCCTCAGCATTTCACAGAAAGATGCCCATGGCAAGCTCCTCATTCTAGCGCCCTCAGTGCCCATCCCCATTGACATGCAGGATCTGAAGATACTTTCTGTAAAGGGCTGGGTAATAAATATTTCAGGCTTTATGGGCCACACATCATCTCTTACTGCTGCTTCTTTCCTACTTCCTTCTGTTCTTCCCTTGCCATTTCTTGGCAACTCTTTACAAAAATTATCTCACGGGCTATACAAACACAGGTCACAGGCCAGATTTAACTGACAGGCCTTAGTTTGCTGACTCCTGATCGGTAGGGTGGGGAATATCACCAGGTGGGGCCTGGGTAGTCAGGGAAGGCCTCCTGAGGAGGTGGACTTAAGGTAGGTGGAGAGCTTAGGAGCATTTTTTTTAGTCAGGGAAACTGACAGCAATGTATGGTGGCTGGAGGGAGCCAGTTATCTCTGCAGAGAAGGGCCAGGACACCGGTTTGGCTGCAGCAGAGGTTCCTATAGTGGAATTAGATACAAAGGAGAGGGAGAGGGAGTTAAGTGGCAGCTAGATTATTGAGGTCCTCGAATCTTGTAAAAAAGATTGAAACGTTATTCTCAGATCCGCAGGGAGCCATAGAAAGTTCTTGAGCATCATCAACTGAAGATTCTTCAACCTTACCAGGTTGAAGCATGTTCATACCAGCCATGGTCTGTCAGGGTTTGGAGGGTGTATGGATGAGCAGGGAAAGGGCATGCACATAGTGTTGGGGCCCAGAGAGGGTGGGAGACCCCATTCACCTTGGAGCCAGAGGGTACTGTCTTCATGGCCATGGGGGCCAGAGATGATGATTTCTCTCCACTGTCCCTCCCAGGACAGCCCATGACATTCCCCCCTGAGGCCCTGTGGGTGACCGTGGGACTCTCTGTCTGTCTTGTTGCACT
Source organism: Plecotus auritus (assembly GCF_963455305.1). Taxonomy (NCBI): domain Eukaryota; kingdom Metazoa; phylum Chordata; class Mammalia; order Chiroptera; family Vespertilionidae; genus Plecotus; species Plecotus auritus. Next base: position 117,732,012 of record NC_137770.1, on the reverse strand, counting down.
GCTGGTGGCCCTGGCCTTCGTGTGCTGGAGAAAGATCAAACAGAGCTGTGAAGAGGAGAATGCAGGTGAGAGGGGTGTGTGGATGTGCGTGCACATGTCTTTGGGCATGTTGGTGTGCCTGTGACATCAATATGAGTTTTACTTTCCCCTGACAGAATGAATGTGGGTGTGCCAGGGGGGCTAGATTGTGTGTGTATGACCTTGGGGCTGAATATGTCTTGTGTGTGTGAACAAGTTGAGTCTACCTGTGAGTGTGCAAGTATGGCAGGTTGAATATGTATATGAGTGTGACTGGAAGTGAGTGGTGGACGTGTAAGGCTGAAGTGTGAGAAGGTGATGAATGTGTCTGTGAGAATACTAGTAAGTCCCACGAGTGTGTCTGTGAGTGAGAGCACAGGTTTAGAAATTTAACATACGTGTGAATGTTTCATGGGTTTGGGGTCATTATGTGAGGATGTGTCTGCCTCAGAGGGGGCAGAGCCTGGATCCTCTGCCATTTGCTGGGCTAGGATCAGTATGAGCTGACTTTTGGTGACTGGCAGGTGGTGAGCTGATCTCAGTAGATGGGTGGCTTGACCTTGGTAGGTAAATTGACTCTGGTGAGTGGTGGGTGAGGGAGTGGACATTGATGAGTGGGTGAATTGACCCTGGTGGGTGGTACAGTGGTTAACAGAGGTTTTCTTGGGTAAACATGAAAGTAATGGTGAGAGATAAAGATGACTCGGTGTCAGGAAGGACAGTGAATATGTGAATGGGGAAGAGGCTGGTCAGTTGACAGATAGGTGATGCTTGTGCAGCAGTGCCTGGGTGGGCTGGTGGAAGGATGAGTGGACCAATAGATGGGTGGGTATACATGTTGGAGGGTGGTGGTTGACTGGATTGGTAAGTGAATGGACAGGTAGATGATGGGTTCAGTGGATTGGTGAGGGTGAGTAGCTGGTCCTTGGCTAGATGAGTGGCTGGGAGCCCTTTATCCTGCCCCAGGGCTCTGCTCTGTGATACTTGCTCTCAAGTTATGACTCTATATCTAATACTTGACCACAGGTCAGGCCTGCTTCCCATTTACCTGCCTCCTGCACCCCCAGGTGGGGAAGTGCAATAATGGAAATGGGGCTGAGAAAGTTTTTGTTTGCTCTTCCAGGAGCTGAGGACCAGAATGGGGATGGAGAAGGATCTAAGACTGGTAAGTCTAAGCTTGTAGCTGGCCTTATTGACTGAGGAAAGGACACAGGAACAGGGGAGAGGTTTTCAGGACCTGGAGGAGCCATATTTGCTTGAGGTTGAATGAAGCGTGTCCTGTGAACTGAGGCCTTACCACCCAGGTGAGTCTGGTTTCTGCTCAGCATTAGGCTTGGAGGTGGCTCTCCCCTGATTCCTTCCCAGGTGCTGCTTCACCTCGCCTGCCTACCTTTACCCATCTGCCAGCCAGTTCCACCCTTAGGGACCCTGCACTGTGGAGTCTGGTGGATTCCTAAGGGAGAGGGATAGGGCAGCCTGAGTTTCAGTTCCAGCTCCTGCTCATATAAACTAAGTGGCCTTGAGCTTTGCTTCTCTGGGCCTTGGACTCCTCATCTTTGAGTCTCAGTTTTCTCCTAAGAACTGCCTCCCTTCATTGGGTGTGTGGGTTTGATTAGATGAGGTAATGTTTATAAATGGCCTCCTATCATACCTGGTACCTAGGAAGTGCTCAATACCTTGGAGTCCTGTTATTAGGCAGATAGTGTAAGGTAGTCCCACTCTGGATAGAGGTTAAGTAACTCTGGTAACTTTCCTCCTTTGGGCTTCAGTTTCTCATCTGTAAATGTCATCCTGCCCTTGCCCTGATGGGCACCCGAAGCTTATTTTGGAGCTCTCTGAAATGACAGGATAGGAAAGAGGTTTTTGAAGGTCCTAGTGCTGTGGGGACACAAACTGGGATCCCAGCGTGGGGTGGGTGCCAAGGTGCTGGTATCTCGTGGCCATGGTGCCCTCATTGCCTTCTGGCTCCTGGGCTGGGAGAGGCAGGTTCCTGCTGAGCCATTTGGGATGATGCCAGTTGACACCGGTTCTCTCCCCACACCCATAGAACGAAGGGCAAGAAACAGACACCTGGGACTGCTATAAATTATGCCAGTTAATTATCTGTCTTTGGTGTCCGGGTGTGGAGACGGCTCTGGGATCAGGCCTCCTTTTTTCATGCTCAAAGGCAGATGGAGTTGAAAGAAGGGAGGGCAGGAGCTGGTGGCTTAGAGATTTAGTCAGTGTCTGTTCCACACGGTCCTGGGGACATCCGGGGACATCTGCAACCTCTCTGGCTCCTTACTTCACTGTGTTTGTGGAGTAGATACTACATCTCTAGCTCACAGGAGGGCAGGTAGTTGTTCTCATTCTACTGATGCAGAAAACTGAGGCCTAGAGATGGGAATAACAAGCCACAGTGTGGAGCTGGGACTTGGGAGAGCAGCCTAGGCCCCTTCCTTGGTGCTATGATGTTGCCCCCACTCTCCTGCCTCCTCCCAGTTCTTCTATCTCTCCATACCACCCTCCACAACACAACTTTCCACAGTTCCTCCTAACTATGTGCTTCTTCCTTTTTTGCAGTCCTGAGGCCTCTAAAGCACTCTGAAAACAAAGAAGGTAATGACACGTGGTGCTTGAGATTGTGTGTGTCTGTGCACCTGTGTGTAGGAGGCACGAGGGTCATGGGGAAGTGATTGTACTCCTTGGTGGTGACCTGCTCCCCAGGAGAGCAGCCTCCACTCCCCTCACACCCCCTAGTAGAGCTGCTGAGACCTTGGTTACTCCACCCTCTGAATGGTGGGGTCAGACCAAACCTGGGTTCAGCAACCTTGGTACTTGGGTTCTGGCTAGGAAAGAATTCAGAGTCAAGACCCAAACTGTAAGAGAACATTTATTTAGTAAATCATAGAGGTAAAAAAGTAATTCTAGAAGAAATGCACCTAGTAAACAAGTTATAGAGGTAGAGGAAGGGTCCTTGGAGCTCGGGAGTGAGGAAGCAAATGGTCAAGTGCCTGGGACAGGGAGGAGCAGGGGGAGGGAGAAGGAAAGGCAATGGGGGGAGGGGAGGAAGAGAGGGGGAGGAGGAGAGAAAGGCAAGGGCATGTTCCCAGAAGGGAGAATGCACTGAGTCCTCCGTCCTAAGGGTTTTAAGGGTGGAGAGTTTAGGGGAGGTCCCAGGGGGAATTCTCAATAGAATATTCAGCAGCTTTCCAGGTGTCCTTTCAGGGTCTAGGTCTCCCCTGATTGATTGGTGGTCAGGGCAGGGGGTCATTATCCAATGCAGCTGGTCCTGAGGTGGGCCGTGTCTGGTTTTGTTGCTTATCTGGGCCTGGAGCTGACATACAACTGAGGCCTAGATGTTATCTCTAGGAAGGAAAGGTTAGGGGGTCCAAACCCCATAACCAGCCATATGCTAGGGGAGGAGAAATCACCCTGGGGCAAGGTCTTACTCTACAATTGTCCTTTGCTAGACACCACCCTGGTGACATTCTGTACCTGGCCTATTGTCCTTGCTCTGTGCATGTCTCTCTAACTGCCTATCACAGATCTGAGTGGCTTCCACCTAGAAAATCAAGGTTGATTGCCAAAGGTTATGGAGCCTTAGAGTTTTTTCAAGTCACCTTGGTGTCCCTGTTGGGAATTTCTGGATGCTCATCCCTGCATTTAGCTTTCTTCTGGGTCCCAGGCTCTGGATTTGCTGGGCAAGCGCAGGGGCAGTCCACAGGAGGAGACCTATTTTCCCAGTCAGACAGACTGCCAAAGAATGGGAGAGGGAAGGGTGGGGTCACACATGTCCCTGTCTTCCTTCTAAACTCTCCATTCAGGCCAGGAGTAGAGTGAGGCCAGGGCTATGAATCCATGAGGTGCCCTCTACATGGAGACAAGAAGCCAGGGGGAAGAAGGTTTCCCACAGCATGGCTGCTAGGGAAATTGGTGTGGGAAAGAGAAGCTGGAAAGGGTTTCCTGCTAGCCGATAGAAGAGATGGGAAGGGAAAAGTGTGCCAGGCAGAGGGGCCAGTGGGAGGGAAGTGTTTGAGTTGAGTGGATCCATGGGGATTGGTGAGGACTAAGCTGTCTCCCTCAGGCGCCCGCCCTGGTGGTCTGCCTGATGCCCAACTCCGGTGTTTGTGTCTTTTGGGGCCGCGGGGCAGCGCTTAGTGCTGGGGACTGCTAGCTGGACCTCTGTGGGCACTCCCACACACACTGCCCACTCTGAAGTATATGACCATGTCCTGGGCTTCTGGCACTCTCCCAAGAGTAGAACTCGGACACTTAATGCTCCCCCCCCCTTTTTTTTCTTCCCATCATGAAATTCAGGTGATGGACCAGAAATAGCCTGACCACAAGGATCAGGGAGCTGCTGCCCTTGCCTTGGGCTCACCTCTCTGCCTGCACTGGGGCCTCTGTGTGAGCCCTGGGCTGGGGCTTCCCTGCCCCCAACAGATGGCTCCCATCCTGGCGAATCTACTCCTTCTGCAAAGGATGCGATACAAGACCACTTGCAGCCTCATTTCTCCAATGGACATGACTCCCAAGTCATCCTGCTGCCTTATTTCTTATAGACACAGACCCCACCACCTTGCTTCGCCAGTGGATACGCTACATGGACCATCTGGCTGCATTTTTTCTCTAGAGAGCACAACATTCAGACTGACCTTCTGACTTGTTTCTCCTAAGACTTGATACATAGTCACTCCTCGCCTTGTTTTTCCAGTGGCCCTGATACACTAGCTCTCACTTCTCAGATTTCCTCCCACCTGCCTGTAATCCGTATCCTCAGATGGGGCACTGTAGCCCAGTATGGCCTAGAGTCTAGCGGTGTCTCCTCTTGCTTTCTCCCACGCTGGCCCCAAGGCTGGCCTTTCCCTCCTCCACTAAGTGAGCACAGGTCCCCTCCCCAGGCAGGCAGAGGCACAGGGGCACATGCTGGGACACATACAGGCTTTCCCTTGGGCCGGTCTCTTCCACTGTGCCCTGGTCTGTGCCCTGTGAGCCCCCCTCTGCCCACCGTCCCCACAGGAAGCGTGTGCTGGTCACACTGGGTCCTGGGGATCAGCTTCTGTTCCCTGCTTTTCTGCTTTTTGCTTATTCAATCAAGTAATGTTGACTGAGCACCATGGGGGTTGGTACTGTGTTAGGTGTGGGGAACCCTCCCTGAGAAGACAAGCTGCTTCCTCAAGGACTTGCCCTTCAGCTGCAACCCTGTGAGGAAATAGCAGTTCATGAGAGGGGCTCCTGCTTTGCTCTCTGCTGTACCCCTCTGCTGTGCCCCCAGCTACCTAGGTACCTCACCCCCATCCCATCCCTGGTTCTTACTCAGAGTGGCAGGGGTGGGTAGAAAGCTGGAGAGAGGGATGGAACCTCTCACTCCAACTGGTGAGAAGCTGATGGCTCCCAAAGTGTCTTTTCAGGGTGAGCAGGTGGGCAGTCAGGCAAGACCAAAAAGACCCCAAGAGCCCAGCAAGGAGGACGCCTGGGGCCTCGGCCAGGGGTACAGCCCCTCCGCCCTTCCCCCCACCATGGTGCTATTCTGGGGCTGGGCAGACATTTCCTGGCCTCTCTTTGGCCAGCCCCAGCCTCTGGTAGAATGAACTTCTGTTCTCCCACTGACATAGCTCCGTTCGCCAGCAGTGGAAGACGTGGCGATTTCTAATTTAAATGTGGGACTCTCAGGAATTTCATTAACTGGGGGGGTACTTGGAGGAAAATAAATGCCTTTGTAGAAAGCTTTTTCTCTGTGAAGTGCATAGAATAGGGCCGGGTCAGGACTCAGCAGGAAGGATTCCTTCCTGGACATCACAACTGGGCCTCCTTTCACCATCCTTACAGCACTCGGTCTTGGGAGCTGTGTTGCCCCTCCCTGGCTTCAGTTTCCCTCTTGGTGAAGTGAAGTTGGCTGTGTAGAAAGTCGGGCCCTTTGGTTACTCTATGGGGCTCCACTCATTCCTAAAACACCCCCTAAAGAAGACTCTGACCCCAGGTTTGTTTAGGGCTTCTGCTAATACCCCATTTTGCAGATGGGGAAGCTGAGACCTAGTAAGAAGCTGGTACCGGGAAAGGAGTTCTGCATGCTATTCTTTTTTTTTTTTAAATTTTTTTTATTAAGGTATTATATGTGTACATATCTTACCATTGCCCCCCCACCCCACTCCCATACATGCCCTCACCCCCCAATGTTTTGCATCCATTGGTTACTCTTATATGCATGCATATAAGTCCTTCAGTTGATCTCTTATTTCCCCCACCTCTCCCTAACCTTCCCACTGTAATTTGACAGTCTGTTTGATGCATTACTGCCTCTGTATCTATCTTTTTGTTCATCAGTTTATAATGTTTTTCATTATCCCCAAATGAGTGAGATCATGTGGTATTTTTCTTTCATTGACTGGCTTATTTCACTTAGCATAATGTTCTCTAATTCCATCCAGGTGCCTACAAATGGTAGTAATTCCTTCTTTTTTATGGCAGCACAGTATTCCATTGTGTAGATGTACCATAGTTTTCTGATCCAGTCATCTGCTGACGGGCACCTAGGCTGTTTCCAAATCTTAGCTATTGTAAATTGTGCTGCTATGAACATAGGGGGCATATATTCTTTCTGATTGGTGTTTCTGGTTTCTTAGTATATATTCCTAGGAGTGGGATTACTGGGTCAAATGGGAGTTCCATTTTCAGTTTTTTGAGGAAACTCCATACTGTTCTCCACAGTGGCTGCACCAGTCTGCATTCCCACCAGCAGTGCACGAGGGTTCCTTTTTCTCCGCATTCTCGCCAACACTTGTCGTTTGTTGATTTGTTGATGATAGCCATTCTGACAGGTGTGAGAGGGTGTTGCAATGTCGTTTTGATTTGCATCTCTCGGATAATTAGTGACTTTGAGCATGTTTTCATGTGTCTCTTGGTCTTCTTCTGTCTTCTTTCAAAAAGATTCTATTTAGGTCCGTTGCCCATTTTTTTATTGGATCATTTATCTTCCTTTTATTAAGTTGTATAAGCTGCCTGTAGATGTTGGAAATTAAACCTTTATCAGTGATAACATTTGCAAATATGTTCTCCCATACAGTGGGGTTTCTTCTTGTTTTGTTGATGGTTACTTTAGCTGTGCAAAAGCTTTTTATTTTGATGTAGTCCCATTTGTTTATTTTCTCTTTGGCTTCCATTGCCCTAGGGGCAGTATCAGTGAAAAAGTTCTTTTGGCATATGTCTGAGATTTTGCTGCCTGTGGATTCCTCCAGTATTTTTATGGTTTCCCGTCTTATATTTAAGTCCTGTATCCATTTTGAGTTTATTTTTGTGTATGGTGTAAGTTGGTGATCTAGTTTCATTTTTTTTGCATGTATCTGTCCAATTTTCCCAACACCATTTATTGAAGAGAGTGTCTTGACTCCATTGTATGCTCATGCCTCCTTTGTCAAATATTAATTGCGCATATTGGTTTGGGTCGATATCTGGATTCTCTATTCTATTCCATTGATCTATATGTCTGTTCTTGTGCCAGTACCAGACTGTTTTGAGGACAGTGGCTTTGTAATACAGCTTGAAATCTGGTATTGAGATCCCTCCTACTTTATTCTTCTTTCTCAGGATTGCTGTGGCTATTCGGGGTCTTTTTTATTCCAGATGAATTTTTGGAGAGTTCTTTCTAGGTCTGTGAAATATGCTGTTGGTATTTTAATGGGGAGTGCATTGAATCTATAGATTGCTTTGGGTCGTATGGACATTTTGATGATGTTGATTCTACCAATCCATGAACATGGTATGTTCTTCCATCTGTTTACATCTTCCTCTATCTCTTTTTTCAGTCTCCTGTAGTTTTCCGCATATAGGTCTTTTACCTCCTTGGTTAGGTTTATTCCTAAGTATCTTAATTTCTTTGGAGCGATGGAAAATGGGATTGCTTTTTTAGTCTCTCTTTCTGTAAGTTCACTGTTGATGTATAGAAATGCCATAGATTTCTTGGCGTTAATTTTGTGTCCTGCTACATTGCCGAATTCATTTATTAAGTCTGTTAGTTTTTTGATTGAGTCTTTTGGGTTTTTTATGTACAATATCATGTCATCTGCAAATAAGGACAGCTTTACTTCTTCTTTTCCAATTTGGATACCTTTTATTTCTTCTTCTTGTCTAATTCCAGTGGCTAATACTTTCAGTACTATGTCGAACAGGAGTGGTGAGAGTGGGCATCCCTGTCTTGTTCCTGTTCTTAGGGGAAATGGTTTTAGTTTTTGCCCATTGAGTATGATGTTAGCTGTGGGTTTATCATATATAGCTTTTATTATGTTGAGGTATGATCCTTCGATTCCCACCTTGTTGAGAGTTTTTATCACGAAAGTGTGTTGGATTTTGTCAAATGCTTTTTCTGCATCAATTGATATGACTATGTGATTTTTATCTCTCAATTTGTTTATGTGATGTATCACATTTATTGATTTGCAGATATTGTACCATCCTTGCATTCCTGGGATAAACCCTACTTGGTCATGGTGTATGATTTTTCTCATGTACTGCTGGATCCGATTTGCTAGAATTTTGTTGAGGATTTTGGCATCTATGTTCATGAGGGATATTGGCCTGTAATTCTTCTTCATTGTGTTGTCTTTATCTGGTTTTGGTATTAGGGTGATGCTGGCTTCATAGAAGGAGCTTGGAAGTGTTCCTTCCTCTTGAATTTTCTGGAATAGTCTGAGGAGGATAGGTTTTAGTTCTTCCTTGAATGTTTGGTAAAACTCTCCTGTGAAGCCGTCTGGCCCCGGGCTTTTGTTTGCCGGAAGCTCTTTGATGACTGCTTCAATTTCTTCCATAGTTACTGGCATATTGAGCTGTTTAGATTCTTCTTGATTGAGTTTTGGAAGGTTATATTTTTCCAAAAATCTGTCCATGTCCTCCAGGTTTTCCAGTTTGTTGGAATAGAGTTGTTCGTAGTATTTTTTAACAATCCTTTGTATTTCGGCGGGATCTGTTGTTATTTCACCTCTTTCATTTCTGATTTTGTTTATTTGGGTCCTCTCTCTTTGCTTCTTGGTGAGCCTGGCTAGAGGTTTATCAACCTTGTTTATCCTTTCAAAGAACCAGCTCTTGGTTTTCTTGATCTTTTGTATGTTTCTTTGGTCTCAATGTCGTTTATCTCCGCTCTGATCTTTATTATTTCCTTCCTTCTGCTTACACTGGGCTTTTCTTGTTGCTCTTTTTCTAACTCTTTGAGTTGTTGGGTTAGGTAATTTATTACCATTGTTTCTTGTTTTTTGCAGTAGGCTTGTAGAGCTATGATCTTCCCTCTCAAGACTGCTTTCGCTGTGTCCCATAGATTTTGGATTGTAGTGTTTTCATTGTCATTTGTTGCCATGATGTTTTTTATTTCTTCTTTGATCTCTCTGGTAACCCAGTCATGGTTTAATAGCATGCTGTTTAGCCTCCATGTGTTTGATTTCTTGGGTTATTTTTATTGTAGTTGATTTCCAGATTTATGCCACTGTGGTCTGAGAAGATGCTAGATATGATTTCTATCTTCTTGAATTTGAAGAGACTTTGCCTATGTCCCAACATATGGTCTATCTTTGAAAATGACCCATGTGCACTTGAGAAGAATGTATATTCTGTGGCTTTGGGGTGAAATGTTCTGAAGATGTCGATTAATTCCATCTGGTCTAGTGAGTCATTTTGGATTGATGTTTCTTTGCTGATCTTTTGTTTAGAGGATTTGTCCAATGGTGATAGTGGGGTATTGAAGTCTCCTACTATGATTGTATTGCTGTCAATCTCTCCCTTGATATCCTCCAGGAGTGTTTTTGTGTATTTGGGTGCTCATGTATTGGGTGCATATATGTTTACCAGAGTTATTTCTTCTTGTTGGATTGCTCCCTTTAGTATTATGAAGTGACCTTAGTTATCTCTTGTTATGTCCTTCAGTTTGAGATCTAATTTTTCAGATACAAGTATTGCTACCCCAGCTTTTTTTTCAGTCCCATTTGCCTGGAAAACCTTTTTCCATCCCTTCACCCTCAGTCTGTGTGTCTTTTTTTCTGAGGTGGGTTTCTTGTAGACAGCAGATATATGGGTCATGTTTTCTTATCCAATCCGTTACCCTATGTCTTTTGATTGGGGTATTTAATCCGTTTACATTTAAAGTTATTATTGATAGGTACTTATTTGTCGCCATTCCTATTCTTTACACCTGTATTCCTTCTTCGCTTCCTATTTCTTTTTTTTTTTTTTACAGCAGACCCTTTAGCATTTCTTGCATTGCTGGTTTGGTAGTAATAAATTCCCTTAGTCCTTTTTTGTCTGTGAAGCTCCTGATTTCACCTTCAATTTTGATTGATAGCCTTGCTGGGTACAGTATTCTTGGATTCAGACCCTTCCTTTGCATGACTTTGTATATTTCATTCCATTCCCTTCTGGCCTGATGAGTTTCTGTTGAGAAACCAGTTGCTAGTCTGATGGGGGTTCCTTTGTATGTAACTTTCTGTCTCTCTCTTGCCGCTTTTAAGATTCTTACTTTGTCGTTGGTGTTTGCCAATTTAAATACAATGTGCCTTGGCGTCGCTCTTTTGGGGTTCATTTTGCTTGGGACACTGTGAGCTTCTTGGATTTGTGTGGGTTTTTTCTTCTCTATATCAGGGAAATTTTCTGTCATTATTTCTTCAAAGAGGTTTTCTACTTCTTGCTCAGCTTCCTTTCCTTCTGGAACCCCTATTATTCAGATGTTGTTTTGTTTAGTGTTGTCCCAAAGTTCCCTTAGGCTCTCCTCCTGCCTTTTAATTTTTTTTTTCTAGAAGTTGCTCTACTTGGGTATTTTTTCCCATCTTGTCTTCTAGCTCACTGATGCGGTCCTCTGCTTCTTCTAGTCTACTCTTGATGCTTTCTATTGAGTTCTTTACAACAGCGATGTCATTTTTCATTTCTTCTTGGTTCTTCTTCATTTCCTCTTGGTTCTTGCTCATATTGTCGAATTTGTCTTCCATTCTTTTCAGCCACCTTATGACCATTTCTCTGAATTCTTTTTCTGGAAGGTTGCTTGCCTCCATTTTGTTTACTTCCTTTTCTGGTGATGCCTGCTTTTCTTTCATATGCGGGCTGTTTCTTTGTCTCCCCATGGTCTCTCTTCTCTGGGTGTCTGGTTATGCAGTTCTCTCTCTCCTGCGTTGATTTAAAGGCACAAAATACAGCACTACCAGGTACAACACACAAGGCACTGAACAGAAATGTATTCATGATATTTATAACCTCCAATAAAGGTGACCACCAGAGAAAGGAAAATTAGGGGATAGAAGAGAAAGAAGAAGAGGAAAAAGAAAGAAAGAAGAAGAAAAAAAGGAGTGTCAAAATGAAATTGGGAAAAGGGAAAAAAAGAAGAAAAAAAAAGTAAGAGAGACAAGAAAGAGACTAAGAGAGAAAGGGAAACAGACTATATATATTGGGGATAAAACTTCAATAGAACAATCACTTATCCCAGCAAATGCCAGCAACAAGTACCTGGGGATTAATACAAACTACAACACCAACTAATATTGAATGAGGCAAGGGAAAACAGAAGCACTAAACAAACAAAACAATAAACAAAAGAAGAATAAGAAAATCTAAAGCAGGAAAGGGGTAAGGTAAACAGGACACTGAAAAGGGAAAAGTGAGGAAGAGAGTGATGGCATAAAGGTAGAGTTGAGATAGAGTAAAATGATACTAAAGGAAAGATAAAAATAGAATGTAGAACATTAATCCCAAAACAAAATGAAGAGAAAATAAAATGACACTTAAAAAAAAAAAAGATAAAATAGCAGTAGTAATAATACGGATTGAAAATAAAAATGTAATAATTAAAAAGGTAAAATCAAGTGAGGAAAAAAGAAAAAAATTAGTTTCTTGAGTAAAAGATGCAAAAAAATGAAAATAAAAAAAATAAAAAATAAAAATAAAATGTGGAGTAGTGAAGGTCATTCACTTCCTCTGTTGTTCTGTTTGGCACGCCTGTTTCTCAGTCCGGACAGTATTGCGGTTCCCTGCGTTCCACTGCTCTTCAGTGATGTAAGCCCTGATTTTAAGCAGGCCGTGTGTCTTAATTCGTATTCCTTTATTTTTGATTACACAAGAGTCAATTTGTGATTCAGCCCCTGGGTGGCAGTGTTTCTGGATTGACTTCCGGGTCTATCTATGGCCTCTCTAGGCAGTGTTAGAGCCTTCTTTCCCTGTGGCACTCACCACCGGTTTGTGGGAGTGGGCTGCCTCAGAGCTGTCTCTCCAATGGTCACTCCCCGCTCCGATCCCCAGGTTCCAGAAAAACAACTTTCCCCTGCAGTCTCCCAGGGTGTCCCCAACTGGGTGATCCTACGTATTGGGCTTAGCAATCAGAAGCAAGAATTTTAAGAGGAAAAAGCCCAAGTGTGCGCATACCGGGGCTGCGCGTAAGTCTAGCACACCCCTGAAATTCTTAGGGTGTCCCTGCACATCAGATCAAAATGGGTTGCTTTATAGAGAGCCCTTCTGTTAGCAGCTCTGAGGACCCCCTTCCACATTCACAGATCACGCCAGCCCCAACAGCCACGGATTTTTCTAGGCACAGACTTCCCTGGTCCTCCAGCTCCCGCAAAACGTGCGTTCCTCTCTCCCGCCGGGACCAGAGACCTCACCTTATCCCAGGCGAAATCTGACCTTTCTGTGGTGGAGTGCAGAGCTCCTCTGAACCCGTGTGTTTGCGCCAATTGGGGAGCGTGGTTCTGGGGCTCGCAGCTGTTCCGTGGGTGCCGCAGTTGTAGATTCTCAGGCTTCCGATAAGCTCTACTTTCCGGTTCCAGATGGCGCAGACTCCGCGTCCAAGCCCACAGCTCAGGGAGGGGACCCAGCCGCAGTGGGGGCTGCCAGGTCAGGGGAACCCCGTCTAGCAGTCCCCCACCTTCTTCTGGAGTTCAGCTGTCCCACAACTTGCCAACAAACACTCCTAGTGCGACCCTCAGCTGTTCTTTCTTTCTGCTCCGGGACAAGGCTCGGAACACGTCTTTCTATTCCGCCGCCATTTTTTTTTTCTTCCATTGATCCATGCTATTCTTTTTAATAAAATTTTATTATTATTATTGGTTTTGGGAGAGAAAGGAAGGGAGAGGGAGAGATAAAAACATCGATGAGAGAGAGACATTGATCGACTGTCTCCTGTACGCTCCTCACCGGGGATCGAGCCCCAAACCTGTCCTAACAAAGGAATGGAACCAGTGACCTCTTGGTTCATGGGTCGACACTCAAACCACTGAGCAACATGACTCAGTGGACCTGTGACCCGGAGAAAGGTGTTAGCTTCCGTGGGCCTTCTTTTCTTATATGAAAAGTAGGCCTGAGGTTTTCACCTCTTTCCACCTCCAAAGACTGAGAAGGAGGGTTGAGCATGGCAGGCAAACGTGTCCAGAGAACCAGGTTCGGGCTGCAGGAGCTTGCAGAATGCACGGCGCTCCTTTCCCCCTGGAATACTGAATCTGAGCACTAGCCCGTTGGTCCCAGAACTCCACAGGCCTTGGGGCGGCAGCAGGAGCCAGGGCTGAGGGTCAGGACACTTGAATTTGGTTCCTGGCTCTGCTACTAACCTGTGACCAAGTCCTTCATACTTCTGAACCTTAATTTTCTTATCTATTAAGTAGCAGGGATGAGTCCTGTTCTGAAAAGGATGTGACATTCTTGCTAACTGGAGCACTTGTTATAAAGTAGGTGGTCCTGGGAGTGATAGGGTCACCTTGCTTGAAGTCCCACCACTGGTTTAGAACCAAAAGGTCCATGAGAGTCTCTGCCTTTGCTTCCCCTATCTACCACCTTGGGTTTGCTCATATTACTGGGCTTCAACCCCATCTATAAGGTGGGATGACAGTAGTTCATTTCATAAGATTGTTGTGAGGGCTGGACAGGCAGTGGGTAAGGAGACACTGCAAACTATAAAGTACTGGGCACATAGGAGGGCTTATCTTTCCTCTCCTGCAGTCAAGGGTGCACACTCTTGCTCCCTAGGTGATTTTGTGGCCCAGAACAAACTGACTGGATCAGTTTGTCCATCTGTAAAACAGGTATGATTACCAGTGCTTTTCCTTCCTAACAGGGCGGTTAAGGCTTAGAGATGACACTGTATTAAGTGCTTCTAGGAGCGACCCAGCAGGTAACAGACTTGCCTGGGGGGAGGAGGGGCTGAGGAAGGTGGCCACTAAGTTCCCTGTGACAAGTACCCAGAGAGCAGTATTTTTAGCTGCCCTTTCTGGGCAAAGCTCCAACTCTTGCATTTTAATGGAGAAATAAATCTCACAGTGCGTCAAGCTGTAGCCTGCAGGTGTCACATCCATATTAAAAAGGGGACAGAGCAAGGGTTCATTTGCCTGGCTTGAGGTGTGACTGGAATTCAACTCCAGGACCATTTGTAAACAAGGCTGTGAAGACCAATTAGTATATCTGACCACTCTGAGGGACGAGACTGGTGGAAGTGAAATCAGCATGGCCAGGGGCCTTGAGTCACTCTGTCTTTCTCTATCTGCCTCTTTCCACCAGAATGTTCTGCTTCTGTTCACAGGCATGAATGGTGCCTTCCAAGGGGTCTGTTCAGGGGTAGGCTTGTGACCTTGCTCATCCCAGGAGGCAGTTGTTGAGTAGGATGCTCATCCTTGTGGGCCAATGAGCAGAGACCATGGCTGATCTGAGTGGGGCAATGTCAACATATCCTGTTGCAAAGCCCAGGTATTAAACTGAGATATGGAGCCAAAGTTTGCCCCAAGTAGCCAAACCCCAAGCCTCCAAGGGCAGGGGACCCACAGAGAAGCTGGAGGCTGACATGAAGTGAGGAGGCAGAATGGATGGGTTTGGGGAGCAGCAGATCCAAATGCAAGCAAAAGAGAAATGTATAAAGTGCTCACCTTCACTTCCAGTCCCCTACTCAGAGGGAAGCACTATTAAGGGTTTGCTGTCCTTCCAGACTTTTCCCCAGGTTACTCATTTACAAAAATGAAGTCAGACATATTATTGTGCAACTTTTTGTTGTTGTTTTTTTCTTTACCCAAGTCAGTTCTCTGTTTCTTTACTTTTTAAATGAGGTGTAACATACATCTAGTGTTTAAAAGACACTAGTCCTCAGTGTATAGCTCCATGAATTTTCACACAAGTATCTCTACCCATGCAACCATCATCCAGGTCACGATATAAAACACTTTTAGAATCCAGAAACTTCCCCAGAGCCCCTTTGTTAGGCAAAGAGCCATAGTCTGAGAAAACCTGGGGGTATTACTTGTGGATTTCAAAGAAATAACGCGGAGGCCTAGCTGTGAAAGACACAGGTTTACTACTGCGCACTAGTGGCGGCTGTGCAGTGCAGTCTGCAGCACAGGGTTCGCAGCGAGTGTGGGAAACAAGGCAAACGGCACAGGGGCCCGGGCGCGCACACAGCCGTGGGAGATCAGAACGCTAGCTGATTCTCCGCAGTTGTTCACAGCCCAGGCTATCATCTAGAAGCAGTTTCTCTTTGGCAGTTTCTTGACTGAGGAGCTGGCCAGGCTCCCAAGGTCGGTCCTCTTCTGCTTACTGATGGCCTTCATCATATTCCCACAGGGTGGGCGGGGGAGTTGGAGCTTGGGAAGGGGCGGGCCCATGTTCTCACATACCACACATGCTTCTCAGTCAGTGGCCCCACCAGAGATATTATTCTGGTTGCTTTCACCATAGATTCGTTGTGCTTGTTCTTTAACTTCATATAAGTGGAATCCTATAGTTTCCTCTTTCAGAGTGCTCTGCTTCTGGCTAGAGCCCTTGGTTAGCAATGATCTCAACCATTGGCACCAGGTATCTCTATTCTTAAAAACCTAAGTGATTCTAATGTGCAGCCAGGGTTAAAAAACCACTGGATTAATGGGATCCAGAGCTGTATCTAGAATAGTATATTCTATTTTGTGTCTAGCTTCTTGCAAAGAATCCCTCATTCTATTTAAATTTTTACATAATATCTCCTAGTACTACTGTTCTGGAATATATTTTGCCAGTTCCTATATCTAGTTTGGATATAAACAATGTGGACTTCTGCTAGAGTTTCTACAGTATGGAGCCCAATAAGTGGAAACTTGGGGTCACAGGCCTGTGCATTTTAAATGTTGGTAGAGTTACCAATTGTTTGGGCTGCCTTTATAGCCAGTCCCTGTGGCAGCAAGAACCTGCAAGCAAAGAACATTTAGGCCACCAGCAAAACCGATTCTAGACAGGGCAGGAAGGCTGCTGGGAATTCCCACCCTAGCTGGTCAGGGACTTGAGGGGTGGAACCTAACTCAGCAGTGGATGGGCCTGTGATCATCTCTTCCTCTCCCACCTACTCTGGACTGCTTTCCCCTTCAGCATCTGCTTTGTGGCAGTGGCTGCCTCAGTTCCCTGGAAGCTATCTTCACATTTCTGGGACCCCAGTCCTGGAGGTGAGTGCGTCTGCCTCCTGCTGGATGAAGTGGTCTGAGCGTGTGCTGGGGCTGGGCTGAGCCCTGCATCCTTCACTTGGAACACCTGACCATATGGATGGAGGCAGTTCATCAGCACCTCACTGGGCATAGATGCCTCAGGGCAAGTTAAATCTGCTCTTGTGTCTGAGGATGTTCCTAACCTGCCATTTGGTTCCACCAACTCTAGGTAATTATGATGACACTACTTCACCACTAATGAGGTGGTGCTTGTTAGAGCATAGGAAACCCTGGGCTTCATGGGACAGAGTGCCCGTGGCTTTTGTCCTCAACCTTTCCCCAGCATCTGAGCAGCAAAATAGCCCCCTCGCCTCAACTTCCTCAGCTGATTTGATTTCTCCACCCCCATTGCCATCCTCTGGACATGTTTGTTTCATCATTGTCTTTTTAGAGTGAGGCCCTGGCATGGATTGTAATATTTCAGGTCATAATGGAGCAGTCTCTCACCTCCTTGATCCTGAGTGTTATGCTCCTACTGATACTGCTCTGGAACCCATTAATCCAGTGGTTTTTAACCCTGGCTGTACATTAGAATCACTTAGGAGGCTTTTAAGAATAGAGGTACCTGGGCTCCCTCCCTAGAAGTTCTGGTGTAGTTGGTTGAGATCATTGCTAAATATTTCATGTGCACACACCAGGGGCTCTAGCCAGCCTTATAAGTTAATGTAAAATAAGATTCAGAGGGCAACCTTGAGGAAAGATCTTTGAGATTAGGCACCTGAGATAAGCCAGCTGTTCTAAATGATCACTGAATCAGACCAAGAAGTATTTGTTTTCTCACTAAAGGATGCACAGAAAATACAGGTGCAAGAAAGGTTGAGGGACAAGATCCTAGTTAGATTAGAGAAGAGGGGGGACCCTTTCCCTGTGTTGTCAGGACCAGGAGAGAGCAGGAACCCTGAGTCCCATCCCTTGGTCAGACCAGGTACCCAGGGTCTGGTGGAGTGAGGAAGGATGGCATGGACAATGGCTCAGTCCTTTTCAGTTCAGTATAAGAAATGAGGGGCCCTCACCCTCCCTTTCTCCCTGTCTCTCTCTCTCTCTCTCTTGTCACCCCCAGTCCTCCAGATGTGCACAGCCATGTGACTGGTTCTGGCTCCCTCCCACCCTCCCTCTAGTACCATGTTCTCCTTGAGGTGAGGACTATCTGTCCTCCTGGCAGCACTCAGTCTGTGTGTGTGTGTGCCAGACTAAGAAAAGCAGCTTTCACACTCTTCCTGCTTTCTTCCCTCCCTGTCTCAAATTTGCTTCTGCTCCAGGATGTCCTGGGGCCTCTACTGTGCTGTAGACCTGCCACATCCAGAGTGATCAGAGCAGAGCCTCTCTCCTCTACCACTGCCCCCATTGACCTCCTGCAGTGTCTCTAGCCTCTAGTCCTTCCTCAGGTTCAAATTTTATCTAGCCAGGGTATACCTACCTAGTCCCATAATTCACAGGGTGCTGGCAGGGTGGATGGACATGGGTCTCTGCCAGCCACTGAACTGACATTTTGCCTCATTTGCTAAGATAATTTAGTGTAATTTGCTGCTAACAAATGATTGCACTGCTTCTTGTTCCTCTAGCTTTCATAATTGCTTTGAAGTCTATGTGCTCATGATGGCAGCTTGAGCAAATATTCCGGGAACCCATAGCTGGCCAGGTTACAGAGGGAGCTCAGCCTCCTTGCGTGACCATGCCAAGGGCCTTGGTGACCCAAGAGGCCTGACTGGGGTGCTGATTGCCTGGGTGTCTCTCTCCATGCTGTCCTGAGTGTCCCCTGCCTGCTGCAGCAAGGAAGATCTGGATCAGCCCCAAAAGAGAATGTGCTAGCAGCTAGGGATTCTGGACCCTAGGTGTTTGTGGAACAGGCTCTAAACTACTGGGAGAGGGGTCATTCTGCTCTGTTGGGAGGATGGATGATGAGGGAGAAGGGGACAGAGGTGACCTGTGGAGGGCAGACATTGCATGGATCATATTCAATCTTGGTCATAAGCCTTTGCTCAAGCTCTTCCCTTCATGGATCTGCCCTCTGTCTCCTCTGCCCAGGCAAATCCTACACATATCCTCCCATGTATCACTCTGGTCTCTGGCTGCACCTGGTGTTTTACAGCCATGACAAGGCACTGGCTCCTTCGTTGTTCTCTGTGAGTTTATCTCCTCTGCCGAGCAGGTCTGCATTTGTCCCCTGCCAGCCCAGTGCAAGCAGGGAAGTACCCAAACCACATTCACCAACCTCTAAATGGAAAGGACCAGGCTGAAGATTACTTCTGCACTACCCTCTGAAAACAGGATTTCCCAGCAAGTGACTAATAGAAATGAAGCTGCCAAAGGTACTTAACCTATTTAAAGCAATAAACTATTTTGAAAATCTCTTAGAAGTCCCCATTTGCCCATAAATAATTGATATGGTAATTGCAAGTCATTATTTATATTTACCAGAGAAGATTCCCTAAGCCTTGTTTGACCACTGCCCTGTGCTCTGTGTGGGAGACACTCCCTGCTAACCCTTGGGGAGCTGAATGCTCTGATACCTTACAAGTAAACACCTGTTAAACAGGGATAAGAGTTGTGCCCCCTTCCCTGGTTCACTGAAATGGAAAGAGGTCACCAAGAGGATGGAGGCTCTGCGGGGCCACCCATCTGCACTTATGATGCAGGGTGACCCAAGAGGCCTGGCTAGGGTGCCGATTGCCTTGGTGTCTCCCTCCATGCTCAGGGATACCATTTACAACCCATCGAAAAGGTCTGAGCAGATGGCATCAAGCACAGCCCAGATGCTGGAGGCTAAGGACAGTAGTTAGCATAATAAATGTGAGAAGTTCGTCAGAAGGCTGATGGACATCTTCAGCAGGGCTGAAGATCTGCATATTATTACCTGCTGCCAAACAGCTGAGGGCAATTCCCCTAACATGATGGTCCTTTATTGTTTACCAAACCTTACCTTTGATATGTATATCTGCTTTGCTAAAGGGCAAAATCTATATATATATAAAAGCCTAAGTGACCATTGCATCCAAAACAACCGAACGGATGACCAAACAGGCTGTGTGGGGTGACTAGGTTGGCAGGGGAGTTAGTGAGGGGTGACCAAATGACTGAGCAGCAGGCTGTGTGGGGCGACCAGGCCCGCAGGGGGGCAGTTGGGGGTGACCAGGCTGGCAAGGGGGGGCATTGAAGGGCAACCACATGACCGAGCAGCAGGCTGCGTGGGGTGATCAGGCCAGCAGGGGGGTTAGTGAGGGGTGACCAAACGACTGAGCAGCAGGCTGCATGGGGCAACCAGGCCCGCACAGGGCGGGGGGAGTTTGGGGTGACCAGGCCGGTGGCGGGGGGGGGCAATAAGGGGAGATCAGGCCAGTGGGGGGCCAGTTAGGGGTGACCAGGCCAGTGGGGTGGGGACAGTTGGGGGCAACCAGACTGGCATGGGGGGCACTAAGGGGTGACCAGGGCAGTAGGGGGGCCAGTTAGGGGTAACCAGGTCAGCAGGGGGGGCAGTTGGGGGCAACTATGCTGGCAGGGGGTGCAGTTGGGGGTGACCAGATCAGCAGGGGGGGCAGTTAGGGGCGATCAGGCAGGCAGGTAGGTGAGCAGTTAGGAGGCAGTGGTGCCAGATTGTGAGAGGAATGTCTGACTGCCGGTTTAGTCCCAATCCCCAGGATCGGGACTAAACCAGCAGTTGGACATCCCCCAAGGGGTCCCAGATTGGAGAGGATGCAGGCTGGGCTGAGGGACACCCCCCCCCCCCATGAACAAATTTTGTACACTGGGCCTCTAGTGTGTTAATAAAAAGCCATGGGTCCCAAGATTCGGGGAGCTTAGTCACTAGAGCTAAGTTTCCATCTGGCTCCCCCAAAATGCCTTCCAAATTTATATTTCTTGTCTAGTCTCTATTCATTTATGCACAGCCCTTCTCCAGATTCCTGAACCCTAGCTGCGGAAAGACTGTGACATTTATGGTGCCTCAACGAGGGACATCTGGAGAAGAAGATTATTCGCCTGAGCAAAGGAAGAGGTCCACCGGTAAAGCTGGGGATCATTGGTAAAGGTGGGAGTCACTGAAAATTCGGTGGGGAGATTCACTGTGTGTAAAGCTCATACCAGCTTTGGAATTTGTGATCTAATGAGGGCGTGGAAGTCTTTTTCAAGCCAGGCCATAATGGGGAAGAATTTGCTTAAAAGGCAAAATTATAAAGAAATTAAAATGTCAAAAGGTATTCTTAAATCAGGCTCAAGGAAAAAGAGTGCCCTTGTTATATTTAACTATGTGGGGTCTTGTTCAAATTGCAAAATGCCTAATTTGTATTGGGGATCAAAAGTCTGTAAAAACTAAAAAGGCCTCAGATCCTCAGCCTCTATTGTGGAGTGACTTGGCAGCTAGAAAGGGTGAAGCTGTCAGCTCTCTCGCAGAGGAACTCTCTGATGCTTTGTTTAAAAATTACCATATGATGCCTTGGGACAGGCAGAGTTTAGCTAAAATAATTTTAAAGGGTAGTCAATACTATGGAGAGAAATTTCTGGGAAAAGAACTGTGATATATTAAGTCTTGTCTATATGTTTATTGATCTGTCCTTTTTATTTGGTTTAATGTGTTTATTGTTAGTTTATTAAGCATGCCTTTAGTTTAATTGGGAAAAGAAATCTGGGTGGCCAGACTATTTACTGAATTTCCCCAGAGCAAACAAAATGTGGGGGTGGGTAGACACATGGTGATCCTGTAAAATGGACGCCCACTCCCGAGAGTGCTATTAAAAGGTCTCAGGTTTTTTATTTCCTGGTTTGTCATTTAAAAATTTTGCAGAATTTAGGAATGCATCTGGGATTTCTTTACTCGTAAAGAGAGAAAGCTGGCTTAAGACAAAAGTGTGCTCTGCCCAATCTTGGGTGGGTTTTGGGCTAAGTTTAAATCTTTTTACAGATGATATAGGATAAACCCCAAGACTGTTTTTCTCAAAAAAAAAAAAAAAAAAAAGAAAGAAAAAGAAAAAGAAAAAGAAAATATGGCAAAAATGACCTTAAGGGGAAAAAAAATACAGGCTGAGTTTGGGCAATAAGATTGGTATTTTTATAATAGAGGGCAGTTTTTGAATATTAATGGACCACATTCCAAAGTTAACCTTAAGGCCACTGAAAGTCAGTAAGTTATCTCTGTTACAGAATTTGCCAAAGAAAATGCCTTAGATAATAACTAGCTTTAAAATCTCAAAATTATTAAAATGTGGATAAATATATATAACTAAGATGAAGGATTTGTAGTGAAGCTTTTCAGTTATAATTATATGTATATTGATAGTGGGGGTTCACTCCTTGTTGAAGGAGGGGGCTGGTCCCGCAGCAGCAACCTCTAAGGAAAGAATGTGGCGATTTTACATTTAAATAGCTACAAGTTTGCTTCCAAAGTCATTGGCAACTTAAAACTTTGGAGTTTACTGAATTAAATAATAAAAAACTTATTAAATACCTAGTTATTTTGAAATGACAAAATAGTTAAATATTAATCTGAGTTTCCCTCATATGAAAAATCTAGAGGATAGAATTGAATCTATTAATTACATGTCTTGCATTTTATTTGAAACATATTCTTAAAAATGTGAGGTTATTATTAATCTAAGAAATGCTAAGTATTTAACTTTCCAGCTAAAATTTAAGGCTTCTAAGAGTTTAAAGTTCAAATTAAGTTAGGAGAAATTATATAGTGTGATAACAAAATGCATAAAGTATAGAAATTTATTTTTGATAAAATAATTCTTATATTTTCTCTGGAGAAATTAGTAGTTCAAAATAGTATATTATAGTCTTTAGGTGTGGTAAAATTTCAACCTAGAGCCCTAGCTGGTTTTGCTCAATGGATAGAGTCCCAGGTTCGATTCTGGCCAAGGGCACATGCCTGGGTTGTGGGCTCGGTCCCCAGTGGGGGATGTGCAGGAGGCAGCCAATCAATGATTCTCTCTCATCATTGATGTTTCTATCTCTCTCTCCCTCTCCTT
This sequence comes from Plecotus auritus, assembly GCF_963455305.1. NCBI lineage: Eukaryota > Metazoa > Chordata > Mammalia > Chiroptera > Vespertilionidae > Plecotus > Plecotus auritus. The sequence continues at coordinate 117,709,607 of NC_137770.1, read as the reverse complement.
TCCTCTCTAAAATCGATAAAATATATTTTTTTTTAAAATTCAACCTAGAGTATAATATTTTATATGGTCTAATTAATAAAGAGGATTAAGTCCGTAGTCTCAACCAAATTTTTAATATAAAAGCCAGTTTAGATTTAATTGATATCTTTTAGAATAATTATAAAAAGTATATAATATAATCTTTGGAATATATATATTTGATGGCCTTTCCAAGTTAAATTTCAAGACTTTAACCGAGAGATGACTTTGTAACATTCCATGGGCCCTAGAGTGATTCAAGTATTTATTCTCTCTTAAAAGAAATACTTAAGAACTAAATTAGGCTGATCAAATATACTTGAAATCATGTGGAAAGCTTTATCAAATAAAAATTAATAAATATATTTTATTTACATGCATATATTTTAAATGTTATAGAGATTTCAACCTCTAAGGGAGAGTAGGACAAAAGTTGCTAAATATTTCTTAAGATTCAGCAGTGAAATTTTAAAGTCCTCAGGCAGCCTGCTTTTCAAATAGGCTGGGGGATGGAACTTCATCTGTACTTCATAGGTCAAATGTATAAGTTGTTTACTTTTTCAATAAAGATGCCTACTTTAATTACTTAATAAATTAGCTTTTTAAAATATAATCAAGGTCTCATATAATTTCAGTTATATGAGAAGCCAATATTTTTATAAACAATTGACTTTAACAAAGGCCAACATAAAAATTTGCATAACGCCAGTCCTCTGAAATAGTTTCTGAGACCACCCATAATCCCTCTGTGTATGCAAATGAGCACTAGCCAAAAAGAATGCTGTTTAAAAGTAAATTTTAAGCTTAATAAAAAGGAGAAATTTTGAAATCTCTTCTGCTAATATTTATAGGGAAAACTGAAGGTTATTATTCAAGCATTAAATCTGATCATTAATAAAGTCACCATAAATAAAGAGAGTCACTTAAAATATAGGCATGGCAGTATGAGCCAGCATCTGAAAAGCAACCAAGTTTGTTGCTCGGCTTAAAAGAAAGGGGAAAAAAAAAAGGTTTTGAAAAAGAAATGTGGTCTAGCAATTACTCTGGGAGGAAATAAATGTGGTCTAGAAATTACTCTGGGAGGAAATAAAAGCAAATGCCCTTCAAATATATAGAAAGCTATAATTAAAAGTCAATGTATTAGGCCTCAAAAAGAAAAGTAAATAATTTGTGTTTTTGCCTCCCTAAACAAAGCTTATGTGGATATGCTCAAAGACTAGTAGCAGAAATTCAATTAGTGTTGTGTACTGTCCACACCCAAGGACAAATAAAGTTAGAAAATGAGCCTTATTTCAGATTGATTTAAATTGGCAAATTGAAATAAGTGCATATTCAGGGGAACTTAGTTATACTAGGCAGGAACCTATTCCTGGAGCATTAACTATTTTTTTACTGATGGTTCATCTCATAGTAAAGCTGCTTATCATACAATGAATTCACACCAGTCATATTTCTGTACCAAGAATTGAATTAAAAGCTATCAAGACTGCATTGCAGGATTTCCAAAGCCTCTTGATATTATTTAAAACAAAAAAGGGGGAGGGTATAGTGGAGTAATCTCTTGTAAGTAAATTACATCAAGCCTTAATTACTTTAAATTTTTTCACTTAAACATTTTTTCACTTGTAATGCTGATAGCAGGACACCCATGATGTCAAAAGAAAATGGTTTAGCAAAAATGAAAAGAAAGGTCTCATATAATTTTAAAATCAAAAGACAAAAGAAAATGGTTTAGCAAAAATGAAAAGATCCCAAGAGTCTAGTTTATAGAAGGCTTCCTTTATTATCCTTTGGTCGAAAATATGCCTATATATTCCCAGAAAACTCCTCCAAGCCCATGTGGATTCCTGCAACAATATATCCAGGAGAGGAACTGACCAGACTACTCCAGCCACAGATGGCGGTGACCCCAAGCAACACGCTGATGAGACAGAGGAGAAACAGTTCAGAGAGGGGGGATGGTAAAGACAACTTGCCATGCTATGCGTCACTGAACGTTGCCCAGGAACAAGCCAAAGAAGGACCTGTATTGCCATTGCTCACTGTTTGTGCACCATCCAGAACTAGAGTATCATTGCTGTCACGTCACAGGGGACAGTGATTGGGAAGGGGAACCCATAAAAAACTGTTGGGCAGTAATGGAGAAGGGAACTCATAAAAACTGTTGGACAGTGATTGGAAAGGGGACTCAAAGAACTGTTGGCCCAGAAAGAAGTTTACTACAGACTGATTCCTTTGATGCCTGGCAGCAATTTAATGCCTGTGAATTCTAGTATTTTTATGGTTTCCTGTCTTATGTTTAAGTCCTGTATCCATTTTGATTTTATTTTTGTGTATGGTGTAAGTTGGTGATCTAGTTTCATTTTTTTTGCATGTATCTGTCCAATTTTCCCAACACTATTTATTGAAGAGACTGTCTTGACTCCATTGTATGTTCATGCCTCCTTTGTCAAATATTAATTGTGCATAGTGGTTTGGGTCAATATCTGGATTCTCCATTCTATTCCATTGGTCTATATGTCTGTTCTCGTGCCAGTACCAGGCTGTTTTGAGAACAGTGGCTTTGTAATACAGCTTGATATCTGGTATTGAGATCCCTCCTACTTTATTCTTCTTTCTCAGGATTGCTGTGGCTATTCGGGGTCTTTTTTTATTCCAAATGAATTTTTGGAGAGTTCTTTCTAGGTCTGTGAAATATGCCCTTGGTATTTTAATGGGGAGTGCATTGAATCTATAGATTGCTTTGGGTAGTATGGACATTTTGATGATGTTGATTCTACCAATCCATGAACATGGTATGTTCTTCCATCTGTTTACATCTTCCTCTATCTCTTTTTTCAGTGTCCTGTAGTTTTCCGCGTATAGGTCTTTTACCTCCTTGGTTAAGTTTATTCCTAGGTATCTTAATTTTTTTGGTGCGATGGTAAATGGGATTGCTTTTTTAGTCTCTCTTTCTGTAAGTTCACTATTGGTGTACAGAAATGCCATAGATTTCTTGGCGTTAATTTTGTATCCTGCTACATTGCCAAATTCATTTATTAAGTCTAATAGTTTTTTGATGGAGTCTTTCTTTTTTTATGTACAATATCATGTCATCTGCAAAAAAGGACAGCTTTACTTCTTCTTTTCCAATTTGGATGCCTTTTATTTCTTCTTCTTGTCTAATTGCAATGGCTAATACTTCCAGTACTATGTCGAACAGGAGTGGTGAGAGTGGGCATCCCTGTCTTGTTCCTGTTCTTAGGGGGAATGAGTTTAGTTTTTGCCCATCGAGTATGATGTTAGTTGTGGGTTTATCATATACAGCTTTTATTATGTTGAGGTATGATCCTTCTATTCCCACCTTGTTGAGAGTTTTTATCACGAAAGTGTGTTGGATTTTGTCAAATGCTTTTTCTGCATCAATTGATATGACTATGTGATTTTTATCTCTCAATTTGTTTATGTGATGTATCATGTTAATTGATTTGTGGATATTGTACCATCCTTGCATTCCTGGGATAAATCCTACTTGGTCATGTTGTATGATCTTTCTGATATACTGCTGGGTTTGATTTGATAGAATTTTGTTGAGGATTTTGGCATCTACATTCATGAGGGATATTGGCCTGTAATTCTTCTTCATTGTGTTGTCTTTATCTGGTTTTGGTATTAGGGTGATGCTGACTTCATAGAAGGAGCTTGGAAGTGTTCCTTCCTCTTGAATTTTTTGGAATAGTCTGAGGAGGACTTCTTCTTCTTCCTCTTCTTAGTTCTTCCTTGAATGTTTGGTAAAGCTCTCCTGTGAAGCCATCTGGCCCCGGGCTTTTGTTTGCCAAAAGCTTTTTGATGACTGCTTCAATTTCTTCCATAGTTGCTGGCATATTGAGATGTTTATATTCTTCCTGATTGAGTTTTGGAAAGTTGTATTTTTCTAGGAATATGTCCTTTTCCTCCAATTTGTACAGTTTGTTGGAATAGAGTTGTTCATAGTATTTTTTAACAATCCTTTGTATTTCAGTGGGATCTGTTGTTATTTTGTCTCTTCCATTTCTGATTTTGTTAATTTGGGTCCTCTCTCCTTGCTTCTTGGTGAGCCAAGCTCATCAATCTTGTTTATCCTTTCAGAGAACCAGCTCTTGGTTTTGTTGATCTTTTGTATTGTTTCTTTGGTCTCTATGTTGTTTATCTCCGCTCTGATCTTTATTATTTCCTTCCTTCTGCTTACACTGGGATTTTCTTGTTGCTCTTTTTTTTTTTTTGAGGATACATTTTTTAAAAATAAATCTTTATTGTTCAGATTATTACAGGTGTTCCTCTTTTTTTCCCCCATAGCTCCCCTCCACCTGATTCCCCACCCCACCCAATGCCCTTACTCCCCGCCACTGTCTTCATCCATAGGTGTAAGCTTTTTGTCCAGTCTCCTCCCGCACCCCTCACACCCCCTTCCCCTGAGAATTGTCAGTCCACTCCCTTTCTATGTCCCTGATTCTATTATATTCACCAGTCCATTCTGTTCTTGAGATTTTTTTATTCACTTGATTTTTAGATTTACTTGTTGGTAGGTATGTATTTGATGTCATTTTGTTGTTCATAATTTTTATCTTTACCTTTTTCTTCTTCTTCCTCTTCTTAAAGAACACCCTTCAGCATTTCATGTAATCCTGGTTTGGTGGTGATGAACTCCTTTAGCTTTTTCTTATCTGTGAAGCTCTTTATCTGACCTTCAACTCTGAATGATAGCTTTGCTGGGTAGAGTAATCTTGGTTGTAGGTTCTTGCTGTTCATCACTTTGAATATTTCTTGCCACTCCCTTCTGGCCTGCATAGTTTCTGCCGAGAAATCAGCTGACAGTCGTATAGGTGCTCCCTTGTAGGTAACTAACCGTTTTTCTCTTGCTGCTTTCAAGATTCTCTCTTTGTCTTTTGCCCTTGGCATTTTAATTATGATGTGTCTTGGTGTGGTCCTCTTTGGATTCCTCTTGTATGGAGTTCTGTGTGCTTCCTGAACTTGTAAGTCTATTTCTTTCACCAGGTAAGGAAAGTTTTCTGTCATTATTTCTTCTAATAGGTTTTCAATATTTTGCTCTTTCTCTTCTTCTGGCACCCCAAAAATTCAGATGTTGGTACGCTTAAAGTTGTCCCAGAGGCTCCTTACACTATCTTCATATTTTTGGATTCTTTTTTCTTTTTGTTTTTCTGGTTGGGTGTTTTTTGTTTCCTCATATTTCAGATCTCTGGTTTGATTCTTGGGGTACGTTGATCTACAGTTGAGTTTCTGTATATTCTTTATTTTAGACAGTGTATGCTTAATTTCTGACTGGTCCTTTTCCATTTTTTTGGCATTCTCATTAAGGTCCTTGAAGGTCTCACTAAGGTCCTTGGAGGTCTCATCAAGTTTCTCAGTGGTTTTTAGAAGATTCTTGAGTAACCTTATAAATGTGGTTCTGAACTCTATGTCGTCCATTAGTTTGCTTTCCTCCATTTCTCTCATTCATGACCTGTTTCTTTGTCTCCGCATTTTGCTGCTTCCTTGTGTTGATGGAGTGGCTTTGTGTGGTAGGTGACCTATAGGGGCCAGTAGCTCAGCCTCCCCAATCACCTGAGGTGGACACCTTTGGTACACCCCTTTGTGGGCTGAGTGCAAAGTCTTGGTGTAGTTAAGCCTTGATTGCTGTTGGTACACTGGGAGGAATTGACCTCCAGGCCAATTGGCTGTGAGGACCCGCTGTGTCTATAATGGAAGAACTGCTGCGCTGGAGACACGCTTATGGTGCAGGACTTGTTTCAGTGGGGCTTTGGTGCTCACTGAGTCTCCCTCTTGAATGTGTCACTTATGGATGTGAGGAGTTGAAATCTGGTGTCTCACACTGACCACTAGGTACACTGGCTTCTGGATCTCCAATGGGGTGCAGGTCAGCTACTGTCTGAGCCCACCCAGCAGGAGCTACAGCAAGAACTACAGTTTTCTCTTCTTTGCTTGGAGTTTGGAGGTTTTGGAGCTGTCTGACCCAGGCTGCAAGTTTGCTAGGTTAAGCTGCGATCGGGCAGGCCATTCATATGCTAAAGCCGCTGCTTGGAGCTTGGGTGGGTTTGTAGATTGTGCAGGGCGGGGTCTCAGGGCGTGACTAGGCTAGGGCGTGGCAAACAGCGATGGCTGCCAGTTAGCTGGCTCTGGTCTCTGACCGTGTCCCCGCGACTGGCGCCCCAGCACAATAAACAATTGTTCCTGCGCGCAGCCCTGCAAGCAAGCCTCCCTCACTTTCTGACCCCACGGCAGACAGTCCAGCTTCTCCCCGTAGGAGTTTGGGTCCCCCGCGTCTCCCCCGAAACTGGAGTTCAGAGTAATCGGGAGCTTATCTCCCTTCCGGTTGAAAACAGCAGCGCTCCCAGTCACCCGTTGCCAGCCCGATTTGCGCGTCTCCGTACCTCAGCTTTTCAGCGCTTGTGCACCCCTCAATGCTGTTTGCTCTTTCCTTCCAGTTGTAGAACTTCCACTCAGCCAGCTTTCCCGTGGTTCTGGGTGATAGATGTTTTGTCTTTTAGTTGTAGTTTTGAAATTGTTGTGCGAGGCAGCAGTTCAGGTGTTTACCTACGCCGCCATCTTGGATCTCCTTGTTGCTCTTTTTCTAACTCTTTGAGTTGTAGGGTTAGGTAATTTATTACCATTGTTTCTTGTTTTTTGCAGTAGGCTTGTAGAGCTATGAACTTCCCTCTCAAGACTGCTTTCGCTGTGTCCCATAGATTTTGGATTGTAGTGTTTTCATTGTCATTTGTTGCCATGTGTTTTTTATTTCTTCCTTAATCTCTCTGGTAACCCAGTCATTGTTTAATAGCATGCTTTTTAGTCTCTATGTGTTTTATTTCTTTGGATTGTTTTTATTGTAGTTGATTTCCAGTTTTATGCCACTGTGGTCTGAGAAGATGCTAGATATGATTTCTATCTTCTTGAATTTGAAGAGACTTTGCCTATGTCCCAACTTATGGTCTATCTTTGAAAATGACCCATGTGCACTTGAGAAGAATGTATATTCTGTGGCTTTGGGGTGAAATGTTCTGAAGATGTCAATTAATTCCATCTGGTCTAGTGAGTCATTTAGAATTGCTGTATCTTTGGTGATTTTTTTGTTTAGAGGATTTGTCCAATGGTGATAGTGGGGTATTGAAGTCTCCTACTATGATTGTATTGCTGTCAATCTCTCCCTTGATATCCTCCAGGAGATTTTTTATGTATTTGGGTGCTCATGTATTGGGTGCATATATGTTTACCAGAGTTATTTCTTCTTGTTGGATTGCTCCCTTTAGTATTATGAAGTGGCCTTCCTTATGTCTTGTTATGTCCTTCACTTTGAGATCTAATTTTTCAGATATAAGTATTTCTACCCCAGCTTTTTTTTCAGTCCCATTCGCCTGGAAGACCTTTTTCCATCCCTTCACCCTCAGTCTGTGTGCATCTTTTTTTCTGAGATGGGTTTCTTATAGACAGCAGATATATGGATCTTGTTTTCTTATCCAATCCGTTACCCTCTGTCTTTTGATTGGGGCATTTAATCCATTTACATTTAAAGTTATTATTGATAGGCAGTTATTTGTCGCCATTTTTATTCTTTACCCCTGTGTTCCTTCTTCGCTTCCTATTTCTTTTTTTTACAGCAGACCCTTTAGCATTTCTTGCATTGCTGGTTTGGTGGTAATAAATTCCCTTAGTCTTTTTTTGTCTGTGAAGCTTCTGACTTCACCTTCAATTTTGATTGATAGCCTTGTTGGGTACAGTATTCTTGGATTCAGACCCTTCTTTTGCATGACTTTGTATATTTCATTCCATTCCCTTCTGGCCTGATGAGTTTCTGTTGAGAAATCAGTCGCTAGTCTGATGAGGGTTCCTTTGTATGTAACTTTCTGTCTCTCTCTTGCTGCTTTTAAGATTCTTACTTTGTCGTTGGTGTTTGCCAATTTAATTACAATGTGCCTTGGCGTCAGTCTTTTGGGGTTCATTTTGCTTGGGACTCTGTGAGCTTCTTGGATTTGTGTGGGTTTTTTCTTCCCTATATCAGGGAAGTTTTCTGTCATTATTTCTTCAAACAGTTTTTCTATTCCTTGCTCAGTTTCCTTTCCTTCTGGAACCCCTATTATGTGGATGTTGTTTTGTTTAGTGTTGTCCCAAAGTTCCCTTAGGCTCTCCTCCTGCCTTTTAATTTTTTTTTCTAGAAACTGCTCTACTTGGGTATTTTTTCCCATCTTGTCTTCTAGCTCACTGATGCGGTCCTCTGCTTCTTCTAGTCTACTCTTGATGCTTTCTATTGAGTTCTTTGTTGCAGCGATGTCATTTTTCATTTCTTATTGGTTCTTCTTCATTTCCTCTTGGTTCTTACTCATATTGTCGAATTTGTCTTCCATTCTTTTCAGCCACCTTATGACTTTTTCTCTGAATTCTTTCTCTGGAAGGTTGTTTGCCTCCATTTCATTTACTTCCTTTTCTGGTGATGCCTGCTTTTCTTTCATATGCGGGCTGTTTCTTTGTCTCCCCATGGTCTCTCTTCTCCAGATGTTTGGTTATGTAGTTCTCTCTCTCCTTATCCCAGGCGAAATCTGACCTTTCCGTTGTGTAGTGTAGAGCTCCTCTGAATCCGCATGTTTGCGCCAATTGGGGACCGGTGTTCTGGGGCTCGCAGCTGTTCGGTGGGTGTCGCCGTTGTGGATTTTCAGGCTTCCGATAACATCCACTTTCCCTTTCAAGATGGCGCAGTCTCTGCATCTGAGCCCGTAGCTCCAGGAAGGGACCCAGCCGCAGTGGGGGCTGCCCGGTAAGGGGAACCCCATCTAGCAGTCCCCCACCTTCTCCTGGAGTTTAGCTGTCCCTTAACTTGGCAACAAACACTCCTTGTGCTACCCTCAGCTGTTCTTTCTTTGTGCTCCAGGAGAAGGCTCGGAACACGTCTGTCTATTCCGCTGCCATTTTTTCCCTCCCATTCTTGTTAAGTTTATTAAATATAAAAGGGGAATATGCTGGGGGATAAGACAGTAGTTAGCATAATAAATGCGAGAAGTTTGTCAGATTGCTGATGGACATCTTCAGCAGGGCTGAAGATCTGCATATTATTACCTGGTGCCAAACAGCTGAGGGCAATTCCCCTAACATGATGGTCCTTTATTGTTTACCAAACCTTACCTTTGATATGTATATCTGCTTTGCTAAAGGGCAAAATGTGTTAATAATAAGCCATGGGTCTGGAGATTCAGGGAGCTTAGTCACTAGAGCTAAGTTTTCATCTGGCTCTCCCAAAATGCCTTCCAAATTTATATTTCTTGTCTAGTCTCTATTCACTTATGCACAGCCCTTCTCCAGATTCCTGAAACCTAGCTGTGGAAAGACTGTGGCACCCAGACAAATCAGAGAGATTTTCCCTGAGAAATAGAGAGGGGATAGGCAGCAAGACAGGGTGTTTGGGGGTGGGGTGGGTCAGATAGAGATGGGGGTGGGAGGATGGTTCATTGCTCAGAGGGTGATGGCAATAGAGAAGCTCCAGGCACACAAGGAAGCAGCCATGGACCCTGGGTACTAGCAGAACAAATCAATGTCATCCTGTAGCCTGCGGATCGATTCTGCTTTCTTAGGGTTTAATTGGCTTGTTGGCTTTGGCTTGTGGAAGAGAAAATCTCTTTCCAATGAGAGGCACTGAGTTAGAGACAGCCATAGTGCCTCCCTCCAAGTCCCACCCCCATCAAAGGGAAGATGGGGCAGCAGACAGATGCCTTTCTTACCCCTCCCAGTCTTTGAATCAGCTCTCCCTGCTTGCTGGAGCGGGGTGGGGTGAGGCAGGCCAAGATGCTCATGGAAATGTCTATCTGGCTCTGTGTACATGCTGTGGCTCTGATGTTCCTGATCTGACATGGCCCTGTATGGTTGTGAGTGGGAGAGAGGGAGTAGATGAGGGAGTGGCAGAGGAGAGCAAAAGACAGCATCCACACATTTAGAAACATCAGCCTCTTCTCCACTGTATCATTGAGCTCAGAGAAGGGGAGGAACTGGGAGCAGTAGGGAGCAAAGCTCAGAGGAGGACCCAGAAAGCCCCTGCTCTGGCTCAGTGCCATGGCCATAGGTCTCTGTTATATAGCTCTATGGGGTTCAATTCAAGGACAGAAACATGAGCATCTGCTCAGCCTCCTCTTCCTCCTCATGGGTGTCCAGCCTAATAATGTGGGTTCTTCCTTTTTGCAGCCCCCCACAGCACCAGCCCTCTGAAGGAGTGAAAGTGTTCATGGTGGTGGTAGCCCTGTAGCAGAGACCTTACAGGGCTCCTCTCCTCCCAGCCTCAGCAGCCTCCTCTCTGTCCCTGTGGTTTTCCTAATAACCACCTTTAAACTATGAAGGCAACTTCAATGAAGCAGCATAACATTGCTTTAAAATGACTTTCTTCTTCTAATAGGTAACTTTGGCATGAGCACTGATTCCCAAGCTCCTCAGGGCTGGCCCACAAGGTGAAGCCCCAGGTTGGGCACTCAGGGCTCTCCCTTAATGAGCTAAGCAGTGGGAATCCCTTCCCTCTCTGCAGGAGAGGGCAGGCCTGGTGCCAGGTGAGAAGGTGTGACAACTGGGCAGAACTCAATGACCGAATTCTCAGGAAAGGGGTCAAGGGAGTGAGGAGACTGGCTGAGGCTCTGGAATAACTTACAAGGAAGGAGTGTGCTCTATTCCACACTGGAACCTCTCTGGACCACAGTGTGTGAGGTGAGGATGCTCCAAGAGCAGCTATATCTCAGGAGCATGAAGTATGCGGAGGCTCTGAATCTAGAGTCTAGAAAGCCCAGATGACCTCGGCTCAGAGTCTGTGCCATGTGTCCTTGTGGTCCTGTGTGGGTATCAGAAACACCACCTTGTACAATTCTAAAGGACACCATTCCCATGGTGCATTCTTGGGAGCTGTGCTGAGGGGCCATTTTACATGGAATGGGTTGTAAATGGTATCCCTGGAGATGTACAGTGGTCCTTGCAGATGCTCTCAACAGCCTCCAGTGAAGGAACTTCTGATAGGGCTGGGGAAAGGAAGAAGAAGCCAAGGGTACATGGCTGGCCAGCAGGTTGTCCTGGAGGGCTTCTGAGGCAGTCTCCTGAGGCTGCAAGCAGTAGGGAGCTGGGGGATTCAAATGCTGGTGTATTTAAGTAGGCCTGCTTGTCTGAAGCTTCATGGGGCCTTAGAATGTGCCAACTTTATGGGGCAAAGGCACTTGATTAAGCGAAAATTCTCTTAGCTGACATCTCACAATGTTCCATCCAACACTTGAACAATGGAATTACTTGGTGAACAAGTTATCACTGTGGCTGGTGCTCCAGTGGACTGATGGAAGAGCTACAAGGCTATTTCACTTGAAGCTTCCTTTATGAAAAAGTATGAAATCTTCCCTCAGCCCTGCAATGTTGCCTCTGAATTAGAAAACAAACAAGGCAAAACAAAACAGGGTGAGTGTTTTGGCATTTCCATCAGAGGTCCCACCTCAAAGAGCAAGAGTGTCAGGTTTCTTCCCTTCCAAAAGACATCCCCTCCTTTGGGAAAGAATTTGGGAGTCATAGCCCATACTCTGAGTCTGGAGAGAGAGTAAGTTCTAGGGCAAAGGAGAGCTATTAACTCACTGTATACTGACTGACTGCCTACTGTGTGCCAACCCTGAGGCACCCCTGGAAGCACATTAACTACTGTATTCCTGCCCTCAAGGGGCTTACAATCCACTTGATCAGATAGCTATGCCAGGAAAATAAGTCTGGATGCAATAATGAAGGCAAAGGGAAGGTATATTTAAGACTCAGCAGGGGCAGAAGGGAAGGGATGGCATGATGGGAGATGAAGGTGGAGGTGGGGGGTGGTTATCAGAGGAATTAGACTCACCTGCCTGCAGGAGGTACTGCAAATGAAAGAGGCCCCAGGGTGGCCTATGGGTGAGAAGTGTACTGGGGGCTGGTAAGCACCACACCTGGAGGACCCCAACTTTTCACCTCCTGCCACTTATTTCCTGCTGGGATTCCAGCCCACTGTTATCAGATCTACTGATTTAAAAAATGATTTTTTCCTTTTTATTGAATGTATTGCAGTAACATTGGTTAACAAAATTACACAGGTTTCAAGGGATTTGGAAGATTTTGGCTAGCAGGACAGCAGTGAGGAAGAGAGTATGAGTGAGTGAAGGAGTGAAAGGGGAGTGTGTGGATGTGTGGGGTGTGTGTGTGTGCATGTGAGTGAGGGACAGTTAGATCCTGTAAGACTTTTGGGGCTGGTGGAAGGGGCTTGCCTAGCTGGGCAGTGTCTGCTACTGCTGCGATCACTCCCAGGGCAGCCAGCTCTGCCACAGAGGCGGCACCATATTGAAGGGGAGAGCTGCTGTGACTGGAAGCCCAGCCTCACCACCACACAGGGTGCCTTCAGACACTACCTGGGACCCTACAGCCACTCTGGCCCAGGAACTGCTGCCTCAGCTGTGGACCCACAGACACCGGGACTCCAGCCTCCCCAGCCATGGGCTTCTGTGAGTTCCAGAGCATGCTCTCCTTCTGCTGGCCTGATGCTTTAGCCCCAGGTACTGTGACTGCATGAGCTGCTGCCAAGCCAGATGCACCAACCCCGGGAGCTGCAACTGCACAACCCACTGCCAAGACCACCACTTTGACCCTGAGCCTGGTGACTATACAAGCTGCCGCCAAGCCCCATGCATTGACCCTGGAGCCACCAAGCTTGCATCGACCCCAGGCCTGGTGACTGCACAATCCACCATCAAGCCTGCTGCTGCAGTCACAGACTCTTCAGTGAGAGCAAAAATGGGGAAACAAAGAAACAACGCACAAAGGAAAGAAAAGGAAGAATCGCCAGGAAAGGAACTAAATGAAATGGAGGCATGCAACATTTCAGAAAGAGAATTCAGACTAAGGGTCATATAGTTCATAAACCATATGGATGAGAAAATCAACAACTTATGTAAGAATCAAGAGAAAATAGTGATAAAGCTACAATAGAAAACACTATGGGAGGTTTCAACAGTAGACTAGAAGCAGCAGAGGACTGAATTAGCGAATTAGAAGATAGGGCAGTAAAACACACCCAATTTGAACTGCAATTGGAGAAAAAAATTAAAAGGCAGGAGGAGAGCCTAAGGGAGCTTTGGGACAACATGAAACGAAGCAACATATGTATAATGGGGTGAACAACAAAAAGAGGAGCAAGGAGTAGAGAACCCATTTGAAGAAATAATGTCAGAAAACTTCCCTGATTAGGGTAAGAAAAGTCACACAAGCACAGAGTCCCAAACAAGATGGACTCAAAAAGACCCACACCCAGGCACGTTGTAATTACATTGACAAACATTAATGACAAAGAGAGAATCTTAAAGGCTGCAAGAGAGATACAGAGTTACCTATAAGGGATCTCCCATTAGATTATCAAATAATTTCTCAATTGAAACAAATCAGGCCAGAAATGAATGGAAGGAAGTATACAAAGTGATGCAAAGCAAGGAACTGAATCCAAGAATACTGTATCCAGCAAGGCTATCATTCAAACCTGAAGGGGAAATCAGGAGCTTCACAAAAAAAAAAAAAAAAAAAAAAAGGACTCAGGGAGTTTATCACTACCCAGCCAGCAATGCAAGAAATGCTAATGGTATAAAAAGAAGAAATAAAAAGGGAAGAAGGAACACAGGCACAAAAAATAAATAAGTAAATAAAAATGGCTACAAACAAGTACCTATCAATAATAACCTTAATTGTAAATGCACTAAATGCTCTAATCAAAAGACATCAAGTGGCTGATTGGATAAGAAAACATGACCCAGATATATGTTGTGTATAAGAGACCCAACTCAGAACAAGGGACTCACATAGACTGAAAGTGAAGAGATGGAAAAATATCTTTCAGGTAAATGCAAATGAAAAAAAAAAAAAGCTGGAGTAGCAATACTTATATCTGACAAATTAGACCTCAAAGTGAAGGCCATAACAAGAGATAAGGAAGGCCACTTCATAATACTAAAGGGATTGATACAACAAGAGGATATAATTCTGGTAAACATATATGCACCCAATGCAGGAGCACCAAATACATAAAAAAAATTCTGGAAGATACCAAGGGAGAGATCAACAGCAATACAGTTATAGTAGAGGACTTTAATACCCCACTTGCATCAGTGGATAAATCCTCTAAACAAAAAATCAGCAAAGAAAAACAGCAATCCTAAATGACTCACTAGATCAGGTGGACTTAATTGACATCTTCTGAACATTTCACCCCAAAGCTACGGAATATATATTCTTCTCAAGTGCACACGGGACATTTTCAAAGATAGACCACATATTGGGTCACAGAAAAAGTCTCTCCAAATTCAAAAAGATTGAAATCATATCAAGCATTTTCTCAGACCACAATGGAATACTATTAGAAATCAACTACAATAAAAACAATCAAAAAATGCAAACACTTGGAGGCTGAATAGCATGCTATTAAACAATGATTGGGTTATCAAAGAGATCAAAGAAGAAATTAAAAACATCCTGGAAACGAATGACAATGAAAACACAGCAATCCAAAATCTATGGGACACAGTGAAAGCAGTCCTGAAAGGGAAGTTCATAGCATTACTGGCCTACCTCAAAAAACAAAACCAAACCAAACTAAGGAAAACTGCTAATTATCTAACTCCACAACTTAAAGAATTAAAAAGAGAGCGAAAAGAAAATCCCAGAGTGAGCAGAAGGAAGGAAATAATAAAGATCAGAGCAGAAATAAATGACAGAGACAAAAAATAAATAATACAAAAGATCAATGAAACCATGAGCTGGTTCTTTGAAAGAATAAATAAGATTGATGAACCTCTAGCCAGGCTCACCAAGAAGCAAAGAGAGAGGACCCAAATAAACAAAATCAGAAATTAAAGAGGCAAAATAACAACAGACCCCACAGAAATACAAAGGACTGTAAAAAAAAAAAAATACTATGAACAACTCTGTTCCAACAAACTAGACAACCCAGAAGAAATGGACATATTCCTAGAAAAATATGACCTTCCAAAACTCCATCAGGAAGAATAAAAAATTCTCAATAGGCCAATAGCTATGGAGGAAATTGAAGCAGTAATAAAAAAAACTTCAGGCAACCAAAAGCCTGGGGCCAGACGGCTTCACAGGGGTATTTTACCAAACAGTCAAAGAAGAACTAAAACCTATCCTCTTCAGACTATTCCAAAAAAATTCAAAAGGAAGGAACACTTCCAAGCTCTTTCTATGAAGCCAGCATTACCCTAATCCCAAAACCAGATAAAGAGGCTACAAAGAAAGAGAACTACAGGCCAATATCCTCATGAACACATATGCCAAAATCCTCAACAAAATTCCAGCAAATTGAATTCAGCATTACATTAGAAAGATCATACATCATGACCAAATGGGATTCATTCTGGGGATGGAAGGATGGTACAATATCCGCAAATCAATAAACATGATACATCACATAAAGAAACTGAGAGATAAAAATCACATAGTCATATCAATTGATGCAGAAAAAGCATTTGACAAAATCCAACACCCTTTCTTGATAAAAACCCTCAGCAAAATGGGAATAGAGGGATCATACTTCAACATAATAAAAGCCTCATATGACAAACCTACAGCCAACATCATACTCAATGGGCAAAAACTAAAACCATTTCCCCTAAGAACAGGAAAAAGACAGGGATGCCCACTTTCATCACTCCTGTTTGACATTGTACTGGAAATTTTAGCCATAGCGATTAGACAAGAAGAAGAAATAAAAAGCATCCAAATTGGAAAAAGAAATAAATAAATATCATTATTTGAAGATAATGATATTGTACATAGAAAACCCAAAGGACTCCATAAAAAATATTAGACTTAATAAATGAATTTGGCAATGTAGCAAGATACAAAATTAACACCCAGAAATCTATGGCATTTTTATATACCAATAGTGAACTTACAGAAAGAGAGATTAAAAAGACAATCCCATTTCCCATTGCAACAAAGAATTAAGATACCCAGGAATAAACTTAACTAAGGAGGTAAAAGACCTGTACTCATAAAACTACAGGACATTGAAAAAAGACATAGGGGAAGACATAAACAAATGGAAGAATATACTGTGTTCATAGATTGATAGAATCAACATCATTAAAATGTGCATACTACTCAAAGCAATCTATAGATTCAATGCACTCCCCATTAAAATACCAATGGCATATTTCACAGACCTAGAACAAACTCTCCAAAAATTCATATGGAATAAAAAAGGACCTTGAATAGCTGCAGCAATCCTGAGAAAGAAGAACAAATTAGGAGGGATCTCAACCTATATTACAAAGCCACTGTCCTCAAAACTGCCTGGTACTGGTACAAGAACAGACATATAGACCAACGGAACAGAACAGAGAACCCAGAAATCAACACAAGCCACACAAATAATAAATCAATACTTGCCAAAAGAGATAAGAGCATACAATAGAGTCAAGACAGTCTCTTCAATAAATGGTGTTGGGAAAATTGGACAGATACATGCAAAAAAAAAAAAAATGAAACTAGACCACCAACTTACACCATACACAAAAACAAACTCAAAATGGTTAAAGGACTTAAACCTAAGATGGGAAACCATAAAAATCTTAGAGGAATCCACAGGCAGCAAAATTTCAGATATTTGTCGTAGCAATATATTTACTGATACAGCTTCTAGGTCAGGGCAATGGAAACTAAAGAGAAAATAAACAAATGGGACTACTTCAAAATAAAAAGCTTCTGCACAGCAAAAGAAACCATCAACAAAAAACAGAAAAGCCCACTGCATGGGAGAACATATTTGCCAATGTTATCGCTGTGTCTATTCAGATCCTTTGCCCATTTCTTAATTGGATTTTTTGTGTGTGTTGAGTTTGATAAGTTCTTCTAAATTTTAGATATTAAGCCCTTACTAGATGTGTGGATGCATATGTTCTCCTATTCAGTGGGTTGTCTTTTCATTTTGTTGATGATTTCCTTTGCTGTTCACAAACTTTTTTAGTTTGATATAGTCTCATTTGTTTAGATTTTCTTTTGTTTCCCTTGCCTGAGGAGATATATCAGAAAAAATATTGCTACAAGAAATGACTGAGATTTTACTGCCTATGTTTTCTTCTAGGACTTTTACGGTTTGGAGTGTAACATTTAAGTCCTTAACCCATTTAAAGTTTATTCTTGTGTATGGTGTCAGAAGGTTGTCTAGTATCATTTTTTGCATGCATAATTCCAATACCATTTACTGAATAGACCGTCTTTGGCTCATTGTATGTTTTTGCCTCCTTTGTCAAATATTAATGGATTATAAAGGCAGGAGTTTATTTCTGGCTCTCTATTCTGATCTATATGTCTGTTTTATGCCAGTACCATGATGTTTTGATTACTATGGCCCTGTAGTATAGTTTGGTGTAGTATGGATAGTGTGATTCATAAGGGATTCATCCAAATTTGTTTTTCTTTCTCAAGATTGATGTGGCTATTTGGGGTATTTTGTGGTTACATATAAATTTTTGAAATATTTGTTCTAGTTATGCGAAATATGCCATTGGTATATTGATAGGAATTGCATTGAATCTGTAGATTGCTTTGGGTAGTATGGACATTTTAATGATGTTAATTCTTTTTATCCATGAACATGTTATATACTTCCATTTATGTGTACCTTCTTTAATTTCTTTCTTCAGTGTGTTATACTTTTTCAAGTACAGGTCTTTTACGTGCTTGGTTAAATTTATTCCTAGGTATTTTATTCTTTTTAAAGTAATTGTGAATGGGATTGTTTTTTTAGTTTCACTTTCTGATAGTTCATTATTGATATGTAAAAATACAACTGATTTCTGGATATTTATTTTGTGGAATCTTTAGGGTTCTCTATATATAGTAATGTATCATGTGTAAATAATGATAGGTTTTCTTCTTCCTTTCCAATTTGCATGCCTATTATTTCTTCTTCTTGTCTGATCACTGTGGCTAGGACTTCCAGCACTGTCCTATATAATAAAAGGCTAATATGCAAATCAATTGAATGGCAGAACGACAGCTGGAATGACCAGTCATTATGACGCACACTGATCACCAGGGGCCAGATGCTTAATGCAAGAGCTGCCCCCTGGTGGTCAGTGCGTTCCCACTGGGGGAGCACTGCTCAGCCAGAAGCCGGGCTCATGGCTGATGAGTGCAGCGGCAGTGGCAGGAGCCTCTCCTGCCTCCACAGCAGTTGGACATCCCCCAAGGGGTCTCGGACTGCGAGAGGGCACAGGCCGAGCTGAAGGGACCTCCCCCCGCCGCCGAGTGCACAAATTTTGTGCACGGGCCTCTAGTGTTGAATAAGAATGGTGAAAGCAGACATCTCTGTTTTCTTCCCAATCTTAAGGGGAATATTTGTAGTTTTGCCCATTGAGTATGATGTTGGCTGTGGGTTTGTCATATATATAGTCTTTATTTCATTGAGGTATGGTTCCTCTATTCCTATTTTTTTCTGAGAGTACTTATCAAAAATGTGTGCTGTATTTTATCAAATGTTTTTTCTGCATCTACTGATATGATCATGTGTTTTTTTTCTCCTTCATTTTGTTTATGTGGTGTATCACGTTTATTGTTTTGCAGTGCAGATATTTACCAACTTTGTACTCCTGGAATAAATCCCACTTGAGCATGGTATATGATATATTTTTTTAAAAAATCACTTCATTTAAAAACATATATGTATGTATGTATACGTATATATTAGAGGCCCAATGCACGAAATTCTTGTAAGAGTAGGCCTTCCTCCCACCGGCTGCTGGAACTGGCTTCCCTCTAACACACAGGACCCAGGCTTCCCTCGCAGCCCCAGTTTCATCCGGAAGGTTGTCTGGAAGGATGTTCAGTCTAATTAGCATATTATGCTTTTATTATTATAGATTTCAGAGAGGAAGGGAGAGGGAGAGAGATATAGAAACATCAATGATGAGAGAGAATCATTGATTGGCTGCCTTCTGCATGCCCCACAATGGGGATCGAGCCTACAATCCCAGCATATGCCTCAACTGAGAATTGAACTGTAATCTGCTGCTTCACAGGTCGATGCTCAACCACTGAGCCAGGCCAGCTGGGCTGGTGTATGATCTTTTTAGTGTATTGCTGGAATCAGTTTGCTAATATTTTATTGAGGATTTTAGCATCTATGTTCACCAGGGATATAGGCCTGTAATCTTTCTTTGTTGTGTCTTTATCTGGCTTTGAAATTAGGATAATGTTGGGCTCTTAAAATGAGCTTTGGGTCTTCCTTTTTCTTGAATTTTTTGGAATAGTTTGAGAGGATAAGTATTAGTTTTTCTTTGAATGTTTGGTAAAATTCACCTGTGAAGCCATCCAATCCAGAACTTTTGTTTGTTGGGAGTTTTTATTTTTTTATTTTTTTATTTTTTTATTTATTACTGCTTCAGTTTCACTAGTTGTAATCTGTCTATTCAGATGCTCTGATTGTTTCTGATTCAGTCTTGGAAGATTGTATGTATCTAGGTATTTATCCATTTATCCCAGATTGTATAATTTGTTGGCATATAGTTGTTCATAATACTTTCTTACAATCCTTTGTATTTCTGTGGTGTCAGTTGTTGCTCCTCCTCTTTCATTTCTGATTTTACTCATTTGGATTCTCTCTCTTTTATTCTTGATTAGAGGCACGGTGCATGAAATTTGTGCATGGGTGTGGTCCCTAGGCCTGGCTGGTGATGGAAGCATGAATGTCTGGTGTGGAAGGGCAGGTCCCAGCTGACCTCTGGGCCGTGGGCAGCACCTGGGCCCCCGGACCCCTGTGCCCACCCAGTGGCACTGCAAGGAAGCCAGGTGGGCAGCACACTTTCTCCCAGCTGGCTTTGCAGACTGGCTCCTGCGCAAACCCTCGGGGAGCCTGACCAGCCCCTGTGGTCCTGGCGACTTCAGCCCGGCTCACCCAAAAGAGGCTGTATGGGTGTGGGGCAAGCTCCTCACAGGTGCCCGGCACCTGAGCATGGAGGCTTCCCTGGTGCATGAGCCCTGGCATCCTGGGGGAGGGTAGCAGGGGGAGTGAGAGCGAGCTCGACAGACACTCCACATTCTCACTGCACTTCCGTCCCCATCACCTCTGCCCCCAGGTAGCCAGCGAGAGGTTGCAGCACTTCACTGATGCCTGCCATGTTCCGTGCCATCCCCAGTGGTCAGCGCACGTCATAGCAAGCGGTTGAACTGCTGGTCTCCTGGTTGAACTCTTGGTCCAACGACTGCCCAAGGGGGCAATTTGCATATTAGGCTTTTATTATATAGGATGAGCCTGGTGAATGGTTTGTCAGTCTTGTTTATCTTTTCCAAGAGTCAGCTCTTCTTTTCATTGATCTTTTGTATTGTTGTTGTTTTTTTCAGACTCTATTTCATTTATTTCTGCTGTGATCTTTATTATTTCCTCCCTTCTACTCCCTCTGGGATTTGTTTATTGTTCTTTTCAAATTTCCTTTAAGTGTAAAGTTAGATTGTTTATTTGAGCTTTTACTTGTTTCTTGATAATGCTATGAATTTCCCTCTTAGAACTGCTTTAGCTGATTGCCATATACTGTATTTTGGGCTGTAGTGTTCCTATTTTTTAAAAAAATTCAGACCATCCTTTGTAGTTATTTTAGGTCTCCGAATTTGCAAGACCACCATGCAGGCCTTTCCTGAGTTAGTCAGTTAAGCATGTGGCCCCTTTTCTTCCATACATTCCCCTTTTGGTCATAAATAAATCAAAGGATGCATTGATGACCAACCTTTTGGTTGCATAATGGAGTCCTGCAGTGCTAGGACTCATTCCTAGACAGTCTCAGTATTAGCATTTGTTTTGCTGAACAGGGTGGACCACTGGGGATGGGGCAAGACTATAACCTTAGATGGCATTTAAGGTCCAATTATTATTATTCAAAATAAAAGGCAGATAAATGGGAGACAATTAGATCCTATATGTCCTAGTTAAAAAGTATTCTGGATCATTTCTAATTTTTGAGTTACCATGATCCCAGTCTTTTTGCTGCATGTCTTAAATGTTGTTTTTCTGCATCTAGTATAACATTTACATACCAACTGCCCTCCCTTGCAGGCCTGATCTCACCCCCAACTGCCCTCCCCTGCAGGTCTGGTCACCCCCAACTGCCCTCCCCAGTTGGCCTGGTCACATCCAATTGTCCTCCTCTGCAGGCCTGATCTTGCCCACAACTGCCCTCCCCTGGCCATCTTGTGGTGGCCATCTTGTGGTGGCCATCTTGTGACGGCCATCTTGTGGTGGCCATCTTGTGACAACATGAGGGCGGCCATCTTGTGGTGGACATCTTTTGATGACGTGATGGCATCGTGCGAGGGCACGAGCACCACCTAGGCTTTTATTAGTAGATGATATGTTTGACCAGATGAATTAAGAGGTTATACTATTTTATTATGCAGAAGCTTTAATTTTTCTTCTGGGCAGTTAGTTTCATCCATTCCTATAGTTAGACAATACTCATCTAAAATACTCATCTAGATCAGATTCATATATAATTCTACCAGGGGAATTATTAAGGAGGTGTTCTTGGAAGGGTTTGTCCAAGATGGGTCTTTTATAATAGATATAGCGAGAAAAAATGTACCAAAGCTTATATTGATAGTAGAGAAGACCAGTGTGTGACCAACAAAACATTAACTTCATTATTATAGCTGATAATCAGAATATTATTGTCTAGTAGGTGGGAAAGTTTAGCAGATACCTAAGTTAAATGTTTTTCATATCTAATAAGAGAGGGAGGTCTAGCCAGGAAGATATAGTTTCCACTAGGAAACCATAAGGAGGATAATAACAATATAAAATTCATTGTATTTAAATTCAATCAATAACAATTAGGTGATATAAGAACAAGGTTTGAGCAGGATCAATCTGTGAGCAATCAGGCCTTGTTGATGTCTTGTGATAGCTGTCTATCTCCTCTAGAGTCAACAGATTCTCATCCTTGACATGAAGGCAAGTGTCAGAGACAGAGGCAGATGTCCATTTTTAGTTAGGTACTGATTAGGTAAGGTCCCTTATCAGGGACCTGTTGGAGAGAGTTTTTAATTAAAATATTTCCCAATGGACAAAAATTTCGAGTTGTAAATTGTGGTCTTTGAATATTTGTCTCCTGGGATTACTGTGAAATGAATGTTACTAATTTATTAGTTCCTATAATGCAGAATGTCTGCTTTTTAGTTTTCCTTATATTTGGGAAACAAAAGATTTAAAATTAAGCAATATTTTAAACAGAATCATAAGAGTAATAATTATTCTCAGTTCATTTAGTCCCATAACCATTTTTGTTAAGCCTGCGTATTTGCCAGTATTTTTTTAAATTTTTATTGTTGAAAGTGTTACGTATGTCCCATTTTACCCCCATTGACTCCTTCTAGCCTGCCCCGTCCCCTGTCTCAGGCCTTCACCCCCCCTATTGTCTGTTTCCATGGGTTATGCATATATGCATACAAGTTCTTTGGTTAATCACTTTCCCCCTTCCTCGCCTCCCCCGCCATCCCTCTGTGATTCCCCAGTCTCTTCTATGCTTCTATGTCTCCAGATCTATTTTGTTAATTAGTTTATTTTGTTCATTAGATTCCACATATGAATGAGATCATGTGATACTTGTCTTTCTCTGACTGGCTTATTTCACTTACATAATACCAGGTCTCTTCATGCTGTCACAAAGGGAAAGAGATCCTTCTTATTTTTTATTTTTTATTTTTACTGCTGCAGAGTATTCCATTGTATAAATGTACCACAGGTTTTTTTATTCACTCATCTACTGATTGGCACTTGGGCTGTTTCCAGATCTTAGCTATTGTAAATTGTGCTGCTATGAACATGGGGGCATACATTTTTTCTGATTGGTGTTTCGGTTTTCTTAGGATACATTCCTAGAAGTGGGATCACTGGGTCAAATGGCAATTCCATATTTAATTTTTTGAGGAAACTCCATACAGTTTCCCATAATGTCTGCACCAGTCTGCATTCCCACCAGCAGTGTACCAGGGTTCCCTTTTCTCCTCATCCTCGCCAGCACTTGTCATTTGTTGAACAGGTGTGAGGTGATACCTCATTGTCGTTTTAATTTGCATCTCTCTGATGATCAGTAACTTTGAGCATGTTTTCATATGTCTCTTGGCCATCTGTATGACCTCTTTGGAGAAGTGTCTACCAGATGTACCAGTTAATAATGCAGATTTTTTTTTTCACTAGATGGAGTTACACATATGTTGATATATATGGGATTTGATATGTATGCTATTTTGTTGTATTGACAGCAAGCTTCAAAACTTCATATGTCAAGTTTTCTGAAGGTGTTAACATCATAGATATTTTTATGCTTAAAAATGTCAAATTTCATGCCAAAAAAAAGAGCATTTGTGGGAAGTTTTAATTCATTACTTTATTTTGAAGAAAAGTGCTGCTGAAAGTTATCATATACTTCAGGAAGCTTATGGTGAACATGGTCCATCTCAAGATACTTGTGAACGCTGGTTTAAATGCTTTAAAAGTGGTGATTTCTATGTGAAAGACAAAGAACATCCAGGTTAACTGAAAAAGTTTGAAGACCAACAATTACAAGCATTATTGGATGAAGATGCGTGTCAAACTCAAAAACAACTTGCAGAAAGATTAAACGTTGCTCAGCAAACAATTTTCGATTGTTTACAAGCAATGGGAAAGATTTTAAAGGAAGAAAAATGGGTGCCACATCAACTGAACAAAAGACAAATAGAAAACTGAAAAGTCATTAATAAAATGTTGCTTCAACGGCACGAAAGAAAGTCTTTTTTGCATTGAATTGTGACTGGTGATGAAAAGTGGATTTATTTTGAGAATCCCAAATGCACAAAATCATGGGTTGATCTAGGTCAACAACCATCAACATCGACTGCAAGGCCAAATCGCTTCAGAAAGAAGACAATGCTCTGCGTTTGGTGGGATCAGAAGTGTGGTGTATTATGAGGTTCTAAAACTAGGTGAAACCATTAATACTGATCTATAGACAACAAATAATCAATTTGAACCACACTTTGATCCTAAAATGACCAGAATGGGCCAGAAGACATGGCAAAGTAATTATGCTTCATGATGACACACCATCATACACTTCAAAACCTGTTAAAGACACATTAAAAGATCTTTCTTGGGAAGTATTAACCCACCCACTGTATTCACCAGACCTTGCTCCTTCAGATTACCACTTGTTCTGATCAATAGCACACGCACTTTCTGAGCAGCACTTCAAAACGTATGAAGAAGTGGAAAATTGGGTCTCTGAATGGTTTGCCTCAAAACCAGAGAAGTTCTATTGGAATGGTATCCACAAATTACCTGAAAGATGGAGAAAATGTGTAGCTAGCGATGGACATTACTTTGAATAAAGCACTTTTGATGTTTCTCTGGAAATTATCGTATTTTCTTTGATTACAAAATCCAAATTATTAACTAGTATACCTGGTATTTAGGTCCTTTGCCCATTTTTAACTGGATTATTTGTCTTCTTTTCTTAAGTTGTATGAGTTCCTCATATATTTTAGATATTAACCCTTTCTGCAATGTATCATTGCCAAAGATGTTCTCCCAAACAGTGGGCTCTCTTTTCATTTTGTTGATGGTTTCTTTTGCTGTGCAGAAGCTTTTTATTTTAATGTAGTCCCATTTGTTTATTTTCTCCTTAGTTTCCTTTGCTCTAGGAGATGTATCTGTAAACATATTGCTACAAGAGATGTCTGAGATTTTGCCACCTATGGTTTCTTCTAGAATTTTTATGGTTTCACAACTTACATTTAAGTCTTTCATTCATTTTGAGTTTATTCTTGTGTGTGCTGTAAGTTGGTGGTCTAGTTTCACTTTTTGCATGTACCTGTCCAGTTTTCCCAGCACCATTTATTGAAGAGATTGTCTTGCCTCCATTATATGTTCTTGCCTCTTTTGTCAAATATTAATTGAGCATAATAACTTGGGTCAATTTCTGGGGTCTCTGTCCTGTTCCATTGATTTATATACCTGTTCTTGTGCCAATATCAGGCTGTTTTGATTATGGTGGCTTTGTAATATAGCTTGATATATGGTATTGTGACTCCTCCAACTTTGTTCTGCTTTCTCAAGATTGCTGTGTCTATTCTGGTTCTTTTTTGGTTCCATATAAATTTTTTTGAGATCTGTGAAATATACCATTGGTATTTTATTTTATTTTTTATTGTTTAAAGTATTACACATAGTAGTACATATGTCTCCTTTTTTCCCCCCCATTGACCTTCCACCGGCCTCCCCTACTCACTGGCACATGCCCTCACCCCACCCCCCCCAAGTGTCTTGTGTCCATTGGTTATGCTTATGTGCATGCATATAAGTCCTTCGGTTGATCTCTTACTCCGCCCCCTCCCCCCCTACACTCCCCAGCCTTCCCACTGTAATTTGACAGTGTGTTTGATGCTTCTCTGCCTCTGTTTCTATCTTTTTGTTCATCAGGTTATAATATTCTTTATTTTCCATAAATGAGTGAGATCATGTGGTATTTTTCTTTCACTGCCTGGCTTATTTCACTTAGCATAATGCTCTCCAGTTCCATCCATGCTGCTGCAAATGGTAAGAATTCCTTCTTTTTTTATAGCAGCATAGTATTCCGCTGTGTAGATGTACCACTGTTTTTTAATCCACTCGTCTGCTGATGGGCATTTAGGCTAGTTTATTAAAAACTTTTAAGTCCTGCCCTGGCTGCTTTGGCTCAGTTGTTAGAGCGTTGGCCTGTGGACCAAAGGGTCATGGGTTTGATTTCTAGTCATGGATACGTATCTTGGTTGCAGGGGCACATGTGGGAGGCAGCCAGTCAGTGTGTCTCCCTCAGGTCGATGTTTCTTTCTCTCCTCTCTCCCCGCTTCCTCTTTCCCTTTCTCTCTCTCTAGAAATCAATGGAAAAAATATCCTTGGATGAGGATTAAAAAAAAAAAAGTCAATTTTTCTTCACATTCTATGACCTCTCAATAATATTATGTTAGGTGTTGATAAGGACTAACCTGACTAGATTTCAGAAACCCTTTAATAAGGGGATTGGTATGAGGAATGGAGAGGTGACGATACTGCATTTAATCTCTCAGAGCAGGCTCTGAAGAACAGCAAGACATTTAGAATTTTGCAGTGCTAGCAAGGAAATGCCCATTTTTCTTTATTGGTCCCTGGTGGGAGGACCTTTGAGCTTTGGTCAGAGCAGTTTGGGGTTTCCTCAATGGGTATTTTCATCTCCTGTTCTCATGACTACGGAACCTTAAGTATCTGTTATATTTTGAAAAACATTTGAAATCAAACATTGGTACATCCTCTTGCTGCCAAGCTATATGTCATAGGTTAATGCCTTTAAAAACCATTTTATTTGAACGGCCTAAATTTAGTGGAGTGCTGAGATAAAATGCTTTCAAGTTTTTCTAGATACTGATTTCAGCAATTTCCTAACATGTGTTTTTGGACAAATCCCTTAGTTTTCTTGGATCTCTTATTCTAAGTCACTTATTTTCATCTTTGTGTATTCTCACTTTTTTTGCCCCCGAGCAGGATATTGCTAATAACTCTGGCCGCTTCTTCATCATCAACAAGGAAAATTACACTGAGTTGAGCATCATGAACCTCCAGATCACAGAGGACCCTGGCGAGTATGAATGTAATGCCACCAACTCCGTTGGCTCTGCCTCCGTCCTCACCATCCTCAGGGTACGGAGCCACCTGGCCCCACTCTGGCCTTTCTTGGGAATCCTGGCTGAAATCATCATCCTTGTGGTGATCATTGTTGTGTACGAGAAGAGAAAGAGGCCTGATGAAGTTCCTGACGGTAAGGGCATCCCTGCAAAATAGCTATAATGTTGAGGTGGTTTTGCTGGGTAGTGTCTAAGGATGTTGGGATTCAATCCCAAAAGGAGAGAAGGAAAATTCTTTTACTGGTTTCTCATCCACTAACCCCAAAACTAGGCACCTAGAGCTCTAATATTAGCTCTGTGCTTCCACTTAAGTGTTCTCCAGACCCCAGTCCTATCTGCCCTTTAGGCCCCATGTGGGAAATGGGCAGCTGTCGATTTTTTTGTTCAGCTCTGTCCTCCTTCAATACAGATCATCAGGCAGATTGAGCTTGAGGAGAATCCAAGTCAAGCCTAGAAGCCACCCCAAGATCGCAGGCCACCTGGCCTTTCAGGCAGATTTAAGGTATCTAATTGGTTGTGACATAGTTGCCTGATGTAGCCCCTGTAGGTCACTCACTGCCCACATTTAGTCAGACAGTTCTCAGGAAAAGCTATTGGAACAAGCCAGCCTTTGGTTCTCTTGGTTGGTTCTTTCAATAGGTTTTGAACATTTTTGGTAAAACCAGCACTTCCCCACCCCCACCCCAAGCAGTAACACCTGAAGTTCATACCAGAGGCAGCACGCCCCCCCGCCCCCCCTCCCCTGCCCCCCTCCCCCGCCCAAGCTGACCTAGGGTCAGAGAAGGGTTGATCTTAGCAGCAGAACTACAGAGAACTGTTAAGCATTAAGCATTGGAAAAAATAAGAATCTTAGATTGTTGGACATGCTTAGAATCAGGAAAGTCCTGAGGCATTTTTGTGTGTTTTTTGTCATAGATATTCAATTTCTAACCCAATTGATTATAGTTGGGGGGAGCTACTGATGGACACTTGGATCAGTAGTTGTTCAGATTTCTAACTAGCTTCTCATCCCCACCTTCCTGCCCTATAGCATCACAGTAAAAACAAATTAATTGGCCAGGCAGCTATTACCACCACTTGCCTGTCACTGACTAGGCTAGAAGGGTCTGCACTTAAGCTCAGTGGAGGCTGACTTTGAGTGATGTGAAGATGCCAGCTCTAATTCGACAGTCCTGGGCCTGTGCTTGTGCACTGTGGTATTATTTCCTGTCCTTGTCCCTCTGGCTGGACAGTGGGACTGTACCACCTACCCTGTGTGTTGGGGAGAGCACTAAGTCTGTGCTCTCATAGACTGTGCAGCCCTGAAGGAATGCAGTGAATCCCAACTCTTTGGAAGGACAGGTTTGAGAGCAAGAGCCATTTATTTCCCCTTCTTTTCCTTTTGTTTCAGCAACTCTTAATTCTCTTTGCCTGCGTTAAGTAGAGTGAGTATTAGAGTGAAGCTGGTGGAAAGGTGTTTTGTTAAAACTAACAATGCACATGGGAAGACGTGGTGGACTCCTCTCCAGATGTACATTCAGCAGTGATGTAGATGGAGGGATGGGGTAGACTTAGGCTGGAAGCAGATAGGCCTTTGTAAATAAATGAGTCAGTTCCCTGCAACATAAGTGTTCCAGGATTTTTACTTTCCTTCTAAGTCCATAGAACTGTTCTGTGAAATACAATTGTTTTCTTGGGATTTTCATGTGTGTATTATGCTTTTCCTCTATATTTTTCTTCTTCCTGCTACAAACTAGGACTCCCAAGGCAGAGTTAGGGACAAGTTGACTATATGGTTTCAGCATTGGCTCTTTGGAAGTAGTTATGCCTCAGCCCCCAAAGGCCTTTTTAAAATCCCCTCAGAATGCTTTTGAGTTACTAAGTATCGCCATTATCAGTCTTCCCTTTGGAAATGCTGAGAAGCAAAATGTCAGTTAGAAAAAGACAGGTACGGGCTTCAAAACCAGCTTTTTTAAGTTTTAAGAGGAGGCTGGCTGCCTCGCCACTCTCTTGGCAGAGTGACACTGGCTTAGCACGCAGCCTGGGCAGAGGTTCCAGTCTTCCTGTGGGAAGCACTTCTTTTACTAGGCTGCTCTCCAGCATATGTGGAAGGCTTTCAGGTTGGTTTTGAGAAATGGGTAGTATTATTTTGATCTGACATGTGCTCACACCTGCCCAGGGAAGCAGCTCTTTTTTGAGGAGCTCCATGGTGGTTGAACTCAAATGGGGCCAGTTTGTTATAGGAGACATCTGTGGCCAGCAAATCTTCTGCACGGCTTCCTGGAGGGAAACTACTTCTTTTAAGCTAAATTATTATAGACAATGAATGAATCCTACCTAAGAGATTACTACAGGGTAAGTGCAAAGTAAAACCTTCTTGCTCCAATCTCTTGGAAGAATAATGCAAGCAGATTTTACTTTTTGTTGTTGAATTGGGGTGGAAAAATCTGGGATGCTGGAGTCACTGCAATGTTTGCCTTCTCTTCATTCCCTCCCTGACAGCCAGCGTGGTCCAGGCTCCACTGTCCATCTCCATGTCCCTGCCCTTGCTCCAGCATTTCCATCCCATAGTTTTCTCCTTGTCCCTCTGCCTGCCCCTCTTTTTCTTCTTCTGTCCTGGAAGTAATCATTAAAAAATAAAGTTTATTGTTCTCAGTGAGTTTTCCTGATGC
Source organism: Plecotus auritus (assembly GCF_963455305.1). Classification (NCBI taxonomy): domain Eukaryota; kingdom Metazoa; phylum Chordata; class Mammalia; order Chiroptera; family Vespertilionidae; genus Plecotus; species Plecotus auritus. The sequence goes on along the minus strand of NC_137770.1, from coordinate 117,680,214 downwards.
TGTGGCTTTTTCTTTTTTAGCCAGTTTCCCCTCAACTCCTATACAATTTGTGTGAGAGCAGACGCACTGCATATGCTTTCTTCCCTTATGTCCCCCCACCCCCAACTCACAGAAATATGCATACACTCCTTTTTGTAATGAATGATTTCAAAACAACATGATGTCTGATACAAATTTGGAGTTTTAGAGATAAATTTTTATCTGTCAGATAACGAATCAACAGTGGCTCTGTGTTGACTTATTTATGTTACAGTCAAACCTCGGTTCTTGAACAATTCCCATCTCGAACAATTTGGTTCTCAACTAAGTTGTTCACTGAAGTAATGTCTTGGTTGTCAAACAAAACTTTGATTCTCAACCTGACAACCCTCCCATGTTGATACATGAACATGACAAAAAGCGTCTCTCAGGCCACAAAAGAGAGAATGGAGTGTGTGTCAGTTTACCACTTAACCTGCTATTGTTAACATCTCAGAAAATTGTGCTGTAAATACTTTATTTTTCTTTTTTGCTTTTGCTGCTGGGGAAATGGAGGATTAGCACAATTTGAAAACATAAAGAGGCCATCAAGAGTGCTGCTGTTGCTAAGGGTGTGAGAGTGCTAATGAAACAATTTTTACAGGCAATTGAAGAGGTAGAAAAATTGTTGATTTGGATAAGTGAAAAGCAGTTTGCCGGTGATAGCATTTCAGAGGTAATGATATGTGAGAAAGCAAAGATGCTGCATGCTGACCTGAAAGACACCCCTGGAACGTGTGCTGAAAGTGATTCGGTTAAGGCTGGGCGGGGGGGGGGGGGGGGGGGGGGGGTTTCCATAAATTTAGGAAGTGTTTGTTTATAGATTAAACAGTACATTAGATATATACTGTATATAAGAAAGGTTGAAACAGAATCATTGGAATGGATTAATTCAATTTACATTATTTCTCACAGGAAAAAAAATGGTTCAGTTTTCAAATAAATCTCTTCTCAAACAGCTTTCCAGAATGAATTAAGTTTGAGAACCGAGGTTCCACTGTATTATGAAAAGGAATTTTCTTAAGTCCATCACGCTTTTTCTCTGTCAAATAAGTACTTCATTATCAAGATATACCTATGATTTAATTCTGACTCACCGAACTTTTTTCATACTCAAAAATTCATATAAAACTCATAGTATTTATTAGGGAGGGCATGTTTATGGGTTCTTGATAGCTCATTATTAGAAAAGCACTTAAGTAATACAAAAGTATATAAACACAAATTTGAACTTAAGAGTTTAGTCTAAATGTTTCACTAGAAAAGCAAATATTGCTTTAGATTTCTCACATAGAAAATGCTGAGATTAACATTTAGCTGCTTCCAGAAAAAAAACGGGGGCGGGGGAGTGGCGCATGTGTTTTTGTGTACTGGAGTATACTCAGGATATCTTATAAATGAAACACCTGTTATGGTCTCTTTGTGGATTGGTGCACAGTGGGTTGTCTTATAGGTATATGATCTGCAAATCACCTTTTACCTTCAGTGTTTTCAGTTACAGGTGAATCATGGAGCCAAATAAGGCCTTTGTTTTTTCACTTTACTTACCTCTTGACTACATTCTCTGAAAACATTAAGTGGTAATTCTCTAAAAGACTAGGTCCAGCTAGCATTCCTCTAGCCTTCCATCCATCTTTGTAATGGGACACATGCTTGGAGCACATGTTCTGTGTGGGTTCCCTGCTGACTGAACCCAGAGAGTATTAGTGTGTGCTTTCAAAACCCCTCCCCAGTCCCCTGCGGAGATGGGATGGATTGGCTTAGTCATGGGGACCTTACAGCTTACTGGACATTTCAGTGACCTCAAATGAAATTTAGGAAAAGTGCTGATATCAAAGAGTTTCCTACTTCCACATTAGGGGGATAATTTTTATGTCAATTAAAGGGACTCTTTCGTTAAGTTATGATAGAGAAGATGCTTGAGGGGGTGGTGGTGGTATTTTTAGAGGCTCTGATATATCCAAACTCTAAAATCTATTAGTTGGGTAAAGCATTTGGTAGCATATGAAGATTTACCATGTTAAAAAAAAATGTGACTCTTAAAAAAATTTATATATATATATATATATATATATATATATATATATATATATATATTTGATTTTACAGAGAGAGGAAGGAAGAGGGAGAGAGAAACGTCAATTGGCTGTCTCCTACGTGTCCCCTACTGGGGATTGAGCCTGCAACCCAGGCCTGTGCCCTGACCAGGAATCAAATCAGCGACCTTGTCGGTGTATGGGAGGATGCCACACTGGCCAGGGCAAAAGCTGCAGCTTTTTAAAATAACATGTAGAACACATATTCGTTATCTCTTAACTAAGGGTCATTAGGATCAGTAACAAGTTACCTTACGGAGGAAAAACAATAGGACCACATAAGGAAGGAAATTGGAAGTAACTAATCTCATTTGGTTAATCTACTCTGCTATGATCAGGCAGCATTAAAGTGGGTTTTATGGTTTCCATCTTTCATGAGATGAAGGCAGTGAAAAAGGAGCTTTGACCAGACAGTACACTCTGGTCATTGTGACTTTAAAGCCATCTTTTTGGAGGTGATATTGTATCAGGTAATCTGTTACTTATTAGGCAGGCAGTTACCCCTACATTGTGAGGTGGACCTGGGGTCAGTGGGGTGAGGGCTACAGTGCATTTGGTTGGGAAGACCAGATGCAGAGAAATCAGTGTGTGCAACAGCTCCACCAGAAACTTCACTCATAAGATGGATTCCAGAAGCATCTTGTTTCCATTCTCCCCCAGCCCTCTTTCTCTCTTCTAGCTAGTGGCTGTATTACCCAGATGGAGAGGACAGTCATTGTTTAAGCAGCTGTCTTTTGGCCTGAGGGTTTGGGGGTATGTTGATACTTGTCGGTTACTATGACTTCTTCTTTTTCCCCCCTCAATTGCATCAAACCCTTAAAACATGGTGGTAAGTGAGCGATATGCATGCTTTTGGAGTTTGTTTAATCTCCGCTTCAGTCTATACAGTGCATAGTTCATAATGTTAACACTTTTCTTCAAGTTTACTTCATTCACTTTCACAACTAACTTGGATTTCAGTTTGCTGTTTAAATCCTCATTTACTTTGATTTTTGTACCTTTTATTTTTGTAGTTCTGTTTTTCCCCCCTTTCTGATTTCCCTGTGAGGGTCAAGTTGTTTTTTGTCTGACCTGTAAGGGAGAGTGGTGCTGCTGTCAGTCCAAGAACATAGGGGACACGAAGCTCTTTGTAAATGTGAAAGTGGATTTGGGGAGAGAGATGATGGGGCTTATGAGATTTAGACACGACTGTGAACAACAGCTGTTCCCACACGCAGGCATGGCGGCTACACTAGAGCCACTGTTGCTACAATCCCTACTGCAGCACTTTGCACGTTACGGACTGGACGTTCCTCAGATGCCAGGGCATATCCTCTGCAAAAGAAAGAAAAGCTGTGGTGTGACCACTGGGGTTGGTGCTGATAGCGTCATGCTTTAAAAAGAATTAGCCTGGCTGTTGCAATTCCCTCTCCCCTGCTTTTTCTTTTAAAGTTGGGATAGATGGAAGGTATTCTTGAATCGCTATCTTGCTTTAGAATTTTGTATATTTGGGTTCACAGCCAGAGCACTAAGAATATTCTGAGTTTGCTTCTGTGTCTTTTCCTTTAAGTCCCTGAGTGCTTAGTTCCTAGCATGTAGCTGAGCTGGCTTGGCCGGGATGCTGAGAGCATTAGGGTGTCAGGTGAGGGAGGATTTAGGCTGGGCTTGTGTGTTAGTACCTGCCGTGTTTTTGTATATCTTCACTGCACACACAGCACACAGATGTCGGGGTGTGCTTAAGTCTTAGTTTGTTCTCTGTATCTGTTTGATAGTACTGTTGTCCATAGTAGAATCTTGTGGACACTGGTTGTCTCTAGTCTGTGGTTTTGGCTAATAAGTTGTTGGTTTGTGGTTAGTTTTTTGTTTTGTTTTTTAAATCTGTTTTGCTCCAGTCACTGTGTGTGCCGGCAGTGGCTTTGCCTCTCCATTGCCTCAAAGGAACAGGTGGAGCAATGTCTCCCTCTGACAGACATTCCTCCTGACGTGTGCTCCTGCGGACGCCTGCACCGAGACTGTGATCTCCATAACTGCTTCATGTGCACCAAGCCCCCTTGTGGAATCCTGCTGAGAGTTTTTTCCAGAAGCCTTCAGTGAAACCAAACCATTCTGAATCATTTAATCTACCCGACTTTTGTAAAATAAAAAGAAACTGAGAGCACTTACTTGTTCCCTCCCCTTTGTGGGCCTTTAAAAAAAATTCTACGTATGTATATCCCTGCTTGAATGGGATCAAGTTACCCTTAGTTGAAATAGGGAAGAAAAACTTACAAATCAGAATAATAAAATACCAATTTAAGAAGGCGTCTAAACTCAGATAATGGAAGCTTTTGATTAAAAAAAGAAAAAGAAAAGATCTCTGGCTCATCTGGGTTTGGGTTCTGGTTTTGGCCAGGGCACAAGAGTGAGCCCGACTCTATCTGAAGTCTTTTCCAGAGGGATGTCACCACTACTCAGCTTCCCCTGCTGTGTCACAGAACATCCTCTTGTTGCTTACACTTGTTGTTGGCATAGCCCAGCCTGGCTGACCCTGGCTGACCTATTGTGGCTTCCTCTTCCTCAATCTTATTTTCCAGACTACAGACTCAAAACAGCAGGAACAGTGTTCTTTGGGGAAGTGAGGATGTGTGGCTAAATGTATAGAACATACACATCCATCTACATTGTAGGATTGAGCTAAAATTGTACATGCATTCACCATAAGAAAACAAACAGCAGGATTTTACAACTGAAATGTTGGTTTGTCTTCTCATCTATTTAAGAGTGAACCACTGGAACTTGGGGACAAGATGAGTACAATGACATTGCAGCCTATCTGTCCGCTATAGTTGCAGTTTTTCATGACAAGCATTCGAAGTGTTAACTAAAACCATTGAAACAACATATCTGCCATTAAAAACTTGAATCTAGAAATAATAACTCCATGAGTGTTTTGCACCTCCAGATGGAATGGCCTTGAATAAATGCTATGTTTTTGCCACTTGACGTTTGTTGTTCTGTTAATCCATATGCAATCTCACACTTTTCTCCTTTCTTCTCCTGTCTATCAATGGATTCTAAAAAAACTGAACACCTGTGTAGACGATGAACCAGCTGGGCCAATGTAAGTACTTTATTGGGCATTGAGTGACTAGCTTCTGATTGAATTATTTTGCATTCGTGTTTTAATCGGTGGAGTAGCTAAGATTGTAGGGAAGACAGAGTGAAATGAATGTTGCAGTGCAGACTCTGCAGCCTGACATGCAGGTGGCTGATGGCCAGGCTATTTTAGTAGCAATATAAAGTAGAATACCATTTGTTTAAAATTCTGCATATCCCATATGCTTAAATTGATATGTGGGGGAAATGACCAGCATATCTGAGACTGCAAGTTCCATACTATATGGCTCCATTAACCATTACATGTATCTAGAACATGGAATTGCAAATTCGGATCAATCCAGGATTAGAATTTCCTAGAGTTGGAGACCAAATAGTGCCCCAAGTTGTGCCAGAGGACCAGAGCTGCCTCTGTATAATTGAGTATCATTTATCATTTGAGAAAAGAATGGCGCTCAATAGAGAAAAAAATACTTATTCTAACCTTTATAGTAACTATAGTTTACAAGTCAAAGGGAAAGTTACCTGTATATTCTTTAACTTGAGAATCAAAGGGATCTATTAATTGAAGATATATAGGCACTTTACCCAGGGAATATTTTTACGTACTAATATTGTGCAGTAAACTGTCTTACTACACCAGGGATGGCAGTAAGTGAAAGAGTCCCTGTATTTCCATGTGTTATACTTTCCAAAAGTTGCTACTGACTTTGAGTTTAACTCTTGTAATATAATTTTTCCTCCAAAGGAAAACCAACTCTACCAACAATCACAAAGATAAAAACTTGCGCCAGAGAAACACAAATTAAGTACTACTTATAATGTAAGTATGGCCTTCTTCAGAAGTTTTAAAAATTATATTGAAATGAACATGGCTCTGTTGACCTTGTTACAAATTTTTCAGTATTTGGTGTTATGCTGCAAGATCTTTTTGTTCATTTCAGAGCAGCTCAGACTGATGGAACCCATTATGTAGCAGCTGGAAAGGACCGTTTTTCAGCTGCATTGTTTCACATATTTACATAAACGCCATTTCAGAATATGTATGATGTTTCAAAATAACACTTTGTGCTACTGTTTACTTATATCTGTTAAAAGAGGTAAAGATTAAATTCTCATCTTGCTAGGTGGATATTCCCGGAGGCCAGTTAGTCCCCCTCTGCTTCTGAGGGCAAGGCAAGACCCGTAGCTAGGACAGCTGGCCCCAGTGCCTTCCTGTCCGGCACATGGAGATCAGAATTTCACTCCACATCCCTGAGCATGCTGTTTGAAACAAAGCCTTGTTTTGTGTGGCACTTAGTTCTTAAGTTAGGCTTTTAATTTCCAAATACTTTTTTTTTTTCTTTACAGATCTTTAGGTTCCTGAAACTGATGGCAACATGACCTGCTAAATTTTCTGCTTGGACCTTTTTGGTTCTCTCCCGATTAAGTGAGCAACACCACCACAACTGTCTAAAGCATGCCTTATTTAGCCTCTCCTGTAAGGGTGACCTTACAGGTACATTTCAAACAATGCTTCAGTGTAGAAGGTGTAAACTGTTTTGGGCTTGATGTGCTGTGAATGTTGCTTCCTTTTCCTTTATTAAAGTATTTGAATAGAAGTGAAAAGGTCCTCTGAGGATGGGATCATGCATGCGCCATTTTTTACTTACTGTGACTGTTAATTTGGCAAAATGCACCGCTGCCATCTAGTGATACATTTTTGTAAAGTACAGCAAAACCTAAAAATAAATACAGTATATAAATATATATATTTATATTTCGGGGGGTGGGAGAAATACAAAATAAAATGCTTGTTTCAGTTTTAAGCTGATGATATTCATTCCTTACTGTATGTTGTCAGTTGAGGAAATTGTGCAGTTCTGGTATAAAAGATGAGTAATATAAACTGAAATCTGTAATTTTAAGAGCTTAACCTATGATTCTAATAAGAAGCTGGAATAGTCCATTGAATGGCTATAATGAATTTCAGTATATATGTATGATTGCTTTTTAAGTGATTCTTTTTTCGTTTGCTGAATCATGTAAATTCTAATATCCCTTTGCACTGATCTGTTGAACCTTATTGTACATTTAATTAAGACATACTTCTAATTTACCTTTAGTTTTCAGTGACCTTGAAATGTTCTAGCATGGTATTCTATGCAACTAGTTATACTTTGGGGTTAACACTGTGTTTTTTCACATTGATTTAATGGTTGAGTGTAGATTTTCTCACCCAATGGGTTCTCTCACTCAGTATGTAACCGTAGATGCATGTACTCATGTTTTGTGTAATTGTTGATGTGCAATGATGTATAGAAAAGTGGATTCACCGGTTTTTAAAAATAAAACATTGATAAAAGATGTTTGGAATAATATTCTTTATTCTAGTCTTAAGGAGGAAGCATTTTTTCAAGTTTCTTAGTTCTATATGTACACAGAGTGTTAATTTCTCAACCCCGTCAGTTTTTTTAGTTCCTTTTCCACCTCTTCCACAAATGCTGGGAAATTCTGATCCATGAGGCAGAAGCGGAGAAAGGAGCCTAACTCTTCAGCATTCCACGCAGATTGTTTGTGGACAAGGGGCAGCTCCTCTGATGCCAGGAGAGACTATGGGGATTCCAGAAGAGTGGTTTATTAGAGATTACAGGCAAAAGCAACAGAGTGAATAACAGAAAAACTGCCTTAAGGAAAGATTAGGGAAATACATACCAAAAATGAGTGTTAATTATAATTAGCTCTACAGGGTTCCTTTACTTAATGTTTCTTAATATACATAAGAAGTGGGATAAACTTGTATCCTTAGGTATATGAAGTATATTAATGACATGATTTGCAAAGTTAAGACCCTGCTTTAATAAAGAATACTGTGCTGGTAACCTTACTTGGGTTGATAAGAAACGTATCAGTAAATGAACTCCACTAGCTTAGTTTGTCATTCCCACCTCACTTTGGGGGAATGGGTGAGAGCAGTTCATTTGAAAACGGGTTCTGAAGATAATAAAGAATGGCCACAAACTGACCGTCCAAAGCCCCATGTCTTTTTCTGGTCCTGTCCACAAGGGTTGACAAATTCAGAAAGGCATATAACTATGAGGGCAATCAAGATACACAACATTTCCATCCCCTCCCCACCAAAATCCCTTCATGCTACCTTCCTTTGTTGTCAGACCCTTAGCCCCACCCCCCAGCAACCACTGAGCTGTATTCTTCATACCTTAGTCAGATAAATGAAGTCATATAATGTTGAGCACTTTTTTTATATGCCTATTTTCCATCTGTATATCTTCTTTGGTAACTTGCAATGTTTTAAAACCGGTTGAGTAAATATGTTGCCAATATTTAAATTAGGAGAGTTTAAATAAAAGTCTGACTCTGCTTGGCAGTTTAGAAGATAGGGCACCACTGACCTGATGACGATGGCACCAGCTTGGGGTCCACCTACATCTCCTTTACTCCTCACATGAATTCTGTTAAGTAGGTGGTTTTATGCCTTTTCTATGGATGGGAAGTTTGGTGTGTATGCATCAACTGACACTTCTCTAAGAACTATCTATAATAGAAATTTATTTTTCTAAATTGAAAGTAACTGCAGACTACCTGACAGTAGAAGGAAGAAAAATGAAAGTGACATGAAGACCTGTTCTCCAGGAAGAGCGACTGTTAGCATGTTCGTTTATCTCCTTCTAAACGTGTTGTGTGTGAGTGTTTTACTACAAAAATCAAGTCATACATGATGCTTTTGTAGTCTTTTAAAAAATGTAATGTACTATGAATATCTTTCCATGTCAATAGATAGGGGTATTTATACATCACTTCTATCGACAGCATTTTTGTCACATCGGGGTTATTTCACACTTCGACCACTCAGTATCCTATCAGTAAACATGTTGTTTCCAATTTTGTTACTACAAGCAACACTATGAACAGCATCCTTACATGTATGTTTGTGTAGCAGAAATATAATTATAGGTAATAGATATGGCATAAAATTTGATCTATATTGCTGAATTGCTTTCCAAAAAGTTTTATCAACTTATATTCTTAGACTTGTCTAGAAGGTGAGAGCAAACAAGAAGCATATCTGAACTCCCACTCTGGTGCTTTTTCTGGTTTGTACATGGTTCTTCTCTACTATGTAAATAAACTGGGATACGGTTACACCTTTTATAGCAGGTGACATTTCCTAAAGAAGAATGTCACACCCTGCCTTGTTCCATACGTTTTTGTGCCTCTAGTGTCCTTAGCCACTTGGATTCAATTAACTTTTAACCCCAATGCAAATATGAGGCTACAAACTGGGCACCGTGAAGTCTGCCCTGCTGCTGGACAAGAGGCTTTTACATTTTCCTGTCAGAGAGACAGCTAAAGGTCTTTATCCTATGGTTGTCCATTTATTTTGAACTAGTGGTAAGCCAGAGGGGAAAAAAACCCTCATATTTTCTTCTTTATACCACTTTTAGAACAGTTGGACATTAAAAAGAAAATTTATCCTTGAATATTGACAAATTCCATGTAGAATTCTGTGGAAAGTGTAAGCTGTTGGCCTGAGAGCCTGCTGTGGAGTGCAGCTGGGACCGCAGTGAGCAGACAGTTCCCAGGGAGCTCCCAGCAGAGCACACACCAGTTATTAGGCCCAAGGAACAGGTTTAAGGCTCTGGTCATAATGAACTGCAAAGGGAGAGGGGAAGTGTGTGGGAAAAGTTGAATCCTCCCGGTTTCCACACATCCTAGCTGAGATCTTAGCACTAAAAGTTTGTACAGAAACCATCAATGATTTGTCTTGAAATTCATACTGATATTTGTCTTAAAACAGTTCCCAAAATTCTTCCCTTTATTCCTCTTTTGGGGAAAGTGGTAAATTCTTTATCACACATTTAAAGGCCAGCACTGTAGGCCACTCCTGTGTTTCCTTAGGAGAGCAGCTCTTTAGTATGCACCATCATGGTAATCTCACAACAGGGTAGACAGATGACATGGCCTGGCTCTGTCTCTAACCTCTTCCATAGTAACACTTCAGGTTAGTGTTCTAGAACAAGGGAGTGAACAGAGATTCAAATGTTCAGGATCACTGTTTTTCACGGCAAGAAAACTGAACATGGAAGTAGGCTGTACCTGAGCTAACTGGGTCACTGAGGTCCTTCCTCCTGGGGCACACTGCTGCTGCTCCAGCCGCTGGTGTGACTGCAATGAGACAACTGCCAGCTTAGCTGAATATAATCATGAACACCAAAGGCCACTAAGGAAGTGGAAACACATGGATTCATGTTCAGAGAAAAAAAAATCAGGAGAGATCACTGTAGGTGTAGTTTGTCCTGCTTTCAGGTGGCCACTACTTGATTTACCACAGTAGAGGCATGCAGAGTTGAAATCAGAGGCCCCTGTACCTGGGGTTGAAAGGGCGGGGAGAGACCGACTCCATGTTCCCTTTGTTCCATGTCCTCCACCTCCTGGAGTCAGGTTTCCGCCCTAGAACCTCTCCAAGAGCCCAACCCACACTTTTGAATTAGCCAATAGAAATGCAAGAGGAAAGTAAGCTGCACCCTGCCCCCATGTGCAACCTGACCCCGACCAATCAGCGGAGGCCACACTACCTCACCCCTCCTACCTCTCCCAGGCCCCCTATAAATCAGCGCGTTTGGGGCCTGGGGCTCTCTGCCTCCTGCCGCTGCGTCGGTGAGTATGGTGGATGGGGAGCTCGAGCTAGCTCGAATAAAGGCTCTTTGCTTTTGCATCGGACTGGGCTCCCTGGTGGTCTTTGGGGATCACGAAATCTGGGCTTAACAGGGTTCCTCAATGTCTGTCTGACACCGCTGTGTTCTGTCTGCAGAAGCCCAGTCCGGGACCCAGGGCCACAGGCTGATACTGGAGGGCAGTAGATGTTGCCCAGCTTTGGATTAAAATGATTTGTTACCTAATAATCATTAGTCGGGTAATACATATTCATTGCAGGAAAAGAAATTCCATAATTGCAAGATAATATGTTTTTTTAATAAAACTGGGCTTTAAAATAAATCTCATTTTAGACATTCTGAGGGAATGGGTTCTTAGACCCTAGTGATAAAGGGAAGGGAGCCACAAAGAACAAGGGAGTGGTCCAGCCCTTAAGAACCCACAGCCCATTGAGAACCTAACAGTAAAACAATGATTAGAATGCAACCCAGGAATTGCTGGGCCTGAGGCAAAGGAGACACGGTTAGGACTTAAGCTCAAAGTGGAGGGAGTGAACTAAGGATGTGCTGGGCTGAAATGCAGGAATGTTCCAGAATGTGTGCCATTTCTTTAGGAGACTATGATGTGAGGGGCAGTTCTTGGATGGCACACCGGGACGGCTCCAAGCAGATACCATGAACAAGGTGGAGAAGGAGGTTGGAGGCATAACAAACTGTGCAGTCTGCTTCCGCCTAGAACAGCCGTGGGCAAACTACGTCCCGCGGGCCGGATCCAGCCCGTTCGGCTGTTCTATCCGGCCCGCGGAGCCGAAAGAGCGGAGGGTTCTCTTGCTCTCCCCTCCGCTCCTTTTACTTTGAATTTATATTAGTTCACACAAACACTCCATCCATGCTTTTGTTCTGGCCCTCTGGTCCAGTTTAAGAACCCATTGTGGCCCTTGAGTCAAAAAGTTTGCCCACCCCTGGCCTAGAATGTACGAGAGCCCCTCCACTCCGACCTCCTAGCCACCGGTCTGTAGGTCTGGCTCTGGATCCTGTGGCTGTTGCAATGCTCACCTCCAGACATGTTCCCACCTCAGGTGTGAGCTGGTGATGTCATACAGAGAGAAAGCAAGGACCTCTCTGGAAGGTACCTATCACCAGCATGTTCTGGCTGCCGGAAGTCAGAGGTGCCAAATTTTGTTTCCTGTCCTGAAAGGAAGCTGACTGTTGCTAGTTGGTAGGTGTTAGTAGGAAAGTAGATCTGGAAACATCAAGAACTTTGGAGGGATAGAGAGGAAGGAAAGAACAAATAGAAATTAAAGGTCAAAAATGAACAAAAAGTGAAAGAACTCAACGAATCAGGCATCCTGAGGCAAGCTCTATTTTTCTTCATTTTCCTCATTGGTAAAAACACAAGTCAAGCTCTAGTGCCCAGTGTTTCTTTAGCTCTGATATTTGATATTTTCCTAGGATACATGTCAATTCAGCTCACATCATGTTCTTCCAACAACCAGGAAATACATCAACCCGAAGCCATAGGCCACAAACACTGAATAGCCAAGTGTGGCTGAAGTACCCGAGGCTAGTGGGATGGCTCCAGGGTTAGACAGGTGGTCCACACAAGTGTAGAGGTGGAAGGTTCTGTGCACAGTAGCTGGAGCCTCTTGGCTGCTAACAGAGAAAGGAGTTTCCTGGGAACTGCCATCCTCCTCCTGCCGCCCTCTCAGGTGGGCTGGGTTGCCTTAGAATCCCTCAGATTGAGAAACACCTGGTTAAGCCACAATTATCAAAATTACAAGGCTAATGAAAAGCAAAAACAAAATATCCAGGAAATGGCTCAAGAAATTGAAATAGATAAGGAATGATCTCTATTTGCAAAAAACAACAACAAAACTATTTCAGAGAAATATATAGGTGTTGGGAAAATGACACACTTGAATACAGGAGAGCAGCAAGGTGACTAGAATTTGGCCTGAGCTATCACCTCGTGAGATCAATTGGGAGAAAGGCAGCACAATAGCAGCTGAGCGCAAACATGGGACTGCTTTGTCATTAGGATGAAGGATCTAGCCCAGGGGTGGGCAAACTTTTTGACTCGAGGGCCACAATGGGTTCTTAAACTGGACCGGAGGGCCGGAACAAAAGCATGGATGGAGTTTTTGTGTGAACTAATATAAATTCAAAGTAAACATCATTACATAAAAGGGTACGGTCTTTTTTCTTTTTTATTTCAATAGTTTTATTCATTTCAAACATTTTAACAAGAAGAATGTAAACACTAATTATCATAATTTGAAACTTCAAAAAATGGAGGAATCATAGCACAATAACATACCTTATATTGAAGATGGCAAAGGCAAAATAAAATTGCCTAACAAAGGAAAGGTACAAAAGCCTTTCAAATTAAACTTAAATATAATAAAATAATTTAAAACTAAAACAAATAGAAAAGAACAAAATGTGTAAACAGTAAATTAAACATTTTCTTTAGTGCAACTTCCAAATTATGCCCGGGACGTAGATGTAGATGGCAATGTAGACTGGGTTGAAAGGTTTTTGGTCTTTAAAACATCAACTTCAGTGGGAACAGTGTTGTTGGTCTCCTTTTTAGCTAATGCTCTGATACTGTGCTCTCCAGGGGCGTGTCTCCCTACATCACCACGGTAACGTGTCTACGCATTCCCAGGGTGATGTCGGGGGACGCGCCCGCGGGCATTACAAGGAGCCTCTGGAAGATTGAGAGGTTGTTCCTTCTACTGAATGGGCGGATATAAATCCACCCACTCAGAAGAAGGAGCTGCGGCCCCGTGGCTTTCTCTTGTCTTCTCTGCAGCCGACACTGTATCTTATCACAACCCTGTTGACTCAGTGCTGACCCTTGGTAACTGACCAGGATGCTAATGTGCTCATTTACTAGTACAGAGGAAGGCAGATCTGATAGGCAAGCGTACTAACAATGATAGTAATCATGGAAATGTTATTTACTAGTAGATACTGCCAGGTATCATACTAGGTGCTTTCTACAGATATAGCATTTCAGCCCTCCCATTTTACAGATGAGGTTCAGTGACTTGCATGAGATCAGATCATGAAGCTATGATTCAAATCGAGATTCATTTTATTTCAAAAACTATCGTCTTTGCACAGCATCTTACTCTGTCATCTACTCAGATCACCAAACGACAGCTCAGAGGTCCCCGAATAGAGAATTGAGAAAATACATGAAATGGTTCCAGCCACTTTGGGGATGTTTCTACCTAGATATTTGGACCAGCCTTTAAAATCTGAGCCCTGGAGCCTCCTGCTGCTGGGGCTCACAGCCCAGCCTGCTTCTGTCACTGCATGTTATAATTATGCTTTATCTTTATATTCAGACTAGAGGCCCAGCACGCACTCAAAATCGCGCGGTAGTCTGCTCAAACCCCCGCCCCCCACCCCCATCCCCACCCCCACCCCCACCCCCACCCCCCACCGCGTGCTCCCAGACCACCACTGCTCCCAGCGTTTGAACTCTCTTAAGGGTGGTTGGGAGGGAGTTTCCAATCCCACTCCTTTTCCTCTAATGGTTTTCCTGCCCCTCCCCCCTTTCCCTATGCTGGTCAGGAGAGCCTCTGGCTGCTCCCCCCTCAAGGGCTAATCAGGGGAAAGAGCCTTTGACCTTGGCTATGAAAGCACCTGTCTAATCACTGAGCTTATTAGGCCACCCGGAGTCCAGATGCATAAGTTACTTCAAATAAACATTTTTGGGGGTGTGTGTGAAAATTTAGGTCTCTGATATTGAGAGGAAAAACTATTGCTTTAAAATAATGACAACACCTATTTCAAATATTGTAATGAAAGTATGCAAAAAAATACCCTCACATAAAAAGGCTGCAAAAATGTTATTTTAATTTGAAGACAGTAATAACTGAAAATAACAGGTTTCTTTCAGGCCACATCCTAAAAAGGTAGCTGCTTTTTTATGTCTTAGGCCTATACAAAGGTCTTAAAAGACCCCTGACCCTGCCTTCTGAAGATTTTAGGTTAACACGTTTGTCTTAAAAATTGTGAGGTGCCTAATTTTTGAAAACAACCAGTCACACCCCCTTCCTCAACCATATTGTCTCATCATCCAAGTTATTCTTTTTTTTTTTTTTTAATATATTTTATTGATTTTTTTACAGAGAGGAAGGGAGAGGGTTAGAGAGTTAGAAACATCGATGAGAGAGAAACATTGATCAGCTGCCTCCTGCACACTCCCTACTGGGTATGTGCCCGCAACCAAGGTACATGCCCTTGACTGGAATCGAACCTGGGACCCTTGAGTCCGCAGGCTGACGTTCTATCCACTGAGCCAAACCGGTCAGGGCCAAGTTATTCTTTATAAACAGCCTTGATGTGCTACACACGTGCAAAAAGTAGACAAAGTGGGTAAACTGCCTTAGAAGTATACTTTTAGTAATCACTTATTACATTATTTTATTTTTGTGAAATGAGAACTGATCGACCAAACCTTTCAATCAGACCCACCAGACGATAAATATCACCATATGTTTGATTCACAGTACATTTGGCATAAACACTTCAATTACAGCTTTGTGTTTAGTATCAAAAACCTTTTCTTGTGTGCGTGTTTTCGCTACAGATCCCTTGCTCTGGATTACATTTTGAAAACTGCCTATTACAGATAAAGCACCTTTCCAGGTACGCTTCAGAGAAACAGAGGTATTTATGCACACAAAGGTGTGTGCACACCTTTTCATGCACAAATGTCCATATGATGCCTGCGCCACGCTCCCAGAACATGCCCACCGTGTGTGTGTGTGTGTGTGTGTGTGTGTGTGTGGCCACGCACCCAGGTCCCGGCATAAACAGGCTGCTCCCGAACACGCTGGCGCCCCGCTGGCCTCTCCAGCAAAGTTTTTCTTTTTTTTTTTTTACTTTGAAATAGTTTTATTGGCTCATAAGACCTTTGTATATAAAAAAATACCCCAGAACACTATGCAGTATTAAATCACAATTACAAGGGGGACAAAATGGCGGCAGAGTAGAAGGACGTGTCCTGGGCCTTGTCCCGGAGCAGATAGAATGAGCGTCTGAATCAAATAACATTCACCCCGAATTGGCAAAGGAGACACAGCTGGTGAGACAATTCACAGCCGGGAAGGGCAGAGGACACCCGGAGAACGGTAAAATCAGGGATCTGGGCTGGAGAGAACTGCAAGACCTCTGAGCCCAGAGGGTCAGAGGGAAACTGTACGGCACCGAGCCACGTCCCTTGGGACAGGCACAGCGTCTGACTGTGGAAAGGAGGTCCGCAGGACTGCTGGTGGCAGGGGATTCTAGATCCGGGTCCACAGTGATGAAATACTGAGCCCAGAGGGGGCAGCCTGGGCGGCTGCCCAGACTGCACGGGACCAGGAGGAGAGGGGCTCGCAGAGGCGCAGCTCTTTCCCCTCTCTGTGGCCTTTGCTTTTCTTCACTGAACCTAGTTCACAGGACCTTTCTGATACAGACACTCACCCGTGGCTGAGGTGTAGGAGGAGGTGCGGACTTGTGGAGTCTGGGGAGAAGCTGGGGTGAGGAGAGGGCACAGGAGAAGCGGCCGTGAGTCTGGCGCTGAGTCACACCTGACGCGCGGGACCTAGGTAGCCATTTTCTCCTGAAGAGATAGCCCCTCCCTGCAGTCTCCAGGCAGCCAATACAGCCACACCCAAACTATACCCTGAGTGTTACAGAGGATACAAAGAAAGTCTGAATAGCCCCTGAGAGTCCACAGGGACCAGCCTAGAGAGAGGCCTTCAGTCCCAGGAACAGAAACTGAGAAGCCACAGACAGTACAGAAGAGTGGGATCTTAAACCAGCCAAAGGAACGCCACTTCACTTTTTCACTTTATTTTATTATTTTGTTATCTCTTTTTTTCTTTATTTTCCTTTATTTCTTTCTTTTCTATTTCTTTTTGCATTATTTTTCCATCATTCCAATTTATTTTATTTTTTTATCCTAATTTTTAAATCAATTTTTTAAAAAAATTATCATTATTATTTTCTTCTTCTCATTCTTCTTATCCACTCATCCTCTTTCTACTTCCTCTATACTAAACTGAGGTCCTCCCCATATTCATCCCATTCTTAACCTTACTTTCTGTATGTAATATTCTGTCCCACCCTCTTTACTGGGAATTTAGTGTTTGTATGTTTTGATTTACCTGTTTGTCCTCTGGTGTTTCTACACACACACACACACACACACACACACACACACACACACACACACACACACATATACACTGAGTGGCCAGATTATTTTGACCACCCCATCAGTACTTCGTTGGGCCACCTTTTGCCTTCAATACTGCGGCGATTCTTCTTGGCATTGACTCCACGAGATGTTGAAAGATGATGCGAGGAATCTGACACCATGCCTGATGAATAGCACTGTCCACTTCTGTGAGATTTGATGGTTGTGGAACCAGCTGCCTGATGGCTCTTTTAACTTCGTCCCACAAATGCTCAATTGGATTGAGATCTGGTGATTGTGGGGGCCAACTAAGCAGGCTAAAGTCTCCCTCATGTTCTTGAAACCACTCCTGCACAATACGAGCACCGTGGCATGGAGCATTGTCTTGTTGGAAGAAGCCATCTCCATTGGGATACGCCAGTGGTCGGCAAACTCATTAGTCAACAGAGCCAAATATCAACAGTACAACGATTGAAATTTCTTTTGAGAGCCAAATTTTTTAAACTTAAACTTCTTCTAACGCCACTTCTTCAAAATAGACTCACCCAGGCCGTGGTATTTTGTGGAAGAGCCACACTCAAGGGGCCAAAGAGCTGCATGTGGCTCGCAAGCCGCAGTTTGCGGACCACAGGGATACACCATCAACATGATAGGATGAACTTGATCAGCAACGATACTTAGGTATGTTGTGCTATTCAGACGTTGTTCCACACGAATTAAAGGGCCCAAATCATGCCAGGAAAACATGCCCCAAACCATAACACTGTCCCCACCAGCTTGAAGGGTTGTACTCATGCATGTGGCGTGCATGCTTTCATGCTGTTTCCACAAAATTCTCACTCTGCCATCTACATGATGCAACTGGAAACGTGATTCATTGGACCACATGACTTTTTTCCAATGCTCGACTCTCCAATCCTTGTGTTCCTATGTGAATTGGAGACATTTTATCTTGGTAACTGCAGATAGCAAAGGTGTTTGAACAGGCCTTCGGCTTCCATATCCCATATGATGCAGTGTACGGCTAATTTGCCTACAAATGTCAGGTGGTCATAATAATCTGGCCACTCAGTGTGTATATATATACACATATACACATATACATATACATA
The DNA here is from genome assembly GCF_963455305.1 of Plecotus auritus. Classification (NCBI taxonomy): domain Eukaryota; kingdom Metazoa; phylum Chordata; class Mammalia; order Chiroptera; family Vespertilionidae; genus Plecotus; species Plecotus auritus. Next base: position 117,662,057 of record NC_137770.1, on the reverse strand, counting down.
TACATATACATATACATATACATATACATTTATATATACATATGTATGTATTACCCTTTTTCTTCTTTTTCTTTTCTCTCATACCATTTTTTTCTCTCTTCGATATCATTTATGCTCTCTTTTCTCTGGTGGTCACTTATACTGGGGTTATCGGTGTTGTGAGTGCATTTGTTTTGTTCCTTTTGTGTCGTGTCTTGCCGAAGTGAATTTTATCCTGTTTGGCCAATGTGCTAGAGAGCGAGCCACATAACCAGACACCCGGAGAGGAGACTCCATCCACGAACGGGTCAATAACACTCCAGACCTCACTACAGAGGCAGGAAGAAGGCAGCAGTGAGGGAGAGAGCGTGAGTTAGTGAGGGAGCAAAAGAGGAGTGTGTGGTCATGTGGGGTGTTGTGCCACACCAGCACGGCCAAGGGTGAACCTGAGGGGGGGGGGGGCGGTGAAGGATTGAAGAAAAGACAGACAAGAGAATACAGCTGGGGCTCAGTAGATCTCTGCTGCCTGGATGAGGACACAAAAGACCCAGCCTGCAAGCCGATGCTTTATTTTATGGTCTGATTAAAACAAGGGTAGATTAACATTTATACAAATGTTCTTGTTTTGGCAACACTTGCTGCACCTCCCACAGCCCATTAGCTACTTAGGAAGGAATTAGGGAGGGCTACAAGGTCAGGCTTAATTAATTATGCTAGGAGAGCTCTGCCCTCGAGGCTGGGACTTTTTTGTGGCCCTGCCATAGGTCAGGCCGAGGCTTGACCCTAGAGCCACTCCCTACAGGGTGTGTGTGTGTGTGTGTGTGTGTGTGTGTGCGCGCGCGCGTGTGACTGAGGCACAGTTAGATCCCACAAGGCCTTCGGAGGCAGGCTAATCAGGCTTGCCTAACTCGGCAGCCTCTGCTACCATTGCAGACAGTCCCGGAGAGGCCGGCTCTTCCTCAGAAGCCTAGCCTTTTTTATGGGAAGAACCCAGCCTCATCTCCACCCAGGGTGCCCTTAGATAACATCTGGAACTCTACAGCAATCCCCGCCAGAAACCTGCTACCTTGGCTGTGGTCCCGTGGTCACCAAGACTCCAGCCACTCCGGGCGCAGGCTCCTGTGAGTTCTGAAACACGCTCCCCTCTGACCGGCCCAACGCTTTAGCCCAGGGCACTTAGACCACGCAAGCAGCAAACACGTGAGCAGCCCGCTTCTCTCTGAGGAGCAGCAACCATGTGAGCAGCCCACCCCCGTCCGAGGAGTAGCAGCTGCGTGAGCACCCTGCCCCTGGTCCGAGGAGCAACAGCTGTGCAAACAGCCTGCCCCCATCTGAGGAGCAGCAGCTGTGTGAGCAGCCCACCCCTGTATGAGGAGCAGCAGTCCCATGAGCAGTCCGCCCCCATCCAAGGATCAGTAGCCACGCAAGCAACCCACCCACCATCCAAGGAGCAGCAGCCACGTGAGCAGCCCACCCCCGTCCGAGGAGCAGCAGCTGTGAGAGCAGCCTGCCCCCACTAGCCAGAGGAGCAGCCGCTGCCACGACTGCCCAAGGAGCAACCACCACCTGAGGAGCCACTGCCATCCAAGGAGAAGTCCCTGCATGACTCGACATCTAGATCCTTTGGTGAGAACAAAAATGGGTAGACAAAGAAACGCCCAAAGGAAAGAAAAGGAGGAATCACCAGAAAAGCAGCTAAGTGAAATGGAGGCATGTCAGAAAAAGAATTCAGAATAAGGGTCATACAGTTCATAAACCAGATGGATGAAAAAATCAACAACTTCTGTAAGAATCAAGAAGAAATAAAGAGTTATATAGCTGCAATAAAAAACACCATGGCAAGTTTCAACAGTAGACTAGGAGAAGTGAAGGACATAATTAGCGAATTAGAAGACAGGGACGAAAAACACAACCAAACTGAACTGCAATTAGAGAAAAAAATTAAAAGACAGAAGGAGAGCCTAAGGGAGCTGTGGAACAACATAAAACAAAGCAACACGGGGTGCCAGAACAACAGGAAGAGGAACAAGGGTTAGAAAACCTATTTGAAGAAATAATGTCAGAAAACTTCCCTGATGTGGGGAAGAAAAAGTCACACAAGCACAGAGAGTCCCAAACAAGATGAACCCAAAACGACCCACACCAAGACACATCGTAATTATGATGACAAATGTTCAGGACAAAGAGAGAATCTTAAAGGCTACAAGAGAGAGACAGAAAGTTATGTACAAGGAATCTCCCATTAGATTATCAAATGACTTCTCAACAGAAACACATCAGGCCAGAAAAGAATGAAAGGAAATTTACAAAATGATGCAAAGCAAGGGACTGAATCCAAGAATAATCTACCCAGCAAGGCTACCATTCAAAATTAAAGGGGAAATGATGAGCTTCAGAGACAAAAAAAGGCTAAGGGAGTTTATCACTACTAAGCCAGCAATGCAAGAAATGCTAAAGGGACTGGTGTAAAAAGAAGAAATAAAAAGGTAAGAAGAAACACAGACACAAAAGATAAAAATGGCTACAAACAAGTACCTATCAATAGTAGCTTTAAATGTAAATGGGCTAAATGCTCCAATCAAAAGACACTGAATGGCCGAATGGATAAAATAAAAACATGACCCATATATATGCTTTCTACAAGAGACCCACCTCAGAACAAGGGACTCACACAGACTGAAAGTGAAGGGATGGAAAAATACCTTTTAGGCAAATGGAAATGAAAATAAAAGCTGGGGTAGCAATACTTATATCTGACAAAATAGACCTCAAAGCGAAGGCCATAACAAGAGATAAGGAAGGCCACTTCATAATACTAAAGGGATTGATACAACAAGAGGATATAACCCTGATAAACATATACGCACCCAATGTAGGAGCACCCAAATACACAAAAAAACTCCTGGAAGATATCAGGGGAGAGATTGACAACAATACAATCATAGTAGGGGACTTCAATACACCACTGACATCACTGGATAAATCCTGTAGACAAAAAATCAGCAAAGAAACAGCAATCCTAAATGACTCACTAGATCAGATGGACTTAATTGACAATTTCAGAACATTTCACCCCAAAGCCATGGAATATATGTTCTTCTCAAGTGCACATGGGACATTTTAAAAAATAGACCACATATTGGGTCACAAGCAAAGTCTCTCCAAATTCAAGAAGATTGAAATCATATCAAGCATCTTCTCAGACCAAAATGGCATATTAGAAATAAACTATAAAAAAAAAAAAACACAAAAAAATTCAAACACTTAGAAGCTGAATAGCATGATTGGGTTACCAAAGAGATCAAAGAAGAAATTTAAAAAATCCTGGAAAGTAATGACAAAGAAAACACAACAATTCAAAATCTATGGGACACAATGAAAACAGTCCTGAGAGGGTAGCTTGTAGCTCTACAGGCCTACCTCAAAAAAATAAGAAAAAATGGTAGTAAATCATCTAACTCTACAACTTAAAGAATTAGAAACAGAGCAACAATAAAAGCCCAGAGTGAGCTGAAGGAAGGAGATAATAAAGATCAGGGCAGAGTTAAATGACATAGAGACCAAAGAAACAATACAAAAGATCAACAAAACCAAGAGCTGGTTCTTTGAAAGGATAAACAAGATTGATGAACCTCTAGCCAGGCTCACCAAGAAGCAAAGAGAGAGGACCCAAATAAATAAAATCAGAAACGAAAGAGGCAAAATAACAACAGACCCTACAGAAATACAGAGGATTGTTAAAAAATACTATGAACAACTCTATTCCAACAAACTAGACAACCTGGAGGAAATGGACATATTCCTAGAAAAATACAACCTTCCAAAATTCAAGCAGAAAGATCCTAAAAATCTCAATAGGCCGATAACTAAGGAAGAAATGGAAGCAGTCATCAAAAAGCTTCCAGCAAACAAAAGCCCGGGGCCAGACGGCTTACTAAACATTCATGGAAGAACTAAAACCTATCCTCCTCAGACTATTCCAAAAATTCAATAGGAAGGAACACTTCCAAACTCATTCTATGAAGCCAGCATCACCATAATACCAAAACCAGATAAAGACAACACAATGAAAGAGAATTACAGGCCAATATCCTCATGACCATAGATGCCAAAATCCTCAACAAAATTTTAGCAAATTGGATCCAGCAATACACCAAAAAGATCATACACCATGACCAAGTAGGATTTATCCCAGGAATGCAAGGATGGTACAATATCCACAAATCAATAAACGTGATACATCATATAAACAAACTGAGAGATAAAAATCACATAGTCATATCAATTGATGCAGAAAAATCATTTGATAAAATCCAACACCCTTTCTTGATAAAAACTCTCAGCAAGGTGGGAATAGAAGGATCATACCTCAACATAATAAAAGCCTTATATCACAAACCCACAGCCAACATCATACTCAATGGGCAAAAACTAAAACCATTTCTCCTAAGAACAGGAACAAGCCAGGGATGCCCACTCCTGTTCAACAGAGTACTGGAAGTACTAGCCATTGCGATTAGACAAGAAGAACAAATAAAAGGCATCCAAATTAGAAAAGAAGAAATAAAACTGTCCTTATTCGCAAATGACATGATACTGTACATAGAAAACCCTAAAGACACCATCAAAAATTATTATACTTAAATAAATGAATTTGGCAATGTAGCAGGATACAAAATTAACACCAAGAATTCTATGGCATTTCGATACACCAATAGTGAACTTACAGAAAGAGAGACTGAAAAAGCAATCCCATTTACCATTGCACAAAAAAAATTATGATACCTAGGAATAAACTTAACTAAGGAGGTGAAAGACCTGTATGCAAAAAACTGCAGGACACTGAAAAAAGAGATAGAGGAAGCCATAAACAGATGGAAGAACATAACGTGTTCATGGATTGGTAGAATCAACATCATTAAAACGTCTATACTACTCAAAGCAATCTATAGATTCAATGCACTCCCCATTAAAATAGCAACCGCATATTTCACAGACCTAGAACAAAGTCTCCAAAAATTTATCTGGAATAAAAAAAGACCCCAAATAGCTACAGGAATCCTGAGAAAGAAGAACAAAGTAGGTGGGATCTCAATACCAGATATCAAGGTATATTAAAAAGCCACTGTTCTCAAACCTGCCTGGTACTGGCATAAGAACAGACATATAGATTATTTTTTTTTAAAATATATTTTATTGATTTTTTACAGAGAGGAAGGAAGAGTGATAGAGAGTTAGAAACATCGATGAGAGAGAAACATCGATCAGCTGCCTCCTGCACACTCCCCACTGGGGATGTGCCCGCAACCAAGTTACGTGCCCTGGACCGGAATCGAACCTGGGACCCTTGAGTTCGCAGGCCGATGCTCTATCCACTGAGCCAAACCGGTTTTGGCAGACATATAGATTATTGGAATAGAATAGAGAACCCAGAAATTGACCCAAACCCCTATGCTTAATTAATATTTGACAAAGGAAGCAAGAATATAGAATGGATTCAAGACAGTCTCTTCAATAAATGGTGTTGGGAAAATTGGACAGGTACATGGAAAAAAATGAAATTAGACCACCAACTTACACCATACACAAAAATAAACTCAAAATGGATAAAGGACTTAAACATAAGACGGGACATCATAAAAATGCTAGAGAAATCAACAGGCAGCAACATCTCAGGCATATGCTGAAGCAATTTCTTCACCGATACAGCTCCTAGGGCAATGGAAACTAAATGGGACTACATCAAAATAAGAAGCTTCTGCACAGCAAATAAACCATCAGCAAAACAAGAAGAAAGCCCACTGCATGGGAGAACATAGTTGCCAATGTTATCACTAATATGGGTTTAATGTCCAACATTTACAGGGAACTCATACAACTTAACAAAAGGAAGATAAAAAGTGGGCAACGGACCTAAATAGATACTTTTTGGAAGGAGACATAAGGAAGGCCAAGAGACATATGAAAACATGCTCAAAGTCACTAATCATCCGAGAGATGCATATCAAAACGACAATGCAGTACCATCTCACACATGTCAGAATGGCTATCATCACAAATCAACAAATGACAAGTGTTGGCGAGGATGGGGAGAAAAAGGAACCCTTGTGCACCGCTGGTGGCAATGCAGACCGGTGTAGCCACTGTGGAGAACAGTATAGAGTTTCCTCAAAAAACTAAAAATGGAACTCCCATTTGACCCAGTGATCCCACTTCTAGGAATATATCCCAAGGAACTAGAAACACCAATCAGGATGTATGTACCCCTACGTTCTTAGTGGCACAATTCACCATAGCTAAGATTTGGAAATAGCCTAAGTGCCCATCAGCAGATTAGTGGATTAGAAAACTGTGGTATATCTACACAATAGAATATTATGCTGAGGTAAAAAAGAAGGAATTCTTACCATTTGCAACAGCATGGATGGAACTGGAGAGCACTATGCTATGTGAAATAAGCCCGTCAGAGAAAGATAAATAGCACATGATCTCACTCATTTATGGAATATAATGAACAACATAAACTGATGAACAAAAACAGATCCAGAGACAGAGAAGCATGGATCAGACTGTCAAACCTCAGAGGGAAAGTAGGGGAGGGTGGGGGTAAGGGGGAGAGATCAACCAAAGGACTTTTATGCATGCATATAAGCCTAACCAATGGACACAGACAACAGGGGGGTGAGGGCATGAGTGGGGGGTTTGGGGGGGCAATGGGGCAATAAGGACACTTAAGTAATAAATACCTTAATCAATAAAAAAAAAAAAAAAGAAAAATCACAATTGCATTTTTTTTTTTTTTTTTTACCAATTAAAACTACCCAGAATATACATTTTTTTAAAGGGGAAAAAAAAATCCTATAGAACTGAATTCTGAAAAGACATTATGATTTAAATACTATGACAAAATAGATAATTCCTTATAAAATTAATTCATTGCACAAAGCTGCCAGACACTTCCATACGCATAACCATTGCAGAGTGCAAATGAACACAGTTCAACATTACACACTTAGCTGAAGTGGCTGTGCCTCCACTTAAGAAACTCTCACATTTCTGGCACAAAAAGTTGGGCTGTTTTAACTTTTACCAGGAAACAAACTTCACAGTCCATTTACTCTCTTTCTGGTCATTCCTATTAAAAAAAGGAAGAAGAAAAAAGAATAGGAAGTAACATCCTTCTGCTGTCATAGCCTCAAGGAGTCAGCCTCGCCTCTGCTTGAGGAAATCCACTCCTCTCAATTCTTCGGGCAGGTATTCCTGGTCCACAGGCTCATGTACATGGGGTTGTATTTGCAGCCCTTGCCATAGCCCAGGTCCTTCATGAGTCAGGTCGGCGCATTCCTCAGGTGCAGCAGGACAGGGGCAGAGGCCCCTAGTGGTTCCGCAGGCAGGCTTTGACGTTGTTGTAGGCACTGTACACCTCAATAGACTTTGGGGCTCTGGCAAAATAGACCACACACTGGGCCAGAAGCACCTCACATTCGGGCATGCCTATGAAGTGACAGCCCTGGTAGGCGGCCACTGCTTGTGGTAATGCGGATGGGTCTGCCAGACCTATGTCTTCACTGGCAAACCTCACCAGCCTCCTTGCCACATACAGCGGGTCCTCTCCTCCTTCCAGCATGCGTGCCAGCCAGTAGAGGGAGGTGCTTGGGTCTGAGCCCGCATCAACTTATGAAGAGCGGAGATGCAGTTGTAGGCTCTTCTGCTCAGTCATATAACATGTGAGACTTCTGGAGGCCTCCCTTCACATCATTCTCAGTGATCAGAGCTCTACTGGGAGAATAGGCTTGCCCACTCTTCTTACAAAACATCTTCCTGGAGCTTAACCTGGCCAGCACCGCCAGCTGCAGTCCATTCAGTCCAATTCGGACTCCCCAGCAAAGTTAACTGGGGTCGCTACACCAGCTGCAGCGCGAACCTCTCCACCCCCACAGGGCCTGGGGCTTGGGGCCGCGGCCCACACCCACCTGAGCTGCTCCACCTGAGGCCAGTGCTAGGAGGCACCTTGGAGTGCCTGCAGGTCTTTCTTTATTTTTAAAAGACTGCCCAGCACACACACCAAGCCCCCAGCGCCGGCCCGGCCTGGGCGAGGGGCCACCTGTGGTTTGAAGGCCGGTCACGCCCCCGATCGTGGCAGGGGTCCCCTCTGGGGCGCTGGGCAGGCCTGGGTGAGGGGCCACCAGCAGTTTGAAGGTCGGCCATGCCCCCGATCCAGGCATGGTCCCCTCATGGTGACTGGTCATCTGGTCGTTTAGGTTGTGATGCCTCTTGGCCTTTTATTATTATGATAATTGTGTAGTCTGATTTGTCTTCATCACTTTTATAAGGCATTCCAGACCTAGTTCCCAAATTCTGGAACCCTATTTGGTTCCAGTTGTAGCCCATGCACTGGGTACTGTAATCTGAATCTAATGACTGGTCAACGAAACACACAAAAGGAAATCTATTTAAAGGGCAGGGGATCATAAGCAATAAAGTACCTTATAACAAACCACTCCATCCCACTTGTAGGGAGGGGATTCTTAACACAACAGGAGCTGATGAGGCACAATGTTTGAAACTAGACCCATGGTTTGTGAGAAAAGCAGTTTTAGCATTGACAACATCACAGAAAAGATCATGCAGAAACAAATGAAGGGAAAGAATTCTAAAACTAAAATCTGACTCAGTAAACTACATATCTGAGAGGATGTCATACAGCACGTGCTTAAAGAAAAGGCTGACAAATGTTCACTTTAGATAAATTATGAATGATTTGGTGATAAACCAGCAGAAATTAATTGTTTTAGTCCAAGGGGAACTAACAGGATACAGTTATGGAAAGCTATGTTTGCAAAATTATTTCTCAAAGTAAGAAAAAAAATCCAAGCTTGAAACTGAAATTTCATCCCTAGAATAGAGGTAGATCTTATTCCAACAGCGTCTGGAACTGTGTTCTCCAGGGAGAAATTCTGTAACAGTGATGCACAAGCTTTTGATCACAAGACCGCTTTACATACTTAAAATCAGAGGCCCTCAAACAGCTTTTGTCTGAGTTACATCTAATGTTTATGTCAGCAATTAAAACAATTTTAAATGTTGATTAACTCATTTAAAAATAATGAATGCATTGTTTGTTAATATTAAAAACATTTAAATGAAAAAACTATTTTCTAAAACAAAACTAATGATTTTTGCAAGCCTCATTAAATGGCTAGCTCTGGAAGACAGCTGGACCTGCCTACGTCTGGCTTTCAGTCTGCTGACACGTCTGTCTTTGGCTGAAGTACATGAAGAAAATCTGGTTTCACACATATGTAGATGGAAAAGGCAGACATGTTTTAAAATAGCCTTTTCAGATAATTGTGGACATTCTTTAATATGACACTAAAATTAAACAAGTGATAGTTTCTTAAAGGTTATTTGCAACAGAGTCTGAAATCACAGCAATGAGTTCTGTTATACTAAAACCCACTGGTCTATTGGTCTATCTTGTACTTTGAATAGATCTTTTTACCCATGTGTGATTTTTTAGCACTATATGCATTTGGTAATTTGGAAAATATTGGTTCACTGAACTGTACAGATCTTCCAAATGTTGAAGCATTTTGTCATGCAATTATAAAAAGAAATCCCATTAATAAAAACAACCAAAATGTCTTCTGGGTTAGGAGCTGTGAAACTCAAATGGCTAAGTTATCCAAGACTCAAATTTTCACCTGAGAAGCTTATTTTATCATTGTTAATAAATACTGTCAGTTGTTTTCCTGAAATTATAGACTCACTCTATTCATTTTTGAGAAAATGTCCACCAAATACCCAGCAATGATGGTGTTCCCCTAAGAAAGGCTAGTTTACTCCCTGCACAGTCACACAAGTGCTGTCCCTTGAAACAGTGTCGTGCTTTAGGATGCACGCATCTGTGTGTGTTCTCACTGCCAGGGATGGGAGAGAATGTGGTGCAGATAGGTACCACTGCCTGGATTGTGCTAAGGTGACCACAGTTTTGCTCACAATACTTTTGCCCCATTAACGTAAATACCGACAAAGTGAAAAGGGCAAATAATGTCTTAATATTATTACAAAAATAACTTGGACTTTGTGGATCCCTGAAAAGGTCTCAGGGAGGGATCCGTGGACCACACTCTGATTACCAGTGTTCCAGAGTGACACCCAGAATGCAGCTGGGACCCCTCCCAGTCTAATTGCTAGGATTATAGGTAGCTACAATGGAAAATCAACCTTCAATTTAAATGTCACTCAACATTACATATTTTTAAACCTGCAAACCTGATGGATTTGACAAATTCCACTGTCAAATTCTGGCCCCCAGAGAGTATGACCTGCCAGGTTTCTTGTACAGCCAACACCGGCCTACTTACTCCGTGCTGCAGTGGGATGGTTGGCACACAGCCCTCCCCGCCGCTTCCACCTGCCCTCAGTGGGCCAGGATCCCGAATGTCCACGTCGGGCACCTGCATGGTTATGTACTGGGCCAGGCTCTGCACACAGCTGCTGCAGTGCTCCAGTGCCTGCTGCTTGGACTCTCCACTGAACTGTACCCGGAACATGCGACTCTTATTCTGTTTGACAAATAGAAAGTTATTCTAAGTGACCCTTGTCATATCATTGTACTTTTATTTACTGCAGGGTCTTCTAGTGAGTGCTTCCCTTTGCTCAGAGGAAAAGAGGTACAGACAAGGGAGCATTCACCCTAGATTGTTGATGTGGGTATAGAAAAGCTAATAACCAGTTTTCTTCCCACTTTTGGGAGCTGTTCCTCTTACTAAAATTCATTTCCTTCAAGGAACAGATATTAGTGAAAATGGAAAAGCCCATCTTATACAGACCAGGAAGATGACATACTGACTGCAGTAAAAGATCAATATCTTGTCTTACTTTGGAATAAAGATTAGATAGCTTTTAATTCCTGAAGTAAAAATCAGTGAAGATAATACATCATGTTCCTGCCTCAACAAAATTTTTTTAAAAACTGAGTATATAAAAGAGCAAACCAGGTAGATGACAGGTTAAACAAGCCAATGAATTTGAAAAACAAGACTGGGGAATGGGACAGTCAGGCTGATGCTAAAAGCTAATGTGTGCCATGTTAGTAATCTGTAATATCCTTTATCTTTACAGAGGCCATGTTACGTATCCTCAAACTACACAGAATTACATATTGCCTTTAATCTGCTGTATGACTTACATCCCTTGGCAAATAAGCAAATTTGGGAGAGATGCAATTAACATTTTTTTAATCTGACAACTACATCAACTTTATTTGATTGTGAGCTAAAAAATTAAATTATAACAACAACAACCACAAAAACCCATTATTTTAAGAGAAGTAGTTTCCTCTTTTCTCGTCTAATAATAGAGGCCTGGTGCACGAAATTCGTGCACTGGGGGATAAGGGAGTGTCCCTCAGCCCAGCTTGCACCCTATCCAATCTGGGACCCCTCGGGGGATGTCCGACTGCCGGTGTAGGCCTGATCCCAGGGACCGGGCCTACACTGGCAGTCGGACATCCCTCTCACAATCCGGGACTGCTGGCTCCCAACCACTCACCTGCCTTCCAGCCTGACCACCCCCTAACCACTCCCCCACCAGCCTGATCGACACCTAACTGCTTCCCTGCTGGCCCGATTGCCTCCAACTGCCCTCCCCTGCCGGCCTGGTCCCCCCCAACTGCCCTCCCCTGCCACCTGGTCCCCCCCAACTGCCCTCCCCTGCAGGCCTGGTCCCTGCCAAACTGCACTCCCCTGCAGGCCTGGTAACCCCTAACTGCCCTCCCCTGCTGGCCATCTTTTGGCGGCTATCTTTGACCACATGGGGCGGCCATCTTGTGCAAGGGCGTGAGGGTCAATTTGCATATTCCCTCTTTATTATATAGGATCCTGACCAGTTTAGAGAAGTCAACTTACATAAAAGTCACCCCAAATGGGATTGTCTGCATTGTGTACTTTTATTCAGTTTCTTCTGGGAAGAAATTCAGATGCTAACTTAGCGACAACAGTTTCCATTTATTAAATCCATAAATCACACTGCTAACTGGAAAATGTAACCACAATCAAGCAAATTCTGTAAATTCCTATAAGCAAAAATTCCTTGATTCTCCACTTCACAATCCCACTATTTAAATGTTTAGGTGAAGCCATGAAGCAAAGCCCGGTATTTAGGTTACAGAAAACTCGTGGCATGGTCAGGAGTCACATTCAGAATAGACCTGCAACCCCTTTACTGCCATTGTTGGGTTCTCTTCATTTTTTAATTCATTTAATTTCTCTCTTAAGTAGAAAAGTAATCTGTTACTGTTACCCCCTCTAACAATGAAAAAATACAAAAAAGAAACATCCTATCTAATAAAAGAGTAATACGCAAATTGACCATACCTCTGCTACACCCACAAGCCATGCCCACCAGCCAATCAGGAGCGAGTATGCAATATTAACCCAACCAAGATGGCTGCGGCCACGGAAAGAGCAGGAGGCTTGGGTTTCCCTGGCGATGGAGGAAGCCAAACTTCCACAGCCCTGCCCTGCCTTGGCCTCCGCTCCAGGCTACAAAGTTTCAATTGTAGAAGGTAAATAAATCCCAGATACCAGGGCCTCTGCTTGGATCACCGCGGGGCATGGCTGGCCAGCAAACCACCACAGGCCCCTCACCCAGGCTGCCCCATGCCCCAAGGGAACCCCCACCCTGAACCAGGACACCCTTCAGGGCAAACTAGCTAGGCCCCACCCATGCACCAGGCCTCTATCCTATCTAATAAAAGAATAATATGCAAATTGACCATCAAGCCAACACACAAGATGGCTGCCCCATGTGGTCAAAGATTACTTCCCCCATGTGGACACAAGATGGCCACCACAAGATGGCCAACAGGGGAGGGCAGTTGGGAGGGAACAGGTCTGCAAGGGAGGGCAGTTGTGGGTGATCAGACCAGCTGGGGAGGGCAGTTGGGAGGGACCAGGCCTGCAAGGGAGGACAGTTGGGGGTGATCAAGCCTGCAGGGAGGGCAGTTAGGGGTGACCAGGCTGGCAGAGGAGGAAAGTTGGGGGCAACCGGGCCTGCAGGGAAGGGCAGTTGGGGGGACCCAGGCCTGCAGGGTAGAGCAGATGGGGGGGACCAGGACTGCAGGGGAGGGCAGTTAGGAGTGACCAGGCCTGCAAGGGAGGGCAGTTAGGGGCAAACAGGCTGGCAGGGGAGCAGTTAGGCATCAATCAGGCTGGCAGGGGAGTGGTTAGGGGGTGATCAGGCTGGCAGGCAGAAGCAGTTAGGGGCAATCAGGAAGGCAGGCAGGCGAGCAGTTGGGAGCCAGCAGTCCTGGATTGTGAGAGGGATGTCCGACTGCCCGTTTAGGCCCAATCCTACCTGGAGGGGTCCCAGATTGGAGAGGGTGCAGGCTGGGCTGAGGGACACACCCCCCTGTGCACAAATTTCGTGCACTGGGCCTCTAGTTCTAATATATTCTAAGTGACCCTTACCATATTACTTTTATTTACTGCAGGGTCTTCTAGTGAGTGCTTCCCTTTGCTTAGAGGGAAAGAGGTATGTATGGCTAAGGGAGCATTCACCCTAGATTATATTAGGGTATAATATATTAGAACATATACACACACTCATGTATATATATATATACCAGAGGCCCAGTGCACGGAATTCGTGCACTCTGGGGCGCAGGGGTCCCTCAGCCCAGCCTGTGCCCTCTCACAGTCAGGGAGCACTCAGGGGATGTCTGACTGGTATCAGGCCTAAGCTGTCAGTCGGACATCCTTAGCGCTGCCGCAGAGGCAGACCACTGTGTGCGCCAGCCATCAGTTCGGCTTGTGGCTGAGCCACTGACCACCAGGTTGGCCAGCTGGGGAGGAACCGCGGGAGGGCTCCAGGGCATGTCTGGCCCATCTCATTCAGTCCCGATCAGCCAGACCCCAGCAGCAAGCTAACCTACAGGTCGGAGTGCCTGCACCCTGGTGGTCAGTGCATGTCATAGCAAGCAGTTGAGTGGCCTTAGCATATCATTAGCATATTACACTTTGATTGGTTGAACAGCCAACTGGACGACTGGACACTTAGCATATTAGGCTTTTATTATATAGGATATATATATGTGTGTGTGTATACTATATATTACACACAATATACTGTATATAGGTCATATATATAACATTTTACACTACTCTTTTGTAACCTAATTATTTCACAATAAGTATAAAAATAGAAGTATACTAGTACTTCATTACTTTTAATGGCTAAAGAGTATTGCTTTAACTGACCTGCTATTGACATTTTATTTCCTGCCTTTTTCCATATTATAAAATACAAGCTTTGATAAGCACTTTACACACACATCTTTGTACATAAACACCTAATGAAAGGATCCGTGCATTTGGGTGCCTTGTGCCAAATTGCATGGAGCAAGACAGTACCAGTTACCCTCCCGCCCCTAGAGTCCTTATGCCCATTTCCCTGCACTCTGCAACACCAGAGGTTAGTATTCCTTTTAATTTTTTTAACCTATTAGATTAACATAGATTTTTATCTTGTTTACATTCAATTAGATGTTTCCAGCTCACTCTGGTTTAGACTCTCTGTGAAGACATCTATATGAAGTACTTTATATTAGCAATTTGTATTATGATTCTGTAATTACATAACCTTTTGAGAAACAATAACATTAAACATTATAACTCATAACTAGATCAAAAACTGTAAGAAACAGACAATTATTAAGTATATAAATGGCAAAAACTTCAGACCAATTGTATTAGTCTAGTGGTGTCTCCATGTGGTGTACATACAAAGGGGTTTGGAGAGTCAGGGTTTCTCTGGATGGAGTTCCAGGGAATGAGAGGGAGGCTGAATGTCTGATAGCCTGACTGAAGCCTCAGCATGTTTCCTTCTGTAAAATTCTCAGGTAGAATTCGAGTTTATCATCTGCAGCCATAAGCACCATTTAAGGCACGAGGACCCAAGGTAAACCAAGGTACATCAGGAAAAATATGAAAATGTGTTACATCTCCACCACATCCTCAATACTATGGGGTAGTACAATGAAAAAACCTGCCGCTGGGTTAACAAAAAGAATTTCTAGGTTGAAAATCTTTTTTTTTTTTTTTTTGCTTTTATTTATTTATTTATTTATTTATTTATTTATTTATTTTAATTTAAATAAATCTTTATTCAGATTATTACAATTATTTCTCCTTTTTCCCCCCATAGCTCCCCTCCACCCAGTTCCCACCCCACTTTCTGCCCTTACCTCCCCCCCACTGTCCTCATCCATAGGTGTATGATTTTTGTCCAGTCTCTTCATGAACCCCCCATACCCCTTTCCCCCTGAGAATTATCAGTCCACTCCCTTTCTATGCCCCTGATTCTATTATATTCACCAGATTATTCTGTTCCTCAGGTTTTTAATTCACTTGATTTTTAGGTTCACTTGTTGATAGATATGTATTTGTTGTTCATAATTTTTCTCTTTACTTTTTTCTTCTTCCTCTTCTTTAAGAATACCTTTCAGCATTTCATATAATACTGGTTTGGTGGTGATGAACTCCTTTAGCTTTTTCTTATCTGTGAAGCTCTTTATCTGACCTTCAATTCTGAATGATAGCTTTGCTGGGTAGAGTAATCTTGGTTGTATGTTCTTGCTATTCATTACATTGAAAATTTCTTGCCACTCCCGTCTGGCCTGCATAGTTTCTGTTGAGAAATCAGCTGACAGTCGTATGGGTGCTCCCTTGTAGGTAACTAACTGTTTTTCTCTTGCTGCTTTTAAGATTCTCTCTTTGTCTTTTGCTCTTGGCATTTTAATTATGATGTGTCTTGGTGTGGTCCTCTTTGGATTCCTTTTGTTTGGGGTTCTGTGCGTTTCCTGGACTTGTAAGTCTATTTCTTTCACCAGGTGGGGGAAGTTTTCGGTCATTATTTCTTCAAATAGGTTTTCAGTATCTTGCTCTCTTTCTTCTTCTGGCACCCCCATAATTCTGATGTTGGTATGCTTGAAGTTGTTCCAGAGTCTTCTTACACTATCTTCTGCCGGGAACCAATCATTCTACCACTAATAGAAAGATGTGGCCAGGAAACTGGGAAGGCTGGTCAACAACCTAAAATGTTTTAATCACTCACTGTTTAGTTGAAACATTGTTAGCTGAAGCAGCCTCCAACTCTGTTTCTCCTATGTGAATTTCTGTTATTGGAATTTCCTGCCTAAAGGTTATGGGTGTATCCCATAGTCTCAATAAAAGGGATTGCAAGGCCAGAGCAAAGGGTAGTCCTTCCACTAGAATTGGGCTCCCGCCTGGCCCCCAATATTTCTAAATTAATACTTTTCCAAGTCTCTTTTCATTTGTGTGTGGCCTTCTCCAGAACCGGAACCCTGAACAGGAACCCTGAACCACGCTGGACATGAAAGGGGTTCCCACATCTGGCGCCCGAACAGGGACTTCTGGAGGAGATGATATTTTTCGCCTAAGAGCGAAGGAAAGGAAAAAATTCACCTAGAAAAAGGTGAGGGAGGTTCACCGCATACAAAGCCCATGGACTAGCTGCAGAGTCGCAATCTGTAACTAGGGTGGGAACATCTTTTTCAGCCAGGCTAATGGGGAAGAATTAGGTTATAAAATAATGTGGTTTCTTATTCAAATTAAAATCTTAATTGGTATTTGGAATTTAAAATCTGTAATAAGAAATGAAACTCCACTGCAAAAACCGCCTCTGGTGTGGAGAAATTCAAAGGTGGCAGGAGAGGGCAAGGCTATCCGCTCTCCTGCAATGAGATTACTTAAGGTTTCATTTAAAAATTATAAAAGAACTCACAGGGAAATGCAAATCTTGGCCAAATTGGGTGCTAGTTATAATTTTGGAAAACGAAAAAGAAAGAAAAAATTTAAGATCTGTCTATCTTTTAAGCATGAAAAGAAATTCGGCCAGATCTGTTGCTGAAACTTCCCCCGAAGTAAGTAGGATGTTGTTATTAATCTAGGAACTGCTAAATGTTTGACTTGCCAGCTTCAAAAGTTCAAAGTGCAAATTAAATTGGGAGAAATTATATAGTTGTGGTAATTAAATCAGATATGGATATATATATATATATATATATATATATATATATATATATATACATATATATATATATATATTTGATCATTTTTTCCATGTTAAAATTTCAAGGCTTTAACAGAGATGATTCTTGGAAAGCTCCAAGGGCCCGGAGTAATACAGGAAATTTGTTCTCTCTTCTCAAAGGAAATATTTTTGAAATTTAACCGATTGATACTTGAAATCGCATGGAAAGCTTTATCAAATAAAAATTAATAACTATATTTTACTTTTAGATGTTATAAAGTTTTTGGCCTTTAAAGTAGGGGACTATCACTACTTGCTCCTGGGAGAGGTGCAAAAAATGTAACTAAGACCTTGTCTATACAAAAAAAAAAAATTGACAGCCAGTTTGAAATTGAATTGCCATGGCCTAGAGCAAAGGATATCCTTACATGATATTATTCTACAATGTCATTCAAAAAAGGAGGGGATAGTGGAAAAATGGCATGTAAGGAAAAATATTCTGTAAGTAAATTACGTCTAGAAAATTTTTACTTTAAAAAATTTTCATTTTCATTTGTAATGCTAGCAGCAAGACACCAATGAAAAACATACATGGTATCAAAATAGGCCAAAGGAAAATCGTCTGGGAAAAAAATAAAAAGGATCCCAAGTAAAATTTATAGAAAAGATTCCTTTATTAACTTTTGGTAGAGAATATGTTTGTATATTTTCAGAAAACAACTCCAAGACCATGTGGATTCCTGCAACAGAGAGGAATTGACAGTAATCCTCCAGCCATGAAGACAAAGAGGAGAAACAGTCTAGAGATGGAAGACGCTGCAGTCAGCAGCTGTGCATCGCTGCAGGTTGCCTGGGACCAAACCGGAGAGGGTCGGACCTGCATTGCCACCATCCAGATATCATTGCTGACGTATACACATAAGGAACTGTTTGACACTGAAACGGACTTAGAACTGTTGGACATTGAAATTGGGACTCAAACATTTTTGTTCTTATGTGTTTATTTCTGGTCTGCAGATAGAAGATTTTTTTTAAGGAAAGAAACGGGGGAGATGCCGGAAACCAATCATTCTACCACTAATAGAAAGATGTGGCCAGGAAACTGGGAAGGCTGGTCAACAACCTAAAATGTTTTAATCACTCACTGTTTAGTTGAAACATTGTTAGCTGAAGCAGCCTCCAACTCTGTTTCTCCTATGTGAATTTCTGTTATTGGAATTTCCTGCCTAAAGGTTATGGGTGTATCCCATAGTCTCAATAAAAGGGATTGCAAGGCCAGAGCAAAGGGTAGTCCTTCCACTAGAGTTGGATTCCTGCCTGGCCCCCAATATTTCTAAATTAATACTTTTCCAAGTCTCTTTTCATTTGTGTGCAGCCTTCTCCAGAACCCGAACCCTGAACAGGAACCCTGAACCACGCGGGACGTGAAAGGGTTCCCACAATCTTCAACTTTTTGGATTTTTTTTTCTTTTTGCTTTTTCGGTTGCGTGTTTTTTGCTTCTTTGTATTTCAATTCTTTGACTTGATTCTTGTGTTCCTCTAGTCTGTTTTTGGGTCTCTGTATAATATTTTTTATTTCAGTCAGTGTATGTTTAATTTCTAGTTGGTCCTTTTACATATCTTCGAGGGTCTCGTTATATTTATCGACCTTTTCTAGGATATTCTTAAAAAGCCTTATAACCGTGTTTTTGAATTCTATATCCAGTCGTTTGTTTTCCTCCATTTCTTTCGTTTGTGATCTGATTCTTTTTTTTTTTTAAATATATTTTATTGATTTTTTACAGAGAGGAAGAGAGCGGGATAGAATGTTAGAAACATCAATGAGAGAGAGACATCGATCAGTTGCCTCCTGCACGCCCCCTACTGGGGATGTGCCCGCAACCCAGGTACATGCCCTTGACCGGAATCGAACCTGGGACCCTTTAGTCTGCAGGCCGACGCTCTATCCTCTGAGCCAAACCAGTTAGGGCTGATCTGATTCTTTGACACCGCATTTTCACTGCTTCCCTGAGTTGGTAAGGTAGATTTGTGTGCTAGGTTTCCACTATGGCCCAGTGGGTCTGCCTCCCCAGTTAACCTGAGGTGGATACTCTTGGTGCACCCCTTTATGGACTGTGTGTACAGCCTTGTTGTAATTAAGTCTTTATTGTTGTTGGTATCACTGGGAAGAATTGACCTCCAGGCCAGTTGGCTGTAAGGATCAGCTGTGTCTATGCTGGGAGAAGTTCGGTGCAGGAGACAGCCTTATAGGATTAGACTTGCCAAATTGCAATAGCCTCTGTGCTCAGCTTGGATGGGGTGGAGTCTCAGTCTTGGCTTCCCGTCAGCCTTGCCCTTGCCCACACGTGCGCGCCTTCAGACCTCTGCCTTCCCGGCTCCCGAGTCTCCGCCCGAGAGTCCAGACTCCCCCCACAAGAGCGTGGGTCCCCAGGGGCTCACCTGGAACTGGGGTTCAGTGCAGTCAGAACTGGGGCTCAGTGCAGTAAGGAGCCTCCGACTCCCTTCCACTAGGGAAAGCCTGTGGCAACCTCCTCAGCCTTGTGCGCACTGGCACGCGCACACTTTCAGTCCTCCGCCTTCCCCAGCTCCCTAGTCTCCGACCGAGAGTCCAGACTCCCCCCGTAAGAGCGTGGGTCCCCAGGGGCTCGCCCGGAACTGGGGTTCAGTGCAGTCAGAACTGGGGTTCAGTGCGGTCGGGGGCTTCCTTCTCCCTTCCGCCAGAGAAAGTCAGCCAGGCTCTCAGCCGCCCTTCCTCTCTGCGCGCACAAAGACCCTTTGCCATACCTCCAATTCTCTGTGAGCTTTTCTCTTTCCTTCTAGTTGTAGAATTTTCACTCAGCCAGCTTTCCTGTGGTTCTGGATGGTGTCCGTTCTGTCTTTTAGTTGTAGTTTTGAAATTGTTGTGAGAGGCAGCAGTTTAGGTGCTTACCTATGCCGCCATCTAGGTTTCTCCTCTAGGTTGAAAATCTTGATGAGATTTCTTTTTATGCCATAATGAAAAGTCAAAAAGTCTTCAATTCAATTGCTGTAAAATGGAAAGTTTTCAATATATAGTAACAGCCATCAACTGCCCCCAAAATAGTCTCAGTTTCTTTCTTTCTTTCTTTTTCTTAGTTAATCTTCATCCAAGGATATTTTTCCCACTTATTTTTAGAGAGAGTGGAAGGGATGGGGAGAGACAGAGAGAAACATCAATGTGAGAGACACACATTGACTGGTTGCCTCCCACATGCGCCCAAGACTGGGGCTGGGGATCGATCCTGCAATGGAGGTAC
This sequence comes from Plecotus auritus, assembly GCF_963455305.1. Taxonomy (NCBI): domain Eukaryota; kingdom Metazoa; phylum Chordata; class Mammalia; order Chiroptera; family Vespertilionidae; genus Plecotus; species Plecotus auritus. The sequence goes on along the minus strand of NC_137770.1, from coordinate 117,641,745 downwards.
ATGCCCTTGACTGGCATCAAACCTGGGACCCTTCAGTCAGCAAGCTGAACAAAATGACTCAGGGCTAGTCTCAGTTTCTATGCTCTAAGGAGATTAGCTCAAAATTACTATATGTTAAGTGGTGACTTACATGTTAAATTGTTCTCACCTTACTTCAAAAACTTCATTTCAAGTTATCACAACTAATAGAAAATCCTCCTTTACACAGACTCCTTAAGGAAACAGAAGTTAAGGATACCAGGTAAGTGCTTGTCTCTTCACACTATCTTCCTGTACTCACAAGAAAGTCAGGTTTCCCCCAAATTCTGACTCTGCGCATGGAGCCTGAAGCCACAGGCCCTACAGCTGACCTTCCACAGTCTCTGTACATGGAAGGCACAGGGCCCAGCTAGCACCACACAGGAGGAGCCACGGAGGCATCAGAGGCCTCAATGGGCTTTTCCCACTGGTTTTAGATTAGTCATTCAGATCTGTAAGTTTTCCATCACCACTAGGGCCACAAATGGAGCAGTTTCCCACTTTGAGTAGTGAATTCCTCTATTGTAGGAAATGGAGGGGAGAGGAGAGAGAAAGGACTTAACCAGAAAAAGGACCTAAGCTTTTCTTTGATCCTTTGCTTTGAAACCAAAGCTAGACTAGAGAAAATCATAAAAAAATTCTTCAGCGATCTAAGTAGGGTGAGAAGTAAAGAGGACAATGGTTTGGGTTTGCTCCTTTGAAACAAAGTCCCTTCAGAAAGGGTTTTATGACCCTGGCAGGTGTGTCTCAGTGGTTAGAACGTTGGCTTGTATACCAAAAGGTCTAGGGTTCAATTCCTGATCAAGGGCATATAACTGGGTTACAGGTTCTTCCTTGCCCTGCCTTGCGGGAGGCAACCTATAATGTGTCTCACATTGATGTTTGTGTTTTTTTCTCTCTGTCTCTCCCCCTCGCTCCCTCCCTTTCACTCTCTCTAAAAATCAATGGAAAAAAGAAAGGAAATTATGTGTCAACTGTTAGCCAATCTGCCAGGACCATTCAGATCAGAATTCCTGGACAAAAGGAAGTACAAATAGGCAGAATTTATACAATCTATTTATTTCAGCCAGAGAGAAAAGAAATACAATCTTTATTATCACAGGATTTATGTTATATTAAATTGCTGTTAAAAGATTGAACATTTTATTTCAAAATACTTCTTTTGTCAATTTAAATAATGTCATTTATTACATAATACCTGGTTAACTAGAGTTACCCAAGGCAAGAAACACCAAAGATACGTTTTGCCAGGTAAGGCAAAAAGAAGAATCTGTTGGTTCAATATTAATATACTAGAGGCCCGGTGCATGAAATTCATGCACGTGAGGGGGGGGGGGTCCCCTCAGCTCAGCCTGCACCCTCTCCAATTCGGGCCCCTTGGGAATGTCCAACTGCTGTCCAACCAGCAGTTGGACATCCCTTTCACAATCTTGGACCGCTGGCTCCTAATTGCTCACCTGCCTGCCTGCCTGGTCACCCCTAACTTCTCCCCTGCCAGCCTGATCACCCCTCACTGCCCCCCTGCCAGCCACATCGCCCCCAACTGCCTCCTACTTGCTGGCTTGGTCACCCCTCACTGTGCCCTGCCCCTGCCAGCCTAATTGCCCCCAACGGCCCTCTGACAGCCTGGTCACCCCTAACTTCCCTCCCCTGCCAGCCTTGTTGCCTCTTACTGCACCCCTGCTGGCCTGGTCACCCTCAACTGCCCCACCCCCTGCCAGCCTGGTCGCCTCTCATGCCCCCCCCGCAAATGGCCTGTTCGCCCCATGCAGCCTGCTTGTTCAGTTGTTTGATCGTCCCTCACTAACCCTCCTGCCGTCCTGGTCGTAGGAAGCCATCTTGTGAGGGCATGAGGGTTAATTTGCATATTACCTCTTTATTATATAAGACTAGAGGCCCGGTGCACAAAATTTGTGCACTCAGGGGTTTCCCTCAGCCTGGCCTGCTCCCTCTCTCAGTCCGGAAGCCCTCGGGGGATCTGACTGATGACTTAGGCTCGCTCCCTGGGGGAAGCAGGCCTAAGCAGGCAGTGAGACATCCTTAGCGCTGCTGCAGAGGTAGGAGAGGCTCCCACCACTGCCACTGTGCTCACCAGCAGTAAGCCTGGCTCAGGGCTTCTGGCTGAGCAGTGCTCCCCCTTTAGGAGAGCACTGACCACCAGGGGGCACCTCCTGTGTTGAACGTCTGCCCCCTGGTCATCAGTGTGCATCACAGTGACCGGTCGTTCCACCGTTTGGTCGATTTGCATATTAGGCTTTTATTATATAGGATTTGCTAATACTTTCATCAGGATTACATATTAAATTTTATTCAAATCTTTTTGACACCTATCAAGATACTATTATTTACTTTGGTTTATTGACTTTATCCTATACTAGGGGAAAATTCATGCACTGGAGGGGGGATTCCCTCAGCCCGGCCTGCCCCATCTCACAGTCCAGGAGCCCTCAGGGGCAGGAGGCAACCCAGCGATCAGGGGAAGGTGATGCCCCATCACACCTCTGCTGCTGCCACTACCAGCAGCGCAAGCCTTGGCCGGCCCTGGTTACCTGAGCCTTGGTTTGGCCCTGGGTGGCTGGGCAGCTGGGCAGCCACCATCCGAGGCTTGCCTGCACATCAGGCCAGCCCTGGGCGGCTGAGCAGCTGACATCTGAGGCTTGCCTGCACCTCAGGCGTCGGCTGGGCAGCTGCCATCCGAAGCTTGTCTGTGCCTCGGGCCAGCCCTGGGTGCCAGGGCAGCTGCCATCCAAGGCTTACCTGCACCTTGGGCCGGCCCTGGGCGGCTGAGGGCTGAGGGTACTGGGAGACTCCTGAGGCAGTCGTCCCAGCGGGGCTGAGGGGACTGGGCGCCGCCATCTTGTGGCATGGGGCACCACCATTTTTGAGGGTGTGGCAGTCAATTAGAATATTCTCTCCTTATTGGCTGTGGGTGCCACCATCTTTGAGCGCATGAGAGTTAATTAGCATATTCCCTCCTTATTGGCTGTGGGAGCCACCATCTTTGAGGGCGGGCAGTCAATTAGCATATTCCCTCTTTATTAGATAGGATAATAAAAGGCTAATATGCAAATTGACTGAACAGCGGAATGACAGGTCACTATGATGCGCACTAACCACCAGGGGGAAGACGCTCAATGCAGGAGCTGCCCCAGCCCACAGGGCTTGACTGATAGCATCAGTGGGGGGCGGGGCCAGTGAGAAGGCGTTGCCAGGCCAGCCAAGGTGGATGCCAGCGGGGGGCCCCCTGATCACCCTGCTGGTTGCCCCACAGATTTGTCCTGATTGCCAGCCAGGCCTAGGGACCCTACCCGTGCAGACTTTTGTGCACCGGGCCTCTAGTAAACTATAACTGAAACAATATCTCCCTTACATGGTAAAGAATATCCAATCAACAGCCAGAAATGTTCTTTATGTCTAAATGTGTCTGCCCATTCAGGTCAGCAAGATGTCAAGCATGACACTAACCCTATAACTACAGTGTTCTGGAAGGTCTAGGTAATTCAGTAAGGTGAGAAAAGTAATACGCATAAACTACTGAAAATAAAAACCTTATCATTGTAAATTATAATATTACTTTCCTGGAAATTAATAAATTATCAGAGTCAATCAAAGTTTAGTAAGGAAGCTAAATAATATAGAAAAAATCCAATAATAAGCAGCTATAAATATCTCTGGGATAAAGAGTACCACTCATATTACACCAGGCAAACATTTCCTAACCTTAAATATTTAAAAATCTATATATTATATGATATATACATAAATATTATGTAGAACATTATTTAGTTGCACAAATACATAAATATATATTTCTATGTAACATATAATCTATACACATCCATAACATGCAATCTCCCTACAGATAGTATCTAAATACTCTGAAGAGGAAAGTTAGGCAAAAGCAGTAGATAGGCAATTCACAGAAGAGATATGGATAGCTAACAAACACAAAAACATGTTTATTCTCATTAGTTACCAAAGAAATGCAAATTAAAGGAACATGCTCATTTTGGCCTATCAAATTGGAAACAAGTTTTTAAATGTAAACTGTATCACTCTATTGGAAAGGATTTGGACGAACGAGCATTCTTATAGATTGCTACTGCTGTAGAAATTGACAACCTATCTGAAGGGAAAACTTACTAAATAAATGTTGAAATTTCTAGGACTTCTATCTCAAGAACACTGTAAATAAATTCTTATGACAATCAAAACATATTTGTAACAGTGAAAAGTTGAGAATTCAATAATTGAATCATGGTGTATCCAAACAAAAAAATGCTACATAGCCATGAAGAATCATGTTTTCAAAGACTAAAAAAATGACTTGGCATAATACTTCTGATATAAATGTTACATGACAAGAGAGCAGGATACAAAGCACTCTATATGCTATAATCCCAATTTTTTAAGTATCTACATGGCAGACACTGTTCAGTGCCATGAGGCTAGAAAAGCCAAACACTCATTTTGCCATGTGGGATGGCCACATTACATTATTTTTTTTCTAGTCCATGAGACAGAAATAGACATCTCCTAGGGGTTGTGGGAATTAGAGAGCTATATAGGAAAGTTTATGCTTTCCTTATAAAATGAACTGATGAAGTTGGTCTTCCTTGAACAGAAATAAAATAGAGCTGTAGTGCCATTTTGTAAATGTGAGGGAGAGGCCAAGGGAATTGCAAAGATGTTGACCTTGGCACTGTGAAGTTGCTGGGCCAAAGCTAGCTAGCGCTGCCTGTTTCTGGATTTCTTATTTAGTAAAATAATAATAATAATAATAATAATAATAATAATAATAATATTAAACCCCTATTTTGGGGGCCATTATACCTGGATTTTCTGTCACATGCATCTGAATGCTGATATAATACATATGCCTAGTAAAAGCTTCAAGATGTGAATATGATTGTTTCTTAATTAAATTTATTTGGATAATATTGGTTAGTGATAACATTCTAAGTTTCATGTGTACATTTTTAAAATATATCAGTATACTCTACTGTGTGCTCACCACCCGGAGTCTCATCTCCTGTCAGTATATATTTGACCCCCTTTACCTTCTTCATCCTCCCCCAACCTCCCTTTACCTACTGATACAGCTTTTTGTTGTCATTAATGTAATTATTATTTTTGAGTAGTTAAATTATGACTGGATTTTTTTTGCTCTTTATAGTTAGTTAAAATTTAAATAGTAATATATAATCAGGAAAAAATTAAAACTCAAGTATCAGACATATGGCATGGTGTAACTTTAAAAAAAACACACATATACATTCATTCATCATGACACAGTCCTGGGCTGGGAGTCAGAAGATTAATGGGTGGCCCCGTTCTCTGACAGTTGGTTATAATTGTGGCTGTGGCTAAGGTTGAATTCACTTTCCTCCTGTGTAAAAGGGGGACAGGGGTTCATGAATTTTTTGAGTATGTGCTCCAGACCATTTTGGCAATCTGGTGAGGCCAGTGGGCCCCTTCTTAGAACAACGCTTTTAATTGCACAAAATACATAAGATTACAAAGAAAGCCAATTGTACTGAAATGGTTTATTACAATATTAACATACTAATTTTTTGTGTGAACTAATAATACATATGCTTTCTTATTAACATGCTCAATAAAAAGATCTTAGTCCTAGGATGAATAACCACCATAATTCTGAGGTAGTGATGAGCATAAATGACATGTCAGATATCTGAAACAACTATGATGGGATATGAAATATCTGTGATTTCTATTGGTGCAAAAGTCTAATATGACTGGGCTGCTGCCTACATTCATAATTGAAGGAAAAGGTAAATTTCAATTAGAGGTCAGTGGAAATCCATGCAGTTCGTGGATCCCTGTATTCTTTGAGGACCCTTGGAGGACCTGTGTACTACAGGGTGAGCCCTTTCTATTAGATGCTCTTTAAAAAAAAAGAAATATATATATATATATTATTGATTTTTTTACAGAGAGGAAGGAAGAGGGATAGAGAGTTAGAAACATCAATGAGAGAGAAACGTCGATCAGCTGCCTCCTGCACAACCCCTACTGGGGATGTGCCCGCAACCAAGGTACATGCCCTTGACTGGAATCGAACCTGGGACCCTTCAGTCGGCAGGCCGACGCTCTGTACACCGAGCTAAACCAGTTAGGGCTCTATTAGATGCTCTTGAAGACCTCTTCCGACTTTCAGTTTATGAGCCGTTAGAAATTAGGAACTCTCACCTAAATTTCAATATTATCTATTCAGTGAATGTTAACAGATTGTTTTTTTTATAGCTAATTCAGAGAGAAAACAACCCAGGTGATTAGTCCACATGTTTCTTTGGTGAGGATTATTCTTTATGTTTAATAGAGGTAGACAGCAAATAAAAAAATGAATTTAATTTTTAATATTAAAGAGAAAAATGAAAAGATACATTCAGTGAAGCACTGAAAAAAAAACAACTTTTGTTGTTGTTGTTGTTAATCCTTACCTGAGGATATTTTCCCATTACTTTTTACAGAGAGTGGAAGGGAGGAAGGGAGGGAGAGAAAGAGAAACATGGATGTGAAAGAGACACATTGATTGGTTGCCTCCCACACATGCCCCCACCAGGGCAGGATGGAATCTGCAACCCAGGTACATGCCCTGACCAGGAATCAAAACTGCAACCCATCTCTGCCTGACCTGACACTCTAACCACTGAGCCAAAAGTACACAAGTTTTTAACATCTAGTAAGGCAAATGATACATTCCACTTCCCTTCACTTTGTGCTTGGGTGATGGAGCATGGCTGCCTGACTTTCTCAGACAGATCTGTCAGAGCCCTGACTCCTCAGTAACATCTTCTTACTAACTGGCTTCTACCTTTCTACAGTCCTTGTTTCATGTTCTGCTCATGATGCAAACCTTTCTTAAACATGTGTATTATTCCAGTACCATCTCACCTGCAGAGAGAAACTCCCAAACCCCCCATGTGCACATAGAAAATGAGAAGGGTGTGGTCAATTGCTTAAAAACAGTTGGCCACACAGCATCTTGCCTTTATCGTTGTTCCAAACAACAGACAATCCATGCGTCTCACAATCTTCAACCAGTTCTTGCTACCAATGAGTGAAAACCCTGAAACAAAACAATTAACAAAATTAGCAATAAAAGGGAAAGGGACGTGAAGAGTAGCTGTAGTGCAGAAAGCTATTTGGTTATTTATCTATAACTAGAGGCCGGGTGCATGAATTCGTGCACAGGTGTGGTCCCTTGGCCTGGCTGGTGATCAGGGCCTATTGGGGCTGTGGGAGGTTGGCAGGCTGTGGGAGGTTGGCTGTGGGAGTGCACTGACCATCAGGGGGCAGCTCCTGCATTGAGCATCTGCCCCCTGGTGGTCAGTGTGTGTCATAGCGACCGGTCGTTCTGCTGTTTGGTCAATTTGCATATTAGCCTTTTATTATATAGGATAATGTCTTATTATGGGCAAGGCCTCTAATTCAATTTTTTTTTTGGTCGTTAAAGGGAGGGGTAGAATTTTCACTTGAGCCGAAGCTAAAATTGCCCTTAGCTCAAAAATCTGTATACCACTGAAACACATCCTGGTGAGGCTCATTCTGAACCCCCACCCTGTCCTATTATGTGTATAAGTATTGGGAACCATCTTATCTCTTTAGTGAAAGGAACCTTTTTTTTTTTTGAAAGGAACCTTTTGTTATGTTACAATGACTAACTCTATCTCATGAGTTGTTTTTTGGCTTAAAGCCTGTATCCAGTATTCATGTAGCAACTTCAGCTCTTCTGTTCAATATTTACCTGGAATATCTTTTATTTTATTTTCTCTAAATCTTTCTAGATTTTTATGTATTAGATTGGAATAGCCCATGGACACAGACAATAGGCTGGCAAGTCCTGGAAGGGGCGGGTGCAGGGTGGAGGAGATCAATGGGGAAAAAAAAAAAAAAAAAAAAAAAACTAAAACAAAGGGACATCTGTAATATTTTCAACAATAAAGATACATTTTAAATAAGGAAAATACCTTAGTTGAAAAGAGTTTTATGTGAAATAATATAAGTAATTGCTCTACACTGTACTTTATATTCTCAACTCGCAAAGAGATATTAATTGACCCTTTGTTCACTTAATATTAATTGACCCTATGTTCACTGACTGCAGGACTGACTTCCGTCATGCCGACCCAGCACTGGCTGTCACGGGGGCTGTGATCATACCCTCTTTTTCTCTCCAGGCCTGATCGCAGCCCCCTCGGCAGTCACCATGGTGACCGGTGACTGCAGGACTGACTTCTGGTGTTCAGTTGAGCCTTCGGTTGTTTTGGACATGATGGACCCTGGCTCTTTATATACACTGAGTGGCCAGATTATTATGATCTCTGAACGCATAATAATCTGGCCACTCAGTGTATATCCTATATAATAAAAGGCTAATATGCAAATTGTCCCCTCGACCAGGAGTTTCACCAGCAGGCAGGCCGGCCAATCACCCATGTCCCCTCCCCCTGGCCAGGCTGGCCAGACCCCACCCATGCAAGAATTCATGCACCAGGCCTCATATATATACTGAGTGGCCAGATGATTATGTGTTCAGAGATCATAATAATCTGGCCACTCAGTGTATATAGATGTGTGCACAGAGATGGCTTAGTATCCCAACTGCCAGGATGACCTCCTGATACATATGTCCCTGTGCCCCAGTGCTCTTCCTGCACAATCAACATGAATAGTCTCACTTTTTATTTCTTTTCTTAACCTTTCCATATTGAAAAACAAACTATTAAAGATAATAAATGTTTGTGGTCAGACTAGCTATAAATACTCTACTGTTCCTCTAGGATTTGCCAAAAGATGAGTTTACATTCCTAAAAGCCAAGGATTTCCATTATGCTAATTTATTAACTTATCTGACACATCCTAACTACACAGTGAGATTTATCTTCATAAGAATCTTATTGTCAGACTAGAGGCCCTCAGCCGAGCCTGCACCCTCTCCAATCCAGAACCCCTTCGGGGATGTCTGACTGCCAGTTTAGGCCCGATCCAAAACTGGCAGTCGGACATCCCTCTCGCAGTCCAAGACCGCTGGCTCCTAACCACTCACCTGCTTGCCAGCCTGATCAACCCTAACCACCTCTGCCTGCCAGCCTGGTCACCCCTAACCTCTCTGCCTGCCTACCCAATTGCCGCTAACTGTTCCCCTGCTGGCCTGATCCCCCTAACTGCTCTTCCCTGCCAGCCTGGTCGCCCCTAACTACTCTTTCCTGCCAGCCTGATCGCCCCTAACCACCTCTGCCTCATCCCCCGCCATCGTGGCTTTGTCTGGAAGAATACCCAGAAGATGTCTGGTCTAATTAGCATATTACCCTTCTATTAGTATAGATTTCTATAAACAAAAAGTTGAAGCAATTTGTTTTAGATGCTGAGTGTTTAGTTCAATCTGAGAAAAACAAACAAAAAAAGCAAAGGGTAGTAGAGGGCACACAAGTCTCGAAAGCTGGACAACAGTTGGATCCAAACAGAAAGATGAACTTTTTCTGTAGCTTATTAATAAATCAATCAATTTGACTCTAATGATTATGGCAGCTCTTGAACTCCAATTATGTTGTCAGCAGATTTCCTCAGTTAATCAGTCTGTTAAGTTTGAATATGGTTAGCATTTAGTAAAACAAATACACTGACAGAAAACTGATACACTGACAGTATGTAAAGCCTACATGCACACTGCCTTTCTACCAGGTAATGTCAGCCTACCCAACCCAGGGACGGCCGTTGTAGACCTCAAGAAATATCTCAGTCTTGGAAAACAAAAGAAAATGTTGTCCTTTATCCATTGGAACGCTGACAAAATCTCCATTCCTAAATCTGAGTAGGATAAAACTTTCATAGAAATTTATAGCCCAGGTGAACAGTGTAGGGTTAATTCCTTGACATTTTCATTAGAAAGAAGAGTCAATTGTAAAGTGTTGACTCTAAGAGTTTCATCATCAATAGTTGGTTTTCCTCTTTTTTAAAAATAATTTTATAAAATATATTTTTATTGATTTCAGAGAGGAAGGGAGAACGAGAGAGAGAGAGAAACATCAATGATGAGAAAGAATCATTGATTGGCTGCCTCCTGCATGCCCCGTACTAGGGATCAAGCCCACAACCCAGGCATGTGCCCTTGACCGGAATCAAACCCAGGACTCTTCAGTCTACAGACCCATGCTCTATCCACTGAGCCAAATCAGCTGGGGTAACTTCTTCTTTTTAATACAAAATGAAATTAGGCAAACTATTTGTGGTTTCTTCTTAAAACTCTCTTGGAATTAGCAAAGAGAGATTTCGTCATCCTATATAATAAAAGCCTAATATGCTAAGTGTCCAGTCATGCATTCAACCAATCAAAGTGTAATATGCTAATGACATGCTAAGGCCACTCTACCGCTCGCTATGACGTGCACTGATCACCAGGGGGCAGACAGTCGACCGGTTGTCCAGTCGCTATGACATGCACTGACCACCAGGGGGCAGATGCTCCAACCAGTAGGTTAGCTTGCTGCTAGGGTCTGGCTGATTGGGATTGGGTGAGATGGGCTGGACATGCCCTGGAGCCCTCCTGCAGTCCCTCCCCGGCTGGCCAACCTCCCACATCCCTCCCTGGCCCTGAACATGCACCGGTGGGGTCTGTCAGCCTGGTCTGCACCCTCTCACAAACTGGGACCCCTCACGGGATGTCAGAAAGCCGATTTTAGATCGATCCTGTAGTTCAGGCCAAGGGACCCCCACTGGTGCACAAATTCGTGCACCGGGTCTCTAGTTATTATATAAAAAAAACCCTGTAGATCTAGTTTAAAACAGTAGTACATGGGGAATTGGCACTCAGACACCTTGCTGGTGTTAGTTGAAATGGTACAGCTCTTATGGAGGGCAATTTGGCAATATCAAATGTACAAATGCATTTATTCTTTAGTGCAGCAACCCCAATACTGGGAATTCATTTCATAGATCAACCTGTACATGTATGAAATGATGCATGGACTAAGTTAAGTATTCTGTATTTTTGATGGTAGAAGACTGAAAACTTAAGTATGCATCAATAGTGGACTGGTTAAATAAAGTATGGTACTCTATACAGTGGAATACTACAAAACTGTAAAAAAATATGGATGCAGTATATCAGCGCTGTCCAGTAGAAAATTGAGTCACATATGTAATTTAAAATTTTCTAGTAGACACATATTAAAAACAAAAAGAAACTGATAAAATTTCAGTATTTTAGGAATCCACAGGCAGCAAAATCTCAGACATATGCTGAAAGAACTTCTTCACTGATACTGCCCCTAGGGCAATGGAAGCCAAAGAGAAAATAAGCAAATGGGACTACATCAAAATAAAAAGCTTTTTCACAGCAAAAGAAACCATCAACAAAACAACAAGAAACCCCACTGTATGGGAGAAAATATTTGCAAATGTTATCACTGATAAAGGTTTAATCTCCAACATCTACAGACAGCTTATACAACTTAATAAAAGGAAGATAAATGATCCAATAAAAAAATGGGCAACGGACCTAAATAGAATATTTTCAAAAGAAGACAGAAGGAAGGCCAAGAGACACATGAAAACATGCTCAAAGTCACTAATTATCCAAGAGATGCAAATCAAAACAACAATGCGATACCATCTCACACCTGTCAGAATGGCTATCATCAACAAATCAACAAACGACAAGTGTTGGCGAGGATGGAGAGAAAAAGGAACCCTCGTGCACTGCTGGTGGGAATGCAGACTGGTGCAGCCACTGTGGAGAACAGTATGGAGTTTCCTCAAAAAACTGAAAATGGAACTCCCATTTGACCCAGTAATCCCACTCCTGGGAATATATCCTAAGAAACCAGAAACACCAATCAGAAAGGATATATGCACCCCTATGTTCATAGCAGCACAATTTACAATAGCTAAGATTTGGAAACAGCCTAGGTGCCCATCACCAGATGAGTGGATCCGAAAACTATGGTACATCTACACAATGGAATACTATGCTGCCATAAAAAAGAAGGAATTCTTACCATTTGTAGGAACCTGGATGGAATTGGAGAACATTATGCTAAGTGAAATAAGCCAGTCAATGAAAGAAAAATACAACATGATCTCACTCATTTGTGGATAATGAAAAACATTATAAACTGATGAACAAAAAGATAGATACAGAGGCAGTAAAGCATCAAACAGACTCAAATTACAGCGGGAAGGTTAGGGAGAGGTGGGGGAAATAAGAGATCAACCGAAGGACTTATATGCATGCATATAAGAGTAACCAACGGATGTAAAACATTGGGGGGTGCGGGCATGTATGGGAGTGGGGTGGGGGTGGGGCAATGGTAAGATATGTACATATATAATACCTTAATAAAAAATAAAAATTAAAAAAATTTCAATATTTCATTTAATTTAATGGATAAAACATTATTTCAACATGTAAACAATGTAAAATATTATTAATAAAATATTTAATGTAAACTAAGTCTATGAAATATGATGCACATTTTAAACTCACACCATATCTCAATTCAGACACTGTATTTTCCATGGTTAAATTGAAATGTGTTGTAAAAAACCATAACATTGAGTTTAATGGGAATATACAGTATTTTATACTGCTTCCATTTTTAAATCAAAATTTAAATTAAATAAAATTTAAAATTCTGTCTTTTCTTTTTTTTTGTTTATTTTTTTAAAAAATAATTCTTTATTGTTGAAAGTATTACATATGTCCCATTCCACCCCCCCCGCATTGACCCATTCCACCCCAAATGTGCCCCAAGCCCCAGTCCCTCAACTCCTCATTGTCTGTATCCATGGGCCATGCATATATGCATAAAAGGTCCTTGGTTGATTACCTCCCACACACGCACCCTCACCTGCCTTCCCTCCAAGATTCCACACTCTGTTCCTTGCTTCCATGTCTCTGGATCCACTCCGTTCAAAAGTTATTTTGTTAATTACATTCCACATATGAGGGAGATCATGTGATACTTGTCTTTCTCTGACTGACTTATTTCAATTAGCATAATACTCTCCAGGTCCCACCAGGCTGTCTCCAAGGGTAAGAGATTCTTCTTTTTTACTGCTGCATAGTATTCCATGGTATAAATGTACCACAGCTTTTTTATCCACTCATCTACTGATGGGCACTTGGGCTGTTTCCAGATCTTAGCTATTGTAAATTGGGCTACTATGAACATGGGGGTGCATACATTCTTTCTGATTGGCGTTTCGAATTTCTTAGAATATGTTCCTAAAAGTGGGATCACCAGGCCAAATGGCAGTTCCATATTTAATTTTTTGAGGAAGCTCCATACTGCTTTCCATAATGGCTGCATGAGACTGCATTCCCACCAGCAAGGTACTAGGGTTCCCTTTTCTCCACATACTCACCAGCACTTGTCATTTGTTCATTTGTTGATGGTAGCCATTCTGAAAGGTGTGATGTGATACCTAATTGTTGTTTCAATTTGCATCTCTCTGATGATCAGTGACTTTGAGCATTTTTTCATATGTCTTTTGGCCATCTGTATGTCCACTTTGGGGAAGTATCTATTTAGGTCCTTTGCCCATTTTTAAATCGGATTGTCTTCTTTTTGTTAAGTTGTATGAGTTCCTTATATATTTTGGATATTAACTAACCCTTTATCAGATGTATCATTGCCAAACATGTTCTTGCATACAGTGGGCTCCCTTTTTGTTTGTTTTCTTTTGCTGTGCAGAAGCTTTTTATTTCGATGTTGTTTCATTTATTTTCTCCTTAGTTTCCTTTGCCCAAGGAGATATATCCGTAAACATTGCTACAAGAGATGTCTGAGATTTTGCTGCCTATGGTTTCTTCTAGGATTTTTATGGTTTCACAATTTAGAGCATTTTATCTATTTTGAGTTTATTCTTGTGTATGGTGTTAGTTGGTTTAATTTCATTTTTTGCATGTATCTGTTGACTTTTCCCCATACCATTTGTTGAAGAGGCTCTCTTAACTCCATTGTATGCTCTTGCCTCCTTTGTCAAATATTAATTGAGAGTAATGGTTATGGTCAATTTCTGGGGTCTTTGTTCCATTCCATTGATCTATATGCCAGCTCTTGTGCCAGTACCAGGCTGTTTTGATTATCGTGGCTTTGTAGTATAACTTGAAATCTGGTACTGTTCTTTGTTCTTCTTTCTCAAGATTGTTGCAGCTATTCAGGGTCTTTATTGATTCCATATACATTTTTGGAGTATTTGTTCTAGACCTGTGAAATATGCTGTTGGTATTTTAATAGGGATTGCATTGAATCTGTAGATTGCTTTAGGTAGGATGGACATTTTAATGATGTTGAGTCTACCAATCCATGAATATGGTATATTCTTCTACTTGTTTACATATTCTTCTATCTCTTTTCTCAACATACTGTACTTTGACGAGTACAGGGCGTTTGCCTCCTTGGTTAAGTTTATTCCTAAGTTATCTTAATGTTTTTGTTGTAATGGTAAATGAGATTGTTTAGTTTCTCTTTCTTAGAATCCATTATTGGTGTATAAAAAAGCCATCGATTTTTGGGTTTTGAGTTTGTATCCTGTTACATTGCCAAATTCATTTATTAAATCTAGTAGTTTTATGTTGGAGTATTTAGAGTAAGCATGTCAAATTCACGGCCCACAGGCTGCGTGTGCCCACAATGAATATTTTTGCGGCTCAGCAAAAGAAACGTTTTAATAAAAATTTTGTAACTTAATTTTTACAATAACCTGTTATACATAATTATTAATAATGAACTACAATGTACACTAATGACTGATTACTATAATCGTGTTGCATTCATTTCCCTTACACGCCTTAGGTGCAGGCGCACCATTTCTCTCCACTAATACTAGCAGCGAATCTTTTAGCAGCCAATTGCCACATCATTAGTCTTGGACTGACTTGTTTGGTGTTCACAACAGGAAATATTTTGCTTTTGGAGAATAAGAAAAATAGGTTTATTTGCATTACACTTATTAATTTGTGCAGTTATTCAGTGTCTGATAAGCTAATGTTCAAGATAAAATATTAATTTTTATTAAAATGTTCTATTATTTTATGTTAATGATTACTCATTTATTTCAGCCCTTTGTATTCAGCATGTCTCTATCGAAATAAACCTACATTTCTATGAAAATTGAAGCTTTTGTTTTTTTGCGGCCCACATAAACTTAAACCTTGTTCATGTGGCCTGTGTTAGCCTTTGAGTTTGACATGCTTGCTTTAGTGTTTTCTATGTACAATATCATGTCATCTGCGAATAATGAGAATTTTACTTCCCCCTTTCCAATTTGGATGCCTTTTATTTCTTTTTCTTGTCTTATTGCTACTTCCAGCACCATGTTGAATAAGAGTGGTGAAAGAGGGCATCCCTGTCTTGTTCCTGTTCTTAGGAGAAATGGTTTTAGTTTTTGCCCATTGAGTATGATGTTTGCTGTGGTTTTGTCATATGTGGCCTTTATCACATTGAGATATGCTCTCTCTATTCTCAATTTGCTGATAGTTTTTATCACAAATGGGTGTTGAATTTTGTTGAATGCTTTTTCTGTGTCTATTGATATGATCATGTGATTTTTGTCTTTCAATTTGTTTATGTGATTTATTACATTTAATGTTTTGCAAATATTGTACCACCCATGCATCCCTGGAATAAATCACACATGGTCATGGGGTATGATCTTAATATATTGCTGGATCTGATTTGCTGATATTTTGTTGAGGATTTGAGCATCTATGTTCATCAGGGATAGTGGCCTATAAGTCTCTTTCTTTGTACTGTTTTATCAGGTTTTGGAATTAGGATAATGTTGGCCTCAGAAAAAGAGCTTGGAAGAGTTCCTTCCTCTTGGATTTTTTTTGGTACAGTTTGAGGAGTATAGGAATTACTAGGTATACCAGTTAATAATGGATTTTGTAATCAAAGAAGACACGACAATGTCAAGAGAAACATCAAAAGTGCTTTATTCAAAGTAATGTCCATCACTAGCTACACATTTCCCCCATCTTTCAGGTAATTTGTGGATACCGTCCCAATAGAACTTTTCTTGTTTTTTGTTTTTTTTTAAAATATATTTTATTGATATTTTACAGAGAGGAAGGGAGAGGGATAGAGAGCTAGAAACATCGATGATAGAGAAACATCGATCAGCTGCCTCCTGCACACCTCCCACTGGGGATGTGCCCACAACCAAGGTACACGCCCTTGACCGAAATCGAACCCGGGACCCTTCAGTCCGCAGGCCGACGCTCTATCCACTGAGCCAAACCGGTTTCGGCGAACTTTTCTTGTTTTGAGGCAGACCATTCAGAGACTCAATTTTCCACTTCTTCATATGTTTTGAAGTGCTGCTCAGAAAGTGCATGTGCAATCGATCAGAACAAGTGGTAATCTGAAGGAGCAAGGTCTGGTAAATACAGTGGGTGGGTTAATACTTCCCAGGCAAGACCTGTTAACGTGTCTTTAACTGGTTTTGAAGTGTGTGGTGGTGCATTATCATGAAGCAAAATTACTTTGCCCATTCTGGTCGTTTTATGGTCAAAGCATGGTTCAAATTGATTATTTGTTGTCGGTAGATCAGTATTAACTGTTTCACCTGGTTTTAGAAGCTCAAAATACACCACACCTTCCTGATTCCACCAAACGCAGAGCATTGTCTTCTTTCCAAAGTGATTTGGCCTTGCAGTCGATGTTAATGGTTGACCTGGATCAAACCATGATTTTGTACATTTGGGATTCTCAAAATAAATCCACTTTTCAACTCCAGTCACAATTTGATGCAAAAAAGACTTTCTTTTGTGCCGTTGAAGCAACATTTTGCTGATGACTTTTCGGTTTTCCATTTGTCTTTCATTCAGTTGATGTGGCACCCATTTTCCTTTAAAATCTTTCCCATTGCTTGTAAACAATCAGAAATTGTTTGCTGAGCAACGTTTAAACTTCTTGCAAGCTGTTTTAGAGTGTGACACTGCCTAAACGGGCAGTCTGACATCATTCAAGGGGTCCCAGATTGGAGAGGGTGCAGGCTGGGCTGAGGGACACACACCCCCATGCACGAATTTCGTGCATTCGGCCTCTAGTGGTTGAGATAAAGCTGAGTTTCAAAAATTGAAAAAGGAAGGGCATTTCAGGAACAAGCTGTACAATGAAATCAATGTGAGAGGAGCATGACATGTTTGCAGAACTACAGGGAGTTCAGTATGGCTCTAGTCTCTTTGTATGAGAGCTGAAGGAAATCACTCATGAAAGTCAGAAGCCATATGATAGAGAGGGAAGTGGGTTTCATCCTGTGGGTGTTTCTGGTGGCAGGGTGGGGGTGGGATGGGGGCGGAGTGACTATGTCAGATTGATTGATTTTGTCTGCTGTTAGATCTCTGTATATTTTTTATTTCAGTCAGTGTATGCTTAATTTCTAGTTGGTCCTTTTTCATATCCTTGAGGGTCTTGCTAAATTTATCGGCCTTTTCTAGAAAATTCTTGAAAAACCTTATAACCGTGGTTTTGAACTCTATATCCAGTTGTTTGCTTTCCTCCATTTCTGTCACTTGTGATCTGTTTCTTTGTCTCCACATTTTGGCTGCTTCCCTTAGTTGACAGAGTGGCTTTGTGTGCTAGGTGTCCTATAGGGCCCAGTGACTCAGACTCCCCAGTTACCTGAGGTGGACACTCTTGGTGCACCCCTTTGTGGGCTGTGTGCACAGTCTTGTTGTAGGTAAGCCTTGATTGTTGTTGGTATCACTGGGAGGAATTGACCTCCAGGCCAATTGGCTGTGAGGATCAGCTGTGTCTACCTGGGAGAACTTTTGTGCTGGAGACACCCTTATGAGACAAGACTTGCAAGAGCCTCTGTGCTCAGCTTGAATTGGGCGGAGTCTCAGGGCAGAGCAGACAGCTTTGGTTTCCCGTCAGCCCTGCCCTAATAGGCCCCTGTGTCTCTGTGTCCCGTGGTAATGGTAATCACTGCAAGCTCCTCTGAGAGAAAGCTGCTCAGCTACCTATGTCTTTTAATTGGGGCATTTAATCCATTTACATTTAAAGTTATTATTGATAGGTAGTTGTTTGTTGCCATTTTTATTATTTACACCTGTGTTCCTTCTTCACTTCTTATTTCTTCTTTTTACAGAAGACCCTTTAGCATTTCTTGCATTGCTGGTTTGATGCTGATAAACTCCCTTAGTCCTTTTTTTGTCTGTGAAGCTCCTGATTTCACCCTCAATTTTGATTGATAGCCTTCCTGGTACGGTATTTTTGGATTCAGACCCTTCCTTTGTATGACTTTGTATATTTCATTCCATTCCCTTCTGGACTGATATGTTTCTGTTGAGAAATCAGTCGCTAGTCTGGTGGGGGATCCTTGGTAGGTAACTTTCTATCTCTCTCTGGCTGCTTTTAAGATTCTTACTTTGTCATTGGTGTTTGCCAATTTAATTATAATGTGCCTTGGTTTCGGTCTTTTGGGGTTCATTTTATTCGGGACTCTGTGAGCTTCTTGGATTTGTTTGAGTTTTTCTTCCCTATATCATGTCATCTGCGAATAATGAGAGTTTTACTTCCTTCTTTCCAATTCGGGTGCCTTTCATGTCTTGTTCTTGTCTTATCACTGTGGCTAGGATTTCCAGGACTATGTTGAATAAGAATGGTAAAAGTGGACATCCCTGCTTGTTCCTGTTCTTAGGGGAAATGGTTTTAGTTTTTGCCCATTGGGTATGATGTTCGCTATTGGTTCATCATATTTGGCCTTTATCATGTTGAGATATGCTCCCTCTATTTCCACTTTGCTGAGTGTTTTTATAAAAAACTAGAGGCCCAGTGCATGAAATTTGTGCATGGGTATGGTTTCTAGCAGCTGCTGGATGCCAGCCAGGGTGCTTCCCTTTCCCCAATTGCCTGCAGCTGCCACTGCTCGCCCAGCCCCTGGTTGAACTCCCAATCGAGGGGACAATTTGCATAATAGGTGATCAGGGGAAGGCGATGCCCCCATCACACTTCTGCTGCTGCCATTGCTGGCAGCACAAGCCTTGGCCGGCCCTGGTTACCTGTGCCTCTGGCTGGCCCTGGGCAGCTGGGCAGCCAACATCCGAGGCTTGGCCTGGATGGCTGGGGAGCTGAGGGAACTGGGGAACTCTGGAGGCAGGCGCGCGGAGTGGCCAGACCCAACTGGGGGCAGGTTCGGCCCTGCCATGCCTGCCGCCCTGGTAGGGCTGAGGGGACTGGGCGCCGCCATCTTGTGGCTGTGGGCGCCGCCATCTTTGAGGGCATGGCAGTCAATTAGCATATTCCCTCCTTATTGGCTGTGGGCACTGCCATCTTTGCAATGGCATCAGGGTCAATTAGCATATTCCCTCTTTATTAGATAGGATGGGTGTTGGATTTTGTTGAATGCTTTTTCTGCATCTATTGATATGATGTGATTTTGTCTTTCAATTTGTTTATGTGATG
This sequence comes from Plecotus auritus, assembly GCF_963455305.1. Classification (NCBI taxonomy): domain Eukaryota; kingdom Metazoa; phylum Chordata; class Mammalia; order Chiroptera; family Vespertilionidae; genus Plecotus; species Plecotus auritus. The sequence continues at coordinate 117,622,285 of NC_137770.1, read as the reverse complement.
TATCATGTTTATGGATTTGCAAATATTGTACCAGCCTTGCATCCCTGGAATAAATCCCACTTGGTCATGGTATATGATCTTTTTAATATATTGCCTCTCTCTTTGTTTCTTGATGAGTCTGTCTAATGGTTCATTAATCTTGTTTATCTTTTCAAAGAACCAGCTCTTGGTTTCATTAATTTATTTGTATTTTTTTAGTCTGTATGTCATTTATTTCTGCTCTAATCTTTATGATTTCCTTCCTTATACTTTGGGCTTTTCTTGTTGTTCTCTTCCTAATTCTTTAAGTTGTAGGATTAAATAATTTATTATTAATTTTTCTTATTTTTTGAGGTAGGCCTGTAGTACCATGGACTTTCCTATCAGGAATGCTTTTGCTGTGTCCCAGAGATTTGGGGTTGTTGTGTGTTCATTTTCATTTGTTTCTAGAAAGTTTTTTATTTCTTTCTTGATCTCATTGGTAATCCATTCATTGTTTAATGCTATGCTATTTAGCCTCCATGAGTTTGAATATTTTTGAGTGCTTTACTGTAGTTGATTTCTAATTTCATTTCATTGAGAAGATTGGTATTCCCATTTTCATTTGTTCCAAGATATTTGATTTCTTCCTTAATCTCATTGTTAATGTATTCATTGTATAATAACATGTTTTTAGTCTACATGTCTTTGAGTTTTTCAGTTTTCTTCTTGTGACTGATATCAAGTTTCATAACATTATGGTCAGAGAAGATGCTTGATGTGATTTCAATCTTCTTAAACTTATTGAGAGTTGTTTTGTGTCCAATCATGTGGTCTATCCTAGAAGACCTTCCATAGGCACTTGAAAAGAATGAGTATTCTGTCACTTTGGGGTGAAATGCTCTGAAGATATCAATTAAATACATTTGATTTAGTGTGTCATTTAAGGCCACTGTCTTCTTGTGGATTTTCTGTCTCAAAGACCTATCTATTGATGTCAATAGGGTGTGAAAATCCCCTACTATAACTGTACTAGAGGAACTGTGCATGAAATTCATGCATGGGGTGGGGAGGAGGGGGGTCCCTCAATCTGGCCTGCCCCCTCTCACAGTCCAGGAGCCCTCAGGGGATGTCCTCCTCTGTGGAAGACGACTGGGCTGATCAGGAGATGGCGCTGCCCTCATCACCCCACTGCTGCTGCCACTGCCGGCCACCGCAGCTGCAGGTCCTTGGCCCTCGCTTCTTAGCCCTGGCCCTGCCCCCCACCCACTGGTGGGTGGGGGGCAACCTGGGGCCAGGCTGGCTGTGGGAGGGGTTGTGGGAGGTTGAGGCACAGCAGGTTGCACATCATCCAGCCTCTGCGGAGGCATGGCACCTGGACCAGGCCCACACTGCTGCCTCTGTGGTTGCCTCTGTGGAAGGGGAAGCACTGGGACTGGGCTGCACCGTGGGTTGTCCCATGCCACCTTTGCAGAAGGGGGCGTGGCACTGCCTCTGCTAAAGGGGCCACGTCATTGGACTGGCGGCGCCAGATTGGCCTGCCTCTCCCAGGTGGCACCGGCCCTAGGCCCTCACAGCCACTGTGGCTTTGTCTGGATGGACATCTGGATGGACATCCAGAAGATGTCTGCCCTAATTAGCATATTACCCATTTATTAGTATAGATTACTGTTAATCTCTCCCTTTATGTCCATCAAGATTTGCTTTACATATTTAGGTGCTCCTATGTTGGGTGCATAAATATTTACAAGGGTTATAACCTCTTGTTCAATTGCTCCCTTTATCGTTATGTAGTGTCCTTCTTTGCCTCTTACTATAGTGTTGGTTTTAAAGTCTATTTTGTCAGATGTAAGTATTGCTACCCCATCTTCTTTCCCCGTTCCATTTGCATTTTGCATGAAATATCTTTTCCATCCCTTTACTTTTAGTCTTTGTATAACTTTCATTCTGAGGTGGTTCTCTTGAAGACAGCATATACATGGGTCTTGATTTCTTATCCATTTAACTACCTTATGTATTTCAATTGGAGCATTTAATCTATTTACATTTAAAGTGATTATTAAGATCTGAAAACAGCCCAAGTGCCCATCAGTAGATGAGTGGATAAAAAAGCTGTGGTACATTCACACCATGGAATACTGTACAGCAGTTAAAAAGAAAGCTCTCTTACCCTTTGACACAGCATGAAAAGTATTGTGCTAAGTGAAATAAGCCAATTAGAGAAAGACAAGTATCACATGATCTCACTCATATGTGGAATCTAATGAAGAAAATAAACTGTTGAACAAAATAGATCGAGAGACACAAAAGCCTGAAACAGACTGTCGAATCTCAGAGGAAAGGTGGGGGAGAGTGGGTGGGTGGAAAGAGATTAATAAAAGAACTTGTATACCCATATGCACAACCCATGGACACAGACAATAGTGTGGTGAAGGCCTAGGTCACGGGATGGGGGCAGGTTATAAGGGGTCAATGGGGAAAAAATGGACATATGTAATACTTTCAACAATAAAAATAAAATGATAATTGATAGGTATGAATTTGTTGCCATTTTGTTTTATTTTTAACTATGTTCCTCTGTTCTCCTCTTGCTTCCTCCTTCTCCTCCTCCTTTCTCTTCTTCTTCTGGCAAGGTCATAAACATTTCTGTAATACTGGTTTGGTGGTAAGAAACTTTAACTTTTGGTCTAGGAAGCTGTTTATTTCTTCTTCAATTTTAAATGATAGCTTTGTGGGTAAAGTAGTCTTGATTGTAGGTCCATCCTTTTATTCCTTTGAATATTTCATGGCAATCATTTTTGGCCTAATGTGTTTCTGTTGGGAAATAAACTGACAGTCTTTTTTTAAAAAATAAATCTTTATTGTTCATATTATTACAATTGTTCCTCCTTTTTCCCCCCTATAGCTCCCCTCCACCCGGTTCCCACCCCACCCTCTGCCCTTACCCTCCCTCCCCCACTGTCCTCATCCATAGGTGTATGATTTTTGTCCAGTATCTTCCAGCACACCCCACACCCCTTTCCCCCTGAGAATTGTCAGTCCACTCCCTTTCTATGCCCCTGATTCTATTATATTCACCAGTTTATTCTGTTCATCAGATTTTTTATTCACTTGATTTTTAGATTCACTTGTTGATAGATATGCATTTGTTGTTCATAATTTTTATCTTTACCTTTTTCTTCTTCTTCCTCTTCTTAAAGAATACCTTTCAGCATTTCATATAATACTGGTTTGGCGGTGATGAACTACTTTAGCTTTTTCTTGCCTGTGAAGCTCTTTATCTGACCTTCAATTCTGAATGATAACTTTGCTGCGTAGAGTAATCTTGGTTGTAGGTTCTTGCTATTCATCACTTTGAATATTTCTTGCCACTCCCGTCTGGCCTGCATATTATCTGTTGAGAAATCAGCTGACAATCATATGGGTGCTCCCTTGTAGGTAACTAACTGTTTTTCTCTTGCTGCTTTTAATATTCTCTCTTTGTCTTTTGCTCTTGGCATTTTAATTATGATGTGTCTTGGTGAGGTCCTCTTTGGATTCCTTTTGTTCAGGGCTCTGTGTGCTTCCTGGACTTGTAAGTCTATTTCTTTCACCAGGTGGGGGAAGTTTTCAGTCATTATTTCTTCAAATAGGTTTTCAGTATCTTGCTCTCTCTGTTCTTCTGGCACCCCCATAATTTGGATGTTGGTAACCTTGAGGTTGTCCCAGAGGGTCCTTACACTATCTTCATATTTTTGGATTCTTTTTTCTTTTTGCTTTTCTGGTTGAGGGTTTTTTGCTTCTTTGTATTTCAAATCTTTGAATTGATCCTTGCAATCCTCTAGTCTGCTGTTAGGTCTCTGTATAATATTTTTTATTTCAGTCAGTATATGCTTAATTTCTAGTTGGTTCTTTTTCATATCCTCGAGAGTCTCGCTAAATTTATCGGCCTTTTCTAGAAAATTCTTGAAAAACCTTATAACCGTGGTTTTGAACTCTATATCCAGTCGTTTGCTTTCCTCCATTTCTGTCACTTGTGATCTGTTTCTTTGTCTCCACATTTTGGCTGCTTCCCTTAGTTGACAGAGTGGCTTTGTGTGCTAGGTGTCCTATAGGGCCCAGTGACTCAGACTCCCCAGTTACCTGAGGTGGACACTCTTGGTGCACCCCTTTGTGGGCTGTGTGCACAGTCTTGTTGCAGGTAAGCCTTGATTGTTATTGGTATCACTGGGAGGAATTGACCTCCAGGCCAATTGGCTGTGAGGATCAGCTGTGTCTAGCTGGGAGAACTTTTGTGCTGGAGACACCCTTATGAGACAAGACTTGCATAAGCCTCTGTGCTCAGCTTGAATGGGGTGGAGTCTCAGGGCGGAGCAGACAGCATTGGTTTTCCGTCAGCCCTGCCCTAAGAGGCCCTTGGGTCTCAGTGTCCCACAGTAATCACTGCAAGCACCTCTGAGAGAAAGCCGCCTTCGAGTTTTTCCCACTGCCAGACAGTTCAGTTTCTCCCCGAATCAGTCTGGGTCCCCAGAGTCTCGCCTGGAACTAGATTTCAGAGCAGTCAGGAGCTTTTGTCTCCCTCCCGATTGAGAAAGCCAGCCATGTACTCAGTTGCCAGTCCTCTCCGCACGCGCGCCTCCATACCTCTGCCTTCTGCGGTTCCTCTGAGTCTCAGTGTGCTTTCCTCTTTCCTGACAGTCCAGTTTCTCCCCGTATGAGTCTGGGTCCCCAGAGTCTCGCCTGGAATTGGAGTTTAGAGCAGTTGGGAGCTTTTGTCTCCCTCCCAATTGAGAAAGCCAGCTGCGTACTCAGTTGCCAGCCCTCTCCGCTCACGCGCCTCTGTACTTCTGCCTTCTGCAGCTCCTGTGAGTATCAGTGTGCTTTTCTCTTTCCTTCTAGTTGTAGAATTTCCACTCAGCCAGCCTTCCTGTGGTTCTGGATGATGTCCGTTTTGTCTTTTAGTTATAGTTTTGAAATTGTTGTGCGAGGCAGCAGTTTAAGTGTTTACCTATGCTGCCATCTTGGTTTCTCCAATTCAAGCTGACAGTCTTATAGAAGCTCCATTGTAGGTAACTAATTGCCTTTCTCTTACAACTTTTAAGAGTCTCTCTTTGTCTTTAATTTTTTGCCATTTTAATTATGATGTGTCTTGTTGTGGGTCTCTTTGGATCCATCTTGTCTCAGACTTTCTGCACTTCCTGGACGTGTATTTCTTTTTTCTTCACCAGGGTAATGAAGTCATTATTTCTTCAACTACATTCTCAATCGCATGCTATCTCTCTTCTCCTTCTGGCACGCCATGGCACGGATGTTGTTATGCTTCATGTTGTCCCAAAGGTCCTATAAACTATCCTCATTTTTAAAAATAAAAAAAATAATTTTCCATTGATTGTTTTCAGAGAGAGTGGAAGAGAAGGCAGAGAGGGTGGGGGTAGGGGAGATAGATAGATAGATAGATAGATAGATAGATAGATAGATAGATAGATAGAGATCAATTGGTTGGCTCCCACATGTGCCCCAACTGGGGACAGGGATCAAACCTGCAATTGAGGTATGTACCCTTGATCTGAAATTGAACCCACAACTTTCCAGTGGTGTGCAAGCTGACACTCTAAACCACTGAGCCATGCCAATCAGAGCTAAACTATTCTCATTTTTAAAAATTCTTTTTATTTTTGCTGCTCTGATTGAGTGTTCTTTTTCTACCCTGTCTTTCAAGTTGCTGATTTGATTTTCTGCTTCATGGAGCCTGCTATTTATTCCTTTTAGTGTATTCTTTATGGAATTCAGATATAGCATTCTTTATTTCTGATTGGTCCATTTTCTATGGTTTCCATGCCCTTTTTTATGTTGTTGAGCACATTTATAATCATTATTCTGAACTCTATATCTATAAGTTGCTTACCTCCAATTCGTTTAACTCTTCTTCTGGAGAATTATCTTGTTCTTTTATTTGGGGACTGTTTCTTTGTCTCCCCATTTTGGCTGCCTCTTTGTGGTTGTTTTGATGTCTTCTACGATTCCCAGTCTTGATAGAGTGGCCTATGTAGTAGATGACCTATGGGACCCAGTGACACAGTCTCCCTGATCACTTGACCTGGGTGCTCTAAGAATGTCCTTTGTGCACATTATGTGGGCCTTCCTGTTGTAATTGATTGTTGACTGGTATTTGTCCTTTCATGGATGGGATCGATCCTCAGGCTGGCTAACATTGAGGCTCATCCCCCAACACAGTGTGCAACCTGATTATATGAGGCAAAATTGGCCTCAGCAGAGTTTGGTGCCTGCCAAGAACTCCCTGTGGATATGCTGCTTGTGAAACTTATGGGATCCTGCTCTGCTGTTGTCTGAAGCTGGCCACTGGGTGTATTCGTTTTAGGCTTCTTCAGAGGGACTCTGGTTCAAGCAATGTCAGACCCATCTGTGACTAGCCTTGGACAACCTATTTTGAGCTATCAGTGATCCACAGCTTGGGCCTCCTTTTTCTGGGCCTGGGTGAGCACCAAGCTGTGCACCAAGGCTAGCTTTTACTAGCACCAGGCCAAGGGGTAGGTCAGCAAAAGTCTCAGGTAACCTGGCTGTCCATTAGTTTCACTTACTTAATGAGCCTCCAGTTGTAGTCCACAGCAGAGTGTAAGCTCCACCAGATGGAGCCAGAAGGATTCCATTGGGTGGGGTATTGTTTCCTCTCCCCGCCCCCCAGGCTGATGTTGCATGGAGGGGAGTGCTCTGCTTGAGAAAGATGGCTTCTGCAGTATGGGGGAATGACTCAACACAGGGATTCTGGTGGCTGACCTTTCATCTTTCTCCTCAGACCCAACAACCTCAGACTCTCCTCACAAGCTCTAGTCCATTCTACGCTTCCTCCATTGGAGCCCAGCGTGAGATTTGTGTGTGGTCCCTTTAAAAGGGTGCCTGCATTTTTAGCCATCTCTCTCTGGTGGATAGAAATCCTGCTGCTTTTCACAGTCAGTTGTATGTGGGCACCTTTCCTTGTTTTGGTGTTCTGGACTGGGGAACCTGCCTTGGGGTTTAGACCCCAGACTTCTCAAGGGGAACCATTATGGCTGATATATCCCTCTGTAACTTTAGCTACTGCCCATGAGTGCCTGGCCAACCCATTCATGCCTTCACACCTCCTATCAGTCTCAATGTGGCCTTTGCTTGGTTATGAAGCTTCTCTCCAGCTAGTCTTCAGTTGGTTATTCAGGATGTTTTTTCTATATTTCAGTTGTAATTCCAGTTTGGTCCTGGGAGGAGGTGATTATATCTTCCAACTAATCTGCCACCATCTTGGGCCAACACTGGTTAAATTTATTATTATTAAGTATTTTATGTATTTTGATGTAATTATAAATGGAAATTTTTTAAAAATTCACTTTCTGAGAGTTTTTTATTGATGTATAAAATACAATTGATTTCTGAATATTATTTTTCTTTCCTATTATTTTACTGAATTCATTTATCTCTTTGAATAGCTTTGTGGTGGAATCTCTAGGGTTCTCTCTATATAGTATGATGTCATCTGCAAATAATGACAGTTTTTTTTTCCAATTTGGATGCCTTTTATTTCCTTTTCTTCTCTGATTGCTATGAGTAGGACTTCCATTACTATGTTGAATAAAGGTGGTAAAAGTGGACATCCTTGTCTTGTGCCAGATGTTAAGGAAAACACCTTTAGCTTTTCACCATTGAGTATGATTTTAGCTGTGGGTTTGTCATATATGGCTTTTATTATGTTGGGGTATATTCCCTCTATTACCACTTTGCTGAGAGTCTGTTTCATAACTGGATGCTGGATTTTGTTTAATGCTTTTTCTGAATGTATTGATCTGATTATATTATTTTTATCCTTTTTTAAATGTGTTGTATAAAATGAATTGACTTGCAGAAATTAAACCAACATTGCATTCCAAGAATGCATCATGGTATATGATCATGGTATATGATCTTTTTAATATATTGCTGAATTTGGTTTGCTAATATTTTAAAAAAATATATTTTATTGATTTTTTACAGAGTGGAAGGGAGAGGGAGAGTTAGAAACATCAATGAGAGAGAAACATCAATCAGCTGCCTCCTGCACACCCGCTACTGGGGATATGCCCGCAACCACGGTACATGCCCTTGACCAGAATTGAACCTGGGACCCTTGAGTCTGCAGGCTGACGCTCTATCCACTGAGCCAAACCAGTTAGGGCTGGTTTGCTAATATTTTGCTGAGGATTTTAGCATCTATGTTCATCAGGGATATTGGCCTATATTTTTCTTTTTCCTTCTTTTTTTAATAGTGTTTTTGTCTGGTTTTGGAATCTGGGTAATGTAAAATGAGCTTGGGAATTTCCCCGCCTCTTAAATTTTTTGGGTAGTTTGAAAAGCATAGGTGTTAATTCTTCCTTAAATGTTTGATAAAATTCACCCGTGAAACCATCTGCTCCAGGACTTGTTTGTTGGAAGAGTTGTGATTAGTGCTTCAATTTTATTAATTGTAATCAGTCTTATTCAGATTTTCTGTTTCTTCTTAATTCAGTTTTGGAAGATTGTATGTTTTGGGGAATTAATCCATTTCATTCAGATTGTCCAATTTGTTGGCTTGTAGTTGTTTGTCATATCTATATATATAAAAGACTAAGTGTACGTCCGTCCCACCAGTAGCTATGACACACACTGACCACCAGGGGGGCAGATGCTCAGTGCAGGAGCTGCCATGATGTGCACTTGCCATGTAAAAACAAATGGCACCACAGACCTGGTGCCAACAAACTAACACTCGGCTTCCCCCAAGTGGGACACAGAGCGATATCCCACCAAATGGCAGCCAACACTGCCAAGACCCCATGGGGCAAAATGCAGCCCACAGCCCAGCCCAGCCCTTAAATGGTGGCTGTAGGTGCCGGGTAATGATGACACATAGCAACGCCCGGCTTCCTCTCCCTAGCGACTAGACTCCTTGGAGTTTCTTCAGCCCAAGAACCTGACTTGCTTTATAGCCAGGTGAAAACATTTTACAGTTTAACCAAATGTTTGTGAAGTGTTTTCCCGTGCCTCATCTCATTTGATCCTCACAGAAGTCCTGGAGTATGTAGATAGGAGACTCGGTAGAATACTATTTTCTTTTCATTAGCAAGATGCGAATAGTGATATTAAAATACTTCGTCTAATTAATTTATTTTCAATGTGTAGAGATCTGTGCACTGGAACACTAGTTTTCTTATAATTCTTTGTATTTCTGTGGTGTCGGTTATTACTTTTTCTGATTTTATTCATTTGGGTCCTCTCTTTTTTAAAATACCATGTTTCCCTGAGAATAGAACATCCTCCGAAAAAGACCTATTTACAGATTTCCTTCTAAGTGAAATATAAGGAATCCCCCGAAAATAAGGCCCCCAGGCTCTGTCTCAGAATGAAAATTAATTTACCGTACACTGGTTGCTAGGGCCGCCCTGACTGGCGTCTAGCAACCAGTGACGTTACGCGGAGTCCTGACGTCACTGCTGTGTGGAGGCGAGCAGAGGTCGGAGTGAGCGGTGAGTGTGGGGCGGGAGAGAGGAGGAGACTTTCGCAGATGCGTGTAGAAGAACAGGAGGATTAGAGCGGACGGGACACAGCGAAGGTGGTGAGTGCTGGTCTGTCTCTGGTGACACTACCTGATGCTCGTGGCCGCCTTCATGATGACTGAAGGTTCTCAGTCAGTGGCAGACCCTGCTCCAGCCCAGATCCAGGCCCCAGCAAGCCCAGTGACAGTCCCCAGGCAGGCCCCAGGGGGTAAATGTCTGATAAAGGGGTAGGGGGGATGTCTGGTGAAGGTGTTCAGTGGCACAGGGGTGGGGGGAGGGGGATCACTTAAAATGACACAGGAGGATCAGAGGGGACAATCAAAATGACACAGGAGGATCAAAAGGGGTTACTAAAATGGTAATCCCCCCTCTGATTCTCCTGTGCTATTTTGATTCCCCCCCTTTGATCCCCCCTGTGTCATTTTGAGTGATCCCCCTCCCCCCACCTTGATACCCCAATTCCTTTTTTTTTACCCCTAGAAATGAGCGCAAAAAGAAAAAGCTACTCCGTGGAGTACAAGAAAGGAATCATGGAAGACTCTTGGGGCCAAAATCTTACTGCTTTCTGCAAAGAGATGTTGAGTATCCGATTGGTCTGAAAATGGCGAGCAGAGTATGATAACCTCATTGAACAAGTGGACAAGGGAAATGCTAAAAAGCGCAAGTGTGGATCAGGTTGGCAACCATTATTTTCCGAGCTGGAAGACCTGATCTGTGAATGGGTTGTTGACAGGAGAGCAAAGGCTTTGATTGTGAATAGGGCTCAGATTCAAGAATTTGCCCTTGCAATGGCACCACAGTTTGACATAGCCCCGAAGACTTCAAAGCATCACAACACTGGCTGGATAATTTCCTTCAGCGAAGTGAACTGTCTTTAAGAAGATCTACAACATTGTTTAGGTTGGAAGATACTCAAGTTATTAAGCGAGCACTTGCATTCAAGTCCTTTATTGATGATGCTGACTTCTCTAAATACAATCTTTCCAACATGATTGCTATGGATGAAACTGCAGTGTTTATGGGCCAATCATCTCAAACAAGAATTGAACAGCGGGGTGCCTCCTTAGCGTACATTCCCTCCACTGCTTACGAAAGTGCACATGTTTCCTGTATTTTGGCAATTCGTCTGGATGGCACTAAAATCCCACCTTTAATCATTTCTAAGGGCAAGAAGGAAAAGATTGAACGTGTTTTGGGCGTTTTTATTCTTGAAACTGAAAAAGCCTGGGCCACACAAGCAGTTATAAGGAAGTGGGTCGATTTAATGCTGCCGCTTGTTATGTGAGGGAGCCAAAGAGGTCTGCTAGTCTGGGATGCAGCCAGCACTCACCACGCTAAAGACATGAAGACATTTCTTCATGAAAGAAAAATAGATCAGATAATGATTCCCGCAGGAATGACGGCCTATCTCCAGACTCTTGATATTGCAATAAACAAGCCATTCAAAGACAATTTGAGCATGGAAATTAATGACTACATTGAAAATAGAATGGAGAGAAATCAGCGTGGAAACTTTGTGAAACCTAAACTGCAAGAAGTTGTGACTTGGGTGAAGAATTCATGGGAGAAAATCACTGACAGTTGCATTGCAAATGCACTGTGAGCAGGCTACCTTGACAAGAAGTACTCATTTAAAGACAGTGCTATTGCTAAACATGAGAGATTTGGTCCACTGATTCTGAAAGAAATGGAGTCACAAGAAATTCACCAGGAAATTCAGGAATTGGATTGTTATGATGATGTTCCAGAAGATGATGACTTGATTGTCATTGAATAAATGAGTAAATTCTTGATACTGTAGGATTCACAGTTTGTCTGGTTTGTGTTGACAACTACCGTACTACCATACTGTATACAGGTAATAAATTTCCTTTATTTTCATTTAACAATAAATGTGTACTGTATTCTTCTTCATGGAAAAATAAGACATCCCCTGAAAATAAGACCTAGCGTGTCTTTGGGGTCAAAAATTAATATAAGACACTGTCTTATTTTTGGGAAAACACGGTAGTCTGGTTAAAGGCTTATCAATATTTTTTAAAATATATTTTTATTGATTTCAGAGAGGAAGGAAAAGGGAGAGGGAGGGAGTGATAGAAACATCAATGATGAAAGAGTGTCATCAATTGGTTGCCTCCTGCATGCCCCCTACTGGGGATTGAGCCAGAAACCAGGGCATGTGCCCTAACCAGGAATCTAACTGTGACCTCCTGGTTCATAGGTCGATGTTCAACCATGAGCTATGTTGGCTGGGCTTCTATCAATCTTTTTTATCTTTTCAAAGAACCAATTCTTGATGTTATTGTTCTTTTGTACTTTTTTTTAAGGCTCTATTTTGTTTATTATCTTTCTGATATTTTAATATATTTTCTTCTACTTACTTTGAGGTTTGTTTGTTGTTCTTTTTTCTAGTTCATTTAGTTGTAAGGTTAGATTATTTATTTTAGATTTTTCTTGTTTCTTGAGGTAAGCCTATATTACTATGAATATCCCTGTTAGTATTGCTGTGGCTGTGTCTCATAAATTTTTTAGTTATTGTGTTTTCATTTCTATTTGTCTCAAGCTATCTTTTTATTTCTCCCTTGATCTTCTTGTTAAGCCATTCACTGTTCTGTAGCATGTTATTTAACTTCCATGTGTTTATGTGTTTTTCTTCTTGTAATCAATTTCTAGTTTCATATTATTGTGATATGATTTCAATCTTCTTAAACTTATTGAGATTTGTTTTGTGGCCTAACATGTGGTATATCCTGGAAAATCTTTCATGTACCCTTGAAAAATAAATTCTGCTGCTTTGGGCAAAATGTTCTAAAAATATCAACTAAATATATCTGGTCTAATGTATCATTTAAGGTCACTGTTTCCTTATTGAGTTTTTCCTGATGATCTATCCATTGATGTTAATGGAATGTTAAAGTCCCCTACTATTATTGTATTACTGTTGATCTCTACTTTTATGTCCATCAATATTTGTTTTATATATTTAGGGTCTCCTATATTGGGTACATAAATGTTTATAAGGGTTATATTTTCTTGTTAGATTACCCTTTTATCATTATGAAATGTCATATTTTTGTCTCTTGTTAGAGCTCTTCCATCTGTGTGTGTCTTTTTGATCTGAAGTGGGTGTCTTTTGGGTAGCATATGTATAAGTTCTGTTCCCCCCCCCCCAAATTTATCCATTCAGTCACTTTATATCTTTTATTTGGACTGTTTAATACATTTACATATAAAGTAATTATTGATAGGTATGTAGTTATTTTCATGTTATTATCCATATTTTGATATTTTTTTCTCATCTTATTCTTAAAGAAGTCTGTTTAATATTTTTTGTAATGCTGGTTTGGTGGTGATGAATTTCTTTAGCTTTTTCTTGTTTGTGAAGCTCTTTATCTGTCCTTTGATTCTAAATGATAGCCTTGCTGGGTAGAGTAATCTTGGTTGCAGGTTCTTATTTTTCATCACTTTGAATATTTCTTGTCATTTCCTTCTTTCGTGCAATGTTTCTGTTGAAAAATAAGCTGACAGTCTTATGGAACTTCCTTGTAGGTAAAACTGCCTTTATTTGCTACTTTTAAGATTCTCTCTTTGCCTTTAACAGTTGGCATTTTAATTATGATGTGTCTTGATGTATGGATCTTTGGGTTCATCTTGTTTGGGACTCTTTTCACTTGCTGGACTTGTATGTCTTTTTCCTTCACCAGGTTAGGGAAGTTTCGGTCATTATTTCTTCAAATAGGTTCTCAATCTCTTGTTCTCTCTCCTCTCCTTCTGGTACCCCTGTGATGAGGATGTTGATATGCCTGATGTTGTAGCAGAGATCCCTTGAACTGTCCTCATTTTTTGAATTACTTTTTTCTTTCCTGATTAGGTGTTTTCTGCTTACTTATCTTCAAAATTACCAATTTGATATTCTGCATCATCTAATGTGCTCTTGATTCCCTGTTATTTATACTTCATTTCAGTTATTGTATTCTTCATTACTATTTAAAAATATTTTCTATCTCTTTGTGTAAGTTCTCAATGAGTTTGTTTATTCTCAAGTTTATTGAGGATCCTTATAACCAGTGTTTTGAACTCTGTATATGGGAGATGTTTGCTTCCATTTTTTCAGTTCTTTTTCTGAAGTTTTATTCTGTTCTTTCATTTGGGACATGTTTCTTTGTCTCCAAATTTTGGCTGCTTTTCTGTGTTTGTTTCCATGTATTATGTAGATATGCTACATCTTCCAGTTTTTAAAAAAGTAATTCTTTATTGTTAAAAGTATAACATATGTCTCCTTCTCCCCCCCCCCCCCCCACACACACACACATCTACCAATCATGGCAGGGTGGCCTTATGTGGTAGTTGTCCTGTGGGGTCCAATGGCACAGTATCCCTGGTCACCTGAGCTGTGTGCTCCAGGGGTGTTCCTTATGTTTGTTGTGGTTGAGCATTGATTATTGTTAGCATGTCAGTGTGAGGGCTTGACCTTTAGGCTGACTAGCTATGAGGACTGACTTTGTCTATATTGGAGAAGCTATTGTGTGGGGAGCTGACCCCACAGAGCAAGATTCACTTTAGGGAAGCTCTGGTGTCTGCCAAGTCCACCTTTGGGTGTGTCATTTGTGGAGCTAATTGTGTGGTGCTCTGGTGTGATCTGAAGCAAAACACTGAATGTTTTGGTTCTAGGACCTCTTTTGAGGGGCTCCAGTGCAGGTCAGTGCCTTGCCCAGACTGGTAGGGGCTAAAAAGAGACCTGCAGTTTGTAGCTTCCTGTGCTGGTCTTTGAGGTGTGCTGGGAGAGGGTGTGCTGTGTGCTGAGACTGGCTGTTACTGGTGCCAGGCTTGGGGTAGCTTAGGAAGAGGTACAGGGCATGCCGAGGACAGCTGATGATTGTTTTGGGTTTTTGTAACTTTGAGCAATTTTAGGAAAGGCCATATCATGAGCCTAGGCAGGCTGCTTGTGAGGGACAATAGTGAAAGAGGTTGGGGTCGGTGCTCAGTAGGGTGGGACAGGGCCTCAGGAAATCACCATGGTGGGGTGAACAGTGTTAATCAGGTCAATGGTAAATCAGATTTGGCACCCACCTGAGCCTGCTGTCTGGGTGGAGGGAGAGCTCAGCAAAGGAACAATGTCTTCTGCTAGCCTAGCATTTCTTTCTGGGAGAGAGCTGCTCTGAAGCCAGACAATTCTTTTCCTCTCCATATGTGTCTGGTGCTTTTGAGCTGCTTTCCCTTTGCTGGCACTTAGGGTGAGTGTTTGTGAGAGAGTGGGTTTATACTGGAACCTTTTAAGAGGACACCTGCATCTACAGCAGATCTTTATCTTCCCTGGATGGAATCCCAACTGTTTTTCACAGCCAGCTATAGTGGGGATTCCTCTTCTGGCACAGGTGGTCCAGGCTGGTGTGGGACTAGAACCCCTCACTCCCAAGGGGGGACCTTTTGATATTTCTCCTGATTCTTAACTACCACTCCTGGGTGTGGGATCAGCCCATTCTGTTCTCTGCCCCTTCTACCAGTCTGGATGTGGCTTCTTTTTTATATCCTTAGTTATAGGATTTCTGTTCAACTAGGTGTTTTTCAAGGGTTGTTCTATAATTTCATTGCAACTTTGATGTGGTCATGGAAGGAGGTGAGCACAACATTTACACCTATTATACTATCTTGACCAGAAATCTCTTTAAAACAAAACAACATTATGTGTGGGAAGCAAAGCAGGTGTGCAGGCCACCAATTTGCAACCTCTGGATGAGAAGAGAAATGCTCAGGGAATTGGAGGGTGAGTAGGGTCAATGTGGCCTCGGGAAGTATCTCTGGGCAAGAGAAGTTCTCAGAGTGCCCACTGGACTTCCCTGACCTGTCCCTCCACACCTTCATAACTGGGTCACCAGTGAACTTCTTCCCTTCTCCACCTCACTGAAGTCAACATAGCCATCACTACCTCCTTTAGAACTCTTCTTACAAGTAGTCTACTACTTGGCTCTGGGGAAATTTTTCCATCCTTACAGAAGTCTCCTGGGAGGGCCCTACCACTGGCCCCAGTGAAACCTTGTAAAAATCAGGGCCTCCAGGGCTCTTTCCATAGTTTCTCCTCAGCTGCTCCTCTAGTGACCACCACCCTATACTGCCTTCTTAGGGACAGAGTGCAGGAAAGGTAGAGTGACTTGGCAGGTGAGCTGACACCTGGAGACTGGGTTTCTGTGGTGCTTTTAAGAGGGCTGCAAGGAGGACGCCTTGCTGGGCAACAATATGTGAAACAGACCCACTCGGGACAGGAGGAGGAGCTGAGAGCCACAGGCAGGATGTGAGTTTGAGCGTTTCTGGCAGGGAGTCAATCTGAACAAGCACAGTGGACAGTGGGCCTGGGGTCACCCCCTTGATCTCCTTAGCTAGTAGGGCTGGGGACAGGTACAGGGGGAGAGGCGGGTGGTGATGGTGGCTGGGTCTGTAGTCTCATTCAGGGCAGGCAGGTGGGCACAGTCAGGTCTCATCAGAATCTCAGCTAGCTTAACTGGAACAGGACTAGGCAGCCCAGCGTCCTCACCCTCTCTGGGAAAAGAGAGGTCAAGTGAGAATGTACTACAGGTGAAATGTTTAACCTACTTGTAAGACACAATGACTTGCAAGGGCTTTAGTCTATTTTACTTACCAATGTGCAATTATGTGCTGTTCTTGTCTGTTCATTACAGTGGATCCCCATTTATTGAGCTCTCTTAAATCCATTCTCTCAGCCTCAGACTAGACAGAAAACCCCACTCCTCCTCACACAGTCAAGAGGATGGAGTGGCTCTGAAGTTTCTTCCTGGTGCCATGGGACTCTCAAGTCCTTTATGCAGCACTCACATCTTTCCTGTCCTGCACCCTCTGTTTTAGCAAGGCCTCTCTATAATCCCTGTGTGGCCACCCCAGCATTTTTGGCCCACTTCCAGGTGCCTAAGTTCTACTCCTTCGCAAATGAATTCTATTTCAGTTCCCCCATCCTCCCAGAAGCCTTTTCTAGATATTCCAGCCCAAACTAAAGCCAGTTTGGGCCAGACCAGAAAGGGGCTGAGGGCAGCCTAGTCTTGCAGGCTCTGCCACAGACAGGAGAAGGGGAAAGGACACTGGACTTGGAGCTGTGTGGGTTGGTTGCCTAGTCAGTGCCCCGGACACACAGGGAACTGGGGTGGGTTCTAGAAACCTGGGCTAATGCTCCCAGGATCCTGAGTACTGAGTTGAGGAGGGCAGGCCTGAGCCCTGGTGAGCACTGCTCAGTGGGCCAAGGGTAAATGTGGGCTCTGGCAATGTCTGGTAGGGACCCTAGGGCCCTGCAAGCTAGGCATGTGGTAAGCAGAGTGAAGCCTAGAGTCAGGTCTTGTTTCTGCACAGGGGCTGTTTATGTGGGGCAGGGTACTACACCTCGCTGAGTCTCTGTTTTCTCATGTGTAAATGGTAATGTTCTCAGTTATTTGGAAGGTTGTTGTAAAGTAGGTAAGATAATTTATGTAAAGTGCCTAATGCATCAAATTGTACGTGTTCCAGAAACAGCAGCTCTTATGTAAGTCTAAATAATAAATAATAACAATTCCAAATCTCCAGCTCCACCGATTTCTGTGTGTAACTTTGAACAAATTCCTTATTAGCTCATCTGCTTCCTCACCTGTAAAATAAAGATTGTGGTTCATCCATTTATTCAATAATTACTGAAAAACTTACTATGTGCTGGGCGCAACTAAATCTGTCATTTAGTGTTAGCTAAAAAACATGGCACAGTGCTTGGCATATACTAGGTGGTTAATAAATGTCATTTTCTTACACAAGTTCCAGCTGGATGATGGAAGATAGATGGAGGGCGGCAGGGGATGAGGTGAGGGACAGAGCAAGGGAATTTAGGAGGGGTAGTGGTGGAGATCTGTGTCTGCCTTGAATTCCCAACTCTCCCCGGCCCTTGTCCCTTCCATTGACAGGGTCTCACTTTGTCTCTAACGGTGGGGGATGGTGCTAGGGCCTCCGAATAGTTTGCCCCCCTTTCTGCTTCTTTGTCCCATCAGACCTCTATGGACTGCATGGTCTCTTCCTTGCCTGTAAATGGAGACAATGAGGTCTCCTCATTCTCATACATTGGAGACACTGCAATGTGCCCACCTCGTTAAAGTGGTGTCAGGCTGAGGACCTCCCCTCACTCCTCCCACTCCCAGAGTGGTCTCCTTGTCAAGCCGGCCCCCTATCTCATGCTCCTGGCTTCTTTCCCAGGGACCACAGGCTGGACTCACCACCCCCTCTGGCTTCTCAGCACTGAAGCCCCACACCCCTTTGTTTTGACTTTGCCCAGCTGCTGGGCCACACCAGACCAGACCCTCCCAGGGGAGTTGTGTGTATGTATGTGCACAAGCAACATGAGACCTGGCACGTAGGAGGCCTGCAATAAAAGCTGATTGAATGAATGCTCCCTCTGCAAATGGGGCTCATTCATTCTGCAAACATTTATTTAATACATAATCCACTTGGTGCCAGGCTCTGTGTCAAGGGCCGTCAATAGTAGCCAAGTTCTCCAAAGAATGAATGGCATTCACAGGTTTCCTGCTCCCAATACCCACATCCCACCAAAGGCCCATCTGGCTCTCAGACCCCAGCCCCTCCCATACCCCCAGAGACCAGGGCACTGTCTCCACCAGGGATATGACTATAGCATATGTTTGAGTACCAAGTCACTGGGTTTGGGATCAATCCTGGTGCCATACCTATCCTGTGCCCTTAGGCAAGTTATTAACTTCCCAGAGCTTTAGGTTCCTCATCTGGAAAACAGATATAAATATAATTGCTTATCTCATATTTGCTGAATGGAATAAATGCAGTAAAACATATGCTTAGGACATGCCCACTGCATAGTAGGTGCTCAATGAACATGAGCTATTATGATTATGACCCCTCCACAGCACTGGTTGTCACAAGTCTGAACTCACAGTAGGTGGTCAGTAAAATAAGACTTCCTGTAAACAGGGAGATCTGATGGGACATTCTGGGTGAAGAAACCCAGAAACTGGCAAAGAGATGGTTAAGAGCAGTGAGAGACTACCTGGAGGAGCAGGTTGGTCTGGAGGAAGTCCCCAGGATGTCTGTGTCTGCCTCCAGGACAGGGAGCTCACTACTCTGAAGCAGTGTATTTTGTGCTTACTAGCTCTGATAGTCACAGTTCTTTGCATAGGTGACCACATTCTGTCTTTCAAGTCATAAGAAAACCCCGGGGACCCATGAATGAGGCCCAGACTAGTTGTGGCATATATACAAGGGTAGCCAAGTACTTTTTGGGCCTTTGAAAACCTATGCCCACTTCAATACCTACTTTCCCCTCCTCCAGGACACCCTCACACTACTGCCCCATTTGGAGCAAGTAGCCAGGTGTTGGGTGTTAGCCATGGCCACATGAAATCACACAGAGGGAAGTGGGGTGGGGTCTCCCAGGAGAGGACAATGCCTTCCACAGGGCTCTCTCAGTTTCTTCCTGGTGAAATGCGTGCTCTCTGCAGATGTCTTTTTTTTTTTTTTTTTTTTTTTTTTACTGTTGTAAAGCTGTGAGACAATCTTGCCACTGGAGAGCAAAAACGAGTCCCAAAGCTAGATGCGCCCATACCTGGGCAGGGCCTGCCCCTCTTCACTGTCAGGCAGGGCAGGACCCAGCCGGCCATCCTTCAGGGGAGCCCCTGGCATATATCCTTCGAGCCAGAGTCCTATCACTAATCAATACCACTGCCCAAGAGTTTTCCTGGGACTGAGGGAGGAGCTCAGACCTCTTATTCTCAGGTCTGGGCAGGAACAGCTACCCTGTGTTTCCACTCTGGAGGCTACACCCTGGCTGGCCATTTAGGCCCAAGGGGAGACCCCAACACTGCAGAGCAGGCCTCCTAGGCCCAGCCTGTCTCATCCTGATAGCATCCCGGGCATCTGCCCCAAACTGGGGGCTGGACAGTACCTCCTTTGCCATGCTCTCCTGGGTGCCCAGGTGTGGAGCCAGAGACCCTCCTGACAGTCCCTGGCGGGCTGTACCTCTGCTTTCATTGAATGTGCATCAGGGAGGCCCTGAGCAGTGACATCCTTGCACTGCCATCACTACTTCCTCCCTGCTCTGAGCTATTGGAGACCAATAACTCATGGAGACCATCAAGCTGTGGCCCAGTTGATGGCAGTGCTTTCTTTCCCACCCACTCAGGGATCCCAGCTATGGAAAACACTGGAATCTGAGTTGGGGTGCCACTGACCACAACACATATCCAGTGGCTTGGCGTTTACCACGTCCCCATCTTGTTGAGGCCCCACAGCAGTTGGTGAGGTAGATGAACACTATCAGAACCCCTTCATAGATGAGGTAGATAGGCTCAGAGAGGCAAATGGACTTTCCCAAGATCACACAGCTACTAGATAGCAGAGCCAGATATAGCGGAAATCATGTGCTCTTGGGGGGAGGGGAGCGGAGGGGCACAGGCTCTGTGACCTTGGGCCAGTTACTTCTCTGAATCTCACTCTTCTCATTTGAAAAATGGAAATAGCAATAGTTCCTGTCTTGTCAGGCTACTGTGAAAATTAAATTAGATTATGCTATACAATGTATTTAACACAGTAGCAACATGGAGATCTGCTCAGTAAATGTGGCAATGGTTGGGATTATTAGCCCAATGATATTCCGATGCTGTCTCTGTATGGACCACACCCTAGATGAAGCCTTGGTACCTCTAGGCTCCCATATGTCTCTGTTGGTGTCATTCATGACCTGCCAAAGTGAACTCAGGGTCCCAGTGTGGAGGAGCAGCGGTAGAGCGGGGCCATTGGATTCCTTCCTGGGGTTGCCTGCCTGCTGACAGGTCAGGGGCCTATCTCTGGCCCATGGTGGCTGCTGCCTGTTTTCTCACATGGATCTCA
This sequence comes from Plecotus auritus, assembly GCF_963455305.1. NCBI lineage: Eukaryota > Metazoa > Chordata > Mammalia > Chiroptera > Vespertilionidae > Plecotus > Plecotus auritus. Next base: position 117,601,913 of record NC_137770.1, on the reverse strand, counting down.
GCAGCACTCAGGGCCTCGCTGGGGCTTTGCCATGAGTCTTTGATCTCTAGAGGACAAAGCTGAGCATGGAGCCACCCACTCAGTGATGCCACTCAATCTCCTCCACATCATACTATTAGCCCTGGCTTTGGACACTGCTCCTTGAGAGCCTGCCTCCTGCAGATGAATCCCTCCAGGACATGGCCCAGGCCAGCAGCCTGACATTTGGACACCCCCTTCAGGAGCACTGCAATGGGAAGGAAGGGAGGAAGGTTCTAGACACACTTCCTGGAACCTATTAGGGAAGTAGGCATCTCTGTGCCTAAGATGAGCTCTGAGAAAGCTTTGGGGCCTGTGGGGCTGGATCCTCAGCATTTTAAAATTTTATTATGACTGTGTTTGTTTAAATATATATGTGTGTATATATATATATTTATAACTCTATGTACCTCCCCCCACCCAATCCCAGTCCCCTCCGGCCCCTAATTTTTCCCTTTGGCTTTCTGTCTGGAGGCTGTGTAGGGAAGCACTGTCTGCGTGCTCTTGTCTGACACTGTTTGGGTGCTGCTGTTCCTCATGATCCTTCGCGTCTGCTCGGGGGCCAAGGTGGGGCCTGAGCATCGGCCAGTCAGTGTAGAGCGCCTTGGCTTGTTGGGGGCCAGGGAGGTCTTGAGGGGGCCCACATGGGCCTCTGTATTGGGAGGCTCTGGTGACAGGCCCACCTCCTGCTCTGCTGCTGCCTCCTCACCATCCCCCTCTTCATCATCACAGCACAAAGCGTGGTAGAGCACTTTGTCACTGAAGCGCACTCTCTCCCGTGTGCCTGGGGTCCGCTGGGGCAGTTGCCCCTTGAGAGGGCCGGTGCTGAAGGCCTCCTCACTGGAGGAGTCTGGGGTCTCCACCCGTGGCCCATTAGAAATGGGCATGCCACCGTTCATGAGTCGGTAGTCTGAACCAGCCCCTGGTCGTGTTGGCTCGGGGGCATCCATGGAATCTGAAGGGGTAGAGACATCCAGGAAGGAGCAGAACTCCCAGCTGTCTGAGAGGATGTCAGCTGTCGTGAAGTCCAGGTGGCCCAGGTCAAAGGGGCCACCTACACCGGCCTTGTCACTGCTGGAGGTACTGCTCACAGTGGCTGTGGTCCAGTCATCTGGCTCCAGTTCAAAATCGAAGTCTGAGGTTAACTTATCTATCTGGCTCACCACCTGTCCAGGGAAGGGCAGAAGCATTAGAGTGGCCAGGCCAGACCTGGCATCACTTAGGTGTGAGCATGTGCCCCCCTCCGTGACATCCCCCCTGATGATGTCCCTACAGGATGGCGACTGGACTTGAGGTCACAGGCTTGTTTGCTCTGTGAAGGGCCCAAATTGGACCAGGGTGAACAGAGCTTGTTTTTCATTCCTCAGTCTCTTGGGTGGAGGAGGGACTGTCTTCCAGACTGTACTCCATCCATTCACATAGCCCTCTCCCCATAGCCAGCTGCTGTTCTGAGGGAAGGGGTGGAGGGGGTTATAGGCTCTGGTGCTCAGAGCTTGATCTTCCTATGACTGAAAGGGGCTATTTAAAGAGGGTGGTTAATAGATGAAAGGATTAGTGTAGTAAAGGTTAAAGGGGGCCAAGTATATAGTGATGGAAGGTGATTTGACTTTGGGTGGGGGGCACACAATGCAATATACAGATCATGTATCATAGAAATGAACATTTGAAACCTATGACCCTATTGACCAGTATCACCCCAATAAATTTAATCAGAAAATTAAATAAAAAATAAAGAGGGCTGAGAGACTCCAGCAAACCCACTTAGTGGATAGGTGAGAAAACGATATGGGGTGACCATGAGGAAGCATCCTGGGCCAGCCTGTACAGCTGGTCAGTGACTGTCCCTCAAGGGTCTCCATCACTCCACCCCCGCCCCCCCCCCCCTCCAGAGCCTTCTCCCTCCTTCCTGGCCTCTGATGATTGGAGATCAATCCTGGCTTGTTGGGGAATGAATACAACAAGCATTATTTGGTAAGCAATAAAAACCCCATCCATTCTGGGCCCAGAGGTGCCTGTTAAATGCACTTGGGATGGGAGGGGAGACAATTCAGCTGCAACTCATCCACTCTACAAAGATTAAAGCTCTGACTCCATGCAGGCAGCCCTGCCTCCAGACATCCCCTGACCTTGGCCACTGTCAGCACAGGAGTCAGGAATGAAGATGATAGGGAAAGGAGAATCAAGAGGAGGAGAGAGTCTTCAGGCTAAAAACAAAAATAGCAAAACATCAAAAGCAAAGTGGAGGAACCAAGAGACCCAGAGACAAAGGCATATGCAGTGAGTCACCAAGCCCAGGGCACCTCCAGGTATTCTTACCTGGAGTCAGATCAGCCAGTTAATTGATTACCTAATCAACAAAACTTTACTGAGGACCACAACTGTCCAGGGATGTGCTAGGTATTTGGTGAGGAGTGGGGGTGAGGAGTGCCCCACAGCAAAAGAAGAAAGCAAAGACAAAACTGAGGGGTCAAAAGGAGTCTGGGTCACTGGGATGTCTGCTTGGTTAGGGGGTCAGGAGACCCCATGCAAGTGACCTGGTCAGTTAATTTTCCACTTAGGTCTCAGTTTCTCAATCTGTAAATGGGGAGCTGGGTGAACTGGTTGATCTCCAAGGTTCCTTTCATCGTTGTGATCCTAGGAAAGGGTTTTGTGGGGCATTGGCAATAAAAGTGATATTATCTCCCATCTCTGAGCACCTACTTATGTGTCAGACTTTCCACCCATGAGATCACATCTTCTGAGATCATAGATAATGGGCCTGAGGCACCAGTCACTGGGCAAGCTGAGATTACTGCCTTCGCCACACCCCTGCAAGACTGCACACTGCTCCAAGTGCTACTGTGATTTCTGGGCTTGAGTAGGCAATGGGCATAGGGCTCCACCCTCCAATCTGGCCACCTCTTCTTATGTCTCTCACTCCAATGACTCCCCCTACCACAGAGAAGGTCACATCCCCCAGAAGTCCTTGCTCAACCCAATCCACACCTGAGGGCTGGTAGGGACCCTGGCCTCAAACTGGAATGTGTATCAGCCCACTCTCCAGAATTTCTGATTTTGCAGGTTCTGGGTAAGGTTTGAGAAGGTGTAGATCTAACAGGCTTCCCTGTGCTGCTGCTGTTGGTCTGAGGACAAACTTTGAGAACCACTGACCTAGGTACCTGATATTCAAGCTGATGAAGAAATAGCACCTCAGGGCATTGCTGGCTTCAGGAATGGCCTTGTACCTCTGGGCAGCCACACCCTCCAAATAGACTCCCCAGAGCAAGCTAGCTGCTGATAGTCTGCTGCTGCATAAGAGAAGGCAACACTAGCAGAAATCTGGAGTTAAATTTCCTGGCTGTCATGGCACAGATTTGGCTGAGGCTAGGCCAGGCCCAGAAGCTAGGCTCCTAACATCCTGTGAGGAAGATCCAAGGAGCACAGGGCAGGATTTCTGAAGCCTTCAGGCCTGAACATACTCCCCTATCCAAGAGACCCTTCTCAGGTGGCCTTCACATTCAGGCCCTTCATCTCCTCCCTTAGAACACCCTCTCTGGTTCCACCCTGGGGGTGTGGAGGGAAGTCTCGTTTTCCTTCCCTATAGTGGGATGATGCTCTTCCCTTCACCCAGTTGGTGGGGATTTAATAGACATGAATGTGCATTAAATTGCAGAGACAGCACATATAAGCATCTAAGAACCTGGGCTCTGGAGCCACACCTAGGGTCCAACCCTGGCATCACAACTTACTAGATTTATGACCTTAGCCAGGTTGCTCAATGTCTCTGTGCATAAGTATCCTCAGCCAAGGAGAATCCTAATAGTACCTACTCGTTAGGCTGTTGTGATGATTTAATGACTTGATGCACAGAAAGCATGTAAAACAATATCCACCATGGACATTGAGAGCCAACACGTAACCAGGTACCAGCCCCAAGAGCTGATGGAAGCCAGTTCTTCACCAAAGGAATGACACTCTGATGGGGATGTTTCCAGTGCCTGTGGCAGAATAATGGGACATGTTGGGCCTTTCAAACCCCAACACATGAATGGCACCTATGTTCCGTGAAGTAGGGCTGTTTCCAGATGGAAACAGAAGGGGTTCTAAAAGCCAAATGGTTGAGGCTCACAGGAAAATCTGGCTCAGTTCATTAGGTGGTGTAGGTCAAACATACTTGATAAATGAGATAAGTAAGGATCAGAAAGGGAAGTGGGATGCCCAGGGTACCCAGATTGTATGCAGAGCCTGATCAGTCCATAACTCTACCTGTCCTTGGTGCCTCTCATTTCATGGGGCCAATGGGAGGGCAGGTGTGGGGCAGGCCCTATGCTACCTGCCTCTCTGGATGTCTTGAAATCTGTAATTTCTGCCTGAGATTTAATAATCATTTTGCCTGCATGTAACTTGAGACTGTCTTAGAGTACAGGCAAAATAATTATATACACAGAATAAAAGAGGGGAAGAGGGGGAATGGAGAAACGAAACCATAAAAATCACAGAATCCTACAACCTCAAAGCCAGAAGGGACTGGAGACACTGTTGAGTCCACCCTTCTTACTGTGTTTACTGATAGGAAACTGAGGCCCAGAGACTATAATGAGCTGACCTGAGACCAGAAGTCAGGAGTCCTGACTCCTGGGCCTGATCTTTTAAGAACATGAATTACCTGCTCAAGAGGAGGCAAGAGGGAACACTTGAGAGAAGAGCAGGGCAGAGGCCTGAAACAGAATCCCCCGGGGGGGCCCAGGTCCTGACTCAGCCTGTCCTGGTCACAGCTTTAGCTCCCCTCATCTGAACAACTGCATCCACACTCACCTAGTGCATCCAGAAAACTTTCCAAAAAGCCAACAGGACCACGGCACCCCTCCACTTCCAGCACTCCTGTGCTCCCCAAACTCATGGACCTCCAAACACTGCCCACACCAAGCCTGCCTCCTTACCACACCTACACACATACACCCTGAGCTCACTTCTGCCTCTGGGCCTCACCCGAATGCCTCACACCTTTCTTACTCATTCTATCTCACTTCCTATGGAAGTCCTCCTTGATCCCCACTTGAGGACAGGTTTCCTATGAAAGGTTCTCAAAGCACCTCATACCTTTCCTTAAAATATTATCTAGTATTTATCACTGCTACAATGTTTTGAGCATATAGGTTACAATGTGGTTGCTATTTTCTCCTCACAAGGAGTGGACCTGAAAATGCACCTCCACCATGCATCCCCAGTTTGGTAGAGATTGGTACTCTTTACAATATAGCCATTGAATGAATACATGAGTTGAGACATCTTAATAAAAATTGCTGGGGGGTTCTTTTCTGAGAAAATGCTCCGTGGTCCTGGACACCACAATATTGCCTGCCCCAGCCCTAGCTGCCTCTCCAAGAAAAGCATGGATGTGTTCCATCAAACCCGAGTCAGGACCGAGGACTGGGGTCTACAACCTCTATCTCCTGTCCTCCCCCTCACCTCTGGCCCCTCACTTTTCTTGACAAGTTGCTACCTCCTTCCTTCCCGCCTAGCTCCCTGGGCAGCTGGTTATGTAACTAGGGATTCTGCAATATTTATGACCACTGATTACCTTTTAATTCTGTGATTACGTTATTTATCTTCCTGGGGGCTGTGGCATTGGGGAGGGGGAGAGAGGTGACTGTGATTCTTGACTGTCATCATGCAATTTGGCCTAATTGGCCCCGGAGCTTCGTGAATCTGTCTGGAGGAGGAGGATGCAAAGGGAAAAGGGAGGCAAAAAAAAAAAAGAAGAAAAAATATGCACAATTCTTGCTGAGCTGTGGGTGATGGAGCTGACCCACTTTGGCACCGCTCTGTGATCCCCAGCCTCTCCTGCTCCAGCTGCTTCCTGGCTGGGCCACATTTATCTCCTGCTGTATGTCCTATGGCTCTCCTGGCTACCTCATATACAGCACCTTGCCGATGGGATAGCACAATTGCATGAGCCTGATCCCCAAGAAAATCAGGTGGGGGGTCTTCATTGCCACTCCAGGCTGCAAAAGGGTTTTGCCCGCCCTCCATCCTCTGGAGGTGTTCAGACCAAGGTGGGCAACTGTGCCCTTAAGTTATATCCTACCCAATCGCCAGTGATGGTGTGAGGGATACTAGCGATCAACACAGGAACATTTTGAGTCCCATGCTGAGTGACATCTTGGGGAAGGGGTAACCAAGGAGGAGGCCAAGTACCTACTCAAGGTGAGCTCCCAATTAGTAGGGAACTGGGAGAACAGTGGAGAGGCAGATTCCCACCGAGAAACCCAATGAGATTCCTGGAGAGTGTGTGGGATTCTCATAGGACAAAATCCAAATTCTGTACTGTGGCCTGCATGCCCTGTGTGCCCTGGCCTCCTGCTCTCCTCCCCCTAGTTTCCTAGGCTCCAACTGCATCAGCTTCCTTGCTGATCCTGACCATGCCAAGGACACTTCCTCCTCAGGACCAACTACTCCCCCTGCTTGGAGGCTCATTTCCAGATATCCATTTGACTTGTATGTATCCTCACTTCCTTTGGGTCTTTGTTCAAACGCCATCTCTTTGGAGACCTGCTTCCCAACCCCATCACCAACCCCTTTCCTCTGCCAGAAGAGGGTAGGACTGCCTGCTGCAGGGCCCTGGGCCTGACCTCCCTGATCATGGCTAAGATGCCAATGTGACTCCAAAAGAACAAGGGCTTACACAGAGCTGAGGAGCAGACTAGTGCTAGAACAGTCCATCAATAATATCTAACAGATATGGAGCTAGTTTTGTGCCCATCACTGTGTGAAGTACATTGTATATAATATCACATTTAATCCTCACAACCACTGTAGAGCTGGTGAGGATGAGGAGGCATACTATTCTGTATCCTCATTTTAAAGATGCAAAACAAAAGCACAGAGAGGTAAAGTAACTTTCCTAAGTTCACACAGCTAGGAAGGCGGTGAAGATCACATGTAAACCAGAGACATCTGGCTGCAAAGCCCAAGCTCAGCCCCTAGGCTGTGCTGCTTCTCCAAATTATGATCCACAGAATTCTGAGGAGCTTAGAGAGCCTGCTGGGATTGGCCTGGCACCTGGAGTACTGGGGACCTAGGAGAAATGAAGGCTAGCTAATTATTGACTCACATCCTCTGCAGCACAATTTTTGCTTTCAAGACACTTTTACATTCCTCACCTCACTTAGTCCATAAAAATATTTTCCCCAATCATGGGACAGAACTTGCCCCCTATCCCTTGGGGAGAGCCAGCAGTTTGGGAGAACAGGAGAGGTATGGGAGAGGGAACTCCAAATCTTTCATGGGTTGGTCCCTCAATACAAACTTGTAAGATCACTCTGAAGTATGATTATCATCATTCCCATTTCAGAGATGAGCAGACTGAGGCTCGGGGGCCTGGGGAGCAGTGCTTTAGTGCTTCTCTTCTTTCTATGATGCTCAAGAGGATGAGGAGGCTCTGCTATGATCCATGGCATGTGAGCAAGGGAACAGCAGATGGAGAAGGAGGATAGCAGAGGGGATATAGCTAAGCCCTTCCTCTTTGCTGGCCTTCCTCCCTTATGAAGCACCCTGCGCTGCCCTCTGGCAGTCTTATATGTAAATCCTGGCTTCACATCTAAGTGCTTCACCCTCCTGAGAACAGAATTCAGTTGGTGAAGTCTGTGCTGGTGCTGCCCATCACCCCATCTCTAGACCCTGCCTAGGGGATGGGGAAGCTCTGAGACCTGCCCCCCCTTCCCAGCTGGGTGCCATTGGCAGCAGGCAGGTGGTGGCATACGGGATAGATTCTGGTTGCCATAGCAACCTGCCAGAGTCTTGGGTGGAGGCACATGGCCTAGAGTGGGTATGGGGGGAGGGAACTCATCTTTCTCTGTCCTGGCTCAGGCCTCTGGGTTGCACAGTCCTTGAACCTGAAGCTCTGCTGTTCAGGACGTGGGAATGGGTGAGTGTGTGTGCCGAGAAGAGAGGGAGGGGATATCTCAAAGATCTGCAAGTAAATCCTAGTGCTTCTGCTCTTCCTGCCTCACTCCCTAAAGGGCACCCCTCAGAGTATCACAGCATGAGCACAGGGTCTCATTTCCAGAAGATCCCTAACAAAATGGAAAGAGGTTGCTCATTAGCCCACCTGTTGAAGCCCCAGAGCAGGAATCAGGACCTGAGTTCTACTGAGTACCCCTGGTAGGCTCTGTGACCTTCAACAAGCCCCTATCCCTCTCTGGGCCTCAATTTCTTCAACAGTAAATGAATAGGCTGGTCTGGATGACCTGTGTGATGACTTCAAGTTCTGGTTGGCTCTGTTGTGAGTGAGAGTGGGGGTGGGGGTGGGAAGAGCAGATGCCTGCAAGATGCTCAGCTGGCCAGTTGGGAGTAGGCTCTGTACTATATCAAAACTGACCCCCAGGCTTAGAGTCCATCCTGGTTCTTTCTGGGTAGGCCTGCTGGGGCATAGGCCCCATGCCCCTGCCCAAGATGGAGACTCTGGACAGTTCCCATGACTGATGGAACTACAGAACATCTGAAATAGATGGGGGGTGGGAGGCATGAAGTGGGGATGGTAGTCCTTCGGACCAATGAGGAGTTACTCATAGGCATTGACCACTAAATTGCATTCCCCAGAGATGTTCAGCCCACACCCTGGCCAGTCCAGTTCATGGGCAGAAGCACCACACCTCTCTCTACCTGTAGCAACAGCCATTCCTGTCTCCTGAGGAAGGACTTCATGGCAGGCTCCATGAGGCTAACTCTGGGCAGAGAGGCTGCCTGCCCAACCTTAGTTCCTGGACCAAATCTCCACTCTGAAGATTCAAACACCCTCTGCTCCTTGACTCTTGGGCCAGGCTAGAAGACCACTTTGCCAGTCTGGAGTTGGTATCCACCATCACCCCCTCTCCTCAATCTTCCTAGAGCCCCCATCTCCCTGCACATCTGGCTGTGAGAGTCTGAACCCATAACTCCAATTCAATCACTCTCCCTGCCATCTCTGCAGGGGCCCTGGTTACAAGGAGTTGAAATTTGCCTAAAGCCCACCTGGCTGGCATAATGGTACTCAGTGGGAAAATTCAGGCCAGTGGCTCAGAACCCTGGTCATCATGCATTTTGGGCTCAAACACAGCCCAGGGGGCAGGGCTGAGGACATGTGTACTTCATTACCTGAGCAATGTGGGAAGCGGTAATTAAATCGGGCTCCACTTAGAGGGACACACATCCTAGGCTCTCTGGGTGACTTTTCAATCTTGGCCAAAAATGTTCAGAACTACGGGATGGGGATACATCCCTTTAGAGTAGATTCCTGCCCCTGCCAATGTACATAGGAACTCTTGATACTCACTAGCAGCTCCCTATCCTCAGGGCAGGGAGGACCTAATTTTTTCAGGATCAAGTGTTCTGTAATATCTGGGGAATGCTCCAAGCAGTGGGGACTGCCTCATTAAACCATCTACACTCTCCCAGGGCCCCTTGTGACCAGCAGATGGTGGGGGTCAAAGGTCAAAGCTTAGGCTCCAGAAGAGATTATTGTGGAACTCAGTCCTTATTGGCTATCTTGGCAGACGAGTCATAACCACAGAGCCATGGGCCCATTACATGCTGTCCAAATGCTCTCTGCAACACTGAGACCCCCCCTCCCCTGGGCTATTGTGAAATTTTTAGCAGAGCAGACTTGGAGAAAGGAGAACAAGATGGAGGTACCCAGCAGAGTGGCGCGCGCGCACACACACACACACACACACACACACACACAGACATATATGCCAGAGTATGTTTTTGTGTCAGGCCCAGGAAAACTGGTTTAGGGTCCATCTGGCCCCTCACTCACCTCCCTGAGCTCCTTGGCCACCTCCTTGAGCTCCCGTAGGATGCCCTCCAGCTGCCCGATAACCATCTTCATGCGCTGTCGAATCCGCTCACGTTCACCACCACTGCTGGGGTCGTCACTGGGCTGCCCGAGGTCCGGGGTGCCCCGAATGTTCATCCTTCACCACGTGGCTGCAGGCCTGCCCATACTCCCCCCAGCCAGGCACACACTGCGTCTGCCTCCACAGAGCCCCCCTCAGCCAGGCAGAGCTCCACATCTTAACGGCCCCCCAGCCTACGCTGGCCCTGGGTGGCCCTCACCCAGCCCCCGACTCCTGCCACCCCGCTTCCTTTGCCTCTGGATGGGGAATGGGACACCCAGAAGGAGACAGAATCTGACACAAGGGGCCAAGATGAGGACATAGAAGGGCAGGGGGAGGGGTCTTGGGTCTTAGGAGGCCTTCAGGACTTGAAGTGCCTATAGGTGTGCTGGGCTGATGTCTGGCTGAATCTGGATACAGAGGCAGGGGGATGACTCTGCAGGGACTAAGGGTAAGAGATGCCCTTGGGATTGGGGAAGGCAGCACAATCCCCTCACGATTCTTGGGCAGTTGCAAAGGCAGAGGTCTCTGGTTGCAAGTGACACCTGCAGAGGGACTGTGGCTGGGGTCTTCCAGATGTGGAGGGGTCTCCAGATGTGGACAGCTCTGGGAAGGGAGCTGGACTGGAGGAGGGCAGCCCCCTGCAGAGAGAGCAAGCCTGGCATCAGCCCTCCCAGGCTGCAGCATCAGCCAGCAATGCTGCTGCCTCCATACTCTCCACAGCCGGGCACCCTTCCTCGCTGGGGATTTATGTTTTTCTTTGTGGGGAGGGTTGGTGGAGGCAGATGGTCAACAGCACAGCCCCTCTTTGGGAAGAAAAAGAAGGAGCCCCTGCTTTTGAGGCAGAAGTCCTCAGCCTGTGATGGGGCACAGAGCACCAGTTCCCCCCAAACACCCCTCCCCAGCCAGGCCTTGCCCTGGAGGTTCACCAGAGGATCTCTCCAGTCTCGGTCTTCCCTCTTAGTGCCCCCAGGGTGCCTTGGACCCCAGCAGACCCTCCCTTTCCCAGCCCAGCCTTCCCTTAGAACCCCGGACTCACCGAGGGTGGGGGCACCGGCCTGCCTTCCGAGTAGCGTGGGGGCCAAGCCCCAAGATGAGGTTGGGGGGCCCCCCAGGCTCCCTAGGGCGGGCTTCTCTCTCTGGACCCTTCGGCCCCTGGCCTCAGGGAGGTCCTCAGAGCCGCCCCCGGAGACATATGGGCGGTGGGAGGGGCGGGGCCTCTGCGTTCCCTGACGGGCGTGGGGGGGGGGGGCAGGAAAAATGTCCCCCAAACCCCGTCAGGCGCCGGGTGGGGAATGGGGAAGAAGGGTCTGGTGAGTCTGGGGCTCTCAGACCACAGGTGACCCGGGCGTAGGGCGTCCCGGTGCGTGAGCCAAAGTAGCTGGGATCGGAGGGCGCCGGGATCCCCTCAGCCCGCGCCCGGCATCCCCCGGGCTCGACACGGTCCAAGCTTCGCTCGGTCCAGTCCAGACGGTATGAGCGGGCACCTCTGGGTGCCCGGACGCACTCAGCCCGGACCCAGGATGTCCGCGCTTCCGCACCCGCGGCGTCCCGAGAGGCCGCGAGGGTCCGAGCAGCCCAGCCCCGCGCTCGGCCGGCGGCCAGAGAGAGCGCTGCCGCCGCTCATCCACGGCCGGGGAAAGGCCGTGGGAGGCGGCGTCGGCCGCGGGACTGATCCCCGCTGGCCCCGGCCAGGAGCGCGCAGGCGAGGGACCCGGCCGGCTGGTTCGGCAGCCCGGGCGCGGGCGGGAGCGGCGCGAGGCGGAGGAGAGGAGGCGACACGAATGGGAGGAAACGGCACGGCGCGGCGAGGGGCGGGCGGGGAGAATGCGCGGCGGCCCAGCCGGCAGGAAGCACCGGGTTCGCAGTCCGTGCCCAGCGGCCGCCGCCTCCCGCCGGCTCCCACCCCGATCGCCGCCTCGCCAGCCCCGGCGCCGGGCCGCTGCCTGGGGCTGGGCCTCCCTCCGCGGCCTCGCCCTGACCCGCCCCGCCCGACTCCGCGGGCCTGGGCCAGCTCCTCGAGGGTCGCCCCGCGCCTCCGGCGCCCGGCCACCTCCCGCCCCCCACCGGCTGGCCGCCCGGCGGGCGCTGCTCCCTCCAAGACCCCGGGCTCCGCGGCTCCGCGCGCTCGGCGCTGGCAGGGAAGGGCCGCCCCGCTCGGGGAGGGAGCTTTTAAAGCGACACACACGCCTCCCAGTGCCGAGCGCGAGCGCCGAGCGGGGTTCTCGCCACCCCGGTGATGGGGAGATGTCCTGCGCTGGCGGGGCTGGAGGCGGACTAGCCCGGCTGGATTCCGCTGACCTCGGGGCACGGAGGGACAGCAGGCTACGGACTTAGCTCTTTCACACCTTTCCAGACACCCCCATTGCCCCTTCCCCCACCGCCATGCACCCCGCACTTTCCCTTTGGCTAAGTTTCCCGCATCCAGACCCTTTCCTTCTATCACACCTCAAACTACCCCAGACATTGCCTTACACCGGATTAATTTAGGAAACAAAATATGGGCAACTTTTACTGAGCACCTACGGTGAGCCAAGCTCTGGCTAGAGGGCTGGAAATTGGAGGCTCCGCAGATGACAGGTAAGTCTAACGGTTAGACACTAAACATTTATTCAGCACCTTTGTGTACCATACCCCATATGCTAGACTCTAGGGTACAGGAAGGAAAAAGCAACATTTTAGGAAGCTCACAGCTCCTGGGGAAACACTCCGGAGTAAACTGAAGGGTGGTAAACACAGGACAAAAGCAAGTTCTAGAAGCAATTGGTGAGTGGTGGGGAGAGCTGGGAAGGCCGGGAGCAACCCAGGCTCAGGCTGGCAGCCTCTCCTGGGAGGCAACTCTGAGCTGTAGGAGCTAGCCAGGTGACAGTCACTGTGAGGGAGGCGGGGCTGGGGCTGAACATTTCAGGCAGTAAAGGGGAGGAACAGCAGGGCTCAGATGCAGAAGTGAGGGGAGTTTCAACTGTGACCTTTTAGAATTACCGTTTTGACAGCTCTGTGGAAAGTGCATTAGAGGAAGAACAGATCCTGGAGAGACTCGGAGGCCATGGTTAGAGCTTGGATTTTATTCTGGAGCAGAAGGAACCCAGAAGATTTTTCATGGGTGTTGTGTTGGTGGATCTGAGGCTAGACCATAGGGAGGAGACCAGTTAGGAGGCTGTTAGTGGAATGGAGCTGAGAGAGGAAGGACTAGGATGGAAGCAGGGATAGAGGGGAGGGGATGCTTTGAGAAATAATTTAGAAGAACATGGAAGGACTTGGTTGAACTTTAAGAGGAAGGGAGAGTCCAGGAGGACCCTAACTTAGAGCATGGGGACCTGAGTAGATGGTTGCACCACCATTTCTGTTAGAGAACAGATGGGAAGAACGGGTCTTGGGTGAGGAAGAGGAGTCCAATTTGGAACAGGTGGAGATATCCTGAAGACATGAGTATATGGGTCTATGGCTGGCCTGAGAGTTTTTTGTTTGTTTGTTTATTTTGTGTTTAGTCATCATTAGGGGGGATGAAATTGAGGCAGAAATACAAAAGTAGCAGGTCCAGAAAAGAGCCTTGGGAAAGAGTCCCTGAATGAGATGAACAGGGACTGTCAGGGAGGTAGGAGAAGAAGAGGAGTGTTCAGACCAGGAGGGAAGCATGTGCTCAGCAGTTGTGAGAGAAGGAATGGAAAGTCTCCATAGGAGGCCACTGGTGATGTGACAGAGGCAGGTTTTTGTGGAGGAGGGGAAGGAAGGTGGCAGGAGCTAAATTGTTGGACATCGAGGGATGAGTAATTGGTGAGGAGTGGGAGTTAGTGAATATACTAGTAGGTGATACTGTTAAAAGTTCAAACAAGGTTGTAGAGATCTTGAACTAGAGGTGAATGAGGGCTCAAGGGAGATGGGGCTGGATGATGATTTGAGGCTGGCCCATGGGGAACTTGAACTCTAAGGACAGAGATTGTTGTGCTTCCATCACTACCATCCAACTCCAGAATGCTTCGTCATGAAAAGCTGAAACTCTAGGAAATCCAAGATGGTGGCCACCGGGATGGCAGGCTGCAAGATAATGTATGAGTGAGAGAGTGAAAGGGCAGTGTGTGGACGTGCGGGGAGTGTCTGTATTTGTGAGTGAGGGACAGTTATATTTCACAGGACTGTTGGGGACTGGTGGACCAGGCTCCCCTGGCCGGGCAGCCTCTATTACTGCTGAAATCTCTCCCAGAGCAGCGGACTCTGCTGCAGAGACCGCGCCATCTTGAAGGGGAGAGTAGCTGTGATCAGAAGCTCAGCCTTACCTTCAACCGGGGAGACCTAGGATACCTCCCAGTACCTTACAACAACATTGCCCAGGGATCAGCTGTCTCAGCTGCGAACCCATGAACATAGAGACTCCAGCCTTCCTGGCCACGGGTGCCTAAAAAGTTTGTCCAGGGGGAGACAAAGCGGCACCAAATACGCAGACAGGCCCTGCGCCTTCTCACAGAGCAGATAGAAGGAACAGCTGAATTGAACAACATCCACCTGGAATTGGTGAATTAAACACAACTGGTGAGGCAATCCATGGACTGAAAGGTCAGAGATCGCCTAGAGAGAGGTGTGATCTGGCATCCAGGCTGGAGGGAGAAAGGCACCAAGCAGAGATTAGAGTCTCAGAGGGAGAATGCGGTCCACCAAATCTGCAGCCCTGCGCTAAGTGTAGCCCTCGAATGTGGAAGGGGGTCCACAGGCCTGCTGGCAGAGGGGACTCTAAATATAAGCCCTTTCTGGAAACTGTGTCCAGAAAGGCAGCCTGAAGTTCTATACTGGCCACGCAGTGCCAGGGAAAAAAAATGCGAGTCAGCGCAGTTCCTTTGTCTTTTTTTTTTTTTTTTTTTTTTTTACCTTGTTGCTTTTGCTTGCTATGTCCAATAATTAAAAACACACACTGAGACTGCAGGGGAAAGTTGTTTCTGTGGAAACTGGGTATCAGAATAAGGAGAGATGAGCAGGAAACCAGCTATGGGTCAGTCTGTCCCTCCAACCCAGTATTAAGTGTGGCAGGGAAAGAAGAGTCTAAACACTGGGTAGAGGTGGCCATTTAATCCCAGAAATTAATACAGAAACACCGCCACCCAGGGGTTGTGTCAGAAATTGACTCTTGTGTAAATACAACTGAAGGCAGGCAGAGAAACAAAGTGAGCAGAGAGATCCCGCCTGCTTGAAAACAAGGTTGTGGCTTATGACACAGGAGCAGTGGATCGCAGGGAACTTCAACACTGTGCTGACTACCTGACAGGAAACAGATGTGCCAGGCAGAACAGTAGAGGAAGTGAATGACCTTCACTACTTAACTTTTTTATTTTTTATCTTTTATTTAAGAAACTAAAATATTTTTTCTTTTCTTTCTTGATTTTACTTTTTTATTAATATTTTTTATTTTTAATTATTATTTTACCTTTTAAAAAGTTTTATTTTTTCTTTATTTTATTCTATTCTGGGATTAGTGTTCTACATTCTACTTTTATTTTTCTTTTAGCATTATTTTACTCTATCTCAATTTTTCCTTTATGCCAACACTCTCTTCCTCACTTTTCCCCTTTTTTTGTCCTGTTTCTCTTACCGTGTTCCTGCTTTAGTTTTTCTATATCCTTTCTTTTTACTCCCTGTTAAAAATTGATCTTACTCATATATCT
Organism: Plecotus auritus; assembly: GCF_963455305.1. Taxonomy (NCBI): domain Eukaryota; kingdom Metazoa; phylum Chordata; class Mammalia; order Chiroptera; family Vespertilionidae; genus Plecotus; species Plecotus auritus. The sequence continues at coordinate 117,586,387 of NC_137770.1, read as the reverse complement.
AATTTCCTCTCCCCTGCTCCAAGTCCATGCACACTTCTCTCTTCTCTTTCTTCACTAGGCAAATTTTTTTCCTTTCTTTCCCCCCCTTTTCTTTCTTTCTGACTTGTTGTTGTTGTTTGTTTGATTGTTAGTTTTTTTCTTTGCTTCTGTTTATCATCTCCTCGCTTGTTCTCTTCTTCTACTTAATAGCTTAATTACTTCCAATCACCAACTCAGGCCTATCTACTCTCTATGCTCCTTTTCTAATAATAGATGAAGGCATAAATAGATAGATTAAAGAAAGGGTAAATATATATTTAAAATTTATATATATGTATTTTTAATTTATATATATTTTCTCTTTTTGTAGTTTTTAAAAATATATTTTATTAATTTTTTACAGAGCGGAAGGGAGAGGGATAGAGAGTTAGAACCATCAATGAGAGAGAAACATCTGTTAGCTGCCTCCTGCACACCTCCTACTGGGGATGTGCCTGCAACCAAGGTACATGCCCTTGACTGGAATCAAACCTGGGACCTTTCAGTCCACAGGCCGACGCTCTATCCACTGAACCAAACTGGTTAGGGCTGTAGTTTGTTTTTTACTTTCCTTCTTATACACTCATTCTCTTTCTACCTCCTCTATACTGAATTGTGGCCATTTCCCTATTCATCCAATTCTTTGACCTTACCTTCCGGAAATAAGTTGTGCTTCCTCAGATTCAGCTGGGTGTTTGTTGTTTGGGTGTTTGTTGTTTGCATATTTTGGATTAGTTGTTTGCATTAATCTCAGAGTGTTTGTTGTTTGCATTTTTTGGATTAGCTGTTGGTTTTTGGAGTTTTCACCCATATACACATATTTTTCCCTTTCTTCTCTTTCTTTTCTCTTACATTTTTTCCTTTTCTCAATATAATTTTTTTGCAGTCTTTTTTCTCTCCTAATTCTCTTTTTCCTGGTCATCACCTTTGTTTGGGGTTATTGGTATCAAGAATACATTTGTGTTTGGTACCCTGTGTGTTGTGTCTTGTTGTGTTGTATTTTGAGCCTTTAAGTTAATGCAGGAGAGAGAGAGCAACATAACCAGACACCCTGAGAGAAGCGACCATGGGAAGACAAAGAAACAGCCGCCATACATAAGAAAAGCAGGAATCACTGGAAAAGGAAGCAAACAAAATGGAGGCAAGCAATATGTCAGAGAAAGAATTTAGAGCAGTGGTCATAAGGATGCTGAAAAGGATGGAAGACAAATTCAACAATATGTGTAAGAACCAAAAAGAAATGAAAAATGACATTGCAGCAATAAAGAACACAATAGAAAGCATCAACAGTAGACTAGAAGAAGTGGAGGACTGCATCAGTGAGCTAGAAGACAAGGTAGGAAAAAATACCTAAGCAGAGCAGCAACTGGAAAAAAAAATTAAAAAACAGGAGGGAACATTGGAACAACATGAAAAGAAACAACATTTGCATAATAGGGGTCCCAGAAAAAGAGGAAACTGAGCAAGGGATAGAAAACCTGTTTAAAGAAATAATGACAGAAAACTTCCCTGATATTGGGAAGAAGAAAAAACTCACACAAGTCCAAGAAGCTCACAGAGTCCCAAACAATATGAACCCCAAAAGATCAACACCAAGACACATTATAATTAAACTGGCAAAATCTTAAAGGTTGCCAGAGAGAGACAGAAAGTTACCTACAAAGGACCTCCCATCAGACTATTGACTGATTTCTTAACAGAAATACATCAGGCCAGAAGGCAATGGAATGAAATATACAAAGTCATGCAAAGCAAGGGTCTGAATCCAAGAATACTGTACCCAGCAAGGCTATCATCAAAATTGAGGATGAAATCAGGAGTTTCACAGACAAAAAAGGACTTAGGGAGTTTATTACCACCAAACCAGCAATGCAAGAAATGCTGAAGGGTCTGCTATAAAAAGAAGAAATAGGACAGGAAGAAGGAACACAGGCATAAAGAATAAAATTAGCAACAAACAAGTACCTATCAATAATAAATTTAAATGTAAATTGATTAAATGCCCGAATCAAAAGACATAGGGTAGCTGAGTGGATAAGAAAACATGACCCATATATCTGCTGTCTACAGGAGACCCACCTCAGAAAAAGGACTCATACAGACTAATGGTGAAGGGATGGAAAAGGGTTTTTCAGGCGAATGGAAATGAAAAAAAAAAAAAAAAAGCTGGGGTAGCAATACTTATATCTGACAAATTAGACCTCAAAGTGAAGGCCATAATAACAGATAAGGAAGGCCACTTCATAATACTAAAGGGAGCAATTCAACAAGAAGATATAACTCTGGTAAACATATATGCACCCAATACAGGAGCACCCAAAATACATTAAAAAAAAACTTCTGGAGGATATCAAGGGAGAGATTGACAGCAATACAGTCATAGTAGGGGACTTTAATACCCCACTAACAACACTGGATAAATCCTCTAAACAAAGAATCAGCAAAGAAACAGCAATCCTAAATGACTTACTAGATCAGATGGAATTAATTGACATCTTCAGAACATTTCACCCCAAAGCCACAGAATATACATTCTTCTAAAGTGCACATGGGTCATTTTCAAAGAAAGACCACATATTGGGACATAGGCAAAATCTCTTCAAATTCAAGAAGATAGAAATCATATCAATCATCTTCTCAGATCACAATGGAATACAAGTAGAAATCAACTACAATAAAAACAATTAAAAAAGCAAACACCTGGAGGCTAAATAGCATGCTATTAAATAATGATTGGGTTATCAAAGAGATCAAAGTAGAAATAAAAAAGCATTATGGCAACAAACGACAATGAAAACACAACAATCCAAAATCTATGGGACACAGTGAAAGGAGTCATGAGAGGGAAGTTCATAGCTCTACAGGCCTACCTTAAAAAAACCAATAAAAAATGGTTATAAATTACCTAACCCTACAACTCAAAGAGTTAGAAAGAGAGCAACAAGAAAAGCACAGCGTAAGCAAGAAGGAAGGAAATAATAAAGATCAGAGTAGAAATAAATGACATAGAGAAAAAACAACAAAAAAACACAATACAAAAGATCAACAAAACCAAGAGCTGGTTCTTTGAAAGGATAAACAAGATTGATGAACCTCCAGCCAGGCTCACCAAGAAGCAAAGAGAGAGGACCCAAATAAACAAAATCAGAAATGAAAGAGGTGAGGTAACAACTGATCCCACAGAAATACAAAGGATTATGAAAAAATACTATGAACAACTCTTTCCAACCCATTGGACAACCTTGACAAAATGGACATATTCTTAGAAAAATGCAAGCTCCCAAAACTCAACAGGAAGAATAAAAAAAACCTAATAGGCCGATAACTACCAAAGAAATTGAAGCAGTGATCAAAAATCTTCTAACAAACAAAAGCCCTGGTTTGGACAGCTTTATAGGGGAGTTCTACCAAGCATTCAAAGAACTAAAACCTATCCTCCTCAGACTATTCCAAAAAATTCAAGAGGAAGGCACACTTCCAAACTCTTTCTATGAAGCCAGCATTACCCTAATCCCAAAACCAGATAAAGACACCACAAAAGGGAGAACTATAGGCCAGTATCCTTTATGAACATAGATGCTAAAATTCTCAACAAGATTCTAGCAAATCAAATTCAGCATTACATTAGAAAGAACATACATCATGACCAAGTGGGCTTTATTCCGGGGATGCAAGGATGGTACAATATCCACAAATCAATAAATGTGATACATCACATAAACAATTTGAGAGACAAAAATCAGACACTCATATCAATTGATGCAGAAAAAGCATTTGACAAAATCCAACATCCTTTCTTGATAAAAACTCTCAGCAAAGAGGGAATAGAGGGATTATACCTCAACATAATAAAAGCCTTATATGACAAACCTACAGCCAACATCATACTCAATGGGCAAAAACTAAACTCATTTCCCTTGAGAATGGGAACAAGACAGGGATGCCTACTTTCACCACTCCTGTTCGACATAGTACTGGAAGTGCTAGCCATAGCAATCAGACAAGAAGAAGAAATAAAAGGCATCCAAATTGGAAATGAAGAAGTAAAACTGTCCTTATTTGCAGATGACATGGTACTATACATAGAAAACCCCAAAGACACCATTAAAAAACTACTAGGCCTAATAAATGAATTCAGCAATGTAGCAAGATACAAAATTAACACCCAGAAATCAATGGCCTTTTTATACACCAATAATGAATTCACAGAAGAAGAAATGCAAAAAACATTCCATTTATCATTGCACCAAAAAAATTAAGATACCTAGGAATAAACTAAGGAGGTAAAAGACCTGTACTCAGAAAACTACAGGACATTGAAAAAAGAGATAGAGGAAGACATAAACAGATGGAAGAACATAACATGTTCATAGAATAGTAGAATCAACATTAAAATGTCCATACTACCCAAAGCAATCTACAGATTCAATGCAATCCCCATTAAAATACCAATGGAATACTTCAAAGATCTAAAACAAACTCTCCAAAAATTCATCTGGAATAAAAAAAGACCCTGAATAGCCACAGCAATCCTGAGAAAGAAGGTCAAAGTTGGAGAGATCACAATACCAGATATCAAGCTATATTACCAAGCCACGGTTCTCAAAACTGCCTGGTACTGGCACAAGAACAAAAATATAGACCAATGGAACAGAATAGAGAACCCAGAAATTGACCCAAGCCATTATGCTCAATTAATATTTGACAAAGGAGGCAAGAGCATACAATGGAGTCAAGACAGTCTCTTCAATAAATGGTGTTGGGAAATTTGGTCAGATACATACAAAAATCGAAACTAGATCACCAACTTACACCATACACAAAAACAAACTCAAAATGGCTAAAGGACTTGAATGTAAGATGGGAAACCATAAAAATCCTACAAGACTCCATAGGCAGCAAAATAGTAGACGTATGTCGTAGCAATATCTTTACAGACACAGCTCCTAGGGCAATAGAGACTAAAGAGAAAATAAACAAATGTGACTACATCAAAATAAAAAGCTTCTGCACAGCCGAAACCGGTCTGGCTCAGTGGATAGGGCGTCGGCCTGCAGACTGAGGGGTCCCAGGTTCGATTCTGGTCAAGGGCACGTACCTTGGTTGTGGGCACATCCCCAGTGGGAGGTGTGCAGGAGGCAGCTGATCAATGTTTCTCTCTCATCGATGTTTCTAACTCTCTATCCCTCTCTCTCTCTTCCTCTCTGTAAAAAATCAATAAAATATATTAAAAAAAAAAAAGCTTCTGCACAGCAAAAGAAACCATCAACAAAACAACAAAAAAAGCCCACTGCATGGGAGAACATATTTGCCAATGATATTTCAGATAAGGGTTTAATCTCCAAAATTTTCAGAGAACTCATACAACTTAACAAAAGGAAGATAAATGATTCAATCAAAAAATGGGCAAAGGACCTAAATAGACACTTTTTGAAAGAGGACATACAGAAGGCCTAGAGATATATGAAAATATGCTCAAAGTCACTAATCATCTGAGAGATGCAAATCAAAATAACAATGAGATACCATCTCACACCTGTCAGAATGGCTATCATCAACAAAACAAATGACAAGTGCTAGTGAGGATGTGGAGAAAAAGGAACCCTCCTTCACTGCTGGTGGGAATGCAGACTGTTGCAGCCACTGTGGAAGACAGTATGGGGTTTCCTCAAAAATTTAAAAATGGAACTGCCATTTGACCCAGTGATCCCACTTATAGGACTATATCCCAAGAAAACAGAAACAGCAATCAGAAAGGATATATGCATCCCTATGTTCATAGCAGCACAATTTACAATAGCTAAGATTTGGAAACAACCTAAGTGTCCATCAGCAGATGAGTGGATTAGAAAACTGTGGTACCTCTACACAATGGAATTTTACACCGCTATAGAAAAGAAGGAACTTTTACCATTTGCAACAACATGGATGGAACTGGAGAGCATTATGCTAAGTGAAATAAGCCAGCTGGAAAAAGATAAATATTATATGATCTCACTCATATGTGGGATATAATGATCAACATAATTTGATGAACAAGAATAGATCCTAAGACAAATGGCAGGGGAGGAGGGGTTAGAGAGCAACCCAAGGACTTGTATGCATGCATATTAGCATAACCAATGGACATAGACACTGGGGCGGTGGGGGCTTGCCGGGGGTGGGAATGGCTGGGGGCGGGGGTAGGGGGGAGTCAAGTGGGGGTGGGGGGGGGAAGGAGACATTTGTAAAACTTTAGACAATAAATAAAAAAATTAAATTAAAAAAAGAAAAGCTCAAACTCTGTCCCCATTAAAAATAATTGCCCATTCTCCCTCTCCTCCCCTGGCCTCTGGCAACCACCATTTCATTTTCTGTGTCTGTGAATGGCTACTCTAGGTATCTCATACAGTGAAATTATATAGTCCCATTAATCACTTTCATGGAAACTATGATGCTAAGGGTTGGCCAAGATCAAAATAGGCTGAGCCTGAGGAAATAAAATGAGTTTCTAGTCTCAGGTCCATGGAACCATCTGCCCATATCCAAAATGGGGGAGTTCTATTTGAACTGGGAGTGTTTTGAGACAATGAACTCAGTTTGAGAGGATGGGAGGTGACTGCTTAATACCTAATTGATCTTGGGTCTCATTAATAAAAGTAGGATTTTTTTAAAGGAGGTAACATTTCTTTTGTCATCCATGTGGATGACAAATTCACTAGGTGTGTCCACAGGAGGGCAGACAGTATGGAGGAGGGGAGAGATTGGTATATACCTCCTGTGAAGAAGGGTTGAGCTGGTCAGGGCAGGCTGGTGAAGGGGAGTCACAAGAGGGGTTTCTGATTGTAAATCTCCAAGGGGCTGCCAGGGGCAAGAGGGAATACATAAGTTCTGGGTGGTTCACAGGCTACCCTTCCTCAGTGTTTGGAAACTGACCTGTTCTTTCTTTCCCCCAACCTCCCTGCCTCCCTGCCCAGATGTTCCATTCTTCAGAGCTCTCAGCCGTGGGCAAACTACGGCCCGCGGGCCGGATCCGGCTGTTCTATCCGGTTCTCTTGGTCTCCCCTCCACTCGTTTACTTTGAATTTATATTAGTTCACACAAACACTCCATCCATGCTTTTGTTCCAGCCCTCCAGTCCAGTTTAAGAACCCATTGTGGCCCTCGAGTCAAAAAGTTTGCCCACCCCTGATAGATCCACTACCCTTCCCCCATTCCAGAGAGTCTTCTATGATCCTTTAGTCCAAAGGAAGAAACAGACACACTCTTTTGGCCCTCAGCTAAATGTTTCCCACAATATTCATTTAATGTGCTAGCTGTATGACCTTGGGCAAGTCATTTAACCTCTGTGAGCAGGGATTAGGAGCCCGTAACATTTTAATTTTTTTCTGCATTGGCCCAAAAAGGGAAGAAAAAGACCAAAATGTTTGTTTTCTACTGTCTCATTGTTTCAGAAAAATAGAGATGATAAGAGTACCTACTTTCTAGGATCATTGTGAACATGGAATAAAATAATGTATGTGAATGTACTTGGCTCAGAGCCTGGCACCTGGTAGGTGCTTCACAAATGGTAACTGCTGCTTTTTTGCTTCAAAGAGTGCTAAGAAATAGATTTAAAATGGTGGTGGAGTAAGTGGATGGTACACAGACATGCTTCCAGGACCAAACTGGAATTGCAACTAAAATACAAAACAAAAACAAAAACAAAACCATCCTGAATAATCAACTGAAAACTAGCTGGAGAGAATGCTGATAACCAAATGGAAGAATGCATAGAGACTGGTAGGAAAGTCAGAGGCACAAAAGGGTTGGCTGGGCTCTCACAGACAGCAACTGAAGTTCCGGAGAGATATCTCAGCTGTGGGGGTGTTGCCACTGAGAAATCAGGGGTCTAAACCCCAAGCTAGGCCCCTCAGCAGAGAGCACCAGAACTGATACAGGTGTCCACACAACATCTGGCTGTGAAAAGCAGCAGTGGGGTTGCTGTCTGCCAGGGAGAGATAGCTGGAAATGCAGGTACCCTCTTAAAAGGACAAATGCACAAAATTCTGTGTGCAGACACTCACCTTGGACTCCAGCAGAGAGAGGGCAGAGTGGACTAGAGCTAGGTGAGCAGAAGCCAGGTTTGGGGCTTTGAGGTTAGAGATCAGAAGGCAGACACTCTGGTTTCCTGTGCTGAGTCATTGCCTTACACTGTGGAGGATATCTTTCTTGGGGAGACCTTTGATATCCAGGCAGTTTTTGCCTGGGGGGTTGACAGTTGCCCCATCCTATTGGAAAACCTTTAACCCCACCCATGTGGAGTTTCTGAGACCCATTAAGAGAGTGAGAATAACAATTAGCCTTCAGGCAGAAGCAATTGCCCCACCCTGTTGGAAAACCTCTCACCCCACATGTGGATGACTGCCTGAGGCTACTCCAGACTGAAACCAATCAGACTGCAGGCAGAAGTAAGTCTCTGGAGGCTTTGAGTCTTTGCCTGATCTAATTAGTCAGAAACAGCATTTGACACTATAGATTGGGAGACATAGGAGATGTACCCAATACATAGTCACAAACCCAAACAGGCAGCCAAAATGGGGAGACAAAAAAATATCCCCAAATGAAAGAACAAGAGAATTCTCCAGAAGAAGAGTTAAATAAATGAAGATAAGAAATTTATCAGATATAGAGTTCAGAATAATGATGGCAAAGATGCTCAACAGCATGAGAAAAAAAAAGATATAGTAACTATGAAGAATGACATAGCCTAATAAAGAACATAGTGGAAGGAATACACAGCAGATTAGGGGAAGCCAAGGATTAGATCAGTGAATTAGAAGATAAGGTAGAAAAAAAATCATGCAATCAGAGAACCAAAAATAAAAAAAAAATAAAATAAAAACCAGGAAGACAGCCTAAGGGAGCTGTGGGACAATGTTAAATGTAACAATATTCACATAATTGATGTGCCAGGAGGAGAAGAAAGTGAGCAAGGGATGTAGAATGTGTTTGAAGAAAAAATGGCAGAAAACATTCCTAACCTGGTGAAGGAAAAAGTCACATAAGTAAAGGAGGCACAGAGAACCCCAAGCAAGAAGAACTGAAACAGGCCCATGCCCAGACACATCATAATTAAAATGCCAAATATTAAAGACAAAGAGAGAATATTAAAGGCAGCAAGAGAAAAGCAATTTGTTTCCTACAAAGGAGCTCATATAAAGCTGCCATATGATTTCTCATTAGAAACCCTACAGGCCACAAGGGAATGGCATGAAGTATTCAAGGTAATGAAAAGCAAGGATCTGAAACCAAGATCACTATATCCAGCAAGGCTATCATTCAAAATAGACGGTGAAATAAAGGGTTTCCCAGATAAAAAAAAAAAAAAAAAAAAAAAAGAAGAAGGCTAATGGAGTTTATCACCACCAAACCAGTGCTACAAGAAATGCTAAAGTGACTGTAATGAAAAGAAGAAATAGAGAAACATAGGCATACAAAATTAAAATGGCACTAAATAAGTACCTGTCAGTAATAACCTTAAATGTAAATAAATTAAATGTTCCAATCAAAAGTCATAGGGTGGCTGACAGGATAAAAAAACATTACCCCCTATCTACAAGAGACATACCTAAGGAAAAAAAGATTCACACAGGGTGAAACTGAAGGGATGGAAAACAAATTTCCATAAAAATGGAAAAGAAAAAGAAGCTGGGTAGCAAAACTCATATCTGACAAAATAGACTTCAAAATGAAGGCCATCACAAGAGACAACAAAGGTCACTGCATAATACTAAAATAATTGAACCAACAAGAGGATGTAATCCTGATAATCATATGTGCACCCAATATAGGAGCACCCAAATACATAAAAATACTTCTAGAGGACTTTAAGGGAGAGATCAACAACAATACAGTTATCATAGGGGATTTCAACACCTTGCTGACTTCACTGGATAGATCTTCCAGACAAAAAAATTAACAAGGAAATAGTGACTCTAAATGACACATTGGATCAGAGGAATTTAATTGACATTTATAGAACATTTCACCCCAAAGTTGCAGAATATACATTCTTCTTAAGTACTCATGGGTCATTCACAAAGATAGATAACATGTTAGGACACAAAACAAGTCTCTATAACTTCAAGAAGATTGAAATCATATCAAGCATCTTCTCATATCACAAAGATTTAAATTAGAAATCAACTACAGTAAAAACACTCAAAAACATTCAAACTCAAGGAGGCTAAATAGCATAGTATTAAACCAGTGGTTCCCAATGTGGGGCACACACCCCTAAGGGGGGCAATTTGATTTTTAAGGGGGGGGCAATTTGAGAATGAGTTATCTAACAGTGAATTTTTTCCAGTTCTTAATGTTCTAGGGGCCTCATATATAGTATATAAATATATATTGTGACATATATACACATTTCAGTCCTCTATTATATGTTTTGAAACTTTATTTGCTATTTTCATATCACTTTGTATTATTATTATTATTATTTTAAACAATTTCTTAATGATTCCTTCCTCAGTACTTCAACTGTCCTTTCATTCTTTTATTTTCTCTTTCCTGGATGTCATGTTCTTTGGAATCTTGTTTAGACCAAGTTAATGGCCTTTTAGGCTTCCTCCATGTGAATAGGAGTTCACTTTTTGAATAATAAGAATTATATGTCATGGGGGGGTGGGCATCAGGATTTTAGAGATGCTTAGGTGGAGCATGGCCAAAAAAAAAAAAAAAGGTTGGGAACCACTGTATTAAATAATGAATGGGTTACCAATGAGATCCAGGAAGAAATAAAAAACTTTCTGGAAACAAATGAAAATGAATACACAACAATTCAAAATCTCTGGGACACAACAAAAGCAGTCCTGGGAGGGAAGTTATAGTACTACAGGCCTACCTCAAAAAATAAGAAAAATAAATAATAAATTATTTAACCCTACAACTTAAAGGATTGGAAAGAGAACAACAAGAAAAGCCCAGAGTAAGTAGAAAGAAGGAAATAATAAAGATTAGAGCAGAAATAAGAGACATAGAGACTAAAAAACAATACAAAATAAATCAATGAAACCAAGAGCTAGTTCTTTGAAAAGATAAACAAGATTGATGGAACATTAGATAGACTCACCAAGAAACAGAGAGAGGACCCAAATAAATAAAATCAGAAATGAAAGAGGTGAAGTAACAACTGACACCATGGAAATACAAAGGATTGTAAGAAAATACTATGAACAACTATATGCCAACCAGCCGAACAATGTGGATGAAAAGGACAAATTCCTAGAAAAATACAATCTCCAAAACTGAATCAGAAAGAATCAGAAAACCTGAATAGGCCAGTAATAATGGAGGAAAAAGAAGCAGTAATGAAAAAACAAATAAACAAACAAAAAACTCCCAGCACACAAAAGCCCTGGTCCAGAGGGCTTTAGAAGGGAGTTTTACCAAACACTCAAAGAAGAACTAACACCTATATTCCACAAATTATTCCAAAATATCCAAGAGAAAGGAACACTTCCAAGCTCTTTTTATGAGGACCACATTAACCTAATTCCAAAACCAGATAAAGAAACTACAAAGAAAGAGAATTACAGGCTAATATCCCTGATGAGCATAGATGCTAAAATCCTCAACAAAATATTAGCAAATCGCATCCAGCAATATATTAAAAAGATCATACACCATGACCAAGTAGGATTTATTCCAGGGATGCAAGGGTGGTACATATTTGCAAATCCATAAACATGATACATCATAAACAAATTGAAAGACAAAAGTCACATGATCATATCAACTGATGCAGAAAAATCTATACTAATAAAAGGGTAATATGCTAATTAGACCGGATAGACTGGATGTCATTCCAGATGTCCTTCCTATCAAAGCTGGGGCCTGGCCTGGGTGAAGCCGCCTGGGGTCCTGGGTGCCTGTGGCCGGCCAGGGGGAAGGGAAGCCCTGGTACTGGGGGCCAGAGGAAAGTCACTGCTGGCAGCCGGGTCCTGGGTGCCAGAGGGAAGCCAGTGCTGGCAGCCCGGGGAAGGAAGGCCTACTCTTACATGAATTTTCATGCAATGGGCCTCTAGTCATTCAATAAAATCCAACACCCATTTTTGATAAAAACTCTCAGCAAGTGGGAATAGAGGGAGCATATCTTAACATAGCAAAGGCCAAATATGATGAACATCATACTCAATGGGCAAAAACTAAAACCATTTCCCCTAAGAATAGGAACAAGACAGGGATGTCTGCTTTCACCATTCTTATTCAACATAGTCCTGGAAATCCTAGCCACAGCAATCAGACAACAAGAAGAAATGAAAGGCACCCAAATTGAAAAGGAGGAAGTAAAACACTCATTATTCGCAGATGACATGATATTGTACATAGAAAACCCTAAAGACCTCACCAAAAAACTACTAGATTTAATAAATGCATTTGGCAATGTAGCAGGATACAAAATCAACATTCAAAAATCAATGGCTTTTTTATATACCAACTAGAGGCCCAATGCACGAAATTCGTGCAAGGGGCTTGGCCCTTGCAGCCGCAGTGGCTTGCCTCAGCCCTTGCAGCCCTGGCTTCATCTGGAAGGTCATCCGGAAGGATGTCCAGAAGGTCGTTCAGCTGTCTGGTCTAATTAGCATATTACACTTTTATTATTATAGATAATGAATTCTCAGAAAGAAAACTAAACAATCCTATTTACCATTGCAACTAAAAAATTAAGATACCTAGGAATAAACTTAACCAAGGAGATAAAAGACTTGTACTTGGAAAACTACAGGATGTTGAAAAAAGAGATAGAGGAAGATAAAAACAAGTGGAAGAATATATCGTGTTCATGGATTGGTAGAATTAACATCATTAAAATGTTCATCCTATGAAAGATAATTTACAGATTCAATGCAATCCCTATTAAAATACCAACAGCATATTTCACAGATCTAGAACAAATACTCCAAAAATTTACATGGAATCAAAAAAGAACCCGAATATCCACAGCAATCTTGAGAAAGCAGAACAAAGTTGGAGGAATCACATTACCAGATATTAAGGTATACTACAAAGCTGTAATCAAAATAGCCTAGTACTGGCACAAGAACAGGCATATAGATCAATGGAACAGAACAGAGACCCCAGAAATTGACCCAAGCCATAACTCTCAATTAATATTTGACAAAGGAGGCAAGAACATACAATGGAGTCAAGACAGTCTCTTCAATTAATGGTGCTGGGAAAATTGGACAGGTACATGCAAAAAAAAAAAAAAAATGAAACTAGATCACCAACTTATACCATACACAAAAATAAACTCAAACTGGATAAAAGAATTAAATATAAGTTGTAAAACCATATAAATTTTAGAAGAAACCATAGGCAGCTAAATCTCAGACATCTCTCCTAGCAATATGTTTGCAGATACATCTCTTAGAGCAAAGGAAACTAAGGAGAAAATAAACAAATGGGGCTACATAGAAATAAAAAGCTTCTGTACAGCAAAAGAAACCATCAACAAAATGAAAAGAGAGCCCATTGTATGGGAAAACATATTTGGCAATGATACATCTGATAAAGGGTTAATATCTAAACTATATAAGGAAATCATACAACTTAAGAAAAAGAAGACAAACAATCCTATTAAAAATGGGCAAAGGGCCGAAACCGGTTTGGCTCAGTGGATAGAGCGTCGGCCTGCGGACTGAAAGGTCCCGGGTTCGATTCCGGTCAAGGGCATGTACCTTGGCTGCGGGCACATCCCCAGTGGGGGGTGTGCAGGAGGCAGCTGATCGATGTTTCTCTCTCATCGATGTTTCTAGCTTTCTATCCCTCTCCCTTCCTCTCTGTAAAAATATCAATAAAATATATTTAAAAAAAAAATGGGCAAAGGACCTTTGTCCTTCTCCAAAGTGGACATACAGATGGCCAAGAGACAGAAAAAAATGCTCAAAGTTTCTGATCATCAGAGAGATGCAAATTAAAATGACAATGAGGTATCACCTCACACCTGTCAGAATGGCTATCATCAACAAATCAGCAAATGACAAGTGTTGGTGAGGATGTGGGGAAAAGGGAACCCTCATACACTGCTGGTGGGAATGCAGACTGGAGAAGCCATTATGGAAAACAGTATGGAGTTTCCTCAAAAAATTAAATTTGGAACTTCCATTTGACCCAGTGATTTCACTTCTAGGAACATATCTATATATATAAAAGGCTAATATGCTAAGTGTCCAACTGTCCTATTGGTGGCTATGATGTGCACTGACCACCAAGGGGCAGATGCTCAATGCAGGAGCTGCCATCATGTGCACTGGCCATTTACAAAGAAACGGCACCATGGACCTGGCACCCACAAAGCAACACTCAGCTTCCCCCTGGTGGGAAACAGGACCCGCTACCACCCTGGAGTGACAGGCCACCAAATTACAGCTGACGCACCGAGACCCCACGGCACTAAATATGACCCAGAGCCCAGCCCAGCACAAAACGGTGCCTCTCCCTAGTGACTAGCCTCCTTGGAGTTTCTTCAGCCCAGGAACATGACTTGCTTTATAGCCAGGTGGAAACATTTTATACTTTAACCAAATGTCTGTGAATTGTTTTCCTGTGCCTCATCTCATTTGATCCTCAAAGAAGTCCTGGAGTAGGTAGATAGAAGACTTGGTGGAATCCTATTTTCTTTTCATTAGTCGGAAAATGGAGATTTAGAAAGTTGAGAGACTTGACCCAAGTGAAAAGAAATAAGAAATGTGGACCTTGAAAATGACTTCAGGTTTTTTCACTGCACAGAATATAGTCAAACACTGCTTCAGTTAAATACTAGTATTTTACCCTTTGTTCTCCCTGCATCATCCTATATAATAAAAGAGTAATATGCAAATTAACCATCACTCTGCTACACCCACAAGCCACGCCCACCAGCCAATCAGGAGTGAATATTCAAATAAACCCAACCAAGATGGCTACGGTCACAGAGAGCAGGAGGGAGGCTTGGGTTTCTCCAGTGATGGAGGAAGCCAAGCTTTCCGCCTGCCCTTGCCGGCCTAGGCCTCCACTCAATGCTACAAAGTTTTAATGATAGAAGATACATAAAACCAAACAGAAATGGCGGCAGCCACGAAGCTGGAAAGAGCAGGAGGCTAGGGTTGCCCTGGTGATGGAGGAAGCCAAGCTTTCCGCACACCCTGGCTGGCCAAGGCCTCCACTCAAGGCTACAAAGTTTCAATTATAGAAGATACATAAATCCCAATAGAAATGGCTGCCACCACAGAGCAAGCAGAAGACTTGGCTCTGCTCCAGGCTACAAAGTTTCAATTGTAGAAGATAAATAAACCCCAGATACCAGGGCCTCCACTTGGGTCGCCGGGGGGCATGGCCGGCCTGCAAACCACCACAGGCCCCTCTCCCAGGCTGCCCCATGCCCCAAGGGAACCCCCACCCTGATCCAGGACACCCTTCAGGGCAAACCAGCTGGCCCCCACCCGTGCACCAGGCCTCTATCCTATCTAATAAAAGAGTAATATGCAGATTGACCATCACTCCAACACACAAGATGGCTGCCCCCAATGTGGTCAAAGATCCTGACCCCCATGTGGACACAAGATGGCCACCACAAGATGGCCAGCAAGGGAGGGCAGTTGGGAGGGACCCAGGCCTGCAAGGGAGGGCAGTTGTGGGCAATCAGGCCAGCAGGGGAGGGCAGTTGGGAGTGACCAGGCCTGCAAGGGAGGGCAGTTGGGGGCGATCAAGCCTGCAGGGGAGGGCAGTTAAGGGTGACCAAGCTGGCAGAGGAGGGAAGTTGGGGGTGACCAGGCCTGCAGGGAAAGGCAGTTGGGAGGGACCCAGGACTCCAGGGGAGAGAAGTTGGGGGGGGGGACCAGGCCTGCAGGGGAGGGCAGTTAGGGGTGACCAGGCCTGCAGGGGAGGGTAGTTAGGGGCAAACAGGCTGGCAGGAGAACAGTTAGGCATCAGACTGGCAGGGGAGTGGTTAGGGGGTGATCAGGCTGGCAGGCAGAAGCGGTTAGGGGCAATCAGGAAGGCAGGCAGGCGAGCAGTTGGGAGCCAGCAGTCCTGCATTGTGAGAGGGATGTGCCACTGGAATCGGGCCTAAACGGGCAGTCGGACATCCCTTGAGGGGTCCCAGATTGGAGAGGGTGCAGGCTGGGCTGAGGGACACCCGCCTCCCCTGTGCACAAATTTCGTGCACCGGGCCTCTAGTCTACAATAATAATCTGCTTTTATTGATATTTACTGCTGTGTTGCTGATAATTACCTGAAAGAGAATTTGGGGTGCTTCACTGTGCTGGAAAAAAGTTCAGCTACATAATAAAGCAGGTCTAATTAAGCAAGTTTATTCTATATATATAAAAGGCTAAATTGACTCACACATGCACGATACATATAAAGCTCTCGCTGGCGCCAATGGCACGCATGTGTTTCGATCTGTCATTGTCAATCATGAAATTGGTTGACACTTCTATTATAGAGAAAGGGCAAATAGTGATATTAAAATATTTCTCCTAATTAATTTCCTTTCAAATTACATGAATTTGTGCCACTAGTCCTAATGTATCTGATTTGATACACAAATCAGAGAGAATGTATGTAAATAGCAGCACTATTTACAATAGCTAAGATCTGGAAATATCCCAAGTACTCATCAGTAGATGAGTGTCAAAAAATCTGTGGAGCCAAAACCGGTTTGGCTCAGTGGATAGAGCGTCAGCCTGCGGACTGAAAGGTCCCAGGTTCGATTCCGGTCAAGGGCATGTAACTTGGTTGCGGGCACATCCCCAGTAGGAGGTGTGCAAGAGGCAGCTGATCGATGTTTCTCTCTCATCGATGTTTCTGACTATCTATCCCTCTTCCTTCCTCTCTGTAAAAAAAAATCAATAAAATATATTTTTAAAAAAAATCTGTGGTACATTTATACCAGTGGTCGGCAAACTCATTAGTCAACAGAGCCAAATATCAGCAGTACAAAGATTGAAATTTCTTTTGAGAGCCAATTTTTTTAAAGTTAAACTTCTTCTAACACCACTTCTTCAAAATAGACTCGCCCAGGCCGTGCTATTTTGTGGAAGAGCCACACTCAGGGGGCCAAAGAGACGCATGTGGCTTGCGAGCCGCAGTTTGCCGACCACGGATTTATACCATGGAATACTATGCAGCAGTAAAAAAGAAGGATCTCTTACCCTTTGAGACAGCATGGAGGGAACTGGACAATATTATGCTAAGCAGAATAATCCAGTCAGAGAAAGATAAGTATCACATGATCTCACTCATATGTCCAATCTACTAGTAAACTGATGAACAAAATAGATTCAGAGACACAAAAGGATAGAACAGACTGGGGAATCTCAGAGGGAAGGCGGAGGAGGATGAGTGGGTGGGAAGTAATCAACCAAAGAACTTGTATGCATATATGCCTAACCCATGGACACATACAATAGTGTGGTGAAGGCCAGAGGTGGAGTGAGGTGGGGTGGGCTAGAGTTGTCAGTGGGGGAAAAATGGGGCATATGTAATGCTTTCAACAATAAAGGTTAAAAAAAACACACACACACACAAGAAAAACACAAACAACCCCACAAATGGTACCTGCTCTCAGCTCTTTGTTAAAGGCTTTGTGTCTGTAAGCCTTATTTCCTTGTGAGGCTGTGAACTCCCAGGATGATATCTGTGTTGTGTCTGCCCTGTTCTCACATGGACCAGTGGAATGGAATGAAATAGCTAGTGACTTTTACTTTGGGCTGTTTTCCATTGTCCCACTTCTGGTATCCCTTTCCTTTAGGCAATTCCTTCCTGTTATCACATAGACCTGATGGGTATTTGTTAAAGTCCCACTACTTCCACCCATGCCCATCCCATTGCCAGCAGGTAGGTGTGTGACCTATACTGTACTAATCATAGAAGCCCATTCTCTAGCACTAGGGATTGGCTCAAGGGGTGCACATTACCCAAGCAGGGCCATTTGGAGGCTTTCCCTGGGATTGATATGTAAATGAGGGGAGGAAGCCTCCTTCCTGCTGAGCAAACAGCTGGATGCTATGGGCCCCAGGCATTGAGGGTTCCCACAAGGCATCTTTTCCACTAAATGTAGGGGCCAAGCAAGGCGATAGATGGGAGAGGAATTTAGAAAGCATGATGGCAGCACAGTCCTGATTTTGGCTTTTATGCCTTGGTTCCTGCTGTTCTTCTTTCAGTCCTGAGACCTGCAACAACACCCTACTCATCTATAAGAGCCAATAAATTCCTCAACTACTCCAGTTGATTTGGCAAGTTTCTGTCTCATGCAACCAATGGGAGTCTGACATGTATTCTCAGGGAATACTAAATGAATAGATGATCTAAATGATTGGACTTCCACATGGGGGAGGGGATGTCAAAAGATTCTGAAACCAGAGGGTCAGGACCTGCTGCCCTTTGGTCACAGACAGGAGGGAGGTTATTGCATCATGCAGACTTGGATTTGGGTCCCAGTTCTGCCATTCACCAGCTGTGTGATCTTGGGCAAGTTATTTGCCCTCTCTGAATTTGAGGTTCCTTATCTGTAAAGTAGGCAAAATAATAGTGACACATACAGTTGCCTTGAGGATGGAGTGAGATAAAGAACAAGATGCATCAAACATAGTGCTCTAGGTTAGGGCCAGGGAGCCAGGAGCTGGAAAAATGGTAGCTTTTTATTGGCCTGCCATCCATTGTGGGTGAATATGCAGGACTGAGATTGGCATGCAGGTCAGGAGGGAACAAAAGTTCAATGTGCAAGTTGAATTCCCAGAAGGAGTGGGTCCTGACAGCGCCTGAACCAGAGTGAGCATATTCAAGCCAGAAACTTGAGATTACCCTAAGCTTCCATTCTCCTACACCTAATTAGTCACTAAGTCCTATTGATTCTACCCTCTGGATATTGTATAAACAGGTTTCTTCTCTCTACTGATGACCAGGCCCTTACTTGTACCCATTGGCCCCTGCATTAGCTAATGGCCAACTAATGGATCTGCCAACCTTCAGACTTACCCTGCAGATTCCACTGTTGTTGACACCAGCTTTATGTAGTACCTGTTTGTCACCGTAGGACTCCCAGTCCCCACAAGGCAAGTCCAGTCTCCTTAGTTTGGTATTCATGTTTTTCCAGAAGCTTGCCCTCATCCATCTCTCCAACCTCCATTCTGTTGCCTCTTGCTCCATATGCTTCTGCCAGATAGAGCTACTTGCAGCTTTCCCCTATTACCCTTGCACTTGCTCTCTTGTTTGTCTGGAATGCTCCGCTTCTCACCCTTCTCCTGGAGGTCAACCACCAGAACCTCCTGAAATCTTCTCCCAGTGTGTAAGGTCCCTCCTCTGCACTGCCACAGAGCCCTCATCCACCACAAGTGTAGCACTTACCACATTACATTGCCATTGTGACTCTGACCCTCTTCCACCAGACCATGAGCTGCTGGAGAGCAGACACCTCCATGCCCTCAATGTCCAGCAGAGTCTGCTGTAGTCAGTTCCGAAGGTATGTTTTTTGAATATTGAATCTGTAAAATACTTATTGGTTTTACATCTTTATTAAACAAAATATTTTAAAGGTGACCTGAGATGTGAAAAACTGGGGTAAAGGGCAGGGCTCAGAGTTCAGGGGTCCCCAAGACACATCCTGAACCTTCATACCCCTGAACCTCCAATACTCAGACCCTGCTCTCCTCAGGAAAGCCCTGCTGTGTGACTTAGACCAATCACATACCTCTCTGTCCCTCTGCTTCCTCTTCTGAAAAGGGATATTCTAGGAAGATGATATTTTGCAGAGTACCTCACACTAAGAATCCTCAATTAGTCTCCCTACAGCCCAGGAGAACTAAGTTGTTGTCACCCCTTCCTGCCTTCTGGGGATTCTTATGCTGTCCATTACCCTTCCCTTCTGGGCCCCTCCCTCCCTTCCCCCGTCTGGTCAGCATCTAAACTGCTCTCTAAACTTTTTCATCTTAAAAGTAAGATTCCAGTGCCCTCTCTAAGTACTGTCTCATCTTCCTTCTTTCCATTGCCAGGCTTACCCGAAGAGTTGTCCCATTTCCTGCCTCTTATTCCCCAGCTCTCACCCAATAATTTCTCTTCGTTTTGTGGTCTGGAATCCACTTCCACTACTCACCTAACAAAACTTTAAATGCTAAGGTCACTGGTGACCTCCAAGGTTCTCAATCCACAGTCCTGATCTGACTTGTCTTCCCACTGTAGTTGGTACAATCAACGACCTCTTTTCCCTCAGCCTCAGGGACGTCAAGCCTGCCTGCTGGCTGCATTCTCACTGCTGACTCTCAACTTCCTCTGCCCACTTTTCACACTGCGCATCTTTGAACACTGGAGTTTTTCAAGTTTTAATTCTATGTCCTTTTCATTCTCACTCCTCTTTCTTCCCCTCCATCATTCCCTCCTCTCTCATGGTTGCTGTTACCACCTATATGGCTCCTCATCCCAAACATGCATCTCCAGCCCAGATCTCTCTAAGTTCCAGACTCTTGGATCCTCCTGCCTCCTGAGCAGCTCAAATTTATAACTGAACTTGGGGTATCACCTAAATATGTCCCCTATCTCAACTGCTCTTACCAAAACTCTGGGAATCTTCCTTTTTATTTTCTCCTCACCGCCCCCACCCCCCTTCACCCCGCCATCGAATCCTGCCTTCTCATTCAGCCTCCTGAATCCATGTCCTGTCTCCATTCTCTGCTGCCACCTCTCTGTCTGAGGCACCATCATCTCTCCACCAGACAAGGAAATCTAGCCCCTACCACATGCTCTCTGGTCCTTTCCAAGGTATTTGACCCACAACAGCCACAAGGATTTCAAAAAACTTTGAGATGGACATATCATTCCTCTGCTCAAAATCCCTCATGTGTTCCGCATTTTCCTAAAGTCTCAAATTCTCATCACGTTCCCACTCTGGCTCCTTTAACTCTCTCAATCCCCTCTCTCTTCACCTCCCATTAGTCTCTGTTCTTCAGTCACACTGACTTTTTCATGCCTTGAACACACACATTTCTTGCCTCTGGATGTTGGCATATGCTATTCCCTTTGCCCAGGGGCAGTCTTACCCTTTTTTGACTCAGCTAACTCCTGCTCAACCTTGAGCCTCTGGCTTACTATTCAGTCCTCGGGAAGCCTTCCCAGAGGCCCCTCAAGACTAGCCTCTATGCTAAGCCTCTATGCAGAGGCCATGCTGTCTTATTTGTTCCTGCCTCCTCGCTCAGTATCTGGCATTTGGTGGGAAGGGAATCATGTGAGTGCTTGTCCATTGGCTCTTCGTTGATGAGTTCCCCCAGTTCTTTCCCAGCTCTGCCTTGCTACCAAGCACCAACTCCATTTTTCATCCCAGCTATGGACTGAGCCTCCTTTTTTATTTCCATTCTAAGTTAAAGAAACATAAACGTTTAAAAATAAATTTTTACTATTTAAAAAAAAGAATAAATTGATGAATAATTGAGAGGAGCACAGAAGGAAATAAGAGAAAAAAGTATAAAATACAAACGCCTAGAAATAGTTGAGGAAAGAGAGTTGGTCTCATATAGCCTGTGTGCTGCGCCCTCACAAATCACTGCCCTGCACCCAATTCTGTCCTTTTGGGCTTTGGCTCAATACCTCACCCAACCTCTTACCCCTTCATCTGGGCTCAGTCCAGGTTAGTGGGGCACTTTCCTGGCAGACTCTGACTATCCATACTCTGGCTGACGGATCTGGGGAGAACCTTTTAAGGGGGCCTGGGGTCCCATTAATGATGGGGAGACAAAGGCCCAGAGAGAGTTAGGAAAAGTGGACAGTGGGGTTCTCTGTTCCTCCCATAACTCAGATTATGCCTGTGCTAGCTGAGCCAGTCTGCACTTTCTGGGCACAGCCAGAAAGCTGTGTGACATTGGCAGGGCCATTAACCCTCCCCCCTCCCACCCTTTGGACCTGGAAGGAGAGGAGCAAGTGTGGGGCACTGGACTGCTGGGGGAGGAGGGTGATGGGGGCCAAACTGATGGAGACAAACTGGCAAGGCTGAGGCTGAACCCAAGAGGAAGGGCGGGGCCACCAGGGCAGGACAGAACAACAGCTTCTTGTCAAACATACAGTTTAATTCTGCGGCAGTATTCCTTGTGCCCAGGAGGTTTTCAGCTTGCAGTGTTGTCATTTACAGATGGATTTGCAGCAGCAAATTGCAAGTTTGTAAGTAACAGCTTCTCTGATGCCTCAGGAAAAAAAAAATGCCTATGCCTCTGCAAATTATAAATTCATAACTAACAGTGTTATCCAACTGAATGCAAAACAAATTCATTACTAGCTACATTATTCCATTGAATATCAAGTGAATGAACTGCATAGAGTTTTGTGTAGATCAGGGACATGTCAGGAGATGGGGACAAAACAGCCCTCACCCCACTTTCCTCTTCTTTATGTCCTTTCAGGCCACCTCAAGCTAACCCTGAATATAGATAAAACTGGATGGTGTATTCTGCTTGGATACAAAGGAGGCTGGAGCCCAGCCAGTGTGGCTCAGTGGTTGAGCATCGACCTATGAACCAGGAGGTCACGATTCGATTCCTGGTCAGGGCATATGCCCTGGTTGTGGACTCCCCAGTGGGGAGCATGCAAGAGGTAGCCGATCAATGGTTCTTCTCATCATTGACATTTGTAATGAAATCAATGAAAATATATTTATTTAAATAAAAAAAGGAGGCTAGAGGTTTTGATGCTGATGGTGGTGAAAGTGGAGGTGATGGTGGTAGTAGTGGTGGAGGTAATGATATTAGTGGTAATGATGGAGGCGATGGTTTTGGTCATAGGTAGTTGGTGATGGGAGTGGTGGTGATGGTGGTGAGGTAATAATGATGGTGGTAAGGTGATGATGACGATGGTGATGGTGTTGTACCAAAACAGATGCTCACCCTGCTATCTCTTGTGTGGGCCTTTTGTATGATCACTACAACTGCTGTGTGTTATCTTAAGTTAATATCTTATGCACGCTCATGTGCCTATGTCCTTAGGAGTGGTAGGGTTTGGGTGCTACTTAAGATAAAATGCCTTTTGTTACCCAAACTAAAGGAAAATGTGGGTCTTCTAAGCAGAGACCAGAGTAAGATGGGTTTAAATTCAGGCACTACAGTGGGAATTCCCTGTGTCTTTCCAAAATGTTGCTCTCTTGGGACCAGGCTTCAAAGTGCTGAAACATGTAGATGGATGTTCCTGGGCTGGGTCCGGGCCATTAAGACCATGCCCACAATATGCAGGCAGGCTGGGGTCTGCAGTGGGAGGGCATAGGCCATACTTTTACACCTAGATTATCTGGTTCCATCTGACTCTACATATTTCCAATGTGGTTCCTGAAACTTTCTTTTTTTCTTTGAAGTTTATTTTAGAAAATCAGAAAATACAAATAAACAAAACTAAAATTACATATACCACTCATAATTTACACCACCAGAAATAATTATTTTGGGGTAAATCAGACCTGAAACTCTTATTCCTTCTCCAATTCAATTTGAATGAATATAAAACCATTCACCCAGAAATTCTGAGCATTTAGTAGACTTGACTAAATATTTGGTGTGAGGAGAGAAGTACTGGCCCAAACTGTAGTCACACAGCAAAGGGTAGTATCCCAGCTCTTAGTAAAAACCTTCCTCCACCTCCCCACACCACCAGGAGTTTCCTGACATGCTCTTTATCTCTGCCTCTCTTCTCCTTGCCAACTTCCCTGTCCCTCTCCCTTCTTCTCTGATCATCATACATTTCTCTGCCATCTTCTTCAGGAGCAAAATTAATTCTTCTCCTTGTCTCATGATGTGTAGTTTGCAACCATCATTTGTCTAAACAGTTCATGAAAGTTTCCCCCCCCCACCCCAAACAAAGACAGTTTCTTCTTTAAGAAGGATTTGGGTGCCAGTTTTAAGATAAAATGTTTTCACAGTGTTTCATAAACACATTTATATATTTCAAAATAGGAGGTTATTCTACAAATCCCGATATAAAACCTGCTTTTGTTCATTAACAATATTCTGGTAGAGTCAGCCTATTTTTTTGTTAATCCTCACACAAGAATATTTGCCTATTGATTTTTAGGGAGAATGGAAGAGAGAGGGAAAGACAGAGAGAAATATCGATGTGAGAGAAACACATCGATTGGTTGCCTCCTGCACACACCCTGACCAGGGCCCAGGCCGGGGAGAGCCTGCAACTGAGGTATGTGCCCTTGACCTGAATTGAACTTGGGACCCTGTGGTCCAAAGGCCGATGATCTATCCACCGAACCAAACCGGCTGGGGCTAGAGTCAGCCTATTTTTATGTCAATAGATAAATCTATATTTTCTGTTTGTTTTTTTTAAATCCTCACCTGAGGATATTTTTTCCATTGATTTTTTTAGAAAGAGGGAAGGCAGGGAGAGAGAAACATCGATGTGAGAGAGATACATTAATTGGTTGCCCCCCCACACCCCCATCATGTACCTCCACCAGGGCTGGGAACAAACCTGCAACTGAGCTAGGTGCCCTTGGCCAGAATTGAACCTGCAACCCTTCGGTCCACAGCCGACACTCTAACTACTGAGCCAAACCAGCCAGGGCTATATTTCCTGGTCTAATGGCTACATATTAGTCCATATGGTTTCTTTAAACTATCTCTTTTTTCCTATGCATTTAGGCCATTTCCAATTATTGCTATTACAATACCCACACATAATCTTTTACATTTATCTAATTATTTCCTTAAGATAGTTTCTTAGAAGTAAAATTTGAGAATGCACTTTCTAAAGGCTTTGTCGTATTGTTAAACCAGTCTTCAGAAAGTTTGTATCAATATATACTCTCACCAGCACCTTATATTATTGTCCCACTTACTGTAAATGTTTTAGCTTTGTTTCAGCTATGCCTTGAGGTAGTCAAGGAAGAGCCTTCACAGCCACTTTGGTGGCAACAATGGCAACTATTGAGAGATTCTTCAAAGGAGAAAGAATCCTGAGAAATTGATTGCTTGATTGATTTTATGAAGGAAGACATCATTTCCTTCAAATGATGGTGATGAGTGCAGTGGTAGTACTGTAGTGATGATGTGATTAGGATGTTAGTGGGGACAGGTAACAGTGGTGGTGATGGTGAGTGCAGTGTCCAGGAAGGACATGATGGTGGCGGTATTGACAAGAGAATGGCAGCTATGGTGGTGGCAGTAGTGACAATGTTGTTGATGGTGATGATTTATGATGATGCTGAGAATGGTGGTGATGGTGATTGTGGTGTTGATGATGGAGATGGTGGTGGTGGCACTGACAGTGAGGTCTAGTGATGAGGTATGATGATGGTGGTGAGAGGCAGCATAAGTGATAGAAAAGGGCAGTGGTGGTAGATCAATGGTGGTAAAAGCAGTTTTGGTGGTGAGGTGAGCCCAATGATGGTGGTGGTTGGTGGTGCTGAAGGCAGTGGTGATGGAGTATTGGAGAAGTTCCTGATGGTAGTGTTTGGCACTGTGGATATATGAAGGTGAAATGGTGTAAGTGATGATAAAGAATATCATACAAGCTCAGCCAGTTTTGCTCAGTGGTTGTGTCGGCCCATGAACCAGGAGGTCATAGTTCGATTCCTGGTTGGAGCATATGCCCGGGTTGTGGGCTCGATTCCCAGTGGGGGCCATGTAGGAGGCAGCCTAATGATATTTCTCTCTCATCAATGTTTTTATCTATCCCTCTCCCTTCCTTTCTCTAAAATCAATAAAAATATATTTTAAAAAAGAATATCATACAAAATTAAATAGATATCAAGGGAAGAGTTTGTCTTAGGTGTGGGAAGCAAAATGGATAAAGGAAGCAGCAGGACTCTAGAACAACAAGGAGATCCACTTGCCAGAGGAGATGATCAGAAAGAGAAATTCAGAGGCAATGGGTACTGGGAAGGGTCTTGAAAGTCGCAAGAGGAATTTGGACTCCAGCGGGAAGCATAGAGAGACTTTTTGGTTCTTGGGAGGAAAATGGGCTGGAGCTGAGTTGCCTGCAAGACAGAGCTGGGAAGAACAGGAGCTGAGCTGTGTGCCCCATTGCTGGCCTCTCCAGTGTGAGTGACCATCCACATCCTGCTGGCAGCATGGAGGAAGGAGGTGTGAAGGATGGCGCATGATCCAACCTTAGCACCTCTGAGCATGCGGAGGGCCCCTGAACCCTCTAGCAACCCCTGCTCTCATCTTTGTTTGAGAGGAAGAAGGATCTAGAATACTGGTCCACAACTCTGGCTCCCTCTCTTTTCCCCCACAACAGCTCCCCAAATCTGCTAGATGAGCATTTACTCAGTGCCATTGCTTGGGAGCTCTCTTCCACTTCTCCAGGTGTCGCATGAAGCCTACTCATGTGTGCACAAAGCTACAGGTTTCTCTCTTCCTATGCAAGGGCACCTGAAAAATTTCAGGGGGGCACACAATTTGTGTCTGAGCAGCCAGCAGCTGGGCGTCCATGCCTGAGGATGGAGCTAGGTCTCTCCCCTCAGACTGCCCCCAGTCCTCCTCACTCCTACACAGAAGCCTCTTAATTTGGGAGAGAGAAACACTTTTTCCCCTCCCATTTTAATTATACTGATTATCTCACAAGGTTTTCATGGTGACAAGACCAAGATGGGGGTGGGGGGAGACTTGGTAAACTAAACCAAATAAGCCCTCTTTCCCACAAAGTCATTTCCTCAACTCTGAGTTTGGGGAGGGGGCTCTAGATAATCAATGAACATGCATGTCATGCCATCCTCACACCATGGAAAATGGGAGAGAAATCCTCAAGTAAGGGTGGGGCTGGGACACAAAGGCAGAGCCCACAAAAGAAATCTGAGCTCTCCTTTCCTTCCTGTGCCCCACCCCTGTCCTGCCTGAAAATCTCCCTTCTGACAAGGAGAACTGATGGTCACAGAGCACCACAGGAGGGCAGTTCTGATCCCAAGAGTAGGAAGCATTGATGGGGGTAATTCTAGGCTTCAAAGCTGGTGGGAAACAGAGCAGAGGGGTGGTTTTGCAAGGAGATTAGCTTTTGGTGAAGAATAGGGGCTTGCCATCTAAAGCCTGGTTTTCTAAGGAGCATCCAGAGGCCAGCACTTCAGAACAAAGGCTGTGGAGTCCAAGTGACTAGTGTTTGAAGCCCAGTGTAAGTAACACCTATGCCCTCTGCTGTGGGTTTCCTGGGACATCACAGCTAAGGCACCTAGCAGGGGCCAGGCACGGTTTGTTTCCTCTGTTCTGCCCTCTCCTCCTCTCCACCACTAATCTGACTGGGCTTGAAGCCTCACAATGCCCCTCATTAATTTCCTGCTTTCAGGCACTAAATGATTTGATCCTCACATAATTCAGTGATTAAATGCCCCTATACATTGTCTTAGTGCCTAAAATTCCACCACAGAAGCTCCACTGCTTTGCACCAAACCTCTCTCTAAATGGCCACATCTTACCTGGAAGGGGACCACCCTGTCCCCTGGGCAGGAGCTGTAGTGCAGGGGCTGGGGGGCAGTGAATGTTTTTGTTTGTTTTGTTAATCCTCGCACAAGGACATTTTTTTCATTGATTTTTAGAGAGTGGAAGAGAGGGAGAGGATTGAACCTGCAACCCAGGTATGTGCCCTTCACAGGGAATCAAACCCGAGACCTTTCAGTGGGTGATCTGATGCTCTAACCACTAAGCAACACTGGCCAGGGCAGGGGCAGTGAACTTTTTATGTGCAGATAGATGGAGCCTGTGAGTGAGTACAAAAGGGAAAGCGGGTGGGGACAAGAGTTTGTTATTCTGAAATCATGAGCTATCCTGTCTTCAGCGGTGGAGTTTCTCTAAGGGTGAGCTATGGAAAACCCAGACATAGCCCAGCATCCAGAGGATCCAGGCATGCATGTCATGCCATACTCACACCATGGAAAATGGGAGAGAAACCCTCAAGTTTTGTTTTCTGAGAGTGGGCCGCCGGAGGGCCTCAGCTAGTGCTGGTGCAACTGCAGCCCTGCTGGGATGTCCAGGAGACTCAGGCCGCAGTATCTAGACAGTGTCCAGTAGTCAGGAGTCTGGAGGCAGAGCCCCTGGCATCAGAGTGAAGTTTGCAGGTTGGCTGGGTGTGCTTCTGCCATGGATGTGTTCTCTCAGGAAGTCTGCTTTAATGAATCCAGGGGAATAATTTGTAATCAGCCTGTCAAATACTCAGCAGCACTCTTTTAGCTGGAATCCCACTTTCTGGAAGTCTGGGCCCTGTAGTGAATGAAGATTCTTCATCAGGGTCTGCAGTCCTCCTACCCCATATCTAGCGTAGCTGGGAGCCCCTGGGGGTGGGTTCTTCTCCTCAGGAGTCCATGCTCACTGAACCATAGGGAGCTGCGTGGTCTCATTGCCCTGGACTGCTGTCTGCCAGGGCTCCTGGGAACCAGGACCAAAGGGCTGGGTTTTCTCCTAACAGGGTAGTTCCCAGACCAAGCCTGTCACCAGCCCTGGTCCAAGACAGCCTCTCTTCTCCATTCCCTCTGCAATCCCCCCTTCCCACCCCACTTTCTTATTCTCCCTCACCAGGGCTGGTGCTTGGAGCTTATTTTTTAACTTGGAGTGCCTTCATCACCCCATTTGCTCAGAGCATGGGGAGTCATTGAAGAAACCACACTGGAGACTTGTTTTCTTTATTTTGTGTTTTCTGACTAGAATATACCGCTAGTGTATTATTTT
This sequence comes from Plecotus auritus, assembly GCF_963455305.1. NCBI lineage: Eukaryota > Metazoa > Chordata > Mammalia > Chiroptera > Vespertilionidae > Plecotus > Plecotus auritus. Next base: position 117,557,729 of record NC_137770.1, on the reverse strand, counting down.
GATACTGGCCATCTTACTGACCTCTCTCATATTCTCTTATTAGTTTTTCAGTTGATTCTCTTGAGTTTTCTGGATAAGCAATCATATCATGAACAAATAATGATAGCAATTTCTCCTCCTTCCTGAACATTTTGCTTCTTTTTTAAAAAATTTTATTTTATTGCTTAAAGTATTACAAAGAATAGTACATATGTCTCCTTTTTCTCCCCATTGACCTTCCCCCGGTCTCCCCTAATCCCAGTATCTTTTGTCCATTGGTTATGCTTATATGCATGCATACAAGTCCTGCGGTTGATCTCCTACCTCCCCCTGCCAACACTCCCAAGCCTTCCCACTGTACTTTGACAGTCTGTTCGATGCTGCTCTGCCTCTGTATCTATTTTTGTTCATCGGTTTATAATGTTCTTTATTATCCATAAATGAAATGAGTGAGATCATGTGGTATTTTTCTTTCATTGACTGGCTTATTTCACTTAGCATAATGCTCTCCAGTTCCATCCATGCTGTTGCAAATGGTAAGAATTCCTTCTTTTTTACAGCAGCATAGTATTCCATTGTGTAGATGTACCACAGTTTTCTAATCCATTCATCTGCTGATGGGCATTTAGGCTGTTTCCAAATCTTAGCTATGGTAAATTGTGCTGCTATGAATATAGGGTTGCATATATCCTTTCTGATTAGTGTTTCTGTTTTCTTGGGATATATTCCTAGAAGTGGGATTACTGGGGCAAATGGGAGTTCCATTTTTAACTTTTTGAGGAAACTCCATACTGTCTTCCACAATGGCTGCACCAGTCTGCATTCCCACCAGCAGTGAAGGAGGGTTCCTTTTTCTCCACATCCTCGCCAACACTTGTCGTTTGTTGATTTGTTGATGATAGCCATTCTGACAGGTGTGAGATGGTACTTCATTGTTGTTTTGATTTGCATCTCTCTGATGATCAGTGACTTTGAGGATTTTTCATATGTCTCTTGGCTTTCTGAATGTCCTCTTTTGAAAAGTGTCTATTTAGGTCCATTGCCCATTTTTTGATTGGATTGTTTATCTTCCTTTTGTTAAGTTGTATGAGTTCCCTGTAAATGTTGGAAATTTAACCCTTATCGGAGATAACATTGGCAAATATGTTCTCCCATGCAGTGGGCTTTTTTGTTGTTTTGTTGATGGTTTCTTTTGCTGTGCAGAAGCTTTTTATTTTGATGTAGTCCCATTTGTTTATTTTCTCTTTAGTTTCCATTGCCCTAGGAGCTGTATCAGTAAAGATATTGCTATGACAAATGGCTGCTATTTTGCTGCCTATGGCTTCTTCTAAGATTTGTATGGTTTCCCATCTTACATTTAAGTCCTTTATCCATTTTGAGTTTATTTTTGTGTATGGTGTAAGTTCGTGGTCTAGTTTCATTTTTTTTTTTGCAAGTATCTGTCCAGTTTTCCCAACACCATTTATTGAAGATAACTGTCTTGTCTCCATTGTATGCTCTTGCCTCCTTTGTCAAATATTAAATGAGCATACTGGCTTGTATCAATTTCTAGGTTCTCTGTTCTGTTCCACTGGTCTATATGTCTGTTCTGGTGCTAGTACCAGGCATTTTTGAGAACAGCCGCTTTGTAGTATATTTTGATATTTGGTATTGTGATCCCTCCTACGTTGTTCTTCTTTCTCAAGATTGCTGCAGTTATTCGGGGTCTTTTTTTATTCCAGATGAATTTTTGGAGAGTTTGTTCTAGGTCTTTGAAGTATGCCGTTGGTATTTTAATGGGGATTGCATTAAATTTATAGATTGCTTTGGGTAGTATGGACATTTAGATGATGTTGATTCTACCAATCCATGAACATGGTATATTCTTCCATTTGTTCATGTCTTCCTCTATCTCTTTTTTCAATGTCCTGTAGTTTTCCGAGTATAGGTCTTTTATGTCCTTAGTTAAGTTCATTCCTAGGTATCTTAATTTTTTTGGTGCACAGGTAAATGGGATTGTTTTTTTCGCTTCTCTTTCTGTGAGTTCATTATTAGTGTATAAAAAGGCCATTGATTTCTGGGTGTTAATTTTGTATCCTGCTACTTTGTCAAATTCACTTATTAGGTCCGGTAGTTTTTTAATGGAGTCTTTGGAGTTTTTTATGTATAGTATCATGTCATCTGCAAATAAGGACAGTTTTACTTCTTCTTTTCCAATTTGGATGCCTTTTATTTCTTCTTCTTGTCTGATTGCTATGGCTAGCACTCCAGTACTATGTCGAACAGGAGTGGTGGAAGTGGACATCCCTGTCTTGTTCCCGTTCTTAGGGGAAATGAGTTTAGTTTTTGCCCATTGAGTATGATGTTGGCTGTAGGTTTGTCATATAAGGCTTTTATTATGTTGAGGTATTCCCACTTTGCTGAGAGGTTTTTATCAAGAAAGGGTGTTGAATTTTGTCAAATGCTTTTTCTGCATCAATTGATATGATTATGTGATTTTTGTCTCTCAAATTGTTTAATTATTGTCACATTTATTGACTTGTGGATATTGTACCATCCTTGCATCCCTGGAATAAATCCCACTTGGTCATGATGTATGTTCTTTCTAATGTAATTCTGAATTTGATTTGCTAGAATTTTGTTGAGGATTTTAGCATCTATGTTCATGAGGGATATTGGCCTGTAGTTCTTTTTTGGTGTTGTCTTTATCTGGTTTTGGGATTAGGGTAATGGTGGCTTCATAGAAAGAGCTTGAAAGTGTGCCTTCCTCTTGAATTTTTTGGAATAGTCTGAGGAGGATAGGTTTTAGTTCTTTGAATGCTTGGTAGAACTCCCCTGTAAAGCCATCCGGACCAGGGCTTTAGTTTGATAGAAGATTTTTTATCGCTTCTTCAATTTCTTCGGTAGTTGTTGGCCTAGTCAGGTTTTTTTATTCTTCTTGATTGAGTTTTGGGAGCTTGTATTTTTCTAAGAATATGTCCATTTCATCTAGGTTGTCCATTTTGTTGGAATAGAGTTGTTTATAGCATTTTTTTCATAGCCATTTGTATTTCTGTGGGATCGGTTGTTACTTCATCTCTTTCATTTCTGATTTTGTTTATTTGGGTCCTCTCTCTTTGCTTCTTGGTGAGCCTGGCTAGAGGTTCATCAATCTTGTTTATCCTTTCAAAGAACCAGCTCTTGGTTTTGTTGATCTTTTTATTTATTTATTTATTTATTTATTTATTTATTTATTTATGTCTCTATGTCATTTATCTCCACTCTGATCTTTATTATTTTCTTCCTTCTGCTTATGCTGGGCTTTTCTTGTTGCTCTCTTTCTAACTCTTTGAGTTGTAGGGTTAAGTAATTTATTACCATTTTTTCTTGTTTTTGAGATAGGCCTGCAGAGCTATGAACTTCCCTCTCAAGACTGCTTTCACTCTGTCCCATAGATTTTGGATTGTTGTGCTTTCATTTTCTTTTGTTGCCAGGATGTTTTTTATTTTTTTTTTATCTCTTTGGTAACCCAATCATTGTTTAATAGCATGCTATTTAGCCTCCAGGTGTTCGCTTTTTTAATTGTTTTTATTGTAGTTGATTTCTAGTTTTATGCCATTGTGACCTGAGAAGATGATTGATATGATTTCTATCTTCTTGAATTTGAAGAGACATTGCCTGTGCCCCAATATGTGGTCTATCTTTGAAAATGACCCATGTGCACTTGAGAAGAATGTATATTCTGTGGCTTTGGAATGGAATGTTCTGAAGATGTCAATTAATTCCATATTATCTAGTGAGTCATTTAGGATTGTTGTTTCTTTGCTGATTTTTTGTTTAGAAGATTTCTCCAGTGGTGTTAGTGGGGTATTAAAGTCCCCCACTATGACTGTATTGCTGTCAATCTCTCCCTTGATATCCTCCAGAAGTTTTTTTTTTTTAATGTATTTGGATGCTCCTGTATTGGGTGCATATATGTTTACCAGAGTTATATCTTCTTGTTGAATTGCTCCCTTTAGTATTATGAAGTGGCCTTCCTTAACTCTTGTTATGGCCTTCACTTTTTTTTTTTTCAAATTTTTATCAAGGTATTATATGTGTACATATCTTACCCTTGCCCCCCACCCCCACCCCACACCCATACATGCCCTCACCCCCCAATGTTTTGCATCCGTTGGTTACTCTTATATACATGCATATAAGTCCTTCAGTTGATCTCTTATTTCCCCCACCTCTCCCTAACCTTATCACTGTAATTTGACAGTCTGTTTGATGCTTTACTGCCTCTGTAACTATCTTTTTGTTCATCAGTTTATAATGTTTTTCATTATCCCCAAATGAGTGGGATCATGTGGTATTTTTCTTTCATTGACTGGCTTATTTCACTTAGCATAATGTTCTCTAATTCCATCCAAGTGCCTACAAATGGTAGTAATTCCTTCTTTTTTACGGCAGCATAGTATTCCATTGTGTAGATGTACCATAGTTTTCGGATCCAGTCATCTGCTGATGGGCACCTAGGCTGTTTCCAAATCTTAGCTATTGTAAATTGTGCTGCTATGAACATAGGGGTGCATATATCCTTTCTGATTGGTGTTTCTGGTTTCTTAGGATATATTCCTAGGAGTGGGATTACTGGGTCAAATGGGAGTTCCATTTTCAGTTTTTTGAGGAAACTCCATACTGTTCTCCACAGTGGCTGCACCAGTCTGCATTCCCACCAGCAGTGCACGAGGGTTCCTTTTTCTCCGCATCCTCGCCAACACTTGTCGTTTTTTGATTTGTTGATGATAGCCATTCTGACAGGTGTGAGATGGTATCGCATTGTCGTTTTGATTTGCATCTCTCGGATAATTAGTGACTTTGAGCATGTTTTCATGTGTCTCTTGGCCTTCCTTCTGTCTTCTTTCGAAAGGATTCTATTTAGGTCCGTTGCCCATTTTTTTATTGGATCCTTTATCTTCCTTTTATTAAGTTGTATAAGCTGCCTGTAGATGTTGGAAATTAAACCTTTATCAGTGATACCATTTGCAAATATGTTCTCCCATACAGTGGGGTTTCTTGTTGTTTTGTTGATGGTTTCTTTTGCTGTGCAAAAGCTTTTTATTTTGATGTAGTCCCATTTGTTTATTTTCTGTTTGGCTTCCATTGCCCTAGGGGCAGTATCACTGAAAAAGTTCTTTTGGCATATGTCTGAGATTTTGCTGCCTGTGGATTCCTCTAGTATTTTTATGGTTTCCCGTCTTATATTTAAGTCCTGTACCCATTTTGAGTTTATTTTTGTGTATGGTGTAAGTTGGTGATCTAGTTTCATTTTTTTGCATGTATCTGTCCAATTTTCCCAACACCATTTATTAAAGAGACTGTCTTGACTCCATTGTATGCTCATGCCTCCTTTGTCAAATATTAAATGCGCATATTGGTTTGGGTCGATATCTGGATTCTCTATTCTGTTCCATTGATCTATGTGTCTGTTCTTGTGCCAGTACCAGGCTGTTTTGATGACAGTGGCTTTGTAATACAGCTTGAAATCTGGTATTGAGATCCCTCCTACTTTATTCTTCTTTCTCAGGATTGTTGTGGCTATTCGGGGTCTTTTTTTATTCCAGATGAATTTTTGGAGAGTTCTTTCTAGGTCTGTGTAATACGCCGTTGGTATTTTAATGGGGAGTGCATTGAATCTATAGATTGCTTTGGGTAGTATGGACATTTTAATGATGTTGATTCTACCAATCCATGAATATGGTATGTTCTTCCATCTGTTTACATCTTCCTCTATCTCTTTTTTCAGGGTCCTGTAGTTTTCCGCATATAGGTCTTTTACCTCCTTGGTTAGGTTTATTCCTAAGTATCTTAATTTTTTTGGTGCGATGGAAAATGGGATTGCTTTTTTAGTCTCTCTTTCTGTAAGTTCATTGTTGGTGTATAGAAATGCCATAGATTTCTTGGTGTTAATTTTGTATCCTGCTACATTGCCGAATTCATTTATTAAGTCTGTTAGTTTTTTGATGGAGTCTTTCGGGTTTTTTATGTACAATATCATGTCATCTGCAAATAAGGACAGCTTTACTTCTTCTTTTCCAATTTGGATGCCTTTTATTTCTTCTTCTTGTCTAATTGCAGTGGCTAATACTTCCAGTACTATGTCAAACAGGAGTGGTGAGAGTGGGCATCCCTGTCTTGTTCCTGTTCTTAGGGGAAATGGTTTTAGTTTTTGCCCATTGAGTATGATGTTAGCTGTGGGTTTATCATATATAGCTTTTATGATGTTGAGGTATGATCCTTCGATTCCCACCTTGTTGAGAGTTTTTATCAAGAAAGGGTGTTGGATTTTGTCAAATGCTTTTTCTGCATCAATTGATATGACTATGTGATTTTTATCTCTCAATTTGTTTATGTGATGTATCACATTTATTGATTTGTGGATATTGAACCATCCTTGCATTCCTGGGATAAATCCTACTTGGTCATGGTATATGATCTTTCTGATGTACTGCTGGATCCTATTTGCTAGAATTTTGTTGAGGATTTTGGCATCTACATTCATGAGGGATATTGGCCTGTAATTCTCTTTCATTGTGTTGTCTTTATCTGGTTTTGGTATTAGGGTGATGCTGGCTTCATAGAAGGAGCTTGGAAGTGTTCCTTCCTCTTGAATTTTTTGGAATAGTCTGAGGAGGATAGGTTTTAGTTCTTCCTTGAATGTTTGGTAAAACTCTCCTGTGAAGCCGTCTGGCCCCGGGCTTTTGTTTGCCGGAAGCTCTTTGATGACTGCTTCAATTTCTTCCATAGTTACTGGCATGTTGAGCTGTTTAGATTCTTCCTGATTGAGTTTTGGAAGGTTATATTTTTCTAGGAATATGTCCATTTCCTCCAGGTTGTCCAGTTTGTTGGAATAGAGTTGTTCGTAGTATTTTTTAACAATCCTTTGTATTTCGGCGGGATCTGTTGTTATTTCACCTCTTTCATTTCTGATCTTGTTTATTTGGGTCCTCTCTCTTTGCTTCTTGGTGAGCCTGGCTAGAGGTTCATCAATCTTGTTTATCCTTTCAAAGAACCAGCTCTTGGTCTTGTTGATCTTTTGTATTGTTTCTTTGGTCTCTATGTCGTTTATCTGTGCTCTGATCTTTATTATTTCCTTCCTTCTGTTTACACTGGGCTTTTCTTGTTGCTCTTTTTCTAACTCTTTGAGTTGTTGGGTTGAGAATTTATTACCCCTGTTTCTTGTTTTTTGCAGTAGGCTTGTAGAGCTATGAACTTCCCTCTCAAGACTGGTTTCGCTGTGTCCCATAGATTTTGGATTGTAGTGTTTTCATTGTCATTTGTTGTCATGATGTTTTTTATTTCTTCTTTGATCTCTCTGGTAACCCAGTCATTGTTTAATAGCATGCTGTTTAGTCTCCATGTGTTTGATTTCTTTGGGTTGTTATTATTGTAGTTGATTTCCAGTTTTATGCCACTGTGGTCTGAGAAGATGCTTGATATGATTTCTATCTTCTTGAATTTGAAGAGACTTTGCCTATGTCCCAACATATGGTCTATCTTTGAAAATGACCCATGTGCACTTGAGAAGAATGTATATTCTGTGGCTTTGGGGTGAAATGTTCTGAAGATGTCAATTAATTCCATCTGGTCTAGTGAGTCATTTAGGATTGATGTTTCTTTGCTGATGTTTTGTTTAGAGGATTTGTCCAAAGGTGATAGTGGGGTATTAAAGTCTCCTACTATGATTGTATTGCTGTCAATCTCTCCCTTGATATCCTCCAGGAGTTTTTTTATGTATTTGGGTGCTCCTGTATTGGGTGCATATATGTTTAGCAGAGTTATTTCTTCTTGTTGGATTGCTCCCTTTAGTATTATGAAATGGCCTTCCTTATCTCTTGTTATGTCCTTCAGTTTGAGATCTAATTTGTCAGAAATAAGTATTGCTACCCCAGCTTTTTTTTCAGTTCCATTTGCCTGGAAAACCTTTTTCCATCCCTTCACCCTCAGTCTGTGTGCGTCTTTTTTTCTGAGGTGGGTTTCTTGTAGACAGCAGATATATGGGTCGTGTTTTCTTATCCAACCCGTTACCCTATGTCTTTTGATTGGGGCATTTAATCCATTTACATTTAAAGTTATTATTGATTGGTACTTATTTGTCGCCATTCCTATTCTTTACCCCTGTGTTACTTCTTCGCTTCCTGTTTCTTTCTTTCTTTTTTTTTAATTTTTTTTATTTTTTTATTTTTTTACGGCAGACCCTTTAGCATTTCTTGCATTGCTGGTTTGGTGGTAATAAATTCCCTTAGTCCTTTTTTGTCTGTGAAGCTCCTGATTTCACCTTCAATTTTGATTGACAGCCTTGCTGGGTACAGTATTCTTGGATTCAGCCCCTTCCTTTGCATGACTTTGTATATTTCATTCCATTCCCTTCTGGCCTGATGAGTTTCTGTTGAGAAATCAGTTGCTAGTCTGATGGGGGTTCCTTTGTATGTAACTTTCTGTCTCTCTCTTGCTGCTTTTAAGATTCTTACTTTGTCATTGGTGTTTGCCAGTTTAATTATAATGTGCCTTGGCGTCGGTCTTTTGGGGTTCATTTTGCTTGGGACTCTGTGAGCTTCTTGGATTTGTGTGTGTTTTTTCTTCCCTATATCTGGGAAATTTTCTGTCATTATTTCTTCAAAGAGGTTTTCTATTCCTTGCTCAGCTTCCTTTCCTTCTGGAACCCCTATTATGCGGATGTTGTTTTGTTTCGTGTTGTCCCAAAGTTCCCTTAGACTCTCCTCCTGCCTTTTAATTTTTTTTTCTAGAAGTTGCTTTTCTTGGGTATTTTTTTCCATCTTGTCTTCTAGCTCACTGATGCGGTCCTCTGCTTCTTCTAGTCTACTCTTGATGCTTTCTATTGAGTTCTTTACAGCAGCGATGTCATTTTTCATTTCTTCTTGGTTCTTCTTCATTTCCTCTTGGTTCTTGCTCATATTGTCGAATTTGTCTTCCATTCTTTTCAGCCACCTTATGACCATTTCTCTGAATTCTTTTTCTGGAAGGTTGCTTGCCTCCATTTCGTTTACTTCCTTTTCTGGTGATGCCTGCTTTTCTTTCATATGCGGGCTGCCTCTTTGTCTCCCCATGGTCTCTCTTCTCTGGGTGTCTGGTTATGTAGTTCTCTCTCTCCTGGGTTGATTTAAAGGCACAAAATACAGCACTACCACGTACAACTCACAAGGCACTGAACAGGAATGTATTCACGATATTAATAACCTCCAATAAAGGTGACCACCAGAGAAAGGCAAATTAGGTGATAGGAGAGAAAGAAGAAGAGGAAAAAAGAAAGAAAGGAAGAAAAAAAGAAAAAAGGAGTGTGAAAATGAAATTGGGAAAAGGGAAAGTAAAGAGAAAAAAAAAAGTAAGAGAGACAAGAAAGTGACTAAGAGAGAAAGGGGAACAGACTATATATATTGGGGATAAAACTCCAATAGAACAATCACTAATCCCAGCAAATGCCAGCAACAAGTGCCTGGGGATTAGTACAAACTACAACACTAACTAATATGGAGTGAGGCAAGGGAAAGCTGAAGCACAAAACAAACAAAAAAATAAACAAAAGAAGAATAAGCAAAACAATCTCACAAAAAAGCATAAAAATTGGATATAATCTACATTCAAGCAAACAACAACAAAAGGACAGAGAGAAGGACAAGTTTATGGATAGCTCAGACAGCGAAGGGAGAGGTGTATGTGGACTTGGAACAGGGGATTGGAGATTAGATATGTAAGTAGGGTGAAATTTTAACAAGGGGTAAACAGAAAGAATAGGGAAAATCTAAAGCAGTAAAAGGGTAAGATAAACAGGACACTGAAAAGGGGGAGGTTAGGAAGAGAGTGATGGCCTAAAGGTAGAGTTGAGATAGAGTAAAACGATGCTAAAGGAAAGATAAAAATAGAATGTAGAACCCTAATCCCAAAATAAAATGAAGAGAAAATAAAATGACACTTTAAAAAAAAAAAAAAGATAAAATAGCAGTAGTAATAATACGGATTGAAAATAAAAATGTAATAATTAAAAAGGTAAAATCAAGTGATGAAAAAAGAAAAAAAAGTTTCTTGATTAAAAGATGCAAAAAATGAAAATAAAAAAAAAATTAAAAAATAAAAAAAATAAAAGGTAAAAATAAAATGTGAAGTAGTGAAGGTCATTCACTTCCTCTGTTTTTCTGTTTGGCACGCCTGTTTCTCAGTCCAGACAGTATTGCAGTTCCCTGCGATCCACTGCTCTTCGGTGTTGTAAGCCAGTCCTGATTTTAAGCAGGCGGTGTGTCTTAATTTCTCGTATTCCTTTATTTTTGATTACACAAGAGTCAATTTGTGATTCAGCCCCTGGGTGGCAGTGTTTCTGGATTGACTTCCGGGTCTATCTATGGCCTCTCTAGGCAGTGTTAGAGCCTTCTTTCCCTGTGGCACTCGCCACGGGCCTGTGGGAGTGGTCTGCCTCAGAGCTGACTCTCTGATGGTCACTTCCCGTTCCGATCCCCAGGTTCCAGAAAAACAACTTTCCCCTGCAGTCTCCCAGGGTGTCCCCAACTGGGTGGTCCTATGTATTGGGCTTAGTAATCAGAAGCAAGAGTTTCAAGAGGAAAAAGCCCAGTTGTGCGGACTCCGGGACTGCGCATAAGCCCAGGCACCCAGGGAGCGCAGGGGCTGCGCGTAAGTCTGGACTGCCTGAAATTCTTAGGGTGTCCCTGCACTTCAGATCAAAATGGGTTGCTTTTTAGAGTGCCCTTCTCTTAGCAGCTCTGAGGACCCCTTTCCACAATCACAGATCACGCCAGCCCCTACAGCCACGGATTTTTCTAGGCACAGACTTCCCTGGTCCTCCAGCTCCCGCAAAACGCGCGTTCCTCTCTCCCGCCGGGACCAGGGACCTCACCTTATCCCAGGCGAAATCTGACCTTTCCGTGGTGGAGTGTAGAGCTCCTCTGAACCCGTGTGCTTGCGCCAGTTGGGGAGCGTTGTTCTGGGGCTCGCAGCTGTTCCGTGGGTGCCGCAGTTGTGGATTCTCAGGCTTCAGATAAGCTCCACTTTCCGGATCAAGATTGCGCAGACTCCGTGTCCAAGCCCGCAGCTCCGGGAGGGGACCCAGCCGCATATGGCCTTCACTTTGAGATCTAATTTGTCAGATGTAAATATTGCTACCCCAGCTTTTTTTTCATTTCCATTCACCTGAAAAACCTTTTTCGATACCTTCACCATCAGTCTGTGTGAGTCCTTTGTTTAAGGTGGGTTTTCTGTAGACAGCAGATATATGGGTCATGTTTTCTTATCCACTCAGCTACTCTATGTCTTTTGATTGGGGCATTTAATCCATTCACATTTAAAGTTATTAATGATAGGTAGTTGTTTGTCGCCATTTTTATTCCCTTTTTTTAAAGTAAATCTTTATTGTTCAGATTATTACAGTGTGTTCCTCTTTCTTCCCCGCCCCATAGCTCCCCTCCACCTGGTTCCCACCCCACATCCTGCCCTTACTCCCCTCCCACTGTCTTCGTCCATAGGTGTATGATTTTTTTCCAGTCTCTTCCCGCACCCCTCAGACCCCCTTCCCCCCGAGAATTGTCAGTCTACTCCCTTTCTATGCCCCTGATTTTATTCTATTCACCAGTTTATTCTGTTTGTCAGATTTTTTATTCACTTGATTTTTAGATTCACTTGTTGATAGATATGTTTTTGTTGTCACTTTGTTGTTCATAATTTTTATCTTTACCTTTTTCTTCTTCTTACTTTTCTTAAAGAATACGCTTCAGCATTACATATAATACTGGTTTGACGGTGATGAACTCCTTTAGCTTTTTCTTATCTGTGAAGCTCTTTAACTGACCTTCAATTCTAAATGATAGCTTTGCTGGGTAGAGTAATCTTAGTTGTAGGTTCTTGCTATTCATCACTTTGAATATTTCTTGCCACTCCCTTAAGGCCTGCATAGTTTCTGTTGAGAAATTAGCTGACAGTCGTATGGGTGCTCCCTTGTAGGTAACTAACTGTTTTTCTCTTGCTGCTTTTAATATTCTCTCTTTGTCTTTTGCTCTTTGCATTTTAATTATGATGTGTCTTGGTGTGGTCCTCTTTGGATTCCTTTTGTTTGGGGTTTTGTGCACTTCCTGTACTTGTAAGTCTATTTCTTTCACCAGGTAGGGGAAGTTTTCTGTCATTATTTCTTTAAATAGGTTTTCAATATCTTGCTCTCTCTATTCTTCTGGCACCCCTATAATTCAGATGTTGGTACACTTGAAGTTGTCCCAGAGGCTCCTTGCACTGTCTTCAACTTTTTTGATTCTTTTTTCTTTGCTTTTCTGGTTGGGTGTTTTTTGCTTCTTTGTATTTCAAATCTTTGACTTGATTCTTGCTTTCCTCTAGTCTGGTGTTGGATCTCTGTATATTATTCTTTATTTCAGTCAGTGTATGCTTAATTTCTAATTGGTTCTTTTTCATATCCTTGAGAGTCTCACTATATTTCTCAGAGATTTCTAGAAGATTCTTGAATAACCTTATAACCATAGTTTTGAACTCTATATCCAGTAGTTTGCTTTCCTCCATTTCTTTCATTTGTGACCTGTTTCTTTGTCTCTGCATTTTGGCTGCTACCTTGTATTGATAGAGTGGATTTGTGTGCTAGGTGTCCTATAGGGCCCAGTGGCTTAGCCTCCCTAATTACCTGAGGTGGACACTCTTGGTGCACCCCTTTGTGGGCTGTGTGCACAGTCTTGTTGTAGTTAAGCCTTGATTGTTGTTGGTATCACTGGGAGGAATTGACCTCCAGGCCATTTGGCTATGAGGACCAGTTGTTTCTACAATGGGAGAACTTCTGTGCTGGAGACACCCTTATGGGACAGGACTTGCTTCAGTGGGGCTTTGGCACTCACTGAGTCTGCCCCTAAGTGTGTCTCTTATGCATGTGAAGAGTTGTAATCTGGATGGTCTCACTCTGACCACTGGGTACACTGGCTCTGGGATCTCCAAGGAGGTGCAAAGTCAGCCACTGCCTGAGGCCACCCAGCAGGAGCTACCGAGAGATCTGCACATTCCTCCTCTTTGTTTGGGGTTTGGAAGTGCCCAGATGAGGCCCAGCTGTGAAGCAATGCAAGCTGCTGTCCAGCCTTAGGCCTTCTTTTGGAGGCTCTGGGGCTCTCTGACCCAGCGGCAGTTTGACAGGTTTTTAGGTGGAGAAAGGCTAGGCCATTCTTATGCAAAAGCCTCTGTGCACAGCTTGGGTGGGGTTGTAAATTGGGTGGGGAGGGTTCTCAGGGAATCACCAGGGTGGAGCAAATAGCAATGGCTGCTTGTTAGCCCTGCCCTGAAGAGGCCCCCGGGTCTCTGTGTCCCACGGCACCATGCTGGAACAATCATCACTTGCAAGCACCTCTGAGAGTAAGCTTCCCTTGCATTCCAGCCTGATGCCAGACTCTCTCTGTATGAGTCTGGGTCCCCAGAGTCTCACCCGGAACTGGAGTTCAGAGCAGTTGGGAGCTTGTATCTCCCTCCCAATTGAAAAAGACAACAGCATACCCAGTTAACAGCCCCTTTCGTGTGTGCCTCTGTACCTCCGCACTTCACTTCCACATCTTAGCACCTCCTACCAGATTCAATGCGCTTTTCTCTTTCCTTCTAGTTGTAGAATTTCCACTCAGCCAGCCTTCCCGTGGTTCTGGATGATATTTGTTTTGTCTTTTAGTTGTAGTTTTAATGTGGTTATATGCGGCAGCAAGTTCAGATGTTTACCTATGCCACCATCTTGGTTGTTTCCTGCCATTTTTTATGTCTGTGTTCCTTCTTCCCTTTCTATTTCTTCTTTTTATAGCAGACCCTTTAGTATTTCTTGCATTGCTGGTTTGGTGGTAATAAACTCCCTTAGTCCTTTTTTGTCTGTGAAGCTCCTGATTTTACCTTCAATTTTGATTGATAGCCTTGCTGGGTACAGTATTCTTGGATTCAGACCCTTGCTTTGCATGGCTTTGTATATTTCATTCCATTCCCTGCTGGCCTGATGTGTTTCTGTTGAGAAATCAATCGATAGTCTAATGAGAGATCCTTTGTAGGTAACTTTCTGTCTCTCTCTCTCCAGGAGCCTTTAAGAATCTTACTTTGTTGTTGGTGTTTGCCAATTTAATTATAATGTGTCTTGGTATCAGTCTTTTGGGGTTCATCTTGTTTGGGACTCTGTGAGCTTCTTGGACTTGTGTGATTTTTTTCTTCCCAATATCATGGAAGTTTTCTGTCATTATTTCTTGAAACAGGTTTTCTATTCCTTGCTCAGTTTCCTCTGCTTCTGGCATCCCTATTATGTGGATGTTGTTTTGTTTTGTGTTGTCCCAAAGTTCCCTTATGCTCTCCTCCTGTTTTTTAAGTTTTGTTTTTTTTTCTAGATGCTGCTCTGCTTGGGTATTTTTTCCTACCTTGTCTTCTAGCTCACTGATGCAGTCCTCCACTTCCTATAGTCTACTGTTGATGCTTTCTATTGAGTTCTTTATTGCAGCGATGTCATTTTTCATTTCTTCTTGGTTCTTCTTCATTTCCTCTTGGTTCTTACACATATTGTTGAATTTGTCTTCCATCCTTTTCAGTGACCTTATGACCATTGCTCTGAATTCTTTCTCTGTCATATTGCTTGCCTCCAGTTCATTTACTTCCTTTTCTGGTGATTCCTTCTTTTCTTTTGTATGCGGGCTGTTTCTTTGTCTCCCCATGTTCGCTGCTCTCAGGGTTCCTGATTATGTAGCTCTCTCTCTCCTGCATTAACTTTCTTAGGATTTGCTAGCTGTGTTTAATTCGCCAGTTCCAGGTGGTTGATCTTTGATTCAGCTGTTCCTTATGCTCTGTGAGAAGCACAGGGCCTGTCTGTGATTTTGTGCTTTTGTCTCCCCCTGAGCAGACCTCCCAGGCACCTGTGGTCAGGGAAGTTGGAGTTCTGGCATTCGTGGATTCACAGCTGAGGTAACTGGTCCCTGGGCATTGTGGTTTTAAGGTCCCAGGTGGCATCCGAGATTTCCCCAGTTGAAGGTAAGGCTGGGGTTCTGATCACAGTCAGTCTCTGATCATAACCATCTCCCCTTCAAGATGGTGCAGCCTCTGCAGTAGAGCTGGCCACTCTGGGAGAGATTTCAGCCGCAGTATAGGCTACCCAGTCATGGGAGGCTGGTCCACCAGTCCCCAACAGTCCCTTGGAGTATAGCTGTCCTTCACTCACAAATACTGACACTCCCCACATGTCCACACAGTCTCCTTTCATTCTCTCACTCTCACACTATCTAGCAGCCTGCAGTCCCATTGGCAGCCATCTTGGATCTCGCTTCTTTTTCTTTTTAATGTACTGTTGCATTGGCTATAACTTTCAGAACAATGTAAACCAATTGTGTTAATTGCAGGCATTCTTGTCCCACTCTGACTTAAATATGAATACCTCTTGCTGGTGTTTTATTGCTAAAAATGATGTTGACTGCTGTTTGTACATCAAAGAAATGCTTTATTATTTAATTTTATGAAGTGTTTTCATCAAATGTGTCTTTGGCATAAGTTAAGATGGTCACATAACCTTTTTCTTTCTATTAATTTACATGATTAATTATATGGACTGATTTTTTGATATACAACTATCTTCACCTCATTGTATTTCTAATTTCTAATGTAGTCATCTGTGAAATGGGAAGGTGATCCATTGACCCAGAGGAATCTGGTTGAATATCAGATCTAGCTTTTGCTCTGCCCTGGCCCCCAATCTCAGGCAGGCTTACTGTAAATGCCCAGGGGCTTGAGCTGGGTCTCTGGAGAGCTGGATGAGGTGTCAGCTGGTCCCAAAAGTGATCTTGAAAGGCAACTCAGATCAGATGACTCCCTTCGGTGGCTCCTCATTGCCTTCAGCAGAAACCCAAGTTTCTAGGTGCATTGCTCAGGCCTCTTACAACTGGTCCTGTCCAATACTCCACCTTGTTACCCCACCTTCTCCCTTCTAACTTCACAGAAATCCTGGAAGGTGGCAACCCTCTTACATGCTGCTCCCCTGCCTGGAATGTCCTTCCCACTTTCCTCCTCAGATAAGACTCAGAGGTCTCTCCAAAGAGCCTTTCTGACCCAGCAGGCTGGGGTAGGAGCCTCTCCCCAGGTGACAGTTCCTGAGCTCACCACCTCTTTGGTACTTACCAGGTGGAAGGTGGTCCTGTGTGCACCTCTATCTCCAGGTGCTCCAGCAAGCCAAGCACCACCTAGACCCCTCCCAGGGTCCCATCTTCCAGCCCGGCCCTGCTCCACAGCAGTGCTGCTCCATCAGGACCAGCGTGAGCACACTTCGAAAACACCCATGTACACACTCTTGTGCCCATATTCCTGAATGTACCTGCTGATCCGTGCACTGCTGCTCACCCCCAGGGCTCCATGTCCTAACTCCCAGCAGTTAAGTGTTGAGGGGCCCCAATTGACACCTCACAGGTAACTGCAGCTCCCTGGGGCCTCTTTAGAAAATTCCATCAACCTTATTTCCTCCTCATAAACAATGACTTATATTTAGCACAGTTGGATCCCAGGGGAGAGTGCTTCCCCCAAAAGCTGCTGCCATTGGAGACACAGTAGGGGGAAGCCAAGTGGGCCCAGATGACCTCCCAGAAGGCAGGGGTCTTTTATTCTTCCTTTCTTCTAGCTACCCATCTGCCCAGAGCTGTCCCCACGGGCTGTGGGATGAAGGTCTCAGGGTTGCACACCAGCACCTGGGAGACAGCACCAGCCCAGCCCCTTCTCCTCTTCTGCCTACCTTTCCACATGGATGGAGTCCTAGACATCCTTAGGTGATTGCAGAGTGCTCTGTAACACTGCCGTGGGTGGATTCAGACAGGCTGATGTGATGCTTAAGCTTTATTTATCTGCCTGAGCTGAGTTCCACATACCTGCACACATGCACTTCTAAACACACACACTCACATGCGTGCCGGCTCTCATGGTGGCCACACTTTTTATTCAAGGAGCTTGAATGGATGCTTGAAGTCTCTTTGCAATTAACATGCTGCTGCAGTATTATTAGACTCTGATAGGCAGGTCTGCCTTTGCCAGAGACTATAAATATGTACGGCCAATGACTCAGCAAATCTGCTGCTATTTTTCTTGCAGATCCACGTGGATCCGTGTTTGTGTACACCATGGCCCCATCTCCCAGCAGCTCCCATGGCTTGTATCCATGGAAACACAGTCCTCCCCAACTACAGTACTCTTGGTGACAAACACTGGGAGTCTCACTAGCCCCCCACCCACCTTGGAGACAGCATGTGTACCCCAACAAGCAAGAGGATGGTACTTGTGGAGGAATTGCCACTTTCTCAGTGGCTTTAAAAGTCCAGGCAAGGCTGGGCCTCTAAGCCCTTCACCCTCTGGTTGTGGTCAAGGCCTTGTCACCTGTGCAAGGAGAGTGGCCTGATGAGGGACCCCTTACTGAGGCCTGTGCCCTTGTGGGAGTGAGGTTGGCAGGAGTTCTTGACAGCTGTTGGCAGTGGAGGGCACCAGCATATGGGAGAGAAAGACTGGGAAAGAGGGAAAGAGTCAGTGGGGATGAGAGAGGGAAGGAGATAAAATTTTGTATAAAACCTAGGGTCCTATCTCCTGACCTTGACTCTGTGGGATAGAGGAA
The DNA here is from genome assembly GCF_963455305.1 of Plecotus auritus. Lineage (NCBI taxonomy): Eukaryota > Metazoa > Chordata > Mammalia > Chiroptera > Vespertilionidae > Plecotus > Plecotus auritus. Next base: position 117,540,151 of record NC_137770.1, on the reverse strand, counting down.
AGAGCATGAGCTTTGGAATCCCTCTCTCCATCCTTTTCTTCCAGAAACATTCACTGTGACTCACTCTGTGCCAGGCCCTGTGCTGGGTGTGGGGATGCAGAGAGGAACCAGACCCTTCTGCTTGAGGACTCAGGGTCTGGGGCTAGGAGGACATACTCAACATCAGGCCAGCGAGCTCGGAGTCCTGAAGGTCAGGATGGAGTAGGGGGACACAGGAGGGTGGGGAGACCACCCTTGGGGCCTGGAGAGGCTTCCTCGGAGACCTGCAGCTCAGGGAGAGAAAGGATGAGACAGAGTACAAGAGGTGCTGGTCAGAGACAGAGAGGGCATTCCATGCAGACGGGCAGCCCGGGAAGCAGGTTGGTGAGACTTACACACAGCTCTAATTCTGGCTCCTATTAGTGGCATTATCTTGAGAAATTGATGTAAGCTTTCTAATGCTTACCTCACAAGGCTGGGTGAGAATTAGCTAAAGCATCTGGGTCCCAGCTATAGTGAACACTGATTGTACTAACTCTATACCAGAGCTGTCTACATGTCAGTTATTTTCTTCCCTTTGGGCTCAGTTTCCTATGTCAAATGAAGAGGCTCGACCAGATGATGTCTGGAGGCCCAGCAGCTCTGCTTCTCCCTGCCCTCAGTTTTCCCACTTCCTAACAGGTTTCACAAGTGAGGGGGTGGATCCTGGAATCATTCATTCTAAGAACACCAATTTATACAGCTTGCTTAGGGAAAGCAGGGCCAGGTTGATGTCACAGCTGCCACCTCCATGGGACGTAGAGGAGCAGGAGACCCATCCCCTCCCTCAGAACATCCAGCACGGCTAGAGACACCCAATGTGACAAGCAGCTGTGAAGCCACAAGGCCAGGTCTGCTGTGTATTTCCCCCTGCTGCTCTCCTGGCCTCTCTCTCTCTCTCTCTCTCTCTCTCTCTCTCTCTCTCTCTCTTTCTCTCTCTCTCCTGTTTTGGGGAGGGGGAGGGCTCAAGGCTATGAGCTCTAAGGACCAGCTGGCCATGTCTGGTCTTCAGACCACTTAGGTCCTTGTTCTCAAAGCCCTAGGAAGGCTGGGAAGCTAAAATTACTGAACACCCTCTTTGTATGCTCATAGTGACACACACTGACCCTGTGAGGTAACTATTATTACTATTATCCCCATCTCACATAAGGAAACTGCAGCTCAGAATGTTTAGGGACTGGCCCAAGGTCACTCAGATGCAGGCAGCAGAGCTAGGTTATCAGTCCAGCTCAGCGTCACTCCGGGGCCCCTGCTCCCACCCTGCTCTGCACCTCACCCTCTGGAACTGGTAAACCTCCTCAAATCCTTTTGAGGAGTAGAGAAGATATAAATAGCACATGGGATTGTGAAGCAAAACAAGCAAGTTGCAGAGTAATACACACAGGATGGCTGAAGTTGTTTAAATTAATAACTGCAGAGCTGGAATAAATTAATGCAGCCATCTGTGTGTATTACAACCAGAGGGGATGTCCTCTGCCCCTGCCTCCTCCTGGATCTCCAACTCCCAAATATGAGTTCTAGAGGAGGTGGTTATAATTTCAGACCCTCCAAGATACCCCCATGACCACCGCTCCAGCTCTAGAGCTGAGGTTGGAGGGCCTGCCCCCATGACACTTTGGTTGTGACTCTGTTTCCTCACTGAACAGCAAGGTTGGGTGGGGCTGGGACAGAATACCCAGAATGAGAACCTACTTTGCTATCTTTTCTCTGGGCTTGCATCTCCTCCCTGCTCTGTGAAGCTGTAAGGAGCTAGATCTGTGGCTAGAAGTACCTGTCCCTGAATCCAGAGACAAGGCTCAGGGCTATGTGTAACCACATGGCCCTAAAGCTTACTGGAAAAGGAAGCTCCTAAAACACCTGCCCGCCCCCCAACTCTCATCTCCTGGACCCAGAAACCTTTCTTCTGTACTGCCCCTGTCCCCATTCCCTTGTTCCCTTTTTCTCCCTCCATAAGCATTACCCGAGTGCCAGTCAGGTGCTCAGCATTTCAAAACAATTGCTGTGAAGAGCCTGAGTGCTCTATTTCTCCAGGTTGTCCCAGGTCTTGGGCTTCTGGGATCCTCTGTGTACAGATGTTCTAGTCCCTAAGACAGCTTGGCACAGCAGAGCTGCTATGCGTGGCACTGGGATCTCTAGGAGAGCTCAATAAACTGGGGAATAAATGAATGAATCAATGAATGATGTCTCACTGAAAGACTGAAACAACTACTACCTGTACCAACTTGTAAGGTAAAAAGACACCTTGTTGGAGAGGGAGGTGATATACACTGTAGCATTACATCTTTGGGTGATGAATGCAGTGTTCAAGGTGGCCCAGGGCATTGTGGGGTACAAAGGAAAAATGTTTAGTCTATCCTGTTGGTGTGGTCAAGGGGGTAGGCAGTGATTTTTTGGAAGAGGTGGCATGGGCTGAGTTTTGAAGAATAAGTAGGAGTTAGCCAGGAGATCAATGGGACTGGGACAGTTCAGGGAGTAAGAAGTGCAATTACATAGGGTGGTGAGATTCCTGACCTCAGTCAATTAGTGAAGTTATTTAATTCTCAGCTTATACCCAGGGCATTTCCTGCTCCTACAGAGTCCTGGATTCAGGGTTCTGATCTACCAAGGTTAGGGGAAAGAGATCCTTTTCTACTTAAGCTCAGCATTCTAAACTGGAGGAGGGTGGTAAAACAAGGATGCACATGTCTGTAAGTAACAGAAAACCTAGCAAACAGTGTCCTAACACTTAGGGGTGGTGTTTGTTCTATACAGCAAGAAGTTCAGGAATGGGCAGTCCAGGGCTTGTGTGAAAATCCACTAGGCTGTCCAGGCCCCAGGTTTCTTCCATCACCCTTTCCACCATCCTTAGTGTGAAAGCTTTAGTTTGCATGCTTCTTGTCTCATAATAGCAAGAGGGCTGAAGTGACTTCAGACTTCTATGTTGCAGACAGAAAGAATATGGAAAGCCTAAAGGGAATGTCAGTTCTGCAGCTTTTAAAGAGTGCCTTGAACCTCCACCCAGTGCTTCACTTACATCTCATTGGCCAGAAGTGAGTCACATGGCTATCTGTAGCCCAATCACTGGAAGGTGGCTGGGAGAAAGAGGTGTGTAGGGGTTTGAGTTAACCAGCCTGCAGTGTCTGCTATAGATGGCTGTTTGTGCCAGAACACATAGCCCTCAGGCCTTGGACACCCAGCCGTGGGCAAACTACGGCCCGCGGGCCAGATCCGGCCCATTCGGCTGTTCTATCCGGCCCACGGAGCCGAAAGAGCGGAGGGTTCTCTTGCTCTCCCCTCCGCTCCTTCACCAGCAGCAGTGTTAACATGGCAACGTCGGGAAACATGGCCGCAGCTCCTTCTTCTGAGTGGGCGGATTTATATTCGCCCATTCAGTAGAAGGAACAACCTCTCAATCTTCCAGAGGCTCCTTGTAATGCCCGCAGACGCGTCCCCCCGACATCACCCTGGGAATGTGTAGACACGTTATCTGGTGATGTAGGGAGACACGCCCCTGGAGAGCACAGTATCAGAGCATTAGCTAAAAAGGAGACCAACAACACTGTTCCCACTGAAGTTGATGTTTTAAAGACCAAAAACCTTTCAACCCAGTCTACATTGCCATCTACATCTATGTCCCGGGCATAATTTGGAAGTTGCACTAAAGAAAATGTTTAATTTACTGTTTACACATTTTGTTCTTTTCTATTTGTTTTAGTTTTAAATTATTTTATTATATTTAAGTTTAATTTGAAAGGCTTTTGTACCTTTTCTTTGTTAGGCAATTTTATTTTGCCTTTGCCATCTTCAATATAAGGTATGTTATTGTGCTATGATTCCTCCATTTTTTGAAGTTTCAAATTATAATAATTAGTGTTTACATTCTTCTTGTTAAAATGTTTGAAATGAATAAAACTATTGAAATAAAAAAAAAAGACCGTACCTTTTTATGTAATGATGTTTACTTTGAATTTATATTAGTTCACACAAACACTCCATCCATGCTTTTGTTCCGGCCCTCCGGTCCAGTTTAAGAACCCATTGTGGCCCTCGAGTCAAAAAGTTTGCCCACCCCTGAGCTAGGCAATTCAAAAATGTCCTCCTTTGAGCAGTCATTCAACCAGAGTTAATGATGCTCCCTATGTCCAGTGATTGAGCCCTGGTGCCCAATGAGGCATGGGCTGCAATCCAAGGCCAGGCAGAAAGGAAAGAGACCAAAATGAACTCCTCCCTGAGGTAAGGGGAGTGCTGGATGGCAGTGGGTCCTGAGCCCGCACAAACCTTTCTTGCCATAGAAGAAAAGGGCTTCAATAAGGCCTCCAAACCTCAGAGGAGAGGATCCATCCTCTTCATCTGACCAGTTATGAAGTGGCTTCCGTTGGAAGTTGGAAAAGATGTGCAGACAAGTGAGGTGGTATGAGTGGGTCACTGCTCTCCAGCAAGTTCAGTCCCAATGTCAGAGAGCCCAGGCCTAATGCTACCTGGCACATCCTTAATGGTCAGAGCCCTGACCCCAGGAAAATACTTCTCACATTACAACAGAGCAAGGTCCTTCAAGTCTTTCTGAGCTTCCTCAGAGTTTCCTGCTTTCACTCTAGGTCTGGTGAGAAATGCCCAGGCTGGGCCTCAGAAGACCTGTGTGGCCTTGGCCAAGTCTGTCAACCTCTCTGGGCCTTTAGTGACACCTTGTGGCAGCTTGGGTGAAAAAAACAAAACAAAATATATTGCCCTCTCACCAGTCCCTTTAGGCTTCTCACCAGTCCCTTTAGGCCAAGCTCAGGACTGTCTAACCACAAGGCAGAAGGGTCGCATATCTGATCCACCCTCTCCCAGTCATGTGATTTAGCCACACTTCCCCAGGGAAGCAATTGCAGTTCAGTCCTCCAGACTTGAATTGCAGGTCTCAGAGCTCTGTCCTTCATGATACTTTCATCAGGTCTGGGAATAAGATGTGGGGGACATGTGCTGATCACATGAAGTCAGAAAATCTCCCCATTTTCCAGAAAGAGAAAGTGAGTGATGGTAGAGTGAAGCTTCACCTGGGTTACTAACCTCTAGACTTCCAATCATTTTCCCTTCTCAGATGTGTGTAGGGTCTCATTCAACCCACAAGTAGCCAGGAAGAGTATGTGTGTGTGTGCGTGTGCGTGTGTGTGTGTGTGTGTGTGTGTGTGTGTGTGTGTGTTTTCATGTAACCAGGGAACTTCTTCCTAGGGCTCCTGCAATGAGATGGATTCAACCCAAACCAAGCTGTGAGGCAGGGAATCTAGTGTTTGTTTTTGAGATGAGTGCCCCAACCTAGTTGGTTGTCCGTGCTCAGTGTCCTTGGCTTCCTTTCTTGCTCCATGAGACTAACACCCTCTGCTCTGCTCTCCCACCATCCAAACCAGCTCCTATGCACAGATCTGTTGGTTAGAGCCATCTAACTACTAAGGTTGCCAAGTGGGAACTGACAGGTTGAGAAGGGCCTTCCAGCCCAAAGCCAAGAGCAAAAGGTCAAATTTCAAACCAGATCTCCATGGCCCAAAACATTTTCTCTTTCAGCCTGCCAGTCTGACCACCTGGCACAAGGAAACAGTTTTAAGCAGGAGGAAAAAGTTGTCCTGAGCCATCCACATCCCCACCCAATTAGCTGGGAATGATAGGGAGGAGATTATGGGTAGTGTAACTATAGACAGGACTTGAGAACTTGGTTTGGGCCCTGCAGTGACTGGCCCAGCTCCACATCATCAAGAAAATTAAGGGTACTTGAGTAGTTGCTCTGGGCATGATGCTTACTACTTGAAAGTTGGAGGCCTCCCTCAAACCCTCCCATTAAATGTACTCATCCCTGAGATTTGAGAGCCCCCTCAGAAGGCAGGGAGCCCATCGAGGTCCTCATCTGGCTGGAAGAAACCTGTGGCAACCTAGAGCAGGTCTGTTGACAGAAACATTGCCATGCAATCCTCTGTTGCTCCATGAGATGGACATCACCATTATCCCATTTCACAGATGAGGAAACTGAGGAGGCTCAAGAGTATTGTACCATGTCAAGTGTCAGAACAGTTTGCTGCTCATGAGGTAAGATGGCAAAGCCAAATGTGTGGCTAGGCCTCTACCTTATCCCTAGCTTGAGCTCCTCCTCTGCTGGATCAGAGCTTGAAATGTGGGCTTTTGAAGTCTGGGGCCAGACCAGACTCCTGATGCTCCACACATTAGTCCTTTCTTTCCATCCCACGATGCTGTTCCTAAGGCATATTCCTATTACTCTCCTACTCCTAAATATGAAATAGCTCCTCATCACCTCCAGGACCCACTGTCCCCGTTCCCTCCACCTAACCTTCCCACATTACCAGCCTCAACCTGATTGGACTGCTCCTCACCCTCTCAGCACCCTCCTGTGCCACCAACCTCCCCTCTATTCCCACTGTGGACTTCTTGCCACCCACCCATCTTTGGAAGGGGACTCCTCCAGGAAGCTTTCCAGTCTGCATTATGTAATTGGAACAAGTGATTTAACCTCTCGAACTTTTCAATTATATCTATGGAAAAAATAAGGGAACAAGAATCTGCCTCAGTGCCACCCCTCCCCCATGTGCACAAACTGAGGGCTCAGGTAGAAGAGCTGCAACAACTTTTTCATCATCCTCATCCCTCTATGGGACTCTGTAGTTCTCTCTGTAGTTCTCCCAGAGCACCCTTGGCCCCTGTCCTGTGCTCTGTTGAATTAGAAGAGTTATTTAGGGGCAGAGCCCCTCCTCCTGGGCTCCCCAGGGCCCAGGACAACATAACACACACTCTTGGCCTCCAGGACACTCTGGAGAGCTTTCCTCCTCATTCCCAGGGGTGCTAATGGGTGACTTTCCTCCTAAATGTGTGTGATGGGGTTGCAGGCAGGGTGAGAGCATTTATTATCTCCCTTCCTTGCAAGCTAGGCCTTGGGGTGCAGCCAGCCTTCAGCTTTTGATGGGAGGAAGACTTAATTACTTTCTCAGGCATTGGCTATAAAGGAGCAGATGAAAAGCCAGGGCCACTCCCTCTCAGCAACCAGCCTGCCCCCACCTCTTTAGAATCAGACCTTCTTGGGTTCTACCCAGTGCCTGAAATCCCCCAGTAGCACTTCCTGTTGGGGGTCACACAAAGTACTCCTATCCAGTATGGAAACATTGGTCAAGATCCCCTAGATTACATTGTGATCCTGGGACCCTTTGGATGAAGGAGGAAGTGACAAAACAGATATGAGAGCTTCTGGTTTGTGTGATGGAATCCTAAAGGAAGCCAGGCACAGATTTCTCATATGAGAGTCAATGGGGTCATGGGCCTGCCTCCCATGGGCCTAGTGGGGGTCTGCATTTGTGACAACACAGCTGGGCTCTGAAGCTTCCTTCTGTCCATTGCAGAGTGACTGGTGTGCTCTTGGCTCTCAGTGGTCAAGAGGGGAGCGGAGAGGAGGAAAAAGAGGAGAAGGTGTCAAGAGTGTCTGAGAGGAGGAACCAAGATGGCAGTGTAGGTAAATGTGGTATTCGCCACCTCCCACAACCACATAAAAATTACAAATAAAATACAGAACAACCATCATTCAGAATCACCTGAAATCTGCCTGAATGGAAGTCCAACAATTAAAGAATTAAACAAGAAAGTACATTGAGACTGATAGGAGTAGTGGAGATGTGGAACTGGCTGGTCTCACACTCAGGTTTGGCATGTTTTTAATCAGGAGGCATAACTTAGCTGAGGTGGCCTCCTGTGAGGAGCAAGAGGTCCCAGCTGCACAGCAGGCCCCCAACCCAGTGTTTCACAGCTGGGAAGAGAAGTTCCTGTAACTTCGGGGTATAAAAACCAGTGGGAACTATGGCTGAGTCACACGGAGGCTGTTGGAGATACAGGTGTTCCTCTTAAAGGGTTGGTGCATGGACTTACTTGGACTCACTCTCTGAGTTCCAGCACTGGGGCAGCAGTTTGAGAGGATCCAGGGGCATACTGGGAGGAACTAAATTGTCTGGCATCAGGGCAAGAACTGGGGGACAGCTTTTTCCCAGACAAAAGTGCTGGCAGAGCTCATTGTTCCTCTGCTGAGACCTGCCCCCACTAACCCCCCCCCGCAACACACACACACACACACACACACACACACACACACACACACACACACAGATGACTATCAGGTGCCATATATGAGTCTCCATCAACCTGGACCTCACTGTTTACCCTGCCCTGGTGATTTCCTGAGATCCTTCCCCATTCAATTTGCAGCCCCAAACAAGCTGTTTGCAGTGTCTTTTCCATACAAATGGCCTGTCCTGACTCAGGCTTCAGACTTTCCTAAAATCTCCCAAACAAGTAGCAGCTGGGCTCAGCATGTCCCATACCTCTCAATAAGTGGCCCCAGGCCCAGCACTAGCAGCAGCTTGCCAAGGTTCACAGCTTGGCCTCCCCTGGCACCTCCAAATCCAACACAAGTAGCAGCCACCTGCAGATCACTTTGTAGCTTGTGGTGGGTGGCCCCAGCAGGGCACAGGAAGTGGCTGATTTTGCACATCCTAGGAGGCCCCAGAGCCCAGTGCACCCACTGTGGTAGACTCAAGGGGTGGACTCAGTGAGCACCAAGATCCTATTGAAGCCAGTCCTGCTCCATAGGGGTGTCTCTTGCACAGCAGCTCTCCCACTGTAGTCACAGCTTGTCCTCACAGCCAATTGGCCTGGGAGTCAATTCCTCCCAGTTGATGCCAACAGCAATCAAGGCTCAACTACAACAGGACAGTACACACAGCCCACACAAGGGCTCACCTAGAGTGCTCAGCTCAGGTGACTGGGAAGGCTGAGCCACTGGACTCTACAGGACACCTACTACACAAAGCCACTCTACCAATTCCAGGAGACACAGCAGCTGTACCCAATACATAGAAACAAACACTGGGAAGCAGCCAACATGCGGAGACAAAGAAATATGTCACAAATGAAAGAATAAAATAAATCTCCATAAGTAAAACAATGTAATGGAAGCAAGCAAACTATTAGATACAGAGTTCAAAGCAATGGTTATAAGGATGCTCAAGGCTCTTAATGAGAGCTTCAAGAAACTTAGTGAGAACATCAAAGACATGAAAAAGGACCAGTCAGAAATGAAGGATACACTAATTGAAATGAAGAACAATTTACATGGAATCTACAGTAGAGTGGAGGACACTGAGAATCAAATCAGTGATTTGGAATACAAGGAAGCAAAAACACCCAATCAGAAGAGCAAAAAGAAAAAGAATCCAAAAATATAAAGATAGTGTAAGGAGCTTCTGGGATACACATTATGGGGGTGCCAGAAGGAGAAGAGAGGGGGCAAGAAATTGAAAACCTATTTGAAGAAATAATGAGAGAAAACTTCCTCTGTCTGGTGAAATAAATAGACTTACAAGTCCAGGAAGCACAGAGAGTCCCAAACAAGATGAACCCACAGAGGCCCACACCAAGATGCATCATAATTAAAATGCCAAAGATTAAAGAGAAAGAGAGAATCTTAAAAATAGCAAGAAAAAAGTAGTTAGTTACCTATAAGGGAGTTCCCATAAGACTGCCAGCTAATTTCTTACAGAAACTTTGCAGGCCAGAAGGGAGTGGCAAGAAGTATTCAAAGTGTTGAAAAGCAAGGATCTACAACCAAGATTAATCTACCAGCAAAGCTCTCATTTAGAATTGAAGGTCAGATAAAGAGCTTCAAAAACAAGGAAAAGCTTAAGGAATTCATCATCACCAAACCAGTATTACATGAAATGTTAAAGGGTCTTATTTAAAAAGAAGAAAAGAAGAAAAAAATATGAACAATAAAATGGCAATAAATACATATCTATCAACAATTGAATATCAAAATAAACAAGGAATCTAATGAACAAAATAAACTGATGAATAAACTAGAATTAGAGGCATGGAAACATGGAACAGACTGACAAATCTCAGAGGGAAGGAGGGGCAGGAAGAGATTAACTAAAGAACTTATATGCATACTAGTGGCCTGGTGCACGGATTCATGCACTTTGAAAGGAAATTAATTAGAAGAAATATTTTGATATTGCTATTCGCCCTTTCTCTATAATATTTTTTAATTTATTTTTTATTTTTTTAATTTAATAAATCTTTATTGTTCAGATTATTACAATTGTTTTTCCGTTTTCCCCCCATAGCTCCCCTCCACCCAGTTCCCACCCCACACTCTGCTGTTACCTCCCCCTCACTGTCCTCATCCATAGGTGTACAATTTTTGTCCAGTTTCTTCCTGCAGCCCCCCATATCTTTTCCCCCTGAGAATTATCAGTCCACTCTCTTTCTATGCCCCTGATTCTATTATATTCACCAGTTTATTTTGTTCCTCAGATTTTTAATTCACTTGATTTTTAGATTCACTTGTTGATAGACACGTATTTGTTGTCATAATTTTTATCTTTACTTTTTTCTTCTTCCTTTTCTTAAATAACACCTTTCAGCATTTCATATAATACTGGTTTGGCGGTGATGAACTCCTTTAGCTTTTTCTTATCTGTGAAGCTCTTTATCTGACCTTCCATTCTGAATGATAACTTTGCTGCGTAGAGTAATCTTGGTTGTAGGTTCTTGCTATTCATCACTTTGAATATTTCTTGCCACTCCCTTCTGGCCTGCATAGTTTCTGTTGAGAAATCAGCTGACAGTTGTATGGGTGCTGCCTTGTAGGTAATTAACTGTTTTTCTCTTGCTGCTTTTAATATTCTCTCTTTGTCTTTTGCTCTTGGCATTTTAATTATGATGTGTCTTGGTGTGGTCCTCTTTGGATTCCTTTTGTTCAGGGTTCTGTGCACTTCCTGGACTTGTAAGTCTATTTCTTTCACTAGGTGGGGGAAGTTTTCGGTCATTATTTCTTCAAATAGGTTTTCAGTATCTTGTTCTCTCTCTTCTTCTGGCACCCCCATAATTCTGATGTTGGTACGCTTGAAGTTGTCCCAGAGGCTTCTTACACTATCTTCAACTTTTTGGATTCTTTTTGCTTTTCTGGTTGAATGTTTTTTGCTTCTTTGTTTTTCAAATTTTTGACTTGATTCTTGCATTCCTCTAGTCTGCTGTTGAGTCTCTGTATAATATTTTTTATTTAAGTCAGTGTATTTTTAATTTCTAGTTGGTCCTTTTTCATATCTTCGAGGGTCTCGCTAAATTTATCGGTCTTTTCTAGGATATTCTTAAAAAGCCTTATAACTGTGGTTTTGAATTCTATATCCAGTCATTTGTTTTCCTCCATTTCTTTCGTTTGTGATCTGTTTCTTTGCCTCCGCATTTTCACTGCTTCCCTGAGTTGGTAGGGTAGCTTTGTGTGCTAGGTTTCCTATATGGCACAGTGGGTCGGCCTCCCCAGTTAACCTGAGGTGGACACTCTTGGTGCACCCCTTTGTGGACTGTTTGTACAGCCTTGTTGTAGTTAAGTCTTGATTGTTGTTGGTATCACTGGGAGGAATTGACCTCCAGGCCAGTTGGCTGTGAGGATCAGCTGTGTCCACACTTGGAGAAGTTCGGTGCTGGAGACAGCCTTATAGGATTAGACTTGCAAAATTGCAAAAGCCTCTGTGCTCAGCTTGGATGAGGCGGAGTCTCAGGGCGGAGCAGACAGTCTTGGCTTCCCGTCAGCCCTGCCCTTGTGCACGTGCCTCCAGACCTCTGCATTCCGCGGCTCCCCTGAGTTTCCGCCTGACAGTCCAGATTCCCCCTGTAAGAGTGTGGGTCCCCAGGGTCTCACTCAGAACTGGGGTTCAGCGCAGTCGGAACTAGGGTTCAGTGCAGTCAGGAGCTTCTGACTCCATTCCGCTAAGGAATGCCTGCAGCAACCTCTGCATTCAGTCTTCTCTGCGAGCACTCGCATGCACATGCCTCCAGACCCCTGCCCGCCGCAGCTCCCCCGGGTCTCCAAGTCTCCGTGTGCCTTTCTCTCTACCTGACAGTCCAGATTCCACCTGTATGAGCCTGGGTCCATGGGGTTTTGCCCGGAACTGGGGTTCAGTGCAGTCAGAACTGGGGTTCAGTGCAGTCAGAACTGGGGTTCAGTGCAGTCAGGGGCTTCCTTCCCCCTCCTGCCAGAGAAAGTCAGCCAGGCACTCAGCCACCTTTCCTCCACATGCACCTCTGTACCTCAGCCCTTTGCCGCTCCTCTGATTCTCCGTGAGCTTTTCTCTTTCCTTCTAGTTGTAGAATTTCCACTCAGCCAGCCTTCCTGTGGTTCTGGATGATGTTCATTCTGTCTTTTAGTTGTAGTTTTGAAATTGTTGTGCGAGGCAGCATTTTAGGTGCTTAACTTTGCCGCCATCTTGGTTTCTCTCCCCCTTTCTCTATAATATAAGTGTCAACTAATTTCACGCTCAACAATGACAGATCAAAACACTTGTGCGATTGGTGCCAGCGAAAGCTTTATATGATTGCACATGTGTTAGTTAACTTAGCCTTATATATATACTAGTAGCCCTGTGCATGAATGTGTGTGCCAGTAGCTCTTTGCGGGGCCTGGCCGCTCAGTGCCCACTGCCCAGAGGCTCTCCGTGGCCCAGAGGCCCATCCGCATTCCGCCAGGCTGCTCACGCTGCCCGCTCTCAGCGGCCGACCCCCCGGGACTGGTGCACTCCAGCGGGGCTGAGAGGACTGGGCGCTGCCATCTTGTGGCTATGGGCGCTTCCATCTTTGTGACGAAGTGATGGTTAATTTGCATATTACCCTTTTATTAGATAGGATGGAATAAACTTGCTTAATTAGACCTGCTTTCTGATTTACCTAAACTTTTTCCAGTCCAGTGTAATTGTCCAGTCAGGTAATTGTCAGCAACACAGCAGTAAATATCAACATGAAGCAGATTATTATTGTAGATCATGCAGGGAGAACAAAGGGTAAAATATTTAATAGCAGTAGTGTTTGACTATATTCTGCGCAGTGAGAAAACCTGAAGTCATTTTCAAGGTCTACATTTCTTACTTCTCCTCAGTTGGGTCAAGTTTCTCAACTTTCTAAATCTCCATTTTTTGGCTAATGAAAAGAAAATAGGACTCCACTGAGTCTCCTATCTACCTACTCCAGGACTTCTGTGAGGATCAAATGAGATAAGGCACAGGAAAATGCTTCATAGACATTTGGTTAAAGTGTGAAATGTTTGTACCTGGCTATAAAGCAAGTCATGTTCCTGGGCTGAAGAAACTGCAAGGAGGCTAGTCACTAGGGAGAGGAAGCTGGGCATTGCTATGTGACAGTATTACCAGGTGCCCACAACCACCGTTTCCAGGCTGGGCTGGGCTGTGGGCCGCATTTTGCACCATGGGGTCTTGGCAACACTGGCTGCGATTTGGTGGACTGTCACTCCAGGGTGGTGGTGGGGCCTGTGTCCCACTTGGGGGAAGCAGAGTGTTGCTTTGTGGGCACCAGGTCCGTGGTGCTGTTTCTCTGTAAATGGCCAGTGTGCATCATGGCAGTTCCTGCACTGAGCATCTGCACCCTGGTGGTCAGTGCAAATCACAGCAATGAGTCAGACAGACACTTAGCATATTAGCCATATATATATTCTGCACAGTGAGATGAATTTGTGCACCTTGAAAGAAACTGTGGGCTGCAAGGCTGCAGTGGGTATAGGCATGAGTCTCGGCCCATCCTCCGCGCCCCACCTGGCCCCTCCTGCCATGGCCCCCAGTCCCCTCTCTGCCAGCAGCCCTGCTCCCACTGCCGCCACTCCCACATGCTTACAGTGCCAGCTCTGCTGACACCCACTGATGGCAAGACACGATTGGGGCCGATGGTAGCAGCAGGTGCGAGTGGGACCATCTTTGGCAGTGGGTGTGAGAGGTGGCTGCTGGCCCCAATCACCCCTCAGGAGCAGGGGGAGGTGGAGAAGCCCTGAGGGGTGATTGGGGCCGGCAGCTGCCACTTGCACCCACTGATGGCACAGAGCAATCGGGACCAGTGCCAGGCGCTGGCAGCAGGTGCGAGTGGCAGCTCCAGCGTCGGCAGTGGGTGCGAGTGGGGCCAGTGCCAGCAGCAGGTGCAAGGGCTGGGCAGGACCGCGGCACGTGGGAGGAAGGAATTTTCAGTAACCACCAGAAGCTCGCCTCAATGACAGCGACTGGTGCCCTGCCTTGGTCTGGCACCCCTGCTCACCTGCTCCACCATCCCGCCATGGCCGATGCCCACCATGTTCCTCACACATCCTCTGGTGGTCAGCGCACATCATAGCGACCAGTTGTTTGGTTGTTCGGTTGTTCTGCTGTTCAGTCTATTTGCATATTAGCCTTTTATTATATAGGATAGTCATTATCAACGGACACAGACAAAAGGGTGGTGAAGGCCTGGGGCAGGGTGGAATCTGGGTGGAGAAGGGCAATGGGGGATATAGGGAGGGAACATCAATAATAAATATTTTAAAAATAATAATAATAAAAGAAAAAAAGGTGTCTGAGCAAGAAACAGGGGAGAGGGAGAGGAAGAAAAGTTGGGCATCTTTGCAGGGCAGACCCATCATCCTGGATTCTTCCTTGTGGGTGGTGCTGGCTGCTGTGCCTCAACCTGGAGACACTTTTCTGCCCTTACCTTGGAAATGTCCTAGAGCTCAGCCCAGTAGAGACCCTGGCTTCAGGCTCTGAGCTCAGGGTCGTGCACAAAGTTGGAGGGGGCTGATGGAGTGGGACCTCCAGAGTAGGATTGGTGGGGAGGAGTTTGATGGGGAACTTCTGACAGGGAACTCTGGTGCCTGAACATCCCCTGCCCTCCCTTCCATGCCAGTGCTACTCCTTCCCAGAGAGGTAGTTGAAGTAGTGGGGGGCTGCTTGGGGGCTGCTTGGGACTGCGGTCCCCCTGCTATTGACTAGTTGTATGATCTTGGATATTTCTAAGCCTTAGTTGCTTCATCTGTAAAATGGGGATTGTAATAGCATCTCACAGGTGTGTTATGAAGATCAATAAACATAATGTATGTAAACTGCTTAGCATAATTAGTGGCATGGGTCAGATGTTCACAACTGTTAGCTATTATAATTATTATCAATCCCATTGGGCAGTGCTTCTCAACTTAAAAAAATTTCATGCTCCCTGCAATAAGTATATAAACCTCAAACTCCTCCTTTTAATAGTACAGGATTGAAAATGCCAAAGAAATAAAAGGTTGAGGCAAAAAAATCAAAGCACTTATTGTATGGAATATGCTTTTATTAAATATTTTTTTATTGATTTCAGAGAGGAAGGGAGAGGGAAAGAAAGAAACATCAATGATGAGAGGGAATCACTGATCGGCTGCCTCCTGCATGCCCCCTACTGGGGATCGAGCCCGCAACCCAGGCATGTGCCCTTGGCTGGAGTCGAACCTGGGACCCTTCAGTCCGTATGCCAATGCTCTATCCACTGAGCCAAACCAACTAGGGCTGGAATATGCTTTTTTTTTTTTTTCATACTAAGGAGTGCTTTCGCACACAACTTAGGCTCACCTGGAGGGTGTGAGTGGGGAGGTAAGAATAGCTTGGACTGGACTTGTGGGTCCTTCAAGCCAACCAGATAGTGTGCTAGGAGGGGTGGGGGAGAAAGGGGAGAGGGACCCTCTACTCTAGCCTGCCTGCCTACTTGACCCAAGAGGCCTCTGGATCCCAACCCAACTTACCAGCTCCAAGGGCAATGTCTTGTAGGGGACAGAGGGAGCTCTTTGGAATACAAATACCTTTGGACCCTCCAGTGTCAGCTGGTGTCCCATTCTCATGTTAATACAAGAGAGGTTGGGAGAAGCATGAAGGGGAAATTGCTGACTATAGGAAATCTACCTCCTGCCAGGCTCTGGGGACAAGACCCCGCCACCTTTCCAGCCAAGCCTCCTAGTACTCACCACCACATACTCAGCACAGGGTTCTCACCCTGTAGTTTTGACAAGTCTTCTGGTGGGCTTGGTGGGTTCCACAGTGCAGAGTCCATGAGCTGGACAATTGCCCCTTCCAATCTCCCGTGCAAATATTTGACAATAACAATTGCTTCTACCTCACCCCTCTTCTGCCCTTCTTTGTGAGGTGCTTCATGCACTGGAGTTGTCTCTTGCAACCCTCACTCAGTAGCCCATGGAAATGAGACTCTCAGAGAGTGGCACTTTGTTCCAAACCTCACAGCTGTCGTACCCTGATCCAAATCCAGGTGTGTGTACCCCAGGACTCCAGCTTGAGGCCTTTTGGCTGGTGGTATTGGAGATCTTGTAAGTGACATGATGGCATCAGGGAGGCCTGGTATGTGAGGGAGGTGGGGTTTGCACAGGCAGATCCAGGCTCTGGGAGGTGCAGGCATAGGCAGGACCCAAGTGTCTGAAAGGGACCCAGAAAAGGTGGTTCAGGTTCAGTAGGCACCTCCTACAGTGCTGAATCTCAGAGTTTTCAGCTCAGGCCCTCCTGGGGTTCATGAAGAAGCAGAAAGAGCTGGGCAGGAGCTCTTTTTAAAGGGATTCACATGGATTTTAAGCAGGTGGTATGCTGGCTGCTTATGGGATATTCTGTGGGCAGGCCATAGATTTAGACAACCCTTGCATACTTCTTAGCTTGGTGAACTTCTACTCATTCTTTAAGGCCCAATTCAAACACCACCTCCCCAGTAAGTCTTCCCTGATTCCTCCAAGCTAACTACCTCCTCTGTGCTCCCACTTTCCCAAACTTCTGTGGCACCACTTAGATGTGGCTCTGCCTCCTCCCCTATCCTGGGAAGTTCTTGAGGAAAGGACCCTTGCATGAGTCATCTCCATAATTTGAGCACCAAGCATGGCGCCTGGCACTCATTATACTTCCAGGAATGTTTGCAGAATGAATGAGTGAGTGTGCAGGATGGCTCCAATGGAAGAAAACTGTGATAATCACTCTTATAGAGTCTTCAACAAAAGAAAGGCACTTAAATCAAAGCAGGAAGGTGACAGCTAGCATAGTGGATCTTTCCATTTCAGCACCACATCTCTGTTCACTTCTGCTTCTAGCTGTGCTGGCAGTGTCTCCCCTCCCACCACCCCAGCATATCCCTGAGATGGCTCACTTTCTGTCTCAGGGTCTTATCCAATGCCAGGGAAGTCTGCTTGACCCCTGAGCAAACATAGGCTGAAAGTGCCAACCCTTAGCCAACTGGGGAATAGGAGCCAGTGGGTAGAGGGTCCACAGAGGAGAGTCATTCTGGGAATTTTTCCTGAAATTAATCTCCATGCTCCCCATGGTAGGAAAGAAATAGGGCTGGTGATGCTGGGTTGGGGTTGTTGAGGGACGTTGTTGGAGGTTTTATGGGAAAGCCATTTTGCGTTAATTGTATTGTGCACATTAAACCAACAACTCCAGGAGCAAAAGGGTGGGGAAGGAAGAGTGGGAAAATGCTGGAATGAACTGGTGATGGTGGTGTGGTGGGGCAGCTGAGGATTCACTGGGGATAAGGGATTGGCCAGACAAGGACACCTGCCTCATTTCTTGCCAATTAGAATATAGAGAATGTGGTAGGTAGAGGGTGGGAACTGGGATTCTGCTGAATTGACAATCCATTAAGTGCCAGGCATTGTGCCAGATGCTCCATTGGATCCCACACACTCATAAGCTGCTTTACATGCAGCTCCAGATACAACCCTTATAGTAGACCTTTGAGGTGAACACTATTGCTATCATAATTTCCCACAAGGGAACAGCACAGAGAGGCCAATGACTTGCCCAAGTCACACAGGGTTTAACAACCCCATCTACCCCAGCTGGGATGAGCCTGATCTCTATAGTGAAGAGGATGGGAGAACTGAGGCCAGACCCCTGGTGAAGGATGGACAAGCCATTTTGGAGAATCTGTGAGTTGACACAGACCCTATCCATGAAGTAAGCCAGCCATCCAGTAATGCATGCATTGATTCATTCATTCATTCCATCACTGACTCTAACATCTGTACCTGCATAGTTGTAAAGAGAGACCATGGTCTTGTAAAAGTGGAAGCCCTGGGCCCTTCATGCCAGTAGGAGGAGGATGAAGATCTCTGAGAGGATCAGTGGTATCAGAAAGGCTTCCTAGAAAAGTGTGGCTGGAACTTGGATGGGCTACTTCTCCTCTCTGTATCCAAGTTGCCTTATTTAGAAATAGGAAGTGGCATCCCTGCCCTTTCCTTCCTGTTAGGGGCCTCTGGGAGGATCCAGGAGCTTCATGCTTTAGAATTTGAGCATCTGAGGGTGTGCTGGAGAGTGATTAAGATTCTCTGAGGCTAGAAACAAAAGGTGAACTCAGAGGTTTTCAGGGAAACCAAGCCAGAAAGACCGGTCCTGGGGGAGGGACCGTGCAAACCCATGGCAGAGGTGAAAACAGCCTGGATTTTGGGACCTAGAGTGTGAGGTTCATTAGGCCTCAACCAGAGAAGGTGCCCAAAGCCCTGGCACTGAGTGGCAAGAAAAGATCCAGAGACAATGGCCCTGATAGAATGGAGCCTGAAGGCATCATCTATATATATAAAAAGCCAGTGACCAGAATGCTAAAATGACCAGAATGACCAGAACAACCGGTCACTATGACGCCCACAATCAGGGGTAGGGCTGGCCAGCCAACATCTCATGGTCCCTCCTCACTGGCTGGCCCTGTCCCCGATTGCCCCCGTGCCCTGCCCCCCCCCCATCAGGGGCAAGGCTGGCCAACCTCCTGCATCCCCTCCTCCCTGCCAGCCCAGCCCTAGTTGGCCCCCATTGGGATGGGCCAGCCGGACCCCACCTGTGCACCAGGCCCCTAGTCAAGAATAACTGGAATGAGATCATTGACAGCTTTGATGACATGAACCTCTCAGAGTCCTTCCTCTGTGGCATCTATGCCTATGGTTTTGAGAAGCCTTCTGCCATCTAGCAGTGAACCATTCTTCCCTGTATCAAGGGTTATGATGTGATCACTCAAGCCCAATCTGGGACAGGAAAAACAGCCACTTTTGCCGTATGGATTATGCAACAGATTGAATTGGATCTAAAGGCTACCTAGGCCTTGGTCCTGGAACCCACTAGAGAATTGGCACAGCAGATACAAAAGGTAGTCATGGCTTTAGGAGATTACATGGGTGCATCCTGCCATGCCTTCACTGGGGATACCAACATGCATACTGAGGTGCAGAAGCTGCAGATGGAAGCTCCCCATATCATGGTGGGCACCTGAGGACTTGTGTTTGACATGCTTAATCTCAGATACCTGTCTCCCAAATACATCAAGATGTTGGTACTGGATAAAGCTGATGAAACTTTAAGCCATGGGTTCAAGGACCAGATCTATGACATATTCTAAAAGCTCAACAGCAACACCCAGGTGGTATTGCTGTCAGCTACAATGCCTTCCGATGTGCTTGAGGTAACTGAGAAGTTCATGAGGGCCCCATTCGGATTCTTGTCAAGAAGGAAGAGTTGACTCTGGAGAGTATCCGCCAATTCTATATCAACATGGAATGACAGGAGTGGATGCTGGAAACATTGTGTGACTTATACGAAACCTTACATCACCCAGGCAGTCATCTTCATCAACACTCGAAAAAAAGGTTGATTGGCTCACTGAGAAGATGAACACCTGAGACTTCACTGTCTCTGCCATGCATGGAGATATGGACCAAAAGGAACAAGATGTAATCATGAGGGAGTTCCACTCTGGCTCTAGCAAAGTATTGATCACCACTGACCTGCTGGCCAGAGGCAGTGATGTACAGCAGGTTTCTTTAGTCATCAACTATGACCTTCCCACAAACAGGGAAAACTATATCCACAGAATCAGTCAGGTGGACGTTTTGGCTGTAAGGGTGGGGCTATTAATACGTTGACAGAAGAAGACAAGAGGGAAAAAGAAGAAAAAAAATGGCGGCGGAATAGACAGACATGTCCCAAGTCTTGTCCCGGAGCAGATAGAAAGAACAGCTGAGGGTCACATGGGGAGTGTCTGTTGGTGAGTTAAGGGACAGCTATACTCCAGGAGAAGGTGGGGGACTGCTGGACGGGGCTCCCCTGACCGGGCAGCCCCCACTGCTGCTGGGTTCCCTCCCGGAGCCACCGGCTTGGACGGACGTGGAGACCACACCATCTTGAAGGGGAAAGTGGATGTTATTGGAAGCCTGAAAATCTACAACTGCGGCACCCACCGAATAGCTGCGAACACCAGAGCACCGGTCCCCAATTGGCGCAAACACACAGATTCAGAGGAGCTCTACACTCCACCATGGAAAGGTCAGATTTCGCCTGGGATAAGGTGAGGTGTCTGGTCCCAGCAGGACAGAGAAATGCACACACTGTGGGAGCTAGAGGACCGGGGGAAGTCTGTGCCTAGAAAAATCCATGGCTGTTGGGGCTGGCATGATCTGTGAATGTGGAAGGGGGTCCTCAGAGCTGCTAACACAGGGGATCTCTAAAAAGCAACCCATTTTGATCTGACGCAGAAGGACAGCCTAAAAATTTTAAAAGTGTGACAGCTGCTTGGACACGGGGGGCAGTGGGGGGCGGGGGGAAGAAAGGACTGCACAGACTTGCGGGCAGCCCCGGAGTTCGCACACATGCGCTTTCTCTTCTTTAAATCCTTGCTTCTGATTGCTGAGCCCAGTGCATGGGATCACCCAGTTGGGAAGACCCTAGGACACTGCAGGGGAAAGTTGTTTTTCTGGAACCTGGGGATCGGAGCGGGGAGTGACCGTCAGAGAACCAGCTCTGGGGCAGCCCACTCCCACAAACTGGTATTGAGTGCCACAGGGAAAGCAGGATCTAAGCACAGACTAGAGAGGACCTATATACCCGGAGGTCAATCCAGAAACACTGCCACCCAGGGGTTGAATCACAAATTGACTCATGTGTAATCACGAATAAAGGAATACAAAAAGTAAGACACACTGCCTACTTAAAAATCAGGACTGGCTTCCAAAACTGAGGAGCAGTGGAATGCAGGGAACTGCAATACTGTCCTGACTGGGAAACAGGCATGCCAAACAGAACACTAGAGGAAGTGAATGACCTTCACTACTGCACATTTTATTTTTATTTTTTTCATCTTTTACTTAAGAAACTAATTTTTTTCCTCACTTGATTTTACCTTTTTAATAATTACATTTTTATTTTCAATCAGTATTATTACTACTACTATTTTACCTTTTTAAAAACAAAGTGTCATTTTATTTTCTCTTTATTTGACTTTGAGATTAGTGTTCTACATTCTATTTTCATCTTTCCTTTAGTATCATTTTACTCTATCTCAACTCTATCTTTATGCCATCACTCTCTTCCTAACTTTTCCCCTTTTGTTGTCCTGTTTCTCTCACCCTTCTCCTGCTTTAGATTTTCCCCATTCTTTCTTCTTACCCCCTGTTAAAATTTCACCCTACTTATATATCTAATTTCCAATCCCCTGCTCCAAGTTCATACACACCTCTCTCTTCTCTGTCTTCACTATCCAAAAAATTGTTTTTCTCTCTGTCCTTTTGATGTTGTTTATTTGAATGTTGATTATATCGATTTTTTATGCTTGTTTGTGAGATTGTTTTGCTTATTTTTGTTTGTTTGTTTGCTTTGTTTTTGTTTGTTTTTTTTGCTTCTGTTTTCCCTTGCCTTGCTTGATATTAGTTGTTGTTTGTAGTTTGTATTCATCTCCAGGTACTTGTTGCTGGCATTTGCTGGGATTAGTGGCTGTTCTATTGGAGTTTTAACCCCATATATATAGTTTGTTCCCCTTTTCTTTCTTATTCTCTTTCTTTTCTCTATCACTTTTTTTTCTTTTTCCCAATTTCATTTTAGCACTCCTTTCTTTTTTAAAAAATTATTTTTTTTCTCTTCTTCTTTCTCTCCTATCCCCTAATTTGCCTTTCTCTGGTGGTCACCTTTATTTGGGGTTATTAATATCGTGAATACATTTCTGTTCAGTGCCTTGTGTTTTGTACCTGGTTGTGTTGTATTTTGTGCCTTTAAATCAACTCAAGAGAGAGAGAACTACATAACCAGACACCTGGAGAAGAGAAACTATGGGGAGACAAAGAAACAGCCCGCATATGAAAGAAAAGCAGGCATCACCAGGAAGTAAATAAAATGGAGGCAAGCAACCTGTCAGAGAAAGAATTCAGAGAAATGGTCATAAGGTCACTGAAAAGGATGGAAGACAAATTCGACAATATGGGTAAGAACCAAGAAGAAATGAAGAAGAACCAAAAAGAAATGAAAAATGACATTGCTGCTGTAAAGAACTCAATAGAAAGCATCAAGAGTGGACTAAAAGAAGCAGAGGACCGCATCAGTGAGCTAGAAGACAAGGTAGGAAAAAATACCCAAGTAGAGCAGCTTCTAGAAAAAAAAATTAAAAAGAAGGAGAAGGGCCTAAAGGAACTTTGGGAAAACACGAAACAAAACAACATCCACATAATAGGAGTACCAGAAGCAGAGGAAACTGAGCAAGGAATAGAAAACCTGTTTGAAGAAATAATGACAGAAAACTTCCCTGATATAGGGAAGAAAAAACCCACACAAATCCACGAAGCTCACAGAGTCCCAAGCAAAATGAACCCCAAAAGACCGATGCCAAAGCACATTATAATTAAATTGGCACCAACGACAAAGTAAGAATCCTAAAAGTGGCAAGAGAGAGACAGAAAGTTACCTACAAAGGAACCCCCATCAGACTAGGAACTGATTTCTCAATAGGAACTCATCAGGCCAGAAGGGAATGGAATGAAATATACAAAGCCATGCAAAGGAAGGGTCTGAATCCAAGAATACTGTACCCAGCAAGGCTTTCAATCAAAATTGAACGTGAAATCAGGAGCTTCACAGACAAAAAAGGACTAAGGGAGTTTATTACCACCAAACCAGCAATGCAAGAAATGCTAAAGGGTCTGCTGTAAAAAAGAAGAAATAAGAAGCAAAGAAGGAACACAAGGGGTAAAGAATAAAAATGGCAACAAATAAGTACCTACCAATAATAACTTTAAATGTAAATGGATTAAATGCCCCAATAAAAAGACATAGGGTAATGGATTTGGATAAGAAAACACGACCCATATATCTGCTGTCTACAAGAAACCCACCTCAGAAAAAAAGACGCACACAGACAGAGGGTGAAGGGATGGGAAAAGGTTTTACAGGCGAATGGAAATGAAAAAAAGCTGGGGTAGCAATACTTCTCTCTAACAAATTAGATCTCCAAGTGAAGGACATAACAAGAGATAAGGAAGGCCACTTCATAATACTGAAGGGAACAACTCAACAAGAAGAAATAACTCTGGTAAACATATATGCACCCAATACAGGAGCACCAAATACATAAAAAAACTCCTGGAGGATATCAAAGGAGAGATTGATAGCAATACAATCATAGTAGGAGACTTGAATACCCCACTATCACCATTGGACAAATCCTCTAAACAAAAAATCAGCAAAAAAACATCAATCCTAAATGACTCACTAGACGAGATGGAATTAATTGACATCTTCAGAACATTTCACCCCAAAGCCACAGAATATACTTTCTTCTCAAGTGCTCATAGGTCATTTTCAAAGATAGACCATATGTTGGGTCATAAGCAAAGTCTCTTCAAATTCAAGAAGATAGAAATCATATCAAGCATCTTCTCAGATCACGGTGTCATAAAACTGGAAATCAACTACAATAAGAACAATCCAAGAAAATCAAACACATGGAGACTAAACAGCATGCTATTAAACAATGACTGGGTTACCAGAGAGATCAAAGAAGAAATAAAAAACATCATGGCAACAAATGACAATGAAAACACAACAATCCAAAATCTATGGGACACAGCGAAAGCAGTCTTGAGAGGGAAGTCCATAGCTCTACAAGCCTACTGCAAAAAAAAAAAAAAAAAAAAAAACACACAAGAAAAAATGGTAATAAATTACCTA
Organism: Plecotus auritus; assembly: GCF_963455305.1. Taxonomy (NCBI): domain Eukaryota; kingdom Metazoa; phylum Chordata; class Mammalia; order Chiroptera; family Vespertilionidae; genus Plecotus; species Plecotus auritus. The sequence goes on along the minus strand of NC_137770.1, from coordinate 117,516,329 downwards.
ACCCTACAACTCAAAGAGTTAGAAAGAGAGCAACAAGAAAAGCCCAGTGTAAGCAGAAGGAAGGAAATAATAAAGATCAGAGCGGAGATAAACGACATTGAGACCAAAAAAACAATACAGAAGATCAACAAAACCAAGAGCTGGTTCTTTGAAAGGATAAAAAAGATTAATGAACCTCTAGCCAGGCTCACCAAGAAGCAAAGAGAGAGGACCCAAATAAACAAAATCAGAAATGAAAGAGGTGAAATAACAACAGACCCCACCGAAATATAAAGGAGTGTTAAAAAATACTATGAAAAACTCTATTCCAAGAAAATGGACAACCTGGAGGAAATGGACAGATTCCTAGAAAAATATAACCTTCCAAAACTCAATCAGGAAAAATCTGAACATCTCAACAGGCCAATAACTATGGAAGAAATTGAAGCAGTCATAAAAAAGCTTCCAGCAAACAAAAGCCCGGGACCAGACAGCTTCACAGGGGAGTTTTACCAAACATTCAAGGAAAAATTAAAACCTATCCTCCTCAGACTATTCCAAAAAATTCAAGGGGAAGGAACACTTGCAAGCTCATTCAATGAAGCTGGCATTACCCTAATACCAAAACCAGATAAAGACAACACAATGAAAGAGAATTACAGGCCAATATCCCTCATGAACATAGCTGCCAAAATCCTCAACAAAATTCTAGCAAATCGGATCCAGCACTACATCAGAAAGATCATACACCATGACCAAGTAGGATTTATCCCAGGGATGCAAGGATGGTACAATATCCACAAATCAATAAACGTGATACATCACATAAACAAATTGAGAGATAAAATTCACATAGTCATATCAATTGATGCAGAAAAAGCATCTGACAAAATCAAACACCCTTTCTTAATAAAAACTCTCAGCAAGGTGGGAATAGAAGGATCATACCTCAACATAATAAAAGGTATATATGATAAACCCACAGCTAACATCATACTCAATGGGCAAAAACTAAAACCATTTCCCCTAAGAACAGGAAGAAGACAGGGATGCAAACTCTCACCACTCCTGTTCAACATAGTACTGGAAGTATTAGCCATTGCAATTAGACAAGAAGAAGAAATAAAAGGCATCCAAATTGGAAAAGAAGAAGTAAAGCTGTCCTTATTTGCAGATGACATGATATTGTATATAAAAAACCCAAAAGACCCCATCAAAAAATTATTTGATGTAATAAATGAATTCGGCAATGTAGCAGGATACAAAATTAACGCCAAGAAATCTATGGCATTTCTATATACCCGTAGTGAACTTACAGAAAGAGAGACTAAAAAGGCAATCCCGTTACCAAGGCACCAAAAAAATACCTAGGAATAAACTTAACAAAGGAGGTAAAAGACCTATACGCGGAAAACTACACAACACTGAAAAAAGAGATAGAGGAAGACGTAAACAGATGGAAGAACATACCATGTTCATGGATTGGGAGAATCAACATCATTAAAATGACTATACTACATAAAGCAATATATAGATTCAATGCATGCCCCATTAAAATATCAACAGCATATTTCACAGACCTAGAAAGACTCTCCAAAAATTTATCTGGAATAAAAACAGACCCCAAATAGCCACAGCAATCCTGAGAAAGAAGAACAAAGTAGGTGGGATCTCAATACCAGATTTCAAGCTGTATCACAAAGCCACTGTTCTCAAAACTGCCTGGTACTGGCACAAGAACAGACATACAGACAATGGAATAGAATAGAGTACCCACAAATTGACCCAAATCACTATGCTCAATTAATATTTGACAAAGGAGGCATGAACATACAATGGAGTCAAGACAGTCTCTTCAGTAAATGGTGTTGAGAAAATTGGACAAATAGATGCAAAAAAAAAAAAAAACTAGACCACCAATTTACAACATACAGAAAAATAAACTCAAAATGGATCAAGGACTTAAACATATGATGAGAAACCATAAAAATACTAGAGGAATCCATAGTCAGAAAAATCTCTGACATATGCCAAAGCAATTTCTTCACTGATACTGCTCCTAGGGCAATGGAAACTAAAGAGAAAATAAACAAATGGGACTACATCAAAATAAAAAGCTTTTGCACAGCAAAGGAGACCATCAATAAAACAACAAGAAAGCCCACTGCATGGGAGAACATATTTGCCAATGATGTCAACAATAAGGGTTTAATCTCCAACATTTACAGGAAACTCATGCAACTTAACAAAAAGAAGATAAACAACGCAATCAAAAAATGGGCAACTGACCTAAATAGACACTTTTCAAAAGAAGACAGAAGGAAGGCCAAGAGACATATGAAAACATGCTCAAAGTCACTAATCATCAGAGAGATGCAAATCAAAACAACAATGCGGTACCATATCACACCTGTCAGAATGGCTATTATCAACAAGTCAACAAATGACAACTGCTGGCAAGGTTGTGGAGAAAAAGGAACCCTCGTGCACTGCTGGTGGGAATGCAGACTGGTGCAGCCCCTGTGGAGATCAGTATGGAGTTTCCGCAAAAAACTAAAAATGAAACTCACATTTGACCCAGTGATCCCACTTCTAGGAATATATCCCAAGGAACTAGAAACACCAATCAGGATGTATGGGTCTGGTTCTGTAAGGTTTTAGTAGTAGGAGAAAAGAAAAAGGTCTCTCAGAAGGGAACCCAATCCCTTGTTCTGCCAGGATCCCCTGAGGAAGTCACTCTAGTTTTACCATCTCCATATGTGCCACAGACAGCACCAAGTGCTTCCCCAGCTGGTCTGAAAGGTCCAGAAACACCGCCCCCTTCCATTTCTCCTCAACCAGGCTCTCCAGATCCAGTTGGGGGGCACTTGCATTCAGCTGATCAAGGGCCCAGGCCACAAACAGCACGTCAGATGCCTCTAAGGGAGATTTGGGGTGCCAAAGTAGTTGGCGAAGATGGGACCTTGCAGGAGGGAGGGCTGGTCTATTATTATCAGCCCTTTACCACCAGTGACATCTTGAATTGGAAACATCACACCCCAGCTTATTCTGAAAAACCTCAGGCCATGATAGACCTTCTAGAAACGATCTTCCAGACCCAGAAGCCCACCTGGGTGGACTGCAAGCAGCTCCTTTTCACGTTCTTTAACACTGAGGAGCGCATGAGAGTAGTAACAGAGGATCGGAAGTGGCTCCAGACCCAGGCCCTGGCAGGAATATTAGACACAGACAGATGGGCCAGGAAGGCCTTCCCAGATGAGGAACCAATTGGAACCCGAACTCAGACGATGGAAGGACCCGGCTAGAAAGATATCGGCTGGCCTTCCTCCAGGGGGTCAGGGCCAGAGCCAAGAAGCCCACCAACATGGCTAAAATCTCTGAGGATTTCCAGAAGCCTGACGAAAGTCCAGCAGCATTCTTTGAGAGACTATGTGAGGCATACCGGATCTACACCCCCTTTAGACCTGAGGCCCCAGAAAATCAAACCATGGTAAATGCCGCTTTTGTAGGCCAAGCCCAGCCTGACATCAGGAGAAAATTACAGAAACTGGAAGGGTTTGCAGGAAAGAATGCTACTGAACTGCTAGAGATAGCTAACAAGGTTTTCATCAATCGAGAGAGTGCAGCAAGGAAGGAGGAAGAAAAGAGAATACAAAGAAGGGCCAATGTGATAGCAGCGGCTTTTAGAGGCTCAGGCTCCCAGACAGATCAGCAAGGATACAGACCAGGGGGAAAAGGAAGAGTGAGCCTGATACGAGACCAGTGTGCCTATTGTAAGGAAACAGGACACTGGAAGAATGAATGTCCCAAATGGCAAAGTAAAAAGACTGGGCCCCCTTTTCCACCCAGTTGCTATCAACCAGAGCCACCTGAAGCAGATCTCATTGGGCTAGCAATGGCTGATTCCGACTAGGACAGACTGGTCTCACTTCAGCTAGGCCCCATGAGCCCATGGTCAGAATGAAAATTGGGGGCCAGACTGTGGACTTTATGGTTGATATGGGAGCTGAGCACTTAGTAGTCTCTCAGAAAGTAGCACCTCTCTGAGGAAAGGAGGTCACCATTATTGGAGCTACTGGGGACCAGACCCATAGACCATTCTGTCGCCCTCGTTGATGCCAACTTGGCAGTCATTAAGTAATTCATGAATTCTTGTACTTGCCAGACTGTCCAGTGCCTCTAATGGGTAGAGACCTTTTAGCCAAAATGGGGCCAGAAATCACTTTTGCTCCAGATGGCTCAGCACAGCTTCGCCTAGGTGAGGAGACCTCCCCAATGATCCTGTCCTTAGCAGTGCCGAGGGAGGAAGAATGGAGACTTTATACCCCCCAGACAAAGGCCTCACCATTGGAACCTGAATTAGAGAAGGAATTCTTGCTGGTCTGGGCAGAAGGGAATCCTCCAGGCCTGGCTAAGGACCATGCCCCGGTGATAATCAAGTTAAAGCCTGGGACACAGCCTGTTTAAATCCGCCAATATCCAATTCCAAGAGAAGCATGCCTAGGAATCCAGGTCCACTTAGACCGGCTGCTTCAGTGGGGACTTGTTAAACGATGCAGGTCTCCATGGAACACGCCTCTCTTGCCTGTCAAAAAGCCTGGGACTAATGACTACTGCCCAGTGCAGGATCTACGGGCTGTTAATGAGGCTGTTATAACCCTGCATTCAGCACTGCCGAACCCCTACACTCTTCTGGGACTCATCCCAACAAAGGCGGAATGGTTTACATGCCTAGTTCTGAAAGATGCCTTTTTCTGTCTTTGATTAGCTCCTTCCAGTCAGCCTCTCTTCACTTTCGAATGGGAAAACCCAACTACAGCGGCCAAGGAGCAGTTCACCTGGACCAGACTGCCACAAGGGTTCAAGAACTGCCCTACTCTTTTTAGTGGAGCACTAGCATCTGATCTGTCTAACTTCCCAGGACAGGACTTGGGGTGTGTTCTACTCCAGTATGTAGACAACCTCCTACTGGCCAGCTCCACACGAGCTCAGTGCTGGGAGGGAACACGAGCCCTTCTGAGACTACTAACTGAAACAGGTTATCAGGTGTCTAAGAAAAAGGCACAGATTTGTCAGAAAGAAGTCAAGTATCTAGGCTTCTGGATCACCCAAGGGAAACAAAGGCTAGGGACTGAAAGGAAGCAGGCAGTATGTGCCATCCCAGTCCCTAGCACCCGGCGGCAGATTCAGGAATTCCTGGGAGCGGCAGCATTTTGTTGAATTTGGATCCCAGGGTTTTCAGACCTGGCCAAGCCTCTCTATGAAGCTTTAAGAGGAGAAGAGAAGGCACCCATCGACTGGGGTCCCAAATAGGAGAAAGTCTTCGTCACCATAAAGGCAAAGCTCACTGAGGCCCCGGCACTAGGGCTACCAGATGTGACGCGAGACTTTAATCTTTTTGTTCATGAGAACAGCAGGGTAGCCCTAGGAGTTCTAACCCAGGAGTTTGGACCCTGGCAAAGACCAGTAGCCTATCTCTCCAAGCAGACTGACCCAGTTGCCTCTGGGTGGCCTCCGTGCCTCAGGGCCCTTGCAGCCACGGCTTTATTAGTCAAGGAAGCGGATAAGCTTACCTTAGGACAAAACTTAAATGTGAAAGTACCTCATGCTGTTGTCACCCTGATGGAAGCAAGGGGGCAGCACTGGCTGACTCATGCTCGAATGACTCAGTATCAAGGGCTGTTAGGTGAGAACCCGCGGGTATGATTAGAAGCAGCGAGAACACTTAATCCTACCACCTTTCTACCCATCATTGAGGGGGCCCCTGAGCATGCATGATTGCCTGGGAGTCCTAGAGGAGGTTTATTCCAGCCGGCCAGACCTAAGGGATAGGCCCTTGCAAAACGCGGACTTGGTATTGTTCACAGATGGCAGCAGCTTCTTAGATGAAGGAAAAAGATGAGCCGGATATGCAGTGGTATCAAACTTTGAGACAATTGAAGCACAGGCCCTGCCTGAAGGATGGCCAGCGCAGAGGGCAGAACTTTGGGCCCTAATAAGATCCCTAGAACTCAGTAAGAATAAGCATACCAACATCTACACTGACTTGTGCTATGCCTTTGCTACCTTGCATGTCCATGGGGCCATATATAAGGAAAGGGGGCTCTTGACAGCAGGAGGAAAAGGAATCAAAAATCAGAATGATATTTTAAAGTTACTAGAAGCAGTCTGGGAGCCTAAGGAAATAGCCGTCTTCCATTGCAAAGGTCACCAGAAAGGGAAAGACTCAGTATCAGAAGGAAACCAGCGTGCTGACGCCGCAGCCAAGCTGGCTGCTAAAGAACAAGCAGCACCGGCACGGATCATGTTGGCCCCTGAATTACCTGAACCTCCAAAATACACTCCTCAGGAAGAGGAATGGGCCCAGCAAGAAGGGGGCAAGAGAACAATGGAAGGCTGGTGGATACTCCCAGAACATAGGGTCTATGTCCCAGAACAGTTAGCCCATAAGGTAGTCCTCCAGCAGCATGAACTCACTCATTTAGGGAAGACTGCCCTAGAAGCCTTGTTAGGCAGATACTACCTAATTGCCCGTCTTCCCTCCTTGTGTGCCTCAGTCTCTCAGTGTTGCCTCCTCTGTGCTCAGAACAATGCCAAACCGGGTCCTGTGGGACGGATAGGAGTTCAGTGCTGTGGGCAAGCTCCTTTTGAGGACTTAGAAGTAGATTTTAGAGAAATAGGGCCTAGCAGAGGGAATAAATACCTGCTAGTCTTTGTTTGCACCTTTTCAGGTTGGGTCGAGTCATATCCCACTCACACTGAAAAGGCGAGAGAAGTCATTAAGGCGTTACTGAAGGATATAATTCCCCGGTATGGAATGCCTCTGACCATAGGGTCCAATAATGGCCAGGCCTTTGTAGCAGAAATAGTACAACAGGTAGCCAAGGTTTTAGGAATTAAATGCAATCTACATATAGCTTACAGGCCTCAGAATTCAGGGAAAATGGAGTGCATGAACCGGACTCTAAAGCAGGCTATGGCTAAGCTATGCCAAGAGACAACCTTACTCTGGACAGATATCTTGCCCCTTGTACTCCTGCGGGTACGCTATGCCCCAAGGGCCTGGGGTAGGTTTCTCTCCCTTTGAAATTCTATACGGTAGACCCTCTCCCTTAATTCGGCCAAAGGGAGATTTGGGGGAAATAGGGAACTTAGAAACCCAGGAACAACTACAAGGACTTGGAAAAACTGTCTTTGAGGTCCACAGGTGGGTTATTGACTGACTACCCATCTCTCTAGGAACAGCTGTAAATCCTTATAAACCTGGAGACCAGGTTTGGGTAAAGGATTGGAAAAAGGAGCCCCTCAAGCCTACCTGGAAGGGACCCTATCCAGTCATATTAACCACCCCCACAGCTCTCAAGGTTGCAGGACTAAACACCTAGATCCACCACTCCCGGGTGAAGGCAGCCCACCAGCCAAGTGACATCCAGTCTGAGTGGAAGGTGACCTCTGACCAGAAACACCTCCTGTGGATCACCCTCAAGACAGCAGACCTGGCCGAGCAACCTGTTTCAAGGAATTCAGATAACACCCTGCTGAATTCTCCCTAACACTAATGTTTCTTTCTTATCTCCTCCTAATATAACATGCTCTAGTATTTCTGGATAATCGCTGGTTTTATCTAATAATTCTTTTTTTAAAAATTTAATGTCTTTATTGTTCAGATTATTACAATTGTTCCTCTTCCCCCCCATAACTCCCCTCCCCCCCCCCCCCCGGGCCCCACCCCACCCTCTGCCCTTACCTCCCCCGCACTGTCCTCATCCATAGGTGTACGATTTTTTTTTTAAATATATTTTATTGATTTTTTACAGAGAGGAAGGAAGAGGGATAGACAGTCAGAAACATCGATGAGAGAGAAACATCGATCAGCTGCCTCTTGCACACCTCCTACTGGGGATGTGCCCGCAACCAAGTTACATGCCCTTGACCGGAATCGAACCTGGGACCTTTCAGTCCGCAGGCTGACGCTCTATCCACTGAGCCAAACCAGTTTTGGCTAGGTGTACGATTTTTGTCCAGTCTCTTCCCGCACCCCCACACCCCTTCCCCCCCAAGAATTGTCAGTCCACTCCCTTTCTATGCCCCTGATTCTATTATATTCACCAGTTTATTCTGTTCATCAGATTTTTTATTCACTTGATTTTTAGATTCACTTGTTGATAGACACGTATTTGTTGTCATAATTTTTATCTTTACCTTTTTCTTCTTCTTCCTCTTCTTAAAGAATACCTTTCAGCATTTCATATAATACTGGTTTGGCGGTGATGAACTCCTTTAGCTTTTTCTTATCTGTGAAGCTCTTTATCTGACCTTCCATTCCGAATGATAGCTTTGCTGGGTAGAGTAATCTTGGTTGTAGGTTCTTGCTGTTCATCACTTTGCATATTTCTTGCCACTGCTGTCTGGCCTGCATAGTTGCTGTTGAGAAATCAGCTGACAATCATATGGGTGCTGCCTTGTAGGTAATTAACTGTTTTTGTCTTGCTGCTTTTAATATTCTTTGTCTTTTGCTCTTGGCATTTTAATTATGATATGTCTTGGTGTGGTCCTCTTTGGATTCCTTTTGTTCAGGGTTCTGTGCACTTCGTGGACTTGTAAGTCTATTTCTTTCACTAGGTGGGGGAAGTTTTCAGTCATTATTTCTTCAAATAGGTTTTCAGTATCTTGCTCTCTCTTTTCTTCTGGCACCCCCATAATTTGGATGTTGGTACACTTGAGGTTGTCCCAGAGGCTCCTTACACTATCTTCAAATTTTTGGATTCTTTTTGCTTTTCTGGTTGAGTGTTTTTTCCTTCTTTGTATTTCAAATTTTTGACTTGATTCTTGCAGTCATCTAGTCTGCTGTTAGGTCTCTGTATAATATTTTTTTTTTATTTCAGACAGTGTATGTTTAATTTCTAGTTGGTCCTTTTGCATATCCTCTAGGGTCTTGTTAAATTTATCGGCCTTTTCTAGGAAATTCTTGAAAAACCTTATAACCATGGTTTTGAACTCTATATCCAGTCGTTTGCTTTCCTCCATTTCTTTCATTTGTGATCTGTTTCTTTGTCTCCACATTTTCGCTGCTTCCCTGAGTTGGTAGAGTAGCTTTGTGTGGTAGGTGTTCTATAGGGCCCAGTGGCTCAGCCTCCCCCAGTTACCTGAGGTGGACACTTTTGGTGCACCCCTTTGTGGGCTGTGTGCTCAACATTGTCGTAGTTAAGTCTTGATTGTTGTTGGTATCACTGGGAGGAATTGACCTCCAGGCCAATTGGCTGTGAGGACCAGCTGTGTCTAATGCTGGGAGAACTTCTGAGCTGGAGACACCCTTATGAGACAAGACTTGCAAAATTGCAAAAGCCTCTGTGCTCAGCTTGGATGGGGAGGAGTCTCAGGGTGGAGCAGACAGCCTTGGCTTCCCATCAGCCCTGCCCTATGAGGCCCCTGGGTCTCAGTGTCCCTCGGTAATTGCTGTAAGCACCTCTGAGAGAAGCCGCCCTCATATTTCGCCCGCTGCCAGGCAGTCCAGTTTCTCCCCGAATGAGTCTGGGTTCCCAGAAACTCACCCAGAACTGGAGTTCAGCACAGTCGGGAGCTTCTGTCTCCCTCCCGCTTTAGAAAGCCAGCTGCGCATTCAGCTGCCTGTGCACTCAGCTGCCCGTCCTCTCTGCACGCACTTGCCTCCAGGCCTCTGCCTCCACAGCTCCCCTGAGTCTCAGTGTGCTTTCTCTTTTCCTGACAGTCCAGTTTCTCCCCGAATGAATCTGGGTTCCCAGAAACTCTCCCAGGACTGGAGTTCAGCGCAGTCGGGAGCTTCCATCTCCCTCCTGCTTTAGAAAGCCAGCCGCGCACTCAGCTGCCTGTGCACTCAGCCACCCTTCCTCTCTGCATGCTCGCTCATCTCCGTACCTCAGCCTTTTGCAGCTCCTCTGATTCTCAATGTGCTTTCCTCTTTCCTTCTAGTTGTAGAATTTCCACTCAGCCAGCTTTCCTGTGGTTCTGGATGGTGTCCGTTTTGTCTTTTAGTTGTAGTTTTGATATTGTTTTGTGAGGCAGCAGTTTAGGTGTTTACCTATGCCACCATCTTGGTTTCTCCTCTATCTAATAATTCTTATTTTGTCTTTTTTATGAGTGCCAGCAGAATCTGAGACTAGTACCAGGAGGAGAACTCATCTGCTCTTGCTGGGACACAGAAGCACCATAAAATTACTGCTACCCACACAGCAAGGAAACAAAGGACTTATCATAAATTGTTGGAGTACACCTTGTCATGCCATCCTTTGCTCCTTGCTTAGAAACTTGCTATCCAAATATGTTAGACCGGGTAGTCCATGAGAAAACCCAATCAAGCCAGATTTTTGTTAGCTATACTTATCAGCTTGCGTCATGTTACGACTCTACTACCAAATGCATGTGCGGGGGGGGGGGGGGGGGATTGTATTGGATGGAAAAAAAAATAATAGGACCTGTCACGGCCAATGTGCAGCTAACTAATGTTGCTCCTATTTGTTTCAGCAGTACGCAGGGCCAACATCCAACAGGTCACCTCCCAGATGAACTATGCAACTCTAACCCCAAGGCTGAAAACACCACCTACCCCTGGTGTCCCCTGCAAGAACATTCTATGCATGTGGGACCACTGCTTACCTCTGCCTGCCTGCAAACTGGACAGGAATGCCTTTAAACTTCACATGGTCCTACAAACCAGAAGACCTCCCTACAAACCCCTCTGAGAGGAAGAAGCGGAATGCTAACCCCTTGGTCATTGTCCTTTTCCAGCAGGAAGTAGCTAAGAGCAGTTGTCACTCCTGTTCACCATAACACCCCGTGGTCGTTGCTCCACAAGGCTAAAAGAAGCTTGTGGGACAAGCAGGGGGGGGGGGGCAATGAGGAGGAAACTGGTCTTGCAAGGTGTGTCAGGCCATAAAAACTGTGAACAATGCATTGCCCTGGGGGAAGGGGAGAAGAGTGGTTATCGCTGGCTCCAGGACAGATCATTGGATATGGCCTGGGGACCCCCAATACCTGGGGGCCTTCCTGTAAGCCCACGAAAGGGGGCGGAACCATATCTGCAAGACAAAGACCCCAGAAGGTTATAAAAAGTGAAGCCCTCTGCATGTTTCTTCACTCTGATTTGGAAATTATTCCTGGAGTCCATTAGTGTTAATAAATGGGGTCCCTTCCTTTCTCTAGGAAGCATGCTTGGTATTTCTTTGGTCTGCTGCAACAAGCTAACATTATTTAGGCTAGTGGACCCCAATCATTTCTGACAGCCCACTCCATATATATATATATATATATATATATATATATATATATATATACATATACATACACACACACACACACACACACACACACATACACACACACACACACACACACACACATACATACTAGTGCACTAGTGGCCCAGTGCACGAAATTCATCCATGGAGGGGGCAGTTCCCTCAGCCCAGCCTGCATCCTCTCCAATCGGGGACCCCTTGGGGGACATCCCTCTCGCAATCTGGGACTGCTGGCTCCTAACCGCTTACCTGCCTGCCTGCCTAATAGTCCCTAACTCCCTCTGCCTGCCTGATCACCCCCAACTGCCCTCCCATGCTGGCCAATTTGGTTCTAATTGGTCAGTTTCTATGCTAGTCAGCGTCAAAAGCTCCACCTCCTAGGCAGCCATTGGCTCCTCACAGTTGACCCAGATTTGGTTCTGATTGGCCAGTTTCTATGGGCCTATCAACAGGGCCTGATCAGAAAGTCAGGGCTGATCAGCAGCCCTGTGGAGGCTCCAAGAGAAATGGAGGCAGGTCTGCTGGCCAGGCTCGGAGGGAAAGAGAGAGGCAAGTGCTGGTCAAAATCTGCCTCAGAGGCTACAGATCAGTCTCTGCTTCTCTCTTCAGGTCTCTTTCCGGGCCTGATTCAAAGCTCCCTCAGCAGTCACTGCTGGGTCACCGGGCCTGCAGCCATAGTAATAAGCCTGGGTCCCCATGGCAACCCAGTGCTGACTGCAAGACTGACTTCCAAATTGGTGTTCTGATTGGCCGGTTTCTATGCCAGTCAGCGTCTCTGAGCCTATCAATGGGGCCTGATCAGAAAGGCGGGGCTGATCAGCAGGCTGGGTGAAGGCCTGGAAAGAAATGGACTGGGGGCTGCTGGCCAGGCTCGAAGGGGAAGAGAGAGGCAAGTGCTGGTCAAAAGCTGCCTCAGATGCTACAGATCAGCCCCTGCTTCTCTCTTCAGGTCTCTTTCCCAGTGATTGAAAGCCCCCCCTGCAGTCACTGCTGGGTCACCAGGCCTGCAGGCCACAGTAGTCAGCGCTGGGTCACCATGGCAACCCAGCACTGACTTCCAGATGGTCAGCCTTTGGTCGTCTTACACCCTGGCTCTTTATTTTATATATATATATATATATATATATATATATATATATATATATATATATATATATATATAGAGAGAGAGAGAGAGAGAGAGAGAGAGAGAGAGAGAGAAATCAAATCATTTGTATGCATGTATTTCAGTGCTAATATATTGTTCCATAAAACATATACAAAATAGTAACTTTAAAAGGATAATACAAAAATATATAAATAGAAGTTCTAATACTTTCTTTCTACACCCCAGTGGGTCTTTTTGAGTCCCCACTAGAAGCAGGCACGGTGCTTTGGTGACTACTTCTTGTACTAGCAGCCTGCATACATTGTAGTGATTTAAGCAGCAGTCCCTTCAAAAAAGCTTCTGCCAGGGCTGATGTGAGAGGCTAAGCTCCAGGGCCCCCACAGGGAAGCCAAGGAGTGCTAATGTGGGTGATTAAATAATTTGTAATCCATTTGGAATGGCAGCCATGTCTAACAGAGGTGTGATGACTGCTCCACAAATAGAAAGTTGGCCAGGGAGGCAGTTGGTAGGACATATTCCAAGGGCATGGGGTAGGCATATGCAGACTGGCTCTTGCTACTCAGTGTCTTCTTGCTGCAAATAGTGCCTGCCCAGTGCAATTGGTCAGTCTGCCCCTTCCCCGCCCAAACCCACTATACTCTTCTGCCTCTGGATCAGTCTCTCCTGTGCTCCATAATCTCCACTTGGAATAAGTCCTCTTATTTGAATCTTCCTCCCTCCAAGCTTTCTTCCTCTCTCCCTCCCTTTCTTTTATCTATTAATGGCTCTGTACTAGCTCTCTATTCTGTGTATGGCATGTAAAGTGTACCTGTTGTTTTTGCTCTTCCAGCATCAGTTTCCCTTCTTCTGGAAACCATAATCATCTTCTTTTATGAAATGTCCCCTATCTCATTTCAGGCTATGAGACTTGGGTGGTACTGCCCTCACTCCCATGGTTCTACGAATGGGCACATCACCCAGGCCTAGCCAATCAGAGTCACATTGGTGGTCACATGATCCATCTCAGGCCACTGGAACCACTGGGAAAGAGGTACCCTCCACTGTAATTGCTAAACTGATAGAATATAAACTGGGAACTGCTGGGGACTATTTGCCACCACAAGGGGAGGTGGCACAGACAAAAGCATGTGTATTCTTGAGGACCTCAGTGGAGCCTTTGGTTCAACTATACTTGAAACTTATTAACTTATTCCTTTATGTGAGTCAGAAATTTCTTTGTTTGTGCTTAGGCCATTTTGAGGTTTTCTTTTTTGTTTTTATAATCTTGTAATGTACCTGACAGTTTTGAGCAAAACATTCACAATCTCCTGCAGTGACTAATATTCTCCCTGCAAAGAGCACTTGCCCTCTCTGGCCTTTTCTCTACACTACAGCAGACTCAACATCCTATGCCTCACTGTGGCCTGTAAGGCCCTCAATGACCTGACTCTCCTCACCAACCTGACCTCCCCTCCTGTCCCTCTCCTCTTCCCTCATCCTGTTCGAACCACATTGGTATCCTTGCAGCTTCTCAACAAATGCAGGGCACCTCTAAACACACACACACACACACACACACACACACACACACACACACACACACACACATCTTTGGGCCTTTGCATTTGTTGTTCCTTTTGCTGTTACAGCCCTTAGGCCTAGATGACCCTCAAGGCTTCCTCTGTTACTGCTTTTCCATTTCATCTCAAATGGCACCTTTCCTGACCAGCCGGTAGCAAATAGCAACCTTCCAGTGCCTCATCACTCCCTATTTCCTTAGTCTGCTTTATTTTTCCATAGCACTTGCATTTAATAGCTCATTCATTTACCTTCTATCTCTAGATTATAAGCTCTATTAGACAGACCTTTGCCGTGTTCACTGAGGCATCCCCAGGCCTAGAACTGAGGCTGACATACAGCAGGTGCTCAGTAAATACTGGGTAAATGAATATGCCTCTATTCCTCTCCCATGCAGCTGAGCTCTGTCTCTCCCTAGCCTAGACTCGTAGGAGTGGGGCTAGGGCTCCTCCTCCTCTGGCTCCTCCATCTTTCCCACCAATCAACTCACCATATTAATGCCGCCAGCCCCTTCCATCCTGTATTCTTCTTCCCAACCCTACTGTATTTGTAACTACTTGCTGGAGGTGGGAGGTTTATCTAGCCCCTGCCTGACCCATCCTAACTGTTCAAAACCAGTTTGTTAATGAGCCTCCAAGCAGCACAGGTCAAAACAGCCCCTTGCAGCATACCCAAGTCAGTTGTGAAAGAGCAGGCAGTTCGTTTGCTCCCTAATTACCAGCCTCACCGTGGACATCCTCAGAAGATGCCTCTTTCCTAATTAGAACAGCGGGTGGATTGCAGACTCTGGGCAGCATCCTGAGCTTCTCCTGGCAAGAGCCAGAGTCAGGCAAAGATGTTTCATTAGAAAAGAGTTAGGGAAGGGGGGGGCAGTCATGGTACCCACCTCCTCCTAGGAGAGCAATTGGGAGGCCCGCAATTTAGAGGCACAATTAAACAGCAAATACAAGAATGAAATAATTAAGTCCCTGATCTGCCTCTCCACCACCCAGATGAGGCTTCACCTGGCCACTCCTCCTCCCACCTACTCTTTCATGCATAGCCACAGGTCCAGCTAAGAGGCAGCTCCACTGAGCACCTGCTCAGGTAATCTTTTGCCCTCCCTCTATCTTTGGACAGGTTGGTGGTGGCTCAGGCACCGTCTGGGACTGTGTGCAGGCCCAATCCTTCCTGGAAGAGATAATATCTTTGTCCAGGCCAGCCAAACTCAACATCTTAGGGCTTATTTGGCGTGTGGGGGTTGCTGCCTGGGACATAGCCCATTTACCACATGATACTCATTTTCCCCATTTGTTCTTAGTAACAGAACTTCAATTTTATTCCAGGTAGCAAGATACTCAGCTAAAAGACTACATTTCCAAGGCTCTCTTGTAGCTAGATTTCAGCAATCAAAAGTCGTAGGGTGTACTTTCAAGAATATTCCTTAAGAGGAAGATAGATGATACATGTCCTTTTGCACTATCCTTCTGATTTTCTACTTCTTGGTTAAAAAGTAGAGGTGATGGTTGGAGCTCAAGCAACCATTTTGGGACTTCAAGGATGAAAACTGTATGCCAAGGATGGTGGGTCAAAAGATAGAAGAAACCCAGGTCCCTAATAATCCTGAGTTGCTATACTGCTTTGGACTACTTAAATCTAGACTTCTCCTTTGAGAGATAATAAACCTTTAATTTGCTTAAGCTAACTTTAGTTGGGTTTCTGTTACTAGTAGCTTAGTGAAAATCATAATTAATGCAATAAACCCTTTGAGCATGTGATAAAAGATGGGATTCCACTCTGCAGGCACATACACCTGTATGCAGGCACAGGCATGTCACACACACACACACACACACACAATTTTGCACATGACTTTGGCCTGAGAGAAGTAGTCATATTCTCTAAGTAAGGAGCCCAACTATCTCCTCTATTCCCCACCCCAGGCTTTAGTCACTGTGGCTCACTGCTTCTGGGGCTTTGGGACACAAAACCACCTAGAATTCGGCACCTAAAACCTACTTTATTGACAGTATTTTTGCTTCTAGTGCTGTGAGATTGGATTTCTGGATCAGGGGATGGAAGAGAACCCAGGACCTGCCCTAACCAAACCCTGGGGAAACTGGACTCATACAGCCTTTAGTTCAGTGGTTCTCAACCTTTCTAATGCTGCGACCCTTTAATACAGTTCCTCATGTTGTGGTGACCCCCAACCATGAAATTATTTTCGTTGCTACTTCATAACTGTAATTTTGCTACTGTTAATGAATCGTAATGTAAATATCTGTGTTTTCCGATGGTCTTAGGCGACCCTGCTAGCAGTTCTCAACCTGTGAGTCACGACCCACAGGTTGAAAACTGCTGCTGTAGAGCCTAAGATTCATTAACAGTAGCAAAATTACAGTTATGAAGTAGCAACGAAAATAATTTTATGGTTGGGGGTCACCACAACATGAGGAACTGTATTAAAGGGTCGCAGCATTAGAAAGGTTGAGAACCACTGCTTTAGTTTATCATCAATACAGACAGAATAAAATTTGGGTCCATGGTGGGCCATAACCATGAGGTGCTCAGGATCTCAGAGGAGGTGGTGGCCTGCAGGAATTAGAGGGGATTGCCTGGGGGGCGAGGGAACCCTGGACTTGGAAGGGCCAGATGAGGGCAGCAAGCTTTAGAAGGAGACATTGGGGGGCATGGGGGAGGAGGGCGGGAAGCAGAGGCCACCTGCAGGTAGAGGCTGAGATGATGCTTACAGCTAAGGGGACTTTGGCTTCTATGTACACAAGGGACTCAGCAGGAGAAACGTCTTCACCTTCACCTGAAATTAGAGATCACATCACTGAACCCTGGTGGGAGAGTGAGGACTATGAATTCAGAATCTCTTTGCCTGAGAACATCAGTGAGAACCTTGCCCATGGGCCTGGCCCAAGGCACCTGGGGCCAGAGAGCATGGGGCCCATTTCAGAGACTGGATACTAAAAGTCTCCCCGCTCCTTTCCTCCCCACTCTGCTCTGCACCCAGTGCCTCTCTGTAAGCTCTGAGGAAGCTGAACTACCTGGTTCTAGTTCTTTGCCCACCCCACTGGCTGTCAGTGCCACTGGGGAAGGGGAGCCAAGGGTCCAAGAAAGCAACCATTACCTTTACCTCTAGGCCTGGATCTGCCATCAGTTCTCTTACACGAGTTTCTTCCTCTCTCTCTCTCTCTCTCTCTCTCTCTCTTCTCCCACCTATAGATCCCCATGCTCTGAGTCTCTCAAAGAATTCATGGACTTTGACATTCAAGGCCAACTAGTTAATGCCATTCCTTCCAACTTCAGGAGAAATCTGCTCCAGTGCAACCTAGGCCAGTTCAGAGATTCCTTCTTCCCATGCTAACTGCACTGAAAGGCCTCCACCTCTCACCTGCTCTTCTTCCCTCCTCCACCCCTCACCTCCCCAGCCCACAGGTGACTGAGGTCAGAGAGCCATAAACAACCCACAGTTTCCAATTAATATTTAATTGTAACTTGAAATTCTTAATTGCAGCTGAAATGCTATCACTGGTGGAGGCATGTTGGTGGGGGTGGTGTGGGGTGATCCAGTTAGAGATGCTTGGCCTCTTCTGGACCAGGCACTGAGCCAGCAGAGCAGGGGTCAGAGGGCAGTTTGAGCCTGGCTTGACACTCTGGCTAATTACCCCAGTAACAACATCAGAGCAGTTACATCTTGGGCCCCAGGCCTGCCCCTTTGCAGCCAGAGGCCTGCACTTTGACCTGCCCTCTGTGGAGGGCTACCTGAGAAGTCCCATTTGTCAGAAGTCTCATTATGGCCACAGAGGGTCCTGACAGGATGATGCAGCATGCTCTACTTGAGGACAGCTAGGGCCCTCTGCTGGAGCTTTCTGGGGTGGGAAGCCTTTGGGGGCCCTCACAGGAGACCAGGGCTGTGTCCAGGGAGGCCCAGGTGCTGCAGAGGTGGCACAGGTGACTGAGGAGCCCTTAAGATTGGAGCCCAGACTGTACTCAGCTGGGAGGGGGGGATGCAGGGCAAGGTGGAAGTGGTCCTGATTTTTCTGAGAGCTTTCCTGAAATGTAGGACTTATGGTGCTAAAACCAGGAAAGTTCCAGGCAAAATGAGATGAGTTGGTCACCCTAATTAGAAGCAATTAGCCCTTTTGACAAAACTAGTTTTGGGGAGTGATAGCTGTCCTGAGGGTCCTCCTGGGTGGTATAACCTCCTAACTATAGGCCATCCCTTCCTTTCTCCTGAGACAGGCCAGTAAGCCAGGACAATTGGAATGGGGAAACTGAGACAGATAGCTGAACTAACCGGCTGAGCAATTTACAGGAGATACAGAAGGTCCCCTCCCTAGGTCTCAGTTGTATTTCAGCTCCAGGCCCAGAAAAGCAGCAAAACCAGGTGAGTGAACCAGGACCAGCTGCAATGACTAACAATCCCCTATCATCCTAACCATGACCAATCAATGGAGACCATAACCCTGAAGGAGCACACCTAGAAAACTGATGAATATTCTACTAAAACCCTCCCCCTGTGACCTCTCCTAAGATTCCCACATCAAGACAAAGGACCCAAGGGCTCATTCTCCCTCTGGGGAGCAGCCCACGCCATTCCCTTCCTCTTCTTTCCTCCCACAGGCCTGCATTTCCTAAACTCTAAAGGACTCCATGAGACTTGCAACCAGGGGAGCAATGGGCAGCAGCAGCTCATCCCTTGAACCTCTTGGTTATAAATATCCAAATGGCCCTTGGTAGTAAAAAGGTTCCCACCCCTTTTCTAAGTCCTTTTTTGTTTTATTGTCCCCAGCTTTAGTAAATAGTCCCTCATAATCACCTGGACTCCTATTGTGAAATTTTTTTCTGCATGAAGTCAAGAACCCACACACTATAGCTGGCCCTAGGCAGACCCGTCAGGGGCCAGGTCCCCTTTCCAGTAACACTCCCATCTCTGGCCTCTTGACCTTTAGGGCCAACATTGTGACCCATAGGGTCTGTTGGTGCCACTTGTATCCTTGGCTAGATTCATTCATGAATTCTGCCCAACCACTGTACTTGGCCCACTTTATGGATGACACAGACATGCACTCTGGCCCCCTTGCTTGACAGGCAGCTTGATATTTGATCTGGAGTGAGGCATGTGCCTGGTTTGAGCCTCAGTTTTCTCATCTGCCTTCCCAGGAGTGACCTGGACCAGGTAGGGCTGTGGCTGAAATGAAGATTTCCAGGCTAGGTGGGGTCAGGATGGACAGGGAGGGCCTCTGCAGCTTCTACTTCTGGAAAAGCTCTCAGAGTGGGAGATATAGGTCTGTGGTAGGGCTAATGTCAAGGGCAGGAGCCAACTAAGAGGTGACCTGCCCCTTGGCTGGCCACTCCCTCCAGTATTTGCAAACTCTGGCAGGAGCCTTTATTACCTGATACCTGACAGCTAATGACAACAGAAAACCTGCAAATTGGCTTTCCTCCCTGGCTACCTAGAAGCCTGCATGGAGCTGCCAGCAGTGGGGGGAGGGGTGGGCCCAGAGATGGGCTTTAGTAGGTCAGGGAGAGGGGTTGGGCCTGGGATAGTAGCTGGGCCAGGGGCAGGGACACAAGTGGTGGGAGGATTGGGGAAGGTGGGATTTTCTGGGGAGTTCAGGGAGGGTCCCATGGGCAAGTTCTGCCAACTTTGGCTCACACTCACTCACTCACTCATTTCTTCATTCATTCATTCATTCATTCATTCATTCATTCATTTAACAGAAACTGACTGAGCAGCTGCCATATGCAGACTCCATCCTGGGCACTGAGGGAATCTCAGGAAGGAAACAGACAAGAATACCTGTCCTCAGAGCACCCTTTTTTCTCAGGTGAGAGTCTCCCCTGTAGTGTGGTTCCCAGACAGACCCTCTGGCTAGGCTCCTCCCTGGCAGCACCCCAAATTCTCTATCTCTAGTTCAGGTGAGCACTAAGGCAAGTAAGTGGCCTGGGGCTCTAACCCAGCCAGGGACTGAGGGGCTGTGGAGCCCATGGAGGGACACAGGGCCTGACTGTCCCTTGATATCATTCCCTTAATCTCCCTGTACTGAAAGAGGCCAAAGCTGCTTTGCCCTAGTCAGTAACCCTCATCCAGGAATCTCAACAGGAAACCTATGGGATGCCTCAAGTCCCCACGTCCCTCAAAATGTTTCTGTCCTGGTCCTTTTCTTTCAGGCTGTTCCTAAGAGTCCATGGAACTCAGGGACTAATGAAACAGATCACAAACACATTCATATGTAGCCCCCAACCACACATCCTGTAAACGTATGGGCCTCCAAAGCGCTGCCCTTGAGGAGCCTGAATGCAAGTGGGGAGAGGGGTCTGGGTCATCACAATAGTACCATGTGAACATTGCACCTAACATTGACCCCCTGTGACATGGTGGGTGTGATTCTTGGCACTCAATGTATATCACCCATTTATTGCTCATGAGAACTCTAGGGAGTAGTTTCTATCATATCCCCATTTTACAAGTGCAGGAGGTTACTTCACTTGCCCATGATCATCCAGGTAAGGGTGAGGAGCTTACATACAGCCCAGGGGTACTAAAGCCCACACTGTTCCCTCCTGAGAGGCAAATCAGGAACAGCAGGGCAAGGTTATGACAAGTAAGAAAGACAGCAGTCAGTTCCTCAGTGCTTGGAGGGGCGAGGTTCCTGTGGACGGGGTATTCTGAGAAGATGCCTACACGAGGGTGCTCCTCAAGGCAGATGCTGAGCAGACCCCTGCCGGTGACCCCTCCCAGCACAGGGTCCTGCACAACCTCTGCTCTCCAGGAAGGCTGAATGAAGGAACACCTTGTGGGTCTCCCACCAGCCCTTTGGGGACCTGTAGTTTGGCCAGAGATGAAGAGCAAGGGCATTGTCAGGACAGGGAATTGCATGAGATGGGGCCTGACAGTGAGGATGATTGTGGGGCATTCCTAGAGAGGAGCCTTGGAAGGGAATTCCCAACTTGGTGGGGAAGGGGTGGTGAGGGCAGAAAAGCTGACAAATAGTGTCGAATTGAAATTGTCTGGCTCATGCAAAGGGGAGATGTGGCAGTTATGCTGCTATGTTGACCAAGAGGTAACCTTTGCTTTGGCCCGACTTTGGGAATAATTGGGCTAGAAGGACCGTCACAGATCAGAGGGCCAAACCTGCCTTGTGCAAGTGGGAAATGGTAGGTCCGGGAGGGGAGGGCAGCTTGGAGGCCTCCTTACCTCTGGGAGAGCAATAGACAGGATGCTTCTAACCATCCAGGAGGAACCCTGAAAAGATAAATCTCTGAGAGAGGCCCAAACTAAGGCCTAGAAAGGACAGAGGCTGACCCCCATCCCTAAGCCCCTGACTGCTGCTTCTGCCCCTCACAGGCCAGCCTCTATCCTACTCCAGATATTTGCTCAGCAGCTCCCAGCACCACAAATGACCTCCATCCTCCTTTCCATCTCTCTAAATCTCCCTTATATTGGCTGGGCCTTTATCTATAGCTGGGCCCAGCTCCAAGTTCTACTTCCTCCAAGATGTCTTCAAAGATCGCCCTCACCTGCTGACCCCTCATTTCCCCTAGGGCAGTGGTTGGCAAACTCATTAGTCAATAGAGCCAAATATCAACAGTACAACGATTGAAATTTCTTTTGAGAGCCAAATTTTTTAAACTTAAACTATATAGGTAGGTACATTGTTATTAACTTAATTAGGGTACTCCTAAGCTGGTCTTGGCTAAAAACTCAAGGGGCCAAAGAGCCGCATGTGGCTCGCAAGACGCAGTTTGCCAACCACTGCCCTAGGGGTTCTCAACCTGAGTCTGTTCTGATAAAATTAATGGGATTGTGTGAAATCAGGGTTTCTTCCTCTGTCCTTTCACTGGCCTGCTGCTCCTCCCCTGCCATGCTCTGAGCTCCTTAAGGGCATGAGCCTGTGGCAGGCTGCTCTCCAATCACAACTCCCCAACCACCTTGCCCCCACAGCAATCATGCTGGAGAAGAGAAGGCTGCCAAGCCCTGGACTATAGGGGAAGACAGAGATGGGCTCCTGCACCCCATTCTGCCTGCCCTTGTCACCTTCATGGACAGAGAAATGGCTTTAGGCATGAGATCAGATGCCCCCTAATATCTATGACTTCATCCACCACCTAGACCAGCCCCCTCCCAAGCCCTTTGTGGATCATCTCATGGTCAGACAAGCACATGTGGGTATTAGACCAGAGCCTTTAACACTAAGGCTCATTCATCTTCTCTTACATGCCTCAAGTGACAGGCTGCTCTCTACCAGTAGCATCACTTTGTATCTTGCCTGAGTGGTCAGATCCTGTGTCTCTTTAGGTCTGCAGTGCCTGGTGCCAGAGGTCCTGACACGAGGCCCAAAGCTGGGTGAGCAGAACAAAGGCTAGGCAACTCATCATCAGCCACCAGGGCATGGGACCACCGTTTGTGCTCTACTCTGGCTGCTAATCCTTTTGTCTGGGACCACATGGCCTGCCTGCCTGCCCTCTGCAATTTTCTTCTTTTCTCTTCCCCTCCTCCCCCCACTTTCTTGTATCTAAGGATTGCATGAGTTGCTTCACTTTGAGCTGCCAGATGTCAGATGCAGTTGGGCTTGAAGTGGAAGCCAATTTTTCCCCTTTACTCAAAGAGAGATCAGGGCTGAGGAAAGTGCCCTACACTGTCATCTGGATTTCTCAGGAGTGTCGGAGGGGGTGGGGTGTTGTGCCAGCCAGTCACCTCCTGAGATTCTGGCCAGTTCACTTTCCATTCCCAGCTTGAATGTCTTCCTACTGGCACCAGGCAGGGGCCAGGCCAGCTCCATGTAATCCAGGGCATGCTCAGTCACCCAGACATTCAGCATAGCTAGTCTGAGAGGAGTCTGAGGCCCAGTGCCAATTCCCACTCCACCCAGAGAGTGCTCAGTGAAAGCCTCCTATGTCCCAGTTCCATGCTGGAGCTGTAGGATAGACAGGAAAAATAAAGAAGCTCTTGCTTTTAAGGGATTGGCAGTCCGTTTGGGGAGACAAAATTTATACAAACAGTAGTTCATGGCTTTTAGCTGGATTGTACTTCTACTTCCTCACACGACTTCATTTTGTTCTTACAACCCTTCAACATGGGTGTTATTATCCTCCCTTCACAGACAGGAACACAGGGCTCTGAGAGGTTAAGGTCAAATGAGCACTGTGATAGAGTTGAGCCCTGACCTGCATCCATCAAGCCCCAAGCCTCACTATCTGGTCAAATTGGAGAAAAGGCAGGGACAGCTCTGGCAGGAGGGGCCACTGTCCTCTCTCCCCCAACTGAGCCTGGGTTGTGCTCCTCTGCTGGGAGAACATAGAGGTCTTGAGCAAGTCTTGAGGTGCTTCACAGGCCAGAGATATTGCACGTCAGAGATCTGAAAGTGGGAGTTGGAAAGGCGTCTTAGTTTGAGTTCCCTTGAAAGCAAAACTTGAGATTAGGATGAGGATGTCGGTGATATACTTGGGAGCTAGAAAGGGGGAGTGGCGAGAGTAAGGGAAGAAAGGCAGAAAAGCTGACAAAAAGGAACATTAGCAGAAAGGCCAAGGTGGGGGTGGGCTCTGCTCCTCTGGCACCTCCCAAACTGTTTGCCTAAAAGATGGAAGGCTGGAACAGGTGACCCACTGGCTCCAAACCCCACTGGTTGGGGGCTGGCCCAGCTGATGTTCACCCCTCTGCCTTACTGTATGTACTTGCTCATGAGCCCAGCTGGCACCTGTGGCATCAGAAAGATATTGGAAAGATTAATTTTAGGTGCTTGAGGTGGACGCTGAGCTGGCATAGAACTGTCCATCCCTAAATGCAGTTGAGCCAAAAGTGGGTTCTGCTCTAGGGGATAAGATGCATTTTGTTCTGAGCCACTAAATTCTAGGCCTGCCTCAGTGACCCAGAGGATATGCTTTATTGAGCAGTCCCAGCAGGTGCCTAGCTGGGTGCCCTGGAGTACAGTGCAGATAAGCTAAGAAAAGACATAAAAGAGTGATGAATAAGATATCTACCCAGCAAAGCTATCATTTAGAATTGAAGGTCAGAAAAAAGCCTCACAGACAAGAAAAAGCTAAAGGAGTTTATCATCACCAAACCAGTATTACATGAAATGTGTAAGGGTATCTTTTTCTAATTTAATTTAATTTATTTTTTTAATTCTTTATTGATTAAGGTATTAAATATGTCTCCTTTTCCCTCCATTGGCCCCCGCCCCAGCACATGCCCTCACCTCCCTAGTGTCTGTGTCCACTGGTCATGCTCATATGTATGCATACAAGTTCTTTGGCTGATCTCTACCCCCTCACCGCCCCCTCCTACCCCCACCTTCCTTCTGAGATTTGACGGTCTGTTCGATGCTTCTCTGTCTCTGGATCTACTTTTGTTCATCAGTTTATGTTGTTCATTATATTCCACAAATGAGTGAGATCATGTGGTATTTTTCTTTCACTGACTGGCTTATTTCCGCTTAGCAAAATGCTCTCCATATCCATCCATGCTATTGCGAATGGTAGGAGTTCCTTCTTTTTTTACAGCAGCATAGTATTCCATTGTGTAGATGTACCACAGTTTTTTAATCTACTCATCTGCTGATGGGCATTTAGGCTGTTTCCAAATCTTAGCTATTGTAAATTGTGCTGCTATGAACATAGGGGTGCATATATCCTTCTGATTGGTGTTTCTAATTTCTGGGGCTATATTCCTAGAAGATGGATTATTGGGTCAAATGGGAGTTCCATTTTTAGTTTTTTGAGGAAACTCCATACTGTTCTCCAGAGTGGCTGCACCAGTCTGCATTCCCACCAGCAGTGCACGAGGGTTCCTTTTTCCCCGAATCCTCACCAGCACTTGTTTGTTGATTTGTTGATGATAGCCATTCTGACAGGTGTGAGATGGTTCCTCATTGTTGTTTTTATTTGCATCTATCAGATGATTAGTGACTTTGAGTTTTCATATGTCTCTTGGCTGAAGGGTATTCTTGAAGAAGAAGAGAAAGAAGAAGAAATATAAACAATAAAATGGCAATAAATACATATATAACAACAATTGAATTTAAAATTAAAAAACAAACAAGGAATCTAATGAACAAAATAAACTGATGAATAAAATAGAACCAGAGGCATGGAAACACGGAACAGACTGACAAATCTCAGAGGGAAGGGGGCCAGGAAGAGATTAACTAAAGAAGTTATATGCATGCTAGAGGCCCAGTGCATGAAATTTGTGCGGGGTGGGGGGGAGGGTGTCCCTCAGCCCAGCCTGCACCCTCTCCAATCTGGGACACCTCAGGGGATGTCCAACTGCCAGTTTAGGCCCGGTCCCTGTGGGATCAGGCCTAAACTGGCAGTCAGACATCCCTCTCACAATCCGGGACCGCTGGCTCCTAACCACTTGCATGCCTGCCTGCCTGATTGCCCCTAACCGCTTCTGCCTGCCAGCCTGATCACCCCCAACTGCCCTCCCCTGCCAGCCTGATTGCCCCCAACTGCCCTCCCCTGCCATCCTGATTACCCCCAACTGCCCTCCCCTGCTGGCCTGATCGCCCACAACTGCCCTCCCCTGCCACAACCTGCCTCTTCCACTGGGACCCGCCTCCTCTGCCGCCACACAGAGCTGTGGGACCCCCAGGCCTCACTGCATGGAGTGGCCGCCAGGCCCCACCTCCACTGTGTGCACAGCCATCTTGTGACGGCCATCTTGTGATGGCCATCTTGTGATGACATGAGGGCATGACGCCACCTAGACTATTATTAGTATAGATATGCATTACCCATGGACACAGACAATAGGGTGGTGAAGGCGGGGGCAAGGCAGGAACTGGGTGGATAGGGAGCTGTGAAAGGGGGACAAGGGGGACAAGGGGGACATTTATAATACTCTCAGTGGTAAATATAAACTGGAAGATACATCTCTTCCTTTAGGGAGACAGTTAAAAACACAATACAAGTTAATGGAGGGAATGTGTCTTTCTTACACAGGATATTTTCCCCAAAACACTTGGCAATTTGAAACCACTTCATTCCAGCCATAAGTAATCAGTGGAAGAGAAAGGGTGGGGAGAGACAACCGATGGTTTTACGCACATTAGTAGAAAGGCCAAGATGGGGGTGGGGCTCTGCTCCCCAATAAAGATTAAAAAAAAATACATCCATGTACTCTTAATTCATTTTGCTGATAGCATCAATTGCCTAAGTATCTTCCTTCCCTACTGGCTGGCTGGCTCCTCAAGAGAGAGGATCTAATCTGATCTGTCTGTCCACAGCTCCCAGCACAGGGACTGGTACAGAGGAGCTGCCAGGGAAGCTGCACTGAAAAAGTTAGTGTGACTACCCAGCCTATTCTCTGGGCTGCCAAAAGTGGACTGTAGGTCCCTGGACTCATCTTAGACTACCCTGGGTCTCAGTGGAGCAAGAGATGAGGTCCTAACTGATTAGGGCCTCTGCTCAAAAAACCATCAGTTGTCGCTCCCACCCTTTCTCTTCCACTGATTACTTATCTCTGGAATGAAGTGGTTTCAGACTGCCAATTGTTTTGGGGAAAATATCCTGTGTAAGAAAGACATTCTCTCCATAAACTTGTATTGTGTTTTTGATTGTCTCCCATAAAGGAAGAGATGTATCTTCCAGTTTACATTTATGGCTATGTAGCTGAAAAATATAAATAAATTCCCTACTCTACATTTTGTCACCCAAACTTCCCCCAGCAGCCTTTCTGTTGGGCCAACAGGCTGATGACCAGAGTTCAGGGTTGGAGGCTCCTCAGCTGAACAAGCAACCAGTAAGAGCCACAGGCTGAGCTGGCTGTGGGCCTGGCATAGACTGGCACAGCCAGGGACCTCTTGTCCATGCTTGCTTCCCAAGCCAAATCAGAAGGCAGATGTTGGCTGAGAGAATGTAGCTGGTCATCCAGGCAGAGAGAAAGCAGAGAAACAGAGGCAGGCCTAGCCTGCACCAGCACCCTCCACCAGGCCCAACACATCTGACAGGGCAGTAGGGACCTCTTCCCCATCAGCCTCAAGTGCCGCCACCTTCTACATGAAGCCTTCCTGATTGCACAGAATAAATGGAACTTCTCAATCTGCTAGCTTCCTAGCTGGAACCAGATTGCTTTCTGTCTGCTGTGGGGTCTTTTGGAGTCATGATTGCCTGGTAGTTCAGAGCAGAGTTCCCCCATCAGAACACCTCCCTTCCTCACTGTCTGACCTGGGCCAAGTTACTTCACTTTTTAGGGTCTGTTTCCTCAACTGTCAAATGAGGGATAGTTTAAGGATTAAATTAGATGGCCTGACTTAAAACCATTAACACCATTTACTGCTTAATTTTTTTCATAGTACTATCACCCTTTAACATCCTGTCTCATCTGGCTCAATGCCTTTCTGCCCTCTCTTGAATATAAGCTACAAGAGGGCAGGTGTGCCTGCTTCCCTCACTGCCATGTGCCTGGAGAGGAGTGTGCATGGAACCATGTGGGAGGGCTGGCCCAAGAGAGCAGGAGGAGCACAGGGCTCTGAGTCAGCAAGTGCAGTGAATGTGGCTTTCACTTCTAGCATTTCTGGAGTCTCCAATGTGGCGTTTTGGGCAGGGAATGCTCCATCCAAGGCCGGAGGTTGGATGGAGGTTGCCCATGAGTCTATTGCCAGCATCAAACTGGAAGCCCTTTGGGGACACAGACCATGTCTTGTCATTTCAGGGTCCCCAATGTCCTTGCCCATAATGGACCCTCTTGGGATTTGAGGGGCCAGAGAACCCTCTGACAAGGGTCGCTTTAGTCCAACTATCCTGGCTGGTGCTGTTCTGTGAGCTGCCCAATCTCTCCTGGACGTCAGCCCAGTGAACCAGACCCAAGTTGCCAATACACTCCTGCACTGGCTCGGTCCACAACTCTCACTTGCCTCAACTATCTGGTTGAAGTTTGCCAGACAGTGCTCTGACTACAAGGTGAGGTGGGAGGCCGCAGGCTTCTGTGTCTGGCAGACATGGCTTGATTTCTGGAAAGTGACATTGGGCCAGATCCAACCTCCTTGAGCCTCACTTTTGGCATCTGCACAATGGGGAGGGGTGGAGATTGTAAACAGGAAGGGAGGTCTCAGAGATGCACCCTCCCAGCAGCCCTTTGGCTAAACACAAGTCCAGCAATCACCTCTCACAAACCTCTACCTTTCTCAAACCCTTTCTCACCTTTTATTTTATCTGATTCTCACAGATATGTGAGAAACCCAACAGCAGTTATGCTCATTCTAAAGATGAAGAAACTAACGCCAAGAGGCAAAAACTATGCCTGATGCTCTCCTAGCAGCCTGGGGCCGGACAGACCAGGTCTCCTGGCTGCCAGGCCTGCCCTGGCACCAGCTACAAGCTACAAGGGTCTTGAGGGCAGCAGCAGGGCTCTGGGAACCTCCCTCCTGGCCCCACAGGAGGAGGGGGGAGGTTTGCTGTTCTCTCTCTTCTCTCTGCCTTTTAATTGCTTGGAAACAGAGCTGATGGCAGCGGGAACACTCAGCCACTGCTGGTCTCATGACTGGAGGCTTGTTTGTTCACAAGCTCCTGAAAGCCCTCAGACTCATATTTTTACACTCGGGCTTCTGCTAAATTATGCCGCAGACTGAGCTCTTCCTTACTGAAGATCAAGTTTGAGGAGTGGGGAGTTGATTTCTGGGTTTATTAGTCATGTTGGAGCCTATCAGAAGCCAAGCAGGGGAAAATTAACAAGAAAAAGAGTAACAATGGCCAGTTTGGTGTTTATTTTCTGGTGTTTCCCTCCTCTGATGGGCCCGCCGTGCTCCCTTAGTGCATCCACAAAGGGAAGCTTCGCTGGGAAAATTAAATGGTTCCACATTCAAGATGGAGCAATCAGCCTGTGCTGGTTGCTGTTTAGCATTTATGGGGCTCATGCCATCTCAGCTTGATGGAAGAGATGGGGAAGCCTCAGAGCAGCCCTCCAACATGCACACACAGAAAAAACAGCCTGCTGCATCTCTCTGTGTAGAATTATGAAGTTCAGGCAACATTCTGTAGGAGATTGGGCTCACCTGGGAACAATGAGGGAGGGCTTCCTGAAGGAAAAAGGGGGCATCTGAGTCTGACTCATAATGGGTCAAAGGCAGGGACAGATAAAGTGCTGCTATGAAGGAGGGAAGGGGAGAGAAAGCCAGAGGGTGGGCTGGAACCTATTTTGGAAGCCTAAATTTTTGCAAAATCTCTATTGAGATGGGTTCTGCCCCAGCAAGTAAAGTTTGGGGCAAAAACACTTTGCATCTATTGCAAATAAACGAAGGGCTGGAACTGGTGAGAGGGTGTGGGAGGAGACCCCAGCTCCTGAAAGACCTCAGAACATAAGAGAGTTATCTCTTAGTTAGTAACTGAGCCAGTAAGGGTCTGGGTAAGGCCTATGAAGGTCAATCTCATGAATACAAGGTCATGAGGGCAGGGAGAGGGGACAAAGGAGACAAGGGGAGAGGGAACCACCCTGTGTTCAGTGCTTACATGTGGTAGGTGCTTAACACATGTTAGTTCTTGGCTCTTCCTTTAACTCTTGGGGAACATGTGGCTTCCTTGTTCCCCTCAGTGCCCACCAGGGCCACTCTTTCTGGTATGCACAAATCTGTAGATTGGGTCCACCCATTCATCTATCCTCCCACCCACCAACCTACCCAGTTAACCAGTCCTCCTCCCACATCCAGCCACTCATTCAGCCAGCTCCCTACACAATAGACAGGCAGGCAGTGGAGCACAGTACAGAAACTCCTCACCATCAGCCTGCCTGGTAACCTGGAGGCTCCTCAAGGTGGTACTACCTTGGGAGGTACCAAGGACTCGGCTGCCTGCCTTAGAGCTGCAGAATCTGCTTTGGGGAGTCGGTGCTAAGGAGATTGATCTCTCTGTCAGACTCACATTTACCAAGCTCACAGGGACTGATGCTTGTATACATGCTCTGATGCCAACTTATTAATTTGTAATAAGAAATGCTACTCAAGTGGAGCGAATGTTTGCCTTAGCAGAGCAGAGTCTCTCGCAGGAGGCAAGTAACATGGGAAGTCAAATTATCATCAGAAATGCTGGCTTAGTAATTCACAGTGAGAAATAGAACTTCTGAGGGGTCTATCTTATCCCTTAAAAGCAAGTTACAAGAGAAGATCGTCAGAAGACCCCTGGGTGACCCTATATTAGAGCTGGTGTTGGGCAGGGGGTTGGCTGTGTGATTTACTGTCTGATGGCCTCATGCATCTGCCCCACTGTGGGAACTGATCTGTTTCAAGCACCCTCTACCCCAGGGGTCAACAAACTACAGCCCACAGGCCCAAACCAGCCACTGCCTATGTTTGTACAGCCTGTGAGCTAAAAATGGTTTTATATTTCCAAATGATTGAAAATAAATTGAAAGAAAAATAATATTTCATGACATGAGAAAATTACATAAAATTCAAATTTCAGCACCCTAGATAAAGTTTTAATAGAACACAGCCCATTCATTTGTTACCTGTTATCTATGGCTGCTTATTTGTTACAACCTCAGAGTAGAGTAGTTACAACAGAGACTGTGTGGCCTACAAAGCCTAAACTATTTACTATCTGCCCCTTTCTAGAGAAGTTTGCCGGCTCCTGCTCTAGGCCACCCCTCATCCATCTGTGGCCTTTATATCTTTACTGAATTTCTGTCACCCTTCAACCCTGTTGACCTGAGATTATTTGGACATCACTTGGATCACAGAAGCTGCCCCAGTTGCCCAGTAGTGAAATTTAGCCAACCTCTTGCTTCCCGCACACACATTGGCACATCATGAGCACTGTGTGAGGATGTGATCAGCCTCGCCTGCAGTGGGTTCATTGGCACCTCCATGTACTAACAACGCAAAACACTTGTTTTCATCTTTCCATTCACCAACTGTTCCCCCATTCACTGCCAGCCTACTACCCATCACCACTTCACCTGCCAAGCCAGTCTCATTTGTCCACTCATGGTATCACCCACCCTTACATCTCTTGAATATCCACTTAGCCTGTAGTCTGATCAGGTGGGGTGCGTGCCTGTTGTACACATGCATGCGCGTGTGTGTGTGTGTGTGTGTGTGTGTGTGTGTGTGGTGGATGACTGTACTACTTGACAAACTCCAGCTGTGTTTGAGACTTTAATCAGAGGTTAAAGGCAGATGAGAAGGTCATGGTCCCTACAGATGGGGGTTTAGGTAAGCTGAGTCAGGCTGTCTGTCTCCAGGAAGAATTTCTCTGAGAACAAACAGCACAGCTGCAACTCCGTAGCCTTCCTCTGCTTTAAGGCTGTGAAGTGTCTATCCTCAGGAGTTCTTACAAGGCGGCTGTGTGGGAGAGAGGAAAACAAGAAAAAAGAAGTCTGGTGGGGGGAGTCGGGGGAGGGAAGAAGGAGACAACAAAGAGCTGAGGAGAGGAGGGAGAGGACGAGAGAGTCATGTCCTGTTGGAATTGTTTAGGTGCCACTGGCTCAGGGCCCATTGATTCATTCTCCCAGAGTTTCTTTGTCTGGGCCTGGGTGGTGTGAGCAGGCTTGTCTGAGTGTGCCTGGGGGTGGTGTGGGCACAGCTGGGCACTCAGGCAGCCAGCACCTGGGCACTGCTTCTCATAGTCCTGCCCACCCAGCTAGGAGCTTGGCTTTCTGGCTCCCCTAGATAGGCTGGGAGACTGTGCAGGATTCAGCCTGAGCATTAGGGGCACTCAGGGTGACAGGCCCCTTAGAGACAGGAGAAAGGGAGGGTCACCGTAGTCGATAGTGCCTGTCTCACAGCCCTGGAGGCCAGCTCTGGATCCAGCTCAGCTGGTTCCCCTTGGCCTTAGACACCAGACCCAGGGCTGAATGGTGCTGGCCACACAGAGGTGCGTAGGCAGAGTGGGAACTGAACCCCAGTGTCTGAGACCCCAAGCCAGGTTTCTAGGGGCCACAGACAGAGGTTAGAATTAAAACTGAGAGAACAACTTTGGAAACAAGATGTCAATCATTGCCTTTCGGGCTACTGGCATATATCTTTAAAGCTGGAAGCATCCATTCATGGATGGAGAAGCTAAGGCCTCAAGTGATAAAGAAGGACATGGTCATGATAGACCTTGGGCATCCTAACCTTGAACCCAGAGCCTCCTCTCTGTAGGGAGGCAGCACAATGTAACAGTGAAGACTTGTAGGTTGTGATGGCAAACAGATGTGGCTTCACTGTCCACCTCCTCTCCTGGCCACTGTGAATCTCAGTTGCCTCTATAAAACAGGAATGCTCAAGATAACTGAGCTCATAGGTTATTTGAGGAATGAAAGAGTCATCCTTGTAAAGTGCCTGGTGCATAGTAGGTGATTAATATGTGTTAACTATTAAAAAGTCCCTACTGTGTGTTAGACCTAGGGTTAGAGAATTGAATAAAACCTTCTCTGCAAGGAGACACCAGTTTGTGGGGAGAGGTTCAAAGTCACCATCAGAGGATTCAGGACAAGATATGGGTCCTGTGGCACCATGCGGAGAAGGGAATCAGATGGCTTTGCAGAGATGGCAGGTGCACAGACGCATGAAGGCAGAGTATTTGTTCAGCAGGTTGGCAAGGCAGAACATTCCAGGCAGAGGTGGCACAAAGGCAGGCAGGGGTGAGCCCCGGGCTTGAGGCTGCTCACTGGGCAGCCATGAAGGGTTCTCCCTGCCAATTAAAGGTCCCCATTTGGCCTCACAGGGACCTGGGCTCCTCACTACCCTTCCTCCAGTGTGAGCTCTGAGAAAGGAAATGAGCTTAATTTTTGCTTAAGCCAAACAGCATTTTCATTCAGCAAATTTTCTATTGGAAAAAATAATTCTGTAATGAGGCCCCACACTTTGCCAGAAGGGACAGAAGTGAGATATAAGAATAAAGGGGGTTAGCCCTGGATGGTATGGCTCAGTAGTTAGAGCATTGATCCACATACTGAAGGGTCATGGGTATGATTCCCGGTCAAGGGCACATATTTGGGTTGCAGGTTCAATCCCTGGACCTGGTGGGGGTGTGTACAGGAGGCAACCAACTACGTATCTTTCTCACATCGATGTTTCTCTCCTCTCTCTCGCCCCTTCCCTCCTCCCTTCCACTCTTTCCAAAAATCAATATCCTCAGGTGAGTATTAACAGCAACAAAAAAAGGATAAAGAAGGTTAGCATGTGTGGGGAGCCTCCTTCACCCCCTCCAGGAAACCTCCTCAGTTTTCACTTTGGTAGGCACACACATAGACACCCTCCCACCATATACTATCACCAGCTACTCTACAGTCACCACTGAGTGCTCACATCCAAGCTCAGTCATATACTCACCTCTGAGCACATACAGACTCCCAAACTGTCTGTGCGTGTGTGTGTGTGCGCGCGCATGCACACACAAACACACACACACACACACACACTCACACACACATACTCATATTCACACTCTGGGCTATCCTGCGTGTTTCTCCAGGCCACTGCTGTTTCTAACCTTCTAGATGCTAGGGAACAGAGAGATTGGGAGCCCTGGACCCAAAAGTGACCTGAGACTGCTAGTTGTCACTGCCTGTTTCCCCCCGAGGTTGGAATGCCCCTGCCCATCCCAGGCTATTTGCTGAGCACAGAAGGACTGACTGGAAGGCACCCCCTCTGATCCTTGTTCACTCAGAGAGTTGGAAGGGGCACCCAGGGGCCCTCTGTGGCCAGAGCTCAGGGGAGGTCCTGTGGGAGGCAGTAGAGTCCAGCCTGTCTGGTTTAGGGGCCGATAGACGAAATAGTCGCTGCCAGATTCTCTGGGGATGTAATTGGGTCTAACGGTCCTTGACTGATCTGTGTTTATCTTCCTCAAACCCCTGCCATGCTGCCTTTTTCCTGCCTAGTGACCATAGCCCTGAGTATGCCCTCAGCCAAGACAGGCCCAGGGAGGGAGGAATGAAGGCAGGAGCAGGGGTGGAGGCCCAGATCTAGAGCCAGACCAAGAGGCCACAGCAGCCAGGCTCCAGTTTCCAGAATTAAATTTAGAAAATCTGGACTCTGCTTCTGTCTGTCTTCCTGCTTCTCCTGTCTCTCCCAGTCTCAGTGAATTCTACCAATGGATGAACATCTCCCTGTGCTGGGTCAGAAAGGAGGTGTGTCATCCTTCTGGCAGGGGCTGACTCACACTCATAGCCTGTCACAGCACAGAGCAGACTTCACCGAGGCTGCTAAGTTGTGTTGGTTATTTTTATGGGTGAAGGTGTGATGTCACAGGTACAGGGACTTCCTTGCTCCTAGGGGCACTGGCAGCTAGGGAACAGAGAGATTGGGAGCCCTGGACCATGCCTGCTTAGCTCTACTGGTTCCCATTAGTGCTAGTCTCCAGGGTCACTAATAGCTTTTTCTTTCCAGTGCTTCCTGACCTGCAGGGGAGGAGAGTCAAGTTTTTCTGGGGTGCCTAGACCTGCTAGAGTGTTCTGGGAAAAGGGAGCCTGGACCAGTTTGGGAAATGAATCTTCCCCACAGATGCCCAACCTGAGTGCCATGGAGATTCTGCCATGAGGAAGGTCTGGAATGGTGCAGTGGACAGGGGAGCCTTAGGATGGGGAAGGTTTAAACAAGAAGAGGGGTATGCTAGATGCTAGATGGGAGGCAGTGAGAACCAAAGCGCTAATACTTCCTGAAGGCTGACTGTGTGCCAGGCACTATTCCAAGTGGTTTTGCAGGGCTGAATTTACTTTATCCTCACAACATCTAAGGTACAGAGAAGTTAAGTAACTTGCCCATAGTCACTTAGCTAGTTAGTGGTAAGGCTGGGATTTGAACCCAGAAAGTCTAGCTCCAGACACAAGGCTCATAACCACTCTGCTCTGTGGTTATGAGTGGAGGGAGGGTCTGTGACAGGAGGAGTTGGAGAGGTAAGGGCATGGGAGAGGAGTTAGAAAGGCACTTAAATGCCAAAGAGAGGATTTTAGAGCTGATTCAATGGGTGACTGGGAAGTAGAAGTGACAGTCTCTGTATGTTACCTGTATCTCTTTCCCACCTAGAGCACCACCACTTCTGGCTTCTACCAGCTCAGAGCAGGAGGAAATATTATAGGTGATATAGTAAGATCTCCATTGTTTTGTCTGCTTAGCCCCTCTTCCTGCTTCTCAGGAACCTGCCCATCACTAAACCACCCCAGCTCAGCTCTGCCTTCCACCCCTGTCCCCACCCAAAGGGACAGGTACATAACTCAAACCAGGCCAATTAATATCCTTCCCTTAGATTTAAACACCCAGAACCCAATAAAAAGCAGAGAGCTCTTGGCAGAGGGAACCCTGGAGCCTGTGGACAAGGTTCTGGCCAGTAGAGAAGGCTAGCATGAGGAAAGGAGGCTGCCAGTCTCTGCCAGCAGAGAAGAGAGGCCACAAGGGAGCCTGTGGTGTAGGAGTCACATCCAGTCTCCAGGAGGCCTGCTGCTCCCCACCTTACCCAACATTTAGTTTTGGGGTTTAGTAACATCCCCTTTATGCCTTGCTGGCTCAAATCAATGTCCATAATTGGTCACCAGGAGGGACTGAAAATGTAAAACTCTGGAGGGGAAGGGACCTCTGGGAGCTTCTAGTGAAGTCTCTGTATAGAATTGGGGGCCCCTGATAGGCATCCCCTCACTTTTCCCAAGATAGGGACTCACTAGGTATGTTCTGGTCTGGGTCAGCCTGGCAATGCAATGGTCAGGGTGAATTGAACACAGTCCCCAAGGCTGTCGGCCTGGTAGCTAGACAGACCTATGGACAGTGAGCACCCAACATAGCAGAATGGAGAGTGGGCTGTGTGTTGGTGGTGCTGCATCCCCTTCCAACCACCCCAACCATGGGAGTCGGGGCTAAGGCCCTATGCCCTAAACCCAGGCTATCTCCATACAAGCTTTTAAGGGAGGAGGGCAAGACTAGTCTTGGGTCACTCCACTTCCCAGGTCAGCTGCTACACTGGGCCCTCTCTCTCCCTCTAGGCAGAAAATGTTTCTGTCCCATTAAAAATAGTTAGAAGCCGAAACCGGTTTGGCTCAGTGGATAGAGCGTCGGCCTGCGGACTGAAAGGTCCCAGGTTCGATTCCGGTCAAGGGCATGTACCTTGGTTGCGGGCACGTCCCCAGTAGGGGGTGTGCAGGAGGCAGCTGATCGATGTTTCTCTCTCATTGATGTTTCTAACTCTCTATTCCTCTCCCTTCCTCTCTGTAAAAAAATCAATAAAATATATTTAAAAAATAAATAAATAAATAAAAATAGTTAGAAACAAGTACTTCCTAAATCCTAGAGCATTTGAGTCTGGTGCTTGTGCCTGGGGATTTGGACCTGCATTTCCTATGCCAGGGCTCTAGCACAGTGAGTAAGGGAGAGGAGAGGGATTCCAGCCCAGGAAGGAGTCCTTGGAGGCTCCACAGTAGACCTCTGAGAGAGGAAGCTGTATGATTCCCAGCAACGTTATATCCTCATGTTGGGGATCTAGGGTCATTCAAGAGCTGTGATAGCAGGAGAACAAATCATGGCAACACGCTCCATTTGGCTTTTGGACTTAAAGTGAAACCCAAAGGGCAACTGACAAATTATGGCTTAGCTCCAGCCCTCGTTGTGTGTGTACATTATGTGTGTGTATGACTGGGTCGAGTGTGTACTTATGAGCACACATGCATATAATCTGTATACATGCTAAGGCTTGCCTACATCTGCCCACATCTTCTGCTTATGGCAAGGGCCAATCTTCAGCAGAGCTGAGAAGTTTGAGGATTCTGAAGCATCTGCGGCTGGTGCTCCATCCCCCTCACAGCCCTGGCCCTGGCTTTCCCCACTCCCTAGCCTGCCCCTCTGGCCTCCCTTCTGCACTGTTTCCCACAAGATGCCTCTCTTGACTGACAAGTGCCCATTTTGATTTCCATAACAGGTTATAAAGAACTAGCGGCCCAGTGCACAAAATTTGTGCACATTAAAAGGGAATTAATTATAGGAAATATTTTAATATTGCTATTTGCCCTTTCTCTATAATAGAAGTGTCAGAGATGAAAGAAAATTAGTAAAATGTATATGAAAATCTTCCTCCTGTCAGAGTCTGGGGCGCACCGCGGGATCCAGAGTCAAGTCCCCGCCCACCTGCGTGCACCTCAAAATCGTGTGAGACCCAGACTCAGCCAGCCCCACCCCCATTGGGTGAGATCCAGATCTGGCCAGCCCTACCCCCATCAAGCCCCACCCTGTCGGGGAGCAACCTCAGGTCCCCTGGCCTGGCGCCAGGCGGGGGTCACAGCCTTAGGTGCCCCGTCAAGCCCCATTGGGTGAGGGGTGCAGCCTCAGGTCCCCTGGTGCACCCTCAGGTCCCCCACCCCAGCCTGGTGCCACACAGCCTCAGGTCCCTGCTGATCACTCATTAGGGCTTGTTATGGGAACCCCGCCTCCGCTGTGGGCGCAGCCATCTTGTGATGGTGTGAGGGTCAAATTTGCATATTACCTCTTTATTATATAGGATACCATCTATAAACACGGCTTTTTCTTTAAGGCCTTATTAACCAGATTTGATATTTCTCACAGTCTCTGGAAGTTACTATTTAGTAAGAAAAATATTAGAACATCTGCACCTATTGTATAAGTTTCCAGCCCTAGATGTTCTGTTCCAGGCTCTTCCCACCCTGGATCCAATTTCACTTTTCTGCCTCCTCAGACCTTTCTAGACCCTGCTCTCTTTCAAAGGTAGGAAGAGGTGACCTGGGGCCATGGGAGGACTGAGAGTTGAGTTTTTTGGGTTCTAGTCCTGTCTCTACTTATAACTGCTTTTGTGACCTTGGACAAGTTCCTACCTTTATTTGGACCCATTTTCTTCTCTTTAATTTGGGTGCATGAGTCATCTGGGGGAACTGTCAGTACCTCCAAGGGTGACTTTTGAGATTTGCAAAGAGCTTATTTGTTTTAAATCATTGTATTATGTGATTTGTTTTAAGTCATTATATTAGTTTCCTGTAACTGCCATAATAAATGACCACAAACCAGGTAGATTAAAACAACATAAAACAACATAAATTTATTCTCTCATGGTTTGGGGCCTAGAAGGCTGAAGCTAGGGATTTTAGCTGATCAGCATTCCCTCCAGAAACTCTAGAGGAGAATTTATTCCTTGTCTCTTCTAAGTTTTGGTGGCTGCTAGCATTCCTTGGCTTATGGCTACATCACTACTATCTCTGCCTCCATGGTCATACTGCCTTACCTCTGTGTATGTCACATCTCCCTCTGCCTCCCTCTTCTAAGGATACATTAGATAGTATTTAGGGTTCACCAGATAATCAACGATAATCTCCCCATCTCAAGATCATTAATCACATCTGCAAAGACTCTTTTTTCAAATAAGGTAACATTTACAGGTCCCAGGAATTAGGACTTGATATCTTTGGAGGCCATTATTCAACCTACTATAACCATAGCATTAAATTCATTTAGAAATGTCACCCATCACTAAAAGCAAGTGTGAGGTTTTTGTATTTATCAAAGGGAAGGAGGATTTTAAAAAGGTTGAGAAACAGTGGACAAAATGACCTGTAAGGATCCTCCCGGTCCTATCACTGTGCAATTCTAACTACCACATGCTGAGGGAAATACAAGTTATTGATTTTCAACAAAACCAAGTAGTGACAGTCAAGGAGTGACATTCATTGCCACTAGACAAAATTGATCCCAGGCACATGGCAATGAAGTCTTCCTGTGGATAAAGTGGGGATCATGGGTTCAACTGAGGACCGATGATTGCAGGATCTTGACACTGGCTGTTTGTTTCAGGCCAGATGGAACCCAGGCCAAGCTGGCAGACTGGGTGGAGAGGCCATAGACCCAGGCTTTTTGAACACCCCAGGACTCTATTCCCTTGTCAATGCTCCCAGTTGGCCCAGGTTATGCCCACTGCATACCCTCACCACGGAAAGATGATAACCACGCAGACCATTCCAGACAAGTCTATAGAACCTCTAAGCCTGTGTCTTGCAGGGGAAGGATGAGGGGGGAACCCAGACAGAGGACAGAGAACTGTCACCATGGATCACTTTGCTTCCCCCATACCTGTGCATTCCTGCCTGTAGCCTCACAGCCTCCAGGAGCCACAACCAGGGTGGGGGTGGGGAGAGTTTGGTGTCAGACATTTTTAGGCTAAAATCTTGGCTCTGCCATATTTGCTTGACTTTTCTTGGGCAGATTTCACCTCCCAGGGCTATGGGCCTGGGAGGTCAGGGAAGAGGAAGCTGGGCCTAAGTGAGGGTTCCGTTGGACCAACTTGCACCCTGTCCTGTCCACTCAAGGGAACTGCCTGAGGATAGATGAGGAAGTGGGGACATCCTAGTGTGTAAGGAGGCCAGGCTGAGTGAGACTTCACTCTAGGGGAAGGCACAGGAAGGACCCCCCAGCCTAAGGCAGTACAGGAAGAAGGCCAAGCTCCCTGCACACTAATTCCCTGCTTCTCTCTCCAAGGCTGCCAGCCTGGCTCCCTTCCTGGGCCTGATGTCTCTCCTCCTCTCCCCAGTGAGGACTTAAGCCCCAGTTCTGTTATATGAGGTATGTGGATCCAAACAGAATCTGCCTGGAAAAAAAGACTCAGAGGCAGGCCAGGACAGGTCGGGATGAAGAGGCAGGTTCCAGGACCAGGGTCTGGGCTCAAAGCTAACCTCTGCTGAGTAAACCAGGAACCCTCCCAGGGCCTCAGGACTCTCCTCTGATCCCCAGAAGAATGCACACTCCATGAGGCTGCACCAGCTAGGGTTCTAGTGTCCAGGGATGGGTGCACACAGCTGGTCTGCCCTGCAGCTTCCCCAGAGAACAGGCTCCTGGCCTGGAGCCAGGCTCAGGTGATCTCCATCCTATTTTCTAGGTGTTTCTCTGTCTCTGGTTCTCTCTCCAGATATCTGCTTTCTTTTCTCTCTCTCCTGGACTCTTTGAATCCCAGTTATCCAGCTGTTAATCTTTCCTTTTTTTTCATTCCTTTTTCAGTCTTTCTCTCAACTCCAACTGTCCACACCCAGTTAGCTCCATGGCCTGCCAAACTTTTCACAGAAAGAGCTCTCACAGCTGTCCCTTTCAGCCCACTCCCAAGGTTGCCACTCTAGCTGAGACACTCAAATGGCTCCTCTTCATTCATTGCCAAAATATTGTCCCCAAATTCCATTTCCATCCTGTCCTCTTCATAGCACAGTTCTCTGGCAAGTCAAGGGTAAACCATTCCTGTTGTTATTCAGATGCTCTGTCCTCTGTCTGGGTTTCCCCCACATCCCTCCCCTGAAAGACTAGGAGCAAGAAAAGGATGGATATATGGCCTGTCAGAGGTGGGGGGTGTGCACAGATGAGGGGTCTTGGGGGCTTTTCCCGAGTCTGTTGGAAGAGGCAATCCTGGGACCTGAGGCAGAATTGTAGCTGGGGAGAGCCAGGAAATAACCCAGAGGGTGTGCTAAGACACAGTGGCAAGGGGGTGGGGATGCAAGGACTCTGATCACAACCAGCAGAATCAGGTGGAAGAAGATAATTTCTGCATCTAAAGCTGTTCTCTAGAGTCATCAATGAAAACTGGGAAGGTGTCCCATCAGCCAGGTCCTGTGCTGGGCTTGTTTGCTCAGGTGTAGGAATAGGAGCCCAGAGGGTTGAAGAGAGAATTTGGGTGGGGATGGTTAGATCCTGGAGGAGGAGAGAGGAGCCACAGAGGCTGGGGCTGGAGTAAAAAGGGCCCAAGAGAGATCCTGCTGAGGGTCAGCCAGACAGAGAGGTTCTGGAGACAGACCTGTAGGATGTTTCTGGGGTATGCAATATAGAGTCCTCCTTATCTGCTCTGTAAGATCTTTAGTAAAATCTACATCTCTCACTAATGCTCAGGCGACTGCATTGCTTGGGAAAGTCTGGAGGGAGTTGGGTTTCTTACCTGGATGATCCTGGTGGGGGCAGAGAAAGGCACTGAGGGTACAAAGTCAGGAGAAGAAGGAGGCCTGAGATAGGAGTTCCCAAAGACCTTCTATATTGGACCCCTTTTGTGATTGGGGGACATGAGAACAAAGCAGTGTATGGTCTACCATTCCTGGGCAGAAATGGATGGCTTGGCCCTAGAAGAGGGTGAAGGGTTACGTGAGTTAGTGTGTATGTGTGTGTGTGTGTAGAGAGTGTGCATGTGAGCTAAGAAAACTGCATTGGAACCTCGGGCCTACAGAGATTTGATGTGACCACAGGTCAGTGTAAGCTCTCTACCTCCCATATCCCTGGAGAAAATGCTGCTGGACTATCAGTGCCAACACAGCTATAGCCACTGACAGGAACTCACTCCACCAGCCTGCCAAACTGCCACAGCTCTGCAAGGGCATGGACACTCAGCTGCAGATCACGGGATGGCTTTGCTGGCCCACAGCTCTCTGGTTTCTCTCCTTGAGGCCATAGCACCAGGATCAACCTATATATTGGACTGTGCATGCACCCCTGGGGTTCTTGGTTTTATCATAGGCAGGAGGCCCTGAGAAAGGAAAAATATAGTCAATGAGGGTAGAAAGAGGTTATTATGTCATTTTATTAGTAAAAGGATGCAATCTCATTTTGCACTTCTCCCTAATGGAGAGGACATATAAGTTGTTGTTGCCTTAATTCTGACCTCACTTAAGCAGTATATCCCTGGTCTGGGAGAGACAGTTGAAGACTCTGCATCCTGACCCAAGAACCTGTGTGATCCCTGAGGCAGCACAATGTGATGTGTCAATGAGGAGAGTCAGAGCATTGAGTCTGGTTTTTCTGATGTTTTCTACATGTTTCCAGAAATTTAATAGTGCTCTGCCATGTGCAATTTTTTCATAGTCCAAAAGGTATGGCCTGGCTTTTCAGGGGTGTACGAGGCATGTTGAATCCTTTGCCCAAGAAACACTAGAATGTTTATGTTAGACAATTACCATCTGTGGCCATGATGATGTCACCAATTTAAGTTTGGATGACAGACTCCCCCAGCTTCAGAACATGTTGTAGGCCTGGTTGAAATGCACAATAGGCTGAAGACAAGTCTAGACTAAGTCAGGCTAGGCAAAAATCTTTTTTTAAATATATTTTATTGATTTTTTACAGAGAGGAAGGGAGAGGGATAGAGAGTTAAAAACATCGATGGGAGAGAAACATCGATCAGCTGCCTCCTGCACACTCCCTACTGTGCCAGCAACCAAGGTACATGCCCTTGACCAGAATCGAACCTGGGACCCTTGAGTCCACAGGCCGACGCTCTATCCACTGAGCTAAACTGGTTAAGGCTAGGCAAAAATCTTGATGCTTCTCAGAGGTGTAGCCAGTGCCAAGAGGAGGCCGGAGGCTGTAATAGATGACCCTAGGACAATGGTTGGCAAACTCATTAGTCAACAGAGCCAAATATCAACAGTACAATGATTGAAATTTCTTTTGAGAGCCGAAAACTGACTTCTGCGTATGGGCCACAAAGTTTCAATCACACTGTACGTGGGCGCCCGCACGTGGTATTTTGTGGAAGAGCCACACTCAAGGAGCCAAAGTGCCACATGTGGCTCGCGAGCCGTGGTTTGCCAACCACTGCCCTAGGAGATCACATCCTTATATTTCCTGGTTCTATCACCAAAGAGATTTCTGCTGATGTTGGCCATTAGGCATAAAAAGTTAAATTGAAGAAGTTACACTGAAAAACAATGAACTATAGTTACTGAGAATTCAGTGTGTTTTAGACTTTGTGCTAGAGCCAGTGGTCGCCAACTGGTG
Source organism: Plecotus auritus (assembly GCF_963455305.1). Classification (NCBI taxonomy): domain Eukaryota; kingdom Metazoa; phylum Chordata; class Mammalia; order Chiroptera; family Vespertilionidae; genus Plecotus; species Plecotus auritus. Next base: position 117,473,778 of record NC_137770.1, on the reverse strand, counting down.
GTCTGCGGACCACTGGTGGTCCGTGAGGTCCAATAGGTTGGTGACCGCTGTTAGACACTGGGATCCAATAGGTAACAAAACAGTTATGGTCATTGTGTTGGGATGAACCACATGAAATTGCCCATTTTGTAAGTCAAAATGGTTAAGCATTGGATATTTCATGTGTTTCAATTAATACTTGAGAAGCTCAAAGGTAGGTTAGGGAGACAGATAGGGAAAGAGGCAACTGGAATATACTATGACAAGCTTGGATATGACAAACACAGGGAGCTATAGAAACCCCAAGGAGAAGAGTAAGCCTGAACCAGGGCATTATAGAAGGCTTTCCAGAGAAAGTGGCATTAATAAAAGCTGAAGGATGGGTAGGGGCATCCAGGCAAGGATGGGGGCAGGAGAGGAGATGGGGGGAATTGTAGGGAATATGCAGAAAGGTCCAGAGATGCAAGAGAACATGGCATATTTGAAGACCTGGTGTGGCCAATGCACTGAGTTCAAGAAGGGGTCTGGTGGGAGGTGAAGCCTGGGAAGTAAGCAGGGCAGGGTAATAAAGGGCCTCCATGTTAGGACATTGGACTAGACTTCATCTTGAATATAATGGGGAGCCACTGGAAGTTCTAAACAGACACTCTAGAAAGATCATTCTAGTTTCTAGAGTGGAGGCAATAAATCAGAGGAAAATACTGGAGGTGGGGGCAACAGGAGGTTCTCAGGGTGAGAGATGGTTGTGGGTTGGACATGGGCAGCAATGGTGAATATGAAGAGGAGAGGAAGATTAAGAATGATTGAGTGGAGGAATGCCTGAAAGTCTTCTGTGATTTGGAGACTGAGTAGAGCAGAGGCCATGCTTCCTCCTGCAGAGCTCCTCAGTGGAGTTTGCAAAATTTTTTTCATACACTTCTCTCTGTTGTCAGAGATAAAGACATCTAAGAGAATGACTGTATTGGGGAGCTGGGAAGAAAAGTCCATGCATTTCATGGATTGGGCTTGGGCGCAACAGAACCTAGCCCTCCAGGAAACAAAATGCCATCTTATTCTCAACCCTGGCCTATGACTACACACCTTTCCTGTTCTCTTTTTGCCTATCAGCTTCTGAAACCTGGGTTTCTGCTTTTTTCCATCTGAATAAGTCCAACTATACCTTATGCTTTTGCTGACTCAGTCTGGGCTCCTGATCACCTGATCTAATTCACCCTATGAAGAAGTTCTGGACCTTGTCATGGTCCCTCTCTAGTCACACCCCACCTCTAACTCAGCCACGTTTTCCATGCTTTTTGAGCATCCACTGGCTCTGAAAGTCTTCTGTTCAAGGATAGCTGTGCTTGGTGGAGCCAAGAGGGGCCGAGTGGTAACTACTGGCTCCTTTACTCTGGGAGTGACTTGAGCTCTCCACCACAGACAAGCCATCCCAGACCCAAACTATGCGATAAAGTCTAAGGATGCAATTCCTGGCTCTGTGCTCCCAACTGTATTGGCTTTAACTCCCAGCAATTCTAAAGCATATACCCCAGTAGCTACAAATTTTCTTCGTCCATTCTTGGTTCAAGTAAGAGTAAATATTTTCCCAAAACTGCTCCATCCCTGAGTACTGAGTGGGAGAGAAATGTGAGTAGAGGGGGAAGTTTCTGTAGGACTGGGGATAAGGAGACAGGGACCATGCTTCTTAAAGTCAGACCTCTCCCCCACAGTTCCAGCATTCTGTCTCCAAGGATTAATTAGATGATCACAGGCCTGGGGAGCATATGGCTTGTCAGTTTTGTTTCCAGGTGAAGTCTGAAGAAAAGGTAGGATAAACTATGAGTAGAAGGAGAAGCTCTGGGAAGAAGTGGGTGCCAACAAGTAACCAGTGTTTTTTTGCTATCTCCTCATGATTGGTGACTACCAGTGAGGATGCCTTTGGCTGTAGGTAAGAGAAAGCTCCAGCTCAAGTGGCTTAAACAATGCGTTTTAGTATCTCAGAAAACAAGAAGGCCAAAGTGGAGGTGGGTACTAGCAACTCCAGGAGCAGCTCTGACTGCTTTCCACTCTTGGCTTCACTCTATTATTCTGGAAGAGACCAGCTCTTCCTGCATGGTTCTTTTTATTTCTGACTGTTCTTTTGTCATAGTTATTATATCTTTTCTCATGCTGTTGAGCATCTTTACCATCATTACTCTGAAATGTTTCAGATAAATTTCTTATCTCTGCTTCATTTATCTCTTATTCTGGAGAATTCTCTGGTTCTTTCATTTGGGGGTTGTTTCTTTGTCTCCTCATTTTGGCTGTCTGTTTGGGTTTGTGACTATGTATTAGGTAGATCCTCTATGCCTCTCAATCTTTAGTGCAGGACAGTGTCAAACGCTGTTTCTGACTAATTAAATCAGGCAAAGACTCAAAGCCTCCAGAGACCACCTCTGTCTACAGACTGATAGGATTCCAACTTGAATTGCCCCAGGCAATCATCTTCAGGTGTGGCCAGAGGGTTTTTTTTTTTCAAATTTTTATTAAGGTATTATATGTGTACATATCTTACCATTACCCCCCCACCCCACTCCCATACATGCCCTCACCCCCCCCCCCAATGTTTTGCATCCGTTGGTTACTCTTATATGCATGTATACAAGTCCTTCGGTTGATCTCTTATTTCCCCCACCTCTCCCTAACCTTACCGCTGTAATTAGACAGTCTGTTTGATGCTTTACTGCCTCTGTATCTATCTTTTTGTTCATCAGTTTATAATGTTTTTCATTATCCCCAAATGAGTGAGATCATGTGGTATTTTTCTTTCATTGACTGGCTTATTTCACTTAGCATAATGTTCTCTAATTCCATCCAGGTGTCTACAAATGGTAGTAATTACTTCTTTTTTGTGGCAGCATAGTATTCCATTGTGTAGATGTACCATAGTTTTCGGATCCAGTCATCTGCTGACGGGCACCTAGGCTGTTTCCAAATCTTAGCTATTGTAAATTGTGCTGCTATGAACATAGGGGTGCATATATCCTTTCTGATTGGTGTTTCTGGTTTCTTAGGATATATTCCTAGGAGTGGGATTACTGGGTCAAATGGGAGTTCCATTTTCAGTTTTTTGAGGAAACTCCATACTGTTCTCCACAGTGGCTGCACCAGTCTGCATTCCCACCAGCAGTGCACGAGGGTTCCTTTTTCTCCGCATCCTCGCCAACACTTGTCGTTTGTTGATTTGTTGATGATAGCCATTCTGACAGGTGTGAGATGGTATCGCATTGTCGTTTTGATTTGCATCTCTCGGATAATTAGTGACTTTGAGCATGTTTTCATGTGTCTCTTGGCCTTCCTTCTGTCTTCTTTCGAAAAGATTCTATTTAGGTCCGTTGCCCATTTTTTTATTGGATCATTTATCTTCCTTTTATTGAGTTGTATAAGCTGCCTGTAGATGTTGGAAATTAAAACTTTATCAGTGATACCATTTGAAAATATGTTCTCCCATACTGTGGGGTTTCTTGTTGTTTTGTTGATGGTTTCTTTTGCTGTGCAAAAGCTTTTTATTTTGATGTAGTCCCATTTGTTTATTTTCTCTTTGGCTTCCATGCCCTAGGGGCAGTATCAGTGAAAAAGTTCTTTTGGCATATGTCTGAGATTTTGCTGCCTGTGGATTCCTCTAGTATTTTTATGGTTTCCCGTCTTATATTTAAGTCCTGTACCCATTTTGAGTTTATTTTTGTGTATGGTGTAAGTTGGTGATCTAGTTTCATTTTTTTGCATGTATCTGTCCAATTTTCCCAACACCATTTATTAAAGAGACTGTCTTGACTCCATTGTATGCTCATGCCTCCTTTGTCAAATATTAATTGCGCATATTGGTTTGGGTCGATATCTGGATTCTCTATTCTGTTCCATTGATCTATATGTCTATTCTTGTGCCAGTACCAGGCTGTTTTGATGACAGTGGCTTTGTAATACAGCTTGAAATCTGGTATTGAGATCCCTCCTACTTTATTCTTCTTTCTCAGGATTGCTGTGGCTATTCGGGGTCTTTTTTTATTCCAGATGAATTTTTGGAGAGTTCTTTCTAGGTCTGTGAAATACGCCGTTGGTATTTTAATGGGGAGTGCATTGAATCTATAGATTGCTTTGGGTAGTATGGACATTTTAATGATGTTGATTCTACCAATCCATGAACATGGTATGTTCTTCCATCTGTTTACATCTTCCTCTATCTCTTTTTTCAGTGTCCTGTAGTTTTCCGCATATAGGTCTTTTACCTCCTTGGTTAGGTTTATTCCTAAGTATCTTAATTTTTTTGGTGCGATGGAAAATGGGATTGCTTTTTTAGTCTCTCTTTCTGTAAGTTCATTGTTGGTGTATAGAAATGCCATAGATTTCTTGGTGTTAATTTTGTATCCTGCTACATTGCCGAATTCATTTATTAAGTCTGTTAGTTTTTTGATGGAGTCTTTCGGGTTTTTTATGTACAATATCATGTCATCTGCAAATAAGGACAGCTTTACTTCTTCTTTTCCAATTTGGATGCCTTTTATTTCTTCTTCTTGTCTAATTGCAGTGGCTAATACTTCCAGTACTATGTCAAACAGGAGTGGTGAGAGTGGGCATCCCTGTCTTGTTCCTGTTCTTAGGGGAAATGGTTTTAGTTTTTGCCCATTGAGTATGATGTTAGCTGTGGGTTTATCATATATAGCTTTTATGATGTTGAGGTATGATCCTTCTATTCCCACCTTGTTGAGAGTTTTTATCAAGAAAGGGTGTTGGATTTTGTCAAATGCTTTTTCTGCATCAATTGATATGACTATGTGATTTTTATCTCTCAATTTGTTTATGTGATGTATCACATTTATTGATTTGCGGATATTGAACCATCCTTGCATTCCTGGGATAAACCCTACTTGGTCATGGTGTATGATCTTTCTGATGTACTGCTGGATCCTATTTGCTAGAATTTTGTTGAGGATTTTGGCATCTACATTCATGAGGGATATTGGCCTGTAATTCTCTTTCATTGTGTTGTCTTTATCTGGTTTTGGTATTAGGGTGATGCTGGCTTCATAGAAGGAGCTTGGAAGTGTTCCTTCCTCTTGAATTTTTTGGAATAGTCTGAGGAGGATAGGTTTTAGTTCTTCCTTGAATGTTTGGTAGAACTCTCCTGTGAAGCCGTCTGGCCCCGGGCTTTTGTTTGCCGGAAGCTCTTTGATGACTGCTTCAATTTCTTCCATAGTTACTGGCATGTTGAGCTGTTTAGATTCTTCCTGATTGAGTTTTGGAAGGTTATATTTTTCTAGGAATATGTCCATTTCCTCCAGGTTGTCCAGTTTGTTGGAATAGAGTTGTTCGTAGTATTTTTTAACAATCCTTTGTATTTCGGCAGGATCTGTTGTTATTTCACCTCTTTCATTTCTGATCTTGTTTATTTGGGTCCTCTCCCTTTGCTTCTTGGTGAGCCTGGCTAGAGGTTCATCAATCTTGTTTATCCTTTCAAAGAACCAGCTCTTGGTTTTGTTGATCTTTTGTATTGTTTCTTTGGTCTCTATGTCGTTTATCTGTGCTCTGATATTTATTATTTCCTTCCTTCTGCTTACACTGGGCTTTTCTTGTTGCTCTTTTTCTAACTCTTTGAGTTGTTGGGTTAGGTAATTTATTACCCCTGTTTCTTGTTTTTTGCAGTAGGCTTGTAGAGCTATGAACTTCCCTCTCAAGACTGCTTTCGCTGTGTCCCATAGATTTTGGATTGTAGTGTTTTCATTGTCATTTGTTGTCATGATGTTTTTTATTTCTTCTTTGATCTCTCTGGTAACCCAGTCATGGTTTAATAGCATGCTGTTTAGTCTCCATGTGTTTGATTTCTTTGGGTTGTTTTTATTGTAGTTGATTTCCAGTTTTATGCCACTGTGGTCTGAGAAGATGCTTGATATGATTTCTATCTTCTTGAATTTGAAGAGACTTTGCCTATGTCCCAACATATGGTCTATCTTTGAAAATGACCCATGTGCGCTTGAGAAGAATGTATATTCTGTGGCTTTGGGGTGAAATGTTCTGAAGATGTCAATTAATTCCATCTGGTCTAGTGAGTCATTTAGGATTGATGTTTCTTTGCTGATGTTTTGTTTAGAGGATTTGTCCAATGGTGATAGTGGGGCATTAAAGTCTCCTACTATGATTGTATTGCTGTCAATGTCTCCCTTGATATCCTCCAGGAGTTTTTTTATGTATTTGGGTGCTCCTGTATTGGGTGCATATATGTTTACCAGAGTTATTTCTTCTTGTTGGATTGCTCCCTTTAGTATTATGAAATGGCCTTCCTTATCTCTTGTTATGTCCTTCAGTTTGAGATCTAATTTGTCAGAAATAAGTATTGCTACCCCAGCTTTTTTTTCAGTTCCATTTGCCTGGAAAACCTTTTTCCATCCCTTCACCCTCAGTCTGTGTGCGTCTTTTTTTCTGAGGTGGGTTTCTTGTAGACAGCAGATATATGGGTCGTGTTTTCTTATCCAATCTGTTACCCTATGTCTTTTGATTGGGGCATTTAATCCATTTACATTTAAAGTTATTATTGATAGGTACTTATTTGTCGCCATTCCTATTCTTTACCCCTGTGTTACTTCTTCGCTTCCTGTTTCTTTCTTTCTTTCTTCCTTTCTTTTCTTTTTTTTTTTTTACAGTAGACCCTTTAGCATTTCTTGCATTGCTGGTTTGGTGGTAATAAATTCCCTTAGTCCTTTTTTGTCTGTGAAGCTCCTGATTTCACCTTCAATTTTGATTGACAGCCTTGCTGGGTACAGTATTCTTGGATTCAGCCCCTTCCTTTGCATGACTTTGTATATTTCATTCCATTCCCTTCTGGCCTGATGAGTTTCTGTTGAGAAATCAGTTGCTAGTCTGATGGGGGTTCCTTTGTATGTAACTTTCTGTCTCTCTCTTGCTGCTTTTAAGATTCTTACTTTGTCGTTGGTGTTTGCCAATTTAATTATAATGTGCCTTGGCGTCGGTCTTTTGGGGTTCATTTTGCTTGGGACTCTGTGAGCTTCTTGGATTTGTGTGGGTTTTTTCTTCCCTATATCTGGGAAATTTTCTGTCATTATTTCTTCAAAGAGGTTTTCTATTCCTTGCTCAGCTTCCTTTCCTTCTGGAACCCCTATTATGCGGATGTTGTTTTGTTTCGTGTTGTCCCAAAGTTCCCTTAGACTCTCCTCCTGCCTTTTAATTTTTTTTTCTAGAAGTTGCTTTTCTTGGGTATTTTTTTCCATCTTGTCTTCTAGCTCACTGATGCGGTCCTCTGCTTCTTCTAGTCTACTCTTGATGCTTTCTATTGAGTTCTTTACAGCAGCGATGTCATTTTTCATTTCTTCTTGGTTCTTCTTCATTTCCTCTTGGTTCTTGCTCATATTGTCGAATTTGTCTTCCATTCTTTTCAGCCACCTTATGACCATTTCTCTGAATTCTTTCTCTGGCAGGTTGCTTGCCTCCATTTCGTTTACTTCCTTTTCTGGTGATGCCTGCTTTTCTTTCATATGCGGGCTGCTTCTTTGTCTCCCCATGGTCTCTCTTCTCTGGGTGTCTGGTTATGTAGTTCTCTCTCTCCTGGGTTGATTTAAAGGCACAAAATACAGCACTACCAGGTACAACTCACAAGGCACTGAACAGGAATGTATTCACGATATTAATAACCTCCAATAAAGGTGACCACCAGAGAAAGGCAAATTAGGTGATAGGAGAGAAAGAAGAAGAGGAAAAAAGAAAGAAAGAAAGAAAAAAAGAAAAAAGGAGTGTGAAAATGAAATTGGGAAAAGGGAAAGTAAAGAGAAAAAAAAAAGTAAGAGAGACAAGAAATTGACTAAGAGAGAAAGGGGAACAGACTATATATATTGGGGATAAAACTCCAATAGAACAATCACTAATCCCAGCAAATGCCAGCAACAAGTGCCTGGGGATTAGTACAAACTACAACACCAAGTAATATGGAGTGAGGCAAGGGAAAGCTGAAGCACAAAACAAACAAAAAAAATAAACAAAAGAAGAATAAGCAAAACAATCTCACAAAAAAAGCATAAAAATTGGATATAATCTACATTCAAGCAAACAACAACAAAAGGACAGAGATAAGGACAAGTTTATGGATAACTCAGACAGCGAAGGGAGAGGTGTATGTGGACTTGGAGCAGGGGATTGGAGATTAGATATGTAAGTAGGGTGAAATTTTAACAAGGGGTAAACAGAAAGAATAGGGAAAATCTAAAGCAGTAAAAGGGTAAGACAAACAGGACACTGAAAAGGGGGAGGTTAGGAAGAGAGTGATGGCCTAAAGGTAGAGTTGAGATAGAGTAAAACGATGCTAAAGGAAAGATAAAAAATAGAATGTAGAATCCTAATCCCAAAATAAAATGAAGAGAAAATAAAATGACACTTTAAAAAAAAAAAAAAAAAGATAAAATAGCAGTAGTAATAATACGGATTGAAAATAAAAATGTAATCATTAAAAAGGTAAAATCAAGTGATGAAAAAAGAAAAAAAGTTTCTTGATTGAAAGATGTAAAAAATGAAAATTAAAAAAAAAATAAAAAAATAAAAAAAAAATAAAAGGTAAAAATAAAATGTGGAGTAGTGAAGGTCATTCACTTCCTCTGTTTTTCTGTTTGGCACGCCTGTTTCTCAGTCCAGACAGTATTGCAGTTCCCTGCGATCCACTGCTCTTCGGTGTTGTAAGCCAGTCCTGATTTTAAGCAGGCGGTGTGTCTTAATTTCTCGTATTCCTTTATTTTTGATTACACAAGAGTCAATTTGTGATTCAGCCCCTGGGTGGCAGTGTTTCTGGATTGACTTCCGGGTCTATCTATGGCCTCTCTAGGCAGTGTTAGAGCCTTCTTTCCCTGTGGCACTCGCCACGGGCCTGTGGGAGTGGTCTGCCTCAGAGCTGACTCTCTGATGGTCACTCCCCGCTCCGATCCCCAGGTTCCAGAAAAACAACCTTCCCCTGCAGTCTCCCAGGGTGTCCCCAACTGGGTGATCCTATGTATTGGGCTTAGTAATCAGAAGCAAGGATTTGAAGAGGAAAAAGCCCAAGTGTGCGAACTCCGGGACTGTGAGTAAGCCCAGGCACCCAGGGAGCGCACGGGCTGCGCGTAAGTCTGGACTGCCTGAAATTCTTAGGGTGTCCCTGCACTTCAGATCAAAATGGGTTGCTTTTTAGAGTGCCCTTCTCTTAGCAGCTCTGAGGACCCCTTTCCACAGTCACAGATCACGCCAGCCCCTACAGCCACGGATTTTTCTAGGCACAGACTTCCCTGGTCCTCCAGCTCCCGCAAAACGCGCGTTCCTCTCTGCCGCCGGGACCAGAGACCTCACCTTATCCCAGGCAAAATCTGACCTTTCCGTGGTGGAGTGTAGAGCTTCTCTGAACCCGTGTGCTTGCGCCAGTTGGGGAGCGTTGTTCTGGGGCTCGCAGCTGTTCCTGGGGTGCCGCAGTTGTGGATTCTCAGGCTTCAGATAAGCTCCACTTTCCGGATCAAGATGGCGCAGACTCCGCGTCCAAGCCCGCAGCTCCGGGAGGGGACCCAGCCGCAGTTCGTTCGTGCTGCCAGGTCAGGGGAACCCCATTCATCAGTCCCCCACCTCCTTCTGGAATTCAGCTGTCTCCCAACCAGCCAACAAACACTCCTTGCGCGACCCTCAGCTGTTCTTTCTTTCTGCTCCGGGACAAGGCTCGGAACACGTCTGTCTATTCCGCCGCCATTATTCCCTCCAAAAACTGCTGTTGGTATTTTAATGGGGAGTGCATTGAATCTATAGATTGCTTTGGGTAGTGTGGACATTTTAATGATGTTGATTCTACCAATCCATGAACATGGTATGTTCTTCCATCTGTTTACATCTTCTTCTATCTCTTTTTTCAGTGTCCTGTAGTTTTCCGCATATAGGTCTTTTACCTCCTTGGTTAGGTTTATTCCTTAGTATCTTAATTTTTTTGGTGCAATGGAAAATGGGATTGCTTTTTTAGTCTCTCTTTCTGTAAGTTCTCTGTTGCTGTATAGAAATGCCATAGATTTCTTGGCGTTAATTTTGTATCCTGCTACATTGCCGAATTCATTTATTAAGTCTGTTAGTTTTTTGATGGAGTCTTTCGGGTTTTTTATGTACAATATCATGTCATCTGCAAATAAGGACAGCTTTACTTCTTCTTTTCCAATTTGGATGCCTTTTATTTCTTCTTCTTGTCTAATTGCAATGGCTAATACTTCCAGTACTATGTCAAACAGGAGTGGTGAGAGTTTGCATCCCTGTCTTCTTCCTGTTCTTAGGGGAAATGGTTTTAGTTTTTGCCCATTGAGTATGATGTTAGCTGTGGGTTTATCATATATAGCTTTTATTATGTTGAGGTATGATCCTTCTATTCACACCTTGTTGAGAGTTTTTATCAAGAAAGAGTGTTGGATTTTGTCAAATGCTTTTTCTGCATCAATTGATATGACTATGTGATTTTTATCTTTCAATTTGTTTATGTGATGTATCACATTTATTGATTTTCGGATATTGTACCATCCTTGCATTCCTGGGATAAACCCTACTTGGTCATGGTGTATGATCTTTCTGATGTACTGCTGGATCCGATTTGCTAGAATTTTGTTGAGGATTTTGGCATCTACATTCATGAGGGATATTGGCCTGTAATTCTCTTTCATTGTGTTGTCTTTATCTGGTTTTGGTATTAGGGTGATGCTGGCTTCATAGAAGGAGCTTGGAAGTGTTCCTTCCTCTTGAATTTTTTGGAATAGTCTGAGGAGGATAGGTTTTAGTTCTTCCTTGAATGTTTGGTAAAACTCTCCTGTGAAGCCGTCTGGCCCCAAGCTTTTGTTTGCCGGAAGCTCTTTGATGACTGCTTCAATTTCTTCCATAGTTGTTGGCATATTGAGCTGTTTAGATTCTTCTTGATTGAGTTTAGGAAGGTTATATTTTTCTAGGAATATGTCCATTTCCTCCAGGTTGTCCAGTTTGTTGGAATAGAGTTGTTCGTAGTATTGTTTAACAATCCTTTGTATTTCAGCGGGATCTGTTGTTATTTCACCTCTTTCAATTCTGATTTTGTTTATTTGGGTCCTCTCTCTTTGCTTCTTGGTGAGCCTGGCTAGAGGTTCATCAATCTTGTTTATCCTTTCAAAGAACCAGCTCTTGGTTTTGTTGAACTTTTGTATTGTTTCTTTTTTCTCTATGTCGTTTATCTCTGCTCTGATCTTTATTATTTCCTTCCTTCTGCTTACACTGGGCTTTTCTTATTGCTCTTTTTCTAACTCTTTGAGTTTTTGGGTTAGGTAATTTATTAACATTTTTTCTTGTTTTTTGCAGTAGGCTTGTAGAGCTATGAACTTCCCTCTCAAGACTGCTTTCACTGTGTCCCATAGATTTTGGATTGTAGTGTTTTCATTGTCATTTGTTGCCATGATGTTTTTTATTTCTTCTTTGATCTCTCTGGTAACCCAGTCATGGTTTAATAGCATGCTGTTTAGTCTCCATGTGTTTGATTTCCTTGGGGTGTTTTTATTGTAGTTGATTTCCAGTTTTATGCCACTGTGGTCTGAGAAGATGCTTGATATGATTTCTATCTTCTTGAATTTGAAGAGACTTTGCCTATGTCCCAACATATGGTCTATCTTTGAAAATGACCCATGTGCACTTGAGAAGAATGTATATTCTGTGGCTTTGGGGTGAAATGTTCTGAAGATGTCAATTAATTCCATCTGGTCTAGTGAGTCATTTAGGATTGATGTTTCTTTGCTGATGTTTTGTTTAGAGGATTTGTCCAATGGTGATAGTGGGGTATTAAAGTCTCCTACTATGATTGTATTGCTGTCAATCTCTCCCTTGATATCCTCCAGGAGTTTTTTTATGTATTTTGGTGCTCCTGTATTGGGTGCATATATGTTTACCAGAGTTATTTCTTCTTGTTGGATTGCTCCCTTTAGTAGTATGAAGTGGCCTTCCTTATCTCTTGTTATGTCCTTCAGTTTGAGATCTAATTTGTCAGATATAAGTATTGCTACCCCAGCTTTTTTTTCAGTTCCATTTGCCTGGAAAACCTTTTTCCATCCCTTCACCCTCAGTCTGTGTGCGTCTTTTTTTCTGAGGTGGGTTTCTTGTAGACAGCAGATGTATGGGTCATGTTTTCTTATCCAATCCATTACCCTATGTCTTTTGATTGGGGCATTTAATCCGTTTACATTTAAAGTTATTATTGATAGGTACTTATTTGTCGCCATTCCTATTCTTTACACCTGTGTTCCTTCTTCGCTTCCTATTTCTTTCTTTTTTTTTTTTTTTTACAGCAGACCCTTTAGCATTTCTTGCATTGCTGGTTTGGTGGTGATAAATTCCCTTAGTCCTTTTTTGTCTGTGAAGCTCCTCATTTCACCTTCAATTTTGATTGATAGCCTTGCTGGGTACAGTATTCTTGGATTCAGCCCCTTCCTTTGCATGACTTTGTATATTTCATTCCATTCCCTTCTGGCCTGATGAGTTTCTGTTGAGAAATCAGTTGCTAGTCTGATGGGGGTTCCTTTGTATGTAACTTTCTGTCTCTCTCTTGCCGCTTTTAAGATTCTTACTTTGTCGTTGGTGTTTGCCAATTTAATTACAATGTGCCTTGGCGTCAGTCTTTTGGGGTTCATTTTGCTTGGGACTCTGTGAGCTTCTTGGATTTGTGTGGGTTTTTTCTTCTCTATATTAGGGAAATTTTCTGTCATTATTTCTTCAAAGAGGTTTTCTATTCCTTGCTCAGCTTCCTTTTCTTCTGGAACCCCTATTATGCGGATGTTGTTTTGTTTTGTGTTGTCCCAAAGTTCCCTTAGGCTCTCCTCCTGCCTTTTAATTTTTTTTTCTAGAAGTTGCTCTACTTGGGTATTTTTTCCCACCTTGTCTTCTAGCTCACTGATGCGGTCCTCTGCTTCTTCTAGTCTACTCTTGATGCTTTCTATTGAGTTCTTTACAGCAGCGATGTCATTTTTCATTTCTTCTTGGTTCTTCTTCATTTCCTCTTGGTTCTTGCTCATATTGTCGAATTTGTCTTCCATTCTTTTCAGCCACCTTATGACCATTTCTCTGAATTCTTTTTCTGGAAGGTTGCTTGCATCCATTTCGTTTACTTCCTTTTCTGGTGATGCCTGCTTTTCTTTCATATGCGGGCTGTGTCTTTGTCTCCCCATGGTCTCTCTTCTCTGGGTGTCTGGTTATGTAGTTCTCTCTCTCCTGAGTTGATTTAAAGGCACAAAATACAGCACTACCAGGTACAACACACAAGGCACTGAACAGAAATGTATTCACGATATTAATAACCTCCAATAAAGGTGACCACCAGAGAAAGGCAAATTAGGGGATAGGAGAGAAAGAAGAAGAGGAAAAAGGAAGAAAGAAGAAGAAGAAAAAAGGAGTGTCAAAATGAAATTGGGAAAAGGGAAAAAAAGAAGAAAAAAAATAAGAGAGACAAGAAAGAGACTAAGAGAGAAAGGGAAACAGACTATATATATCGGGATAAAACTCCAATAGAACAATCACTTATCCCAGCAAATGCCAGCAACAAGTACCTGGGGATTAATACAAACTACAACACCAACTAATATTGAGTGAGGCAAGGGAAAACAGAAGCACTAAACAAACAAAAAAAATAAACAAAAGAAGAATAAGCAAAACAATCTCACAAAAAAGCATAAAAATTCGATATAATCTACATTCAAGTGAACAACAACAAAAGGACAGACAGAAAAACAATTTTTTGGATAGTTAAGACCGCGAAGAGAGAGGTGTGTATGGACTTGGAGCAGGGGAATGGAGATTAGATATATAAGTAGGGTGAAATTTTAACAAGGGGTAAACAGAAAGAATAGGGAAAATCTAAAGCAGGAAAGGGGTAAGATAAACAGGACACCGAAAAGGGAAAAGTGAGGAAGAGAGTGATGGCATAAAGGTAGAGTTGAGATAGAGTAAAATGATGCTAAAGGAAAGATAAAAATAGAATGTAGAACATTAATCCCAAAACAAAATGAAGAGAAAATAAAAATGACACTTAAAAAAAATAAAAAAAGATAAAATAGCAGTAGTAATAATACGGATTGAAAATAAGAATGTAATAATTAAAAAGGTAAAATCAAGTGAGGAAAAAAGAAAAAAAATTAGTTTCTTGAGTAAAAGATGCAAAAAATGAAAATAAAAAAATAAAAAATAAAAATAAAATGTGGAGTAGTAAAGGTCATTCACTTCCTCTGTTGTTCTGTTTGGCACGCCTGTTTCTCAGTCCAGACAGTATTGCAGTTCCCTGCGTTCCACTGCTCTTCAGTGATGTAAGCCAGTCCTGATTTTAAGCAGGCGGTGTGTCTTAATTCGTATTCCTTTATTTTTGATTACACAAGAGTCAATTTGTGATTCAGCCCCTGGGTGGCAGTGTTTCTGGATTGACTTCCAGGTCTATCTATGGCCTCTCTAGGCAGTGTTAGAGCCTTCTTTCCCTGTGGCACTCACCACCGGTTTGTGGGAGTGGGCTGCCTCAGAGCTGGCTCTCTGATGGTCACTCCCCGCTCCGATCCCCAGGTTCCAGAAAAACAACTTTCCCCTGCAGTCTCCCAGGGTGTCCCCAACTGGGTGATCCTATGTATTGGGCTTAGTAATCAGAAGCAAGAATTTCAAGAGGAAAAAGCCCAAGTGTGCGCACACCGGGGCTGCGCGTAAGTCTAGCACACCTCTGAAATTCTTAGGGTGTCCCTGCACTTCAGATCAAAATGGGTTGCTTTTTAGAGAGTCCTTCTGTTAGCAGCTCTGAGGACCCCCTTCCACATTCACAGATCACGCCAGCCCCAGCAGCCACCGATTTTTCTAGGCACAGACTTCCCTGGTCCTCCAGCTCCCACAAAACGCACGTTCCTCTCTCGCGCTGGGACCAGAGACCTCACCTTATCCCAGGCGAAATCTGACCTTTCCGTGGTGGAGTGTAGAGCTCCTCTGAACCCGTGTGTTTGCGCCAATTGGGGAGCGTTGTTCTGGGGCTCGCAGCTGTTCCGTGGGTGCCGCAGCTGTGGATTCTCAAGCTTCCGATAAGCTCCACTTTCTGGTTCCAGATGGCGGAGGCTCCGCGTCCAAGCCCGCAGCTCCGGGAGGGGACCCAGCCGCAGTGGGAGCTACCAGGTCAGGGGAACCCCGTCTAGCAGTCTCCCACCTTCTTCTGGAGTTCAGCTGTCCCCCAACTTGCCAACAAACACTCCTAGTGCAACCCTCAGCTGTTCTTTCTTTCTGCTCCGGGACAAGGCTTGGAACACGTCTGTCTATTCCGCCGCCATTTTTCCCCGATCCCAGAGGGTTTTTTTTTTTTCCCCAACAGTGTGAGGCAATTGCTTCTGCCTGGACGCTAATTGTTATTTTAGTCTCTTAAGTGGCCTCAGGGCAAGGTGTTTTCCAATAGGGTGGGACAACTGTCTCCCCCCACAGGCCAGGCAAATATCTGTGTGGGAAAGATGTCCTCTGCTGAGTGAAAGAATGACTCAGCACAGGAAACCAGGGGTATCTGCCTTCTGAGCTCTAACACCTGAATCCCAAATCCTGGCTTCTGCTCTCACAGCTCCAGTACACTCTGCCCTCCCTCTACAGGAACACAAGGTGGGTAGCTCCACAGGAAATTTTGTGTATTGGCCCCTTAAGAGGGTGCCTGCATTTCCAGCTGTTGCTCCCTGTCGGACAGCACCCCTACTGCTTTTCACAGACAGATGTTATGTGGTGCTCTCTGCTGGGGGGGCCAGTTTGAGGATTAGATCAGAATTTTCAGTGGCAACCCCCCACAGCTGAGATATCTATCCAGAACTTTAGTTGCTGTCTGTGGGTGCCCTGCCAGCCCTTTTTCACCTCCGCCCCTCCTTCTATTCTCTATGTGGTCTCCATCTTTGCTCCTCAGTTTTCAAGGTTCTCTCCAGTAAGTCTTTCATTGAATATTCAGGAAGTTTTTCTGTATTTTAGTTGTAATTCTAGTTTGGTCCTTGGAGCATGTCTGTGCAGCATCTACTTACTCTGCTGCTATTTTTAATCTCTCCCTGCATGGTCCTTTTAACTTCTTAAATCAATGTGAGCTCATATCCATACCTCCCAGAAGGCTTTCTCTCACATATCCTTGGCCAGAATTGTTCAAACATCCATTCCTATAACAACAGTTGTCAAGGATTTCTTAGGGAAATCCATCACATTCCATAAAAGGAGATTGCCCTTAAACACAATCTAGGTTCTGTTAGTGGAATGAATGGTTGGCAAGTAAGTTGAGTAACAAACACTGCCCATTGCAGGTAGTAAGGTTGAAATCAGTTTGGGCTCTTTTTCTGTATCACTTGGGGTGGGGGTGGGGGAAGGGAAGTGGGGAGAGAGTGCGATAAGACAATTATTTTTAACAATAAGAAAAAAGGCATGAGAGTTATGGCAAATCAGGTGCTGAACTGGATATTTGGACTGAGCAGAAAGTCTGTATTTTTTTGCTGCTCACAGCACTTTTCCATCTACTGTCTTACTCAATAATCATGCAGACCTTTTGAGAAAGGCAGAGAAGTAACTATTATCTCCAATTGACAGGTGAGGAAGAGGAGATACTACAAGATAAAGTGACTTCCCTTCCAGGTTCCCCTTTCATTCACACCACCTAGATAAACCAGCATGAAATGGTGGCTTATTTTTAGATCTTTGTGTAAAATGATTCAGTCTCATTGGTTACATGGTCTCAGGGGTCAGCCTGTGGAGTCAAGCATCTGAATTCTCAGGACACTTTTTAGAGTATCCAGGCTTTTTTTTTTTAACTCTTCCACCTCATGGGAGGAGATGTGAAGATGTCCTTCCCAGGCCTGATCACAGGCCTTTAATATTAGTAGTAGAGGCCAGGTACATGAAATTCATGCACGGGGGAGGGGGGTCCCTCAGCTCAACCTGCACCC
This sequence comes from Plecotus auritus, assembly GCF_963455305.1. Lineage (NCBI taxonomy): Eukaryota > Metazoa > Chordata > Mammalia > Chiroptera > Vespertilionidae > Plecotus > Plecotus auritus. The sequence continues at coordinate 117,456,874 of NC_137770.1, read as the reverse complement.
TCTCCAATGTGGGAACCCTTGGGGGATGTCCAATGCAATCTGGCACCTATGGCTCCTAACCACTCACCTGCCTGCCTGCCCTAATCACTCTGCCTGCCTGCCTGATCCCCATAACTGCTCTCACCTGTTAGCCTGATTCCCCTAACTGCCCTCCCCTGCCAGCCTGGTAGCCCCTATTAACTTTTTTTTATTGTATCCCCTTCACACACAATTATATTTGACTTCTTTATTGGTTTCTCCCTCGCACACAATTTTTCTCTCTCCTTTATCTAACACTTTTTCCTACTGACTCATCATTTATAAACTTTTCTTTCCTCCTTATTTCCTACTTCTGTTCCATCACCCTTTTTCCCATCTTTCTCCTACCCTCCCTCCCTCCCCACATTCCTTCTTTCCTTTATCTTTACCCCTGCCCTCCCTCTCCTTTTCCTTCCTTCCCACCTTAATTTTTTTCTTCACTTTCTCCCTCGGACCTGCTTTGCTCCCTCCCCCATTTCTTCCTTCTTCCCATTCTCCTTTTAAGTTCTAGTGGCTCCCCTTTAAAACATTTCTTCCCTCCCTCTTTCTCTCTCATCCACATTCTTCTCTACTTACTTCCACTGTGGTTTTTTTTTACCTGTACTTTTTTTTTTTACCTGTACTTTTTTTTTTTTTATTATTGATTAAGGTGTTACACATGTGTCCATATCCTCCCATTGTCCCCACCCCACTCCAATACATGACCTCACCCCCTCCCAGTGTCTTTGTGTCCATTGGTTATGCTCTTATGAATGCACACAAGTCCTTCAGTTGATCTCTTACTTCCCCCCCTCCACAGCCTTCCCGCTGTAATTTGACAGCCTGTTCTATGCTTCTCTGCCTCTGTATCTATCTTTTTGTTCATCAGGTTATAATGTTCTTTATTATCCATAAATGAGTGAGATCATGTGGTATTTTTCTTTCACTGACTGGCTTATTTCACTTAGCATAATGCTCTCCAGTTCGATCCATGCTGTTGCAAATGGTAAGAATTCCTTCTTTTTTAAAGCAGCGTAGTATTCTATTGTGTAGATGTACCATAGTATTCTAATCCACTCATCTGCTGATGGGCACTTAGGCTGTTTCCAAATCTTAGTTTTTTAAACTGTGCTGCTATGAACATAGGGGTGCATATATCCTTTCTGACTGGTGTTTCTAGTTTCTTGGGATATAGTCCTAGAAGTGGAATCACTGGGTCTAATGGGAATTCCATTTTTAGTTTTTTGAGGAAACTCCATACTGTTCTCCACAGTGGCTGCACCAGTCTGCATTCCCACCAGCAGTGCACCAGGGTTCCTTTTTCTCCGCATCCTTGCCAGCACTTGTTATTTGTTGGTTTGTTGATGACAGCCATTCTGACAGGTGTGAGATGGTACCTCATTGTAGTTTTGATTTGCATCTCTCAGATGATTAGTGACTTTGAGCATGTTTTCATATGTCTCTTGGCCTTCCTTATGTCCTCTTTCAAAAAGTATCTATTTAGGTCCCTTGCCCATTTTTTATCAGGTTGTTTATCTTCCTTTTGTTAATTTGTATGAGTTCCCTGTAAATGTTGGAGATTAAACCCTTATCGGAGATAACATTGGCAAATATGTTCTTCCATGCAGTCGGCTTTCTTGTTGTTTTGTTGGTGGTTTCTTTTGCTGTGCAGAAGTTTTTTATTTTGATGTAGTCCCATTTGTTTATTTTCTCTTTAGTTTCTATTGCCCTAGGAGCTGTATCGGTAAGATATTGCTTTGGCATATGTCTGAGATTTTGCTGCCTGTGGATTCCTCTAATATTTTTATGGTTTCTCATCTTACATTTAAGTCCTTTATCCATTTTGAGTTTATTTTTGTGTATGGTGTAAGTTGGTAGTCTAGTTTTATTTTTTTGCATGTATCTGTCCAATTTTCCCAAACCATTTACTGAAGAGACTGTCTTGACTCCATTGTATGCTCTTGCCTCCTTTATCAAATATTAATTGAGCATAGTGGTTTGGGTCAATTTCTGGGTTCTCTATTCTATTCGATTGGTCTATATGTCGGTTCTTATGCCAGTACCAGGCAGTTTTGAGAACAGTGGCTTTGTAATACAGGTTGATATCTGGTATTGAGAGGCCTCCTCCATTTCTCTTCTTTCTCAGGATTGCTGCAGCTATTCGGGGTCTTTTTTTAATCCAGATGAATTTTTGGAGAGTTCGTTCTAGGTCTGTGAAATATGCTGTTGGTATTTTAATGGGGCGTGCATTGAATCTATAGATTGCTTTGGGTAGTATGGACATTTTAATGATGTTGATTCTACCAATCCATGAACACGGTATGCTCTTCCATCTATTAATGTCTTCCTCTATCTCTTTTTTCAATGTCCTGTAGTTTTCTGAGTAGAGGTCTTTTACCTCCTTAGTTAAGTTTATTCCTAGGTAGCGTAATTTTTTTGGTGCAATGGTAAATGGGATTGTTTTCTTAGTCTCTCTTTCGGTAAGTTCACTATTGGTGTATAGAAATGCCATAGATTTCTTGGCATTAATTTTGTATCCTGCTACATTGACAAATTAATTTATTAAGTCTAATAATTTTTTGATGGAGTCTTTAGGGTTTTCTATGTACAGTATCATGTCATCTGCGAATAATGACAATTTTACTTCTTCTTTTCCAATTTGGATGCCCTTTATTTCTTCTTCTTGTCTGATTATTGTGGCTAGCACTTCCAGTACTATATTGAACAGAATTGGTGAAAGCAGACATCCCTGTCTTGTTCCTGTTCTTAGTGGAAATGGTTTTAGTTTTTGCCCATTGAGTATGATGTTGGCTGTAGGTTTGTCATATAAGGCTTTTATTATTTTGAGGTATGATCCCTGTATTCCCACTTTCCTGAGAGTTTTTATCAGAAAAGGGTGTTGGATTTTGTCAAATGCTTTTTCTGCATCGATTGATATGATTATGTGATTTTTGTCTCTCACTTTGTTTATGTGATGTATTACATTTATTGATTTGTGGATATTGTACCAGCCTTGCATTCCTGGAATAAATCCCACTTGGTCATGGGGTATGATCTTTCTAATGTCATGCTGGATTCGGTTTGCTAGAATTTTGTTGAGGATTTTAGCATCTATGTTCATCAGGGATATTGGCCTGTAATTCGCTTTCTTTGTGGTGTCTTTATCTGGTTTTGAGATTAGGGATATGCTGGCTTTATAGAAAGAGTTTGGAAGTGTAACTTCCTCTTGAATTTTTTGGAATAGTCTGAGAAGGATTGGTTTTAGTTCTTCTTTGAATGTTTGGTAAAACTCCCCTGTGAAGACATCTGGTCCAGGGCTTTGGTTTGCTGGAAGCTTTTTGATTACTCTTTCAATTTCATCAGTAGTTATCGGCCTATTCAGGTTTTTTAAATCTTCCTGGTTGAGTTTTGGAAGCTTGTATTTTTCTAGGAATGTGTCCATTTCGTTGAGGTTGTCCAGTTTGTTGGAGTAAAGTTGTTCATAGTATTTTTTTTACAATCCTTTGTATATCTGTGGCGTCAGTTGTTACAACACCTCTTTCATTTCTGATTTTGTTTATTTGGGCCCTCTCTCTTTGCTTCTTGGTGAGCCTGGCTAGAGGTTCATCAATCTTGTTTATCCTTTCAAAGAACCAGCTTTTGGTTTCATTGATCTTATGTATTATTATTATTTATTTATTTATTTTTTGGTCTCTATGTCATTTATTTCTGCTCTGATCTTTATTATCTCCTTCCTTCTGGTTACTGTGGGCTTTTCCTGTTGCTCTCTTTCTAGTTCTTTAAGTTGCAAGGTTAGAACATTTATTGCCATTTTTTCTTGTTTTTTTGAGGTAGGCCTGTAGAGCTATGAACTTCCCTCTCAGGACTGCTTTCATTGTGTCCCATAGATTTTGGATTGTTGTGTTTTCATTGTCATTTGTTTCCAGGATGCTTTTAATTTCTTCTTTGATCTCCCTGGCAATCCAATCATTGTTTAATAGCATGCTATTTAGCCTCCAAGTGCTTGATTTTTTTAAATTGTTTTTATTGTAGTTGATTTCTAGTTTTATGCCATTATGGTCTGAGAAGATGCTTGTATGATTTCTATCTTCTTGAATTTGAAGAGACTTTGCCTGTGTTCTAATATGTGGTCTATCTTTGGAAATGTTCCATGTACACTGGGGAAGAATGTATATTCTGCAGCTTTGGGGTGAAATGTTCTGAAAATGTCAATTAAGTATATCTGATATAGTGAGTCATTTAGGATTGCTGTTGCTTTGCTGATTTTTTGTTTAGAGGATTTGTCCAGTGGTGTCAGTGGGGTATTAAAGTCCCCAACTATGATTGTATTGCTATCAATCTCTCCTTTGATATCTTCCAGAAGTTGTTTTATGTATTTGGGTGCTCCTGTGTTGGGTACATATATGTTTACCATAGTGATATCCTCTTGTTGAGTTGTTCCCTTTAGTATTATGAAGTGGCCTTCCTTATCTGTTGTTATGGCCTTTACTTTGAGGTCTATTTTGTCAGATATAAGTATTGCAACCTCAGCTTGTTTTTCATTTCCATTTGCCTGAAAAATTTTTGCTCATCCCTTCACTATCAATCTGTGTGAATCCTTTGTTCTGAGGTGCATCTCTTGCAGACAGCATATACATATATGGGTCATGTTTTCTTATCCTTTCAGCTACACTATGTCTTTTGATTGGAGCATTTAGTCCATTTATGTTTAATGTTATTATTGATAAGTACTTGTCTGTCTTCATTTTTATTCTTAATGTTTGTGTTTCTTCTTGCCTTTCTGTTTCTTCTTTTTACAGCAGTACCTTTAGCATTTCCTGCATTGCTGGCTTGGTGGTAAAAACTCTCTTAGACCTTTTTTGTCTGTGAAGCTCCTGATTCCACCTTCAATTTTGAATGATAGCCTTGCTGGGTATAGTATTCTTGGATTCAGTCCCTTGGTTTGCATGACTTTGTATATTTCATTACATTCCCTTCTGGCCTGGTGTGTTTCTGTTGAGAAATCCATTGATATTATAATGGGAGATCCCTTGTAGGTAACTTTCTGTCTCTCTCTGGCAGCCTTTAAGATTCTTACTTTGTTGTTGATGTTTGTCAATTTAATTATGATGTGTTTGGTGTTGGTCTTTTTGGGTTCATCTTGTTTGGGGCTCTGTGTGCTTCTTGGACTTGCGTGGTATTTTTCTTGCCAATATCAGGAAAGTTTTCTGTCATTATTTCTTCAAACAGGCTTTCTATTCCTTGCTCTGTTTCCTCTCCTTCTGGCATGCCTATTATGCAGATGTTGTTTTGTTTTGCGTTGTCCCAAAGCTCCTTTAGGCTCTCATCTTGCTTTTTAAGTTTTCTTTGCAGTTGTTGCTGTGTTTGTTGGTTTTTTCCTACCTTGTCTTCTAATTCGCTGATGCGGTCCTCAGCCTCTTCTAGTCTACTGTTTAAGACTTCCATTGTGTTCTTTATTGCAGCTATTTCATCCTTCATTTCCTCTGGGTTCCTTTTCATGTTGGTGACATTCAGCTCCTTATAATTCCCATTGAGTTGTGTCTATTTGTCATCTTGCCCTTTAAGCATCCTTATAACAAGGCGTCCTCAAACTATGGCCCACGGGCCACATGCGGCCTGCCGAGGACATTTATCTAGCTCGCCGGGTGCTGCTGCCTGTCCTGTTTAGCAGCCGACTCGTCCCGGGCCCGCAGTGCGCATAGGAATTTGTTCATAGTTGTTTTTAAACTATAGTCCGGCCCTCCAATGGTCTGAGGGACAGAGAACTGGCCCCCAGTTTAAAAAGTTTGAGGACCCCTGCTTATAACCATTACCCTGAATTCTTTCTCAGACATGTTGCTTGCTTCCATTTCATTTAATTCCCTTTCTGGTGATTCCTCCTTTCCTTTCCTTTGGGGATTGTTTTTTTGTCTCCCCTTTTTTTGCTATAATGTTTTAATTATTTCTGTTTCTTAGATCCAATTGCTTCGCTACCCAGGTTCTTTTGAGGGTGGTACTAGAGGTGCGATCTCTCAGGTATCCTGGGCTTGGTGATCTATCAGAGCTCCCTACTTGAGTATTTGGGTTCTCTTGATGTAGTTGGATCTTGAATGTTAGTTCCTTATTCGTGGATGAATTCTCATCTCAGGTTGGCAATGTGACTCACCCCCAGCTTCATTGTGCATGCTGTTTTGGATGTGATTGTGGTTCTGGCTCTTGTGGCAAAGGTTGTCTGAGGTCTTTCTGGTATGTTATCACTGTGGGTTCCCAGAGTTCACAGCCTGGGAGGAAGGAGTCTCGGGGCCTGAGGCTCAGGTACTGTTACTTTGGCCAGTGTGGTGTGACTCCTGCTGGATTAGCATCACTCTGCAACTCACTACATGGGGCAGTGAGCCCATGACAGTGGGGGGTGGGTGTCTTGTAGTCTCTGTTTGAGGCAGTGGCCAAAGTGATTTCCCTCTCTGGATCATGAGGGGCTTCAGGATCCAGTGGCTGGGGATGTGGGAATCTCAGGGTCTGTGGCTGAAATAATGTGACCTTGTCCAGGGAGGCAAGTCCTCAACAATTCACTGAACTGTCCAGAGGTAGGCAGCCAGGAGAGGGATGTTGTGGATCCTACTGAGGGAGCCGTGCACCCCTGGCTGGAGAGGCACATGCCCAGTGGCACCACACAGAGGGGCCCAGGCACCTTCTGCTGGGGGTGTGATATCGTGAGGCCCACATGCTGGATCACAGTGATTGTGGTGTGCCACTGGCCTCGTGGAGGGAAAACTCCACGGTTTATCCCAGTTTCTGTTTCAGGGGATGTGCACCCTTGGTTGGATATGCATGCTCAATGGCTGCATACAGAGGCACCCAGGAGCTGTCTGCTGAGGCAGTGGGCTCAGAAGGCCCTAGTGCCGGAGTGGCACTACCACAGGGACTGGGTGCCAGTGGCCAGGTTTGTGCCTTGCAGCAGTTCCGAGAAGCACCTGGGGGCTGCCTGCCAGGGCAGTGGGCTCAGGGGGCTTGCACACTGGATCGGTGTGACTGCAGTAACCGGAGGTCAGCAGCTGAGGAGGTCAGAAGTCTGAGTTTCTGCTGCGAGGCCTTGAGCCTTTGGTTGGATACAAGTGCACCTAGTGGCAGCTCACAGAGGCACCCAGGAGTTGCCTGCTGGGGCAGTGTCCTCAGGGGGCCTGTGTGCTGAAACCACGTGACGCGGTGTCTGATGTCTGTGGGTAGGCAGCCGGGAAGGGGGAAGTCCAAATTTCTACTGCCAGGGCTGTGTGCCCTTGTTTGGATATGAGTGCACTGAGCTGGGGCTCAAGGAGGAACCCAGGAGCTGCCTATAGAGGCAGGAGGCTCAGTAGGACTGTGTGCTGGAAAGGCGCAACTGTGGTGTCCAGAGGTCAGCAGCCAGGGAGGGGGATGTCCCAATTTTTGCTGCCTTGTGCCCTTGGTTGAAATTGCGTGTGCCCAATGGTGGCTCACAGAGGCATCCAGGAGCCATCTGTTGGGGTAGTGGGGCTCAGGAGGCCTGCGCTCTGGAAAGGCATGACTATGGTGTCCTGCTGCTGAGGTCTTGTGCCCTTGGTTGGATTTGCGCATGCCCAGCGGCAGCTCACTGAGGCACCTGGAAGACATTTGCCAGGGTGGCACACTCAGCGTGGCCCTTGCGCTGAAGCTGCGTGACCAAGGTGTCTATGGGCAGGCAGCCAGAATAGGGGGAAGTCTGAATTTCTATTGCCGAGGCTGTGCACCCTTGTTTAGATACAAGTGCACCCCACGAGGGCTCACAGAGGCACCCAAGAACCGTCTTTGGGGCGGTGGGCTCAGGAGGCCTGCATGCTGAAAAAGCACGACTGTGGTGTCTGGAGGTCAGCAGCTGTGAATTGGGTAGACTCATTTTTTTGCTGCTGTGCCCTTGGTTGAATTTGCGTGTGCCCAGTGGTGGCTCATAGAGGTACCCCAGGGCTGCTTGCCAGGGCGAGGCTCTTGCGCTGAATCTGCGTGACTGAAGTGTCTCTGGGTAGGCAGCCGGGAGTGGGGTAAATCCTAATTTCTACCACCAAGGACCTTGTTCCCTTGGTTGGGTTTGTTTGCACCCAGTGGCAGCTCACAAAGGCACCCAGGAGCTGTTTGACGGAGCAGTGCACTCAGGGTGGCCCTTGCATTGAAGCTGTGTGATCAAGGAGTTTGTGGGCAGGTATCTGGAAAGGGGGGACTCAGAATTTCTATTGCTGGGGCAGTGAGTCCTTGTTTGGATAAGAGCATGCCCAGTGGAGGGCTCACAGGTTTACCCAAGAGCTGCCTTTGCAGCCTCGGGCTCAGGAGGCCTGTGTGCTGGCAAAGCGCAGCTGTGGTGTCAGAGGTCAGCAGCTGTGAAGTGGGAAAACTCAGTTTTTGCTGCTGTGCCCTTGTTTGAATTTGCCCAGTGGTGGCTCACTGGGGTACCTCGGGGCCAATTGCCAGGGCAGTGCACCCTGATAGGACCTTGTGCTGAAGCCGCGTGACTGAGGTGTCTATGGGTAGGCAGCTGGGAGTGAGCGAAGTCCGAATTTCTACTGCCAGGGGTCGTATGCCCTTGGTTGGATTTGCTCTCACCCAGTGGCGGCACACTCAGGCACTCAGATGGGCCCTGGCGCTGAAGTTGCACAACTGAGATGACTGTGGGCAAGTACCCAGGAAGGGGGAATCCAGAATTTCTACTGCCAGGACAGTGGGCCCTTGTTTGGATAAGAGCGCGCCCAGCAGGGGCTCACAGAGGCACCCAAGAGCCACCTTAGTGGCCTTGGGCTGAGGGGGCCTGCACACTGGCAGAGCACAACTGTGGTGTCCAGATATCAGCAGCTGTGAAGTGGGAAAACTCAGTTTTTGCTGCTGTGCCCTTGGTTGAATTCGTTCATGCCCAGTGGTGACTCCTAGGGGTACCCTGGGGTGGATTGCCAGGGTGGTGCACTCAGATAGGCCCTTGCGCTGAAGCCTCATGACTGAGGTGTCTCTGGGCAGGCAGCCGAGAGTGGGGGAAGTCCGTATTTCTACTGCCGGGGGCCTTATGCCCTTGGTTGGGTTTGCGTGTGCCAAGTGGTGGTGCACTCAGGCACCCAGAGGAGACCTGGCGCTGAATCCGTGCGACCGAGGTGGCTGCGGGGAAGTATCCAGGAAGTGGGAATCCAGAATTTCTATTGCTGGGCAGTGGGCCCTTGTTTAGGTAAGACTGTGCCCCACCCACAGTGGCACCCACTAGCAGCCTGTGGAGTGGTGGGCTCAGGCAGCCGGTGCGCTTGAAATGCATGACTATGGCGCTGGAGAAGTGCAACTGTGATGTCAGGAGTTCTGCCACTGGGGAGGGGGAAGTTGCACTTACTGCTGCAGGAGAGTGCACCATTGGAGGTGGAGGTCCCAGGGTCCATGGGTCTGCAGCTGGGGCAGCAGGATTTTGGCTGGAATGGCTGCCAGGTTGCAGTCAGTGTCCAAGGCCTATATGGGTGGTGGTGTTGATGAGTTCCTAGAAGAGGCCACTCTCCCCTTCAAGATGGTGTGGGCTCCATGCCCGAGTCCCGCAGTCCTGGGAGTGCCTGCAGCGGTGGTAGTCTCTTCCTGTCCAAGAGAGCCTGGTCTGCCAGTCCCTGCTGCTCCTGCAGGATTTAACTGTCCCTCACTCACTCACACACACACCAGACATATCCACACACTTCTCTCACCCCCTCACTCATTCACACCCTCTCCCTCACCTCCATCGTGCATGCCGCCACCTTTTATCCTTTACTTCCACTGTTTTAATATCTATTTACCTGCCTAATTATTCACTATCATTTATCCTTTTTCTTTTCTGACTCCTACTTTTAAAATCTGTCCCCAGTACACAACTATACTTGATTTTCATTATAGCTCCTACAGTTCAATCACACATCCTCTTTCCTTCTTTAACTCTGCTCTCTACTGATTCCTTTATAAAGTTCTTCCCTCCCTCCTTCCCTTCTTAAAGCTTCCATTGGGGGGTACGGTGCATTAACCCCCAGCCCAGGGCTCATCCCCGGCCAGGTGTTCACTGCCCCCCCTTCCCTGGCCTCCCTGCCGCTGTCCTGCTCCCATTCCCTGCCCAGGACGCCCAGCCCAGTGAGGGTGGCCGAGGCCCACGCAGCCCAGGCGCTGCTGCCTTGAAGTGAAGCAGGAGTGCCTCCGCTCAGAAGGCCTCAGACTGTCCTCCACTCCATCCAGACCAACTGCCGCCACTGCCCTCCTCCTGCGTCTGGGCGGGGCTCCCTGCTCCACATCACCTACGCCCTGTGCCCTGCCCCTCGCCGGGCACACCTGCTCTGCATCCCTGTGGTCGCCACCCTCTTCCGCGTGCAGTTTCCTTCCCTTTTCCATCCCTGTGTCTTTTTCTTGTTCCCTTTCTGTATTTCTGTTTCTCCTTTTGGCCTGTCTGCATGCAGGCCTGCCTTCCTCTCCCTCTCCTTTCTTATCCCCTCCTATTGTATCCTATCCTACCCCGGGCCTTGCAGCTGCCTGAGCAGAGGGCAGGGATGCAGCCTGCTAATCCAGTTGTGATGTGATGCTGTAATGGACAAATTTTCATGTTCCTCTATTATTAGATTAGATGGAAACAGGGTATTCCAAAACCAACATTGCCCTCCAAGGAGTGGCACTGTCCTTGATACTGGCTGCTACTTCCCACCACATACTGTCCTTGATGCCATTCCTTTTCAGCTTTGAGGTGAAATTCTTAAACTAAGATCTAGAGAGATAATGGCAATCACAGGCCTCCCTAGAATCACCTTTGCTACCCCACTGAGGAATTCCTCTATGGCAGACAAAGTAGAAATGAAATGAAAAATTATTTGTGAGTTCCAGACACATGCTCTCATGCACTCACAGCTTAGTTAGCTTAGCACACACCTATAGCACTAAACTGTCTACATTCTTTAGTTCAAGGGCTGACAAACTATGGCCCACAGTCAAATCTGGCCCACTACCTGTTTTTGTAAATAAATATTTACTGAAACATAATTATATTCATATGTTTTCTAATTGTCTTTGACTGCTTTAGGTCTACAACAGCAGAGTTGAGCAGCTGCAACAGAGACCATATGACCCACAAAGCCTAAATATTTACTAACTGCCCTTTTACAGAAAAAACATTGCCAACTTCTGCTCTAGTTTATTCCATTTGGAGCAGATTTTTATTTTGAGCACAATCCTGTATTATTCATGACTCCCTTTTTTCCTACCTTCCTTCCCAGCTCAGGATGAGGTCTTTCCCTAGTGTGTCATGCCAGCACAGCCAAGGGTGAACCTGAGGAGGGGCAGTGAAGGATTAAAGAAGACAGACAAGAGAATACAGCTGGGGCTTGGCAGATCTCTTGTGCCTGGATGAGGACACAGAAAGACCCATCCTGCAAGCCAAAGCTTTATTTTATAGTCAGATCACACAAAGCAAAACAAGGGAAATGGTCAGCATGTTTACAATGTTCTTGTGAGTTTCACCTTGTTTTGGCAGCACTTGTTGTACCTCCCACAGCCCATTAGCTACCTAGGAAGGAGCAAGGGAGGACTATAAGGTCAAGCTTAATTATGCTAGTAGGGCTCTGCCCTCCAAGCTGGGAATTGTTTGTGGCCCTGCCACTGGTCAGTCTGAGGCTTAACTCTATAGCCACTCCCTACACCCTACCTGGCCCAGTTCCTGGATAAACCAGCTTTCCTACCTGTATGTGTCCTAGGTCCATCATCTCTTTAAATTTAAACTACTTTTCTCAACTAGTAATTCAGTGGTGTTCTCTGGACTCTTTCCACAGAAGTTTCCTAAAGCCACTCATCTTGGTCACACAGCTTTCTGCTCATCTTCCCTGTTCCAAGCTAGACAATACCAACAGTTAACCCAATATTCACCCCCAGGAGACTCAACTTCTTTATAACCTTTCTCAGTGTGTTAAGACTTTTTCAGTTGCAAATTACAGAAACCTTATCCAAATTAGCTTAATTTTAAAACAAAAAGTTTTCTACAAAATCTAGAAGCTGATCTGTGGCTCACAGAACTCAGGTGATACCATATAAACCCAAACATATGTCATTTCTTGGTGCTGTATTCCTCAGTATTAGCTTCATTTGAGCAGGCCTTTACCACATGGCAGTCAGAGGGCTATAAACATTTTCAGCTTCTCATAACTCTCAACATCTTCAGAAAAGAAAGATCCCTTCGTAATAACAACAACAACAACTAAGAACTGAGTCTCAGTGGCTTGTATGGGGTCATGTGATCATCTGTGAGACAATCACTGTGGCCAGGAGAGTGGAATATTGTGATTAGCCTGGGCTGGATATTGGGTAGGCAACCCAACTGGATAGGCAGACTTAACCTGGCAGGGGACTGTTTCACAGAGGAAAATGCTCCTACCAAATGAAGAGTGAATGGATGCTGACCAGACAAGAACTATAGATAAACATCTCACCTCACCTGCTGGGTTTGTATTACTTATCCCTCCATATTTTTGCTTTCTCCTTCTCTGCTGTCTTCTCAAGAGGCTGTACCAACATTTGAGTCTCTTCCAGAACCACATGATAAAGCCTGTGATTCCTGGGCTATAATATACCTTCCCTCTTACCTGTTCATCCACCCTCTCCTTTATCTCATAAGCTCTGGGGATGTTCAGCTCCCACCATCAGTTCCCTAAATGTCCCAGGTCTTCACTGTGTCTTTTCACACCTCATTCCTTCTGCCTTTCTCACTTTGTCTGCAGGAGGCACTTCTGTTAGACTCTCCAGGTCAAGAATTCCATCCTCTGGGAAGCCCCCTACCCTCTAGAGTAGAAGACAGCATCTCTACTCTGTTATCACTGCCCCTGCACCAATGTCTTGCTGTTTCTCTGATCTGGCACTTACCCCCACAGAGTGTATCTTTGTCTTCTCTTTTAGACAATGGGTTCCTCAAGGACAGGGACATTTTTAGGAAGTGTCCGCTGAATGTACACATCTTATCAGTGAGCTGGTCTTTGTATGACTTTTACAACTCCAGACTTATAGCAATGCCAGTCCCTCTAAAATCTCATAGGATTAATGGGAGACCACAGGCTAGACACATTACTAATTAATTCAGTAAACGTTTAGTGAACACTTTATGTGCCAAGCAATGAAACCATGGGATGATTTAGTTATGTTTTCAACCTCAAGAAACCCAGTTTATGATAAACAAAGGAAAATGTCTTGCCTTTTTATCACTCTCTCCCCAATACTTAACTTAGTATCTGACACATAGTCAATGTTTACTAAAGTTGCTGAACAAATAAATGAGTAAATGAGTACATGAAGGAGCTAATGCTTTGGAAGGTGTAGCTAAGGCTCTGTCAGAGTGTGGGACCCAAAGAGACAGCTGGAGAGGTATTGTTCCATTGTCTCCTGTATACTGAGAGTGCCAGGAACTGTACCAGTTGCTGGGGATTCAGGGAGAAGGGACAACCCACTGCTGACTCCATGGCCAATGCCCCCCATGCTTACAAGAGAGTGTGAGAATTGCCAAGTAGAGGTGGGCTGAGAGCTATGATAATAAAATGTGGTGAGGGAGTGTAAAGAGGGAAGCCAATGAATTTCTTGATTGAGCAGTGAGTGTCTTTCATAATGAGACCTCTATTTTCTCAGCCTTTCCACAGTTTTCTGTGGGAGCCCCAAGAAAATACTAATCCATTAGCTCCAGGAAATTATCATTCATACTAGAGGCCCGGTGCACAAAATTCATGCACAGGGGCATGACGGGGGGAGTCCCCTTACCCAGCCTGCATGCGCTCCAATCCAGGACCCCTTGGGGGATGTCCGACTCCTTGGGATTGGGCCTAAACTGGCAGTCAGACATCCCTCTCACAATCCTGGACCACTGGTTCCTAATTGCTCACCTGCCTGCTTGCCTGGTTGCCCCTAACAGCCCCCTCCCCCACCGACCTGATCACCCCTCACTGCCTCTGCATGCCGGTCTGGTTATCCCTAACTGCCCCCCCGCTGCCAGCCAGGTCGCCCCCAACTGCCCTCTCCCTGCCAGCCTGGTCACCCCTAACTACCCCCCCTGCCAGCCTGGTCACCCCCAACTGCCCCCCCTGCCAGCCTGGTCACCCCAATTGCCCCCCCCTGCCAGCCTGGTCACCCCTAACTGCCCCCTCTGCCAGCCTGGTTGCCCACAACTGCACCCCCCAGCTGGCCTGGTCATCCTTAACTGCCCCCCCCCCCGCAGGCCTGGTCGCCCCCAACTACCCCCTCTGCTGGCCTGGTTGCCCCTCACGGTCCCCCCACCAGCCTGGTCGCCCCATGCAGCCTGCTGTTCAGTAGTTTGGTCATCCCTCACTAACCCCCCTGCCAGCCTGGTTGCCCCATGCAGCCTGCTGTTCAGTCATTTGGTCGTCCCTCACTAACCCCCCTGCCGGCCTGGTTGCCCCATGCAGCCTGCTTGTTCAGCCGTTTGGTCATCTCTCACTAACCGCCCTGCTGACCTGGTTGTGGGCAGCCATCTGTGAGGGTGTGGTGGTCAATTTGCATATTACCTCTTTATTATATAGGATGATGGGGGGAAACACTCATAAGACACTAAGAAGAAAATTAGTAGACAATGGCTGGCTACATGCTAAATTCAAGACAAAGAAAGTCACAAGAGAGAGAACTCAGGTTCATAGTGGTCCCAGGTATTTGGAAAAAGCTTCTTGGAGGAGGAACATTCAGGATGGGGAGCTGTGGGGACTTTAGACCTCTGAGGCTCTCCAATGGCAGGCTGGGGCCCTTTTATACAGTTACAGTTTACTCAGAAGGTAGCAAAGAATCATTGAAAAGTATTGACCTGGGAGGGGTATAATTAGATATGGATTTTAGAAAAATTAATCTCATACATAATATAGAAATGAGGGTGGGAGGTGGGGATGTGAGATAAGATCAAGGGGAACTAGCTTTGCCATAGCACCAGTGAAAAATCATGGCAGCCTCAATCACATCCTTCAGTTGAGATATCTGGCTCCCAGCAGCTGAATGACCATCACAAATAGTTCCTTTCCCTTGGCACCTGGTCTAGTAAATATTTCTGGGGGTTGCAATTCACTCATTCATTTAACAAATATATATTGTTCTAAACTCAGGTCTAGGTACGGGGAATAAATCTATGATCAAAACAATGAAATCCCATGTCTTTGTGGGGCTCTCACCCTAATTAGCACACTGGAGGCCTTGGGAAAGCATCTCACTTCAGATGGTGGGAGATAAACCCAATGAAGATGCAGAGGCAGAGCACATTGCTAAAGTTTTCAGGGGCCCAGAGATCAGGGGCATGCTGAGAAATACTGTCCAAACTGAAAGACATATTGCTGCATTTTTCATCACTACCACCAAGAATGAAACATGATGTCTATCAGGCCTCCCTGGGTTGGGTTCTGGAGACAGCATAGTCAACACCTAGCAATACTATTCCAGCCCATATGCCAGGAAATCTGAAAGGTAGCCAGCTTTGCATGGGGCCTGGAACAAGAAAGGCATCTGCAGTCAGTCCAGGCCATGGTACAAATAGCCATGGATGTAGGCCAAGGAGGCTTCCTCAATGTCTGAGTTGGTCCATGGGTCCTGGGGAGGACCACACACCTCCTCAAAACCAACACTGGTATCCATAGAATGCTGATCAGACTCAGACATCAGGACCTAAGATGATACTGTGAGGCATAAAATGCACAAAATAACCAGGCAGCCTTTATAATTAACTTCGGCTCCCTTCCAGCAGTCATTTGGAGTTAATGGTTTCTTAATTCAGTGTTCATTTTGGTGACTTGAATTTCCAATTAATTTTACCAATTCTCCTTCGAGGTGCTCACGGTGTGATAGAAATTCCTGCATGGTAAAGTCCCCACCATGGGGACCTTGGTGGGGGCGGCTGAGGTCAAACTATCACCAGAAGGTTGGGCCCTACCTGGATGCAGAAGTTAGAGCCTGCTGAGTCAAGGGGTTTCTTGATGGGATTAGGTGACAGAGGAGAGCTGATAAAGTGGTGCAGGGATGATGATGCCCTTAAATTTTGCTGGCTCTTGATGAGAGTGGGGTAGCAGAGGAAGCCTACCCCTGCTGGAACTATAAGGGATGCTGCAGGACTAGGGACAATGTCCTTCCTTCTGTCAAGCAAAGGGGGGATTTTTGAGATCTTAGTGGTCTGAGCCAGGACCATTGGTGCCTGCCCAGATCCCCTTTGCTGGGCCTATGCCCAGCTGCTGCAAGTGTTAGCTGCTAATGGTGCAAAGCACCCACTTCTTCAGAATTGCCTTTGGCAAATGGAATTCACCTCTGCTGGGAGGCTCCACCTTCCCTGCTGCTCAGGCATCCTGTAGACAAGTGCTGAGTGGTATAAGCAAAAGGTTGCCCTGTTGCACCTGTCCTAACCCCTGCCTCTTGCCACAGGGTGAGGCTGCCTCTGTGCTGTGGTTAGTGTTCCAGAGTGTGCAGCCAGATGCCAGCTGAGACCATGTTCTTACTTAAATCTTTCTTATATTGTGTCCTTCTCACTCCCTCCCTTTCTCCTTTGAGGATTGCTCAACAAATCCAATGCACCTCAATCTCTGTCTTGGGCTCAGCTCTGGGGAATCCAAACTACAACGATACTTTATTACATTAAACTCTTGTCTAGCTCTTACGGTGCATAGATAATGTTCTAAGTCTTTTATTAAAAAATTTCATTTCATCCTTATAGCAATTCTGTGAAGTAGGCATTGTTAGCATCCCTATTTTGAGATAAGAAAACAGACACAGTGATTGAGAGATTTGCCCAAGACCAACATAGATAGTAAGTGCAGAACAGGAACATAACCTCAGTCAACCTGGTTGCAGACTCTGTAACCTTAACCATCATGCTGCCCAACATGTAACCACTAACCCTAGCAACTGCCCTACAGGCATGGGCAACCAGAGGGATAAGGGATAGCTTTTCCCAAGGTCTCTGTCAGGGGGATTGAGGCACAGGAAGTTGGGAAACCCTGCAGCTCTGGCCCCATGATGTCAGAGCACACTTTTAGGCAAACTCCCCAACCGCTGCAGGGATGGTACTGAGACTGATAACATGACTCAGTGGAGCCAATGCTAGTGTGGAAGTCAGATAACCCAGACTCTAGAGCCACCTTCGGGACTTGGGACAAATAATTTTCACCAGCAGGCCTCTGTTTCATGAAGAGCCCTAGCTCTGACTTTTTGGCTTTAGGAAATGGAAACTTGGTGCTTCTCTGGGGATCTCTCATCAGAGGGTGAGCCCAGATGTCTGTCCATGAAAAGCAGGAAGATACATTCCAGGACCTGCAGGAATCAATGGCTTTGTCCCCAAGGGATTGGAGGAAGGGCCCACGGGGCTATAGAAAAACCTGGGTTGCAATGGACCACTCAATGTCCATTTATGAACCACTCATCTGTCAAGTTTTGTCAGGTGCCTGTGTTATGCCAGGGACTCTGCACTTGTAAATCAGCAGGGGTACAATGGAGACAACTTCACAGCAATTGTCATCAATTCACTGACCTTTGCCCTATGTAAAGACCACCCCCCCCCCCCCCCGCAACGCACACAGTGATATTTGAAGTTTCCATGGGGTGCCTCCACTGTTCTGGGGGAACTGTTCTCTGCTATCAAGTGGGATTATGCCATGTCCTTGCTCTGCTGCCAGAAACCCTCTCAGTCATGCCCACTGCCTATAGAGCCACAGGAGAGGAATCCTCTGCTGACTCTATGGCCAATGCCTTTAATAAGAAGGCCACAGCTGGCTATGCTCCCAAAGATGCCAGTCCACAAGGGACCACAAAGCCTGCTGTTCTCTTTGACGCTCCTCAAAGGAAAAGAAGAGACCCCGTTCACTTCCTGAGGCAGGCCTGGAGTTGGGTAAAGACTGTGAGAGGGGGTGAATAGGAGTGGTGCAAATATTCTTTCCTTCTCCCCTGCCCTCCCCAACACCCATCCTGCTTCCTCCTTCTTTTGACTTAACAAGACCATAACCAGGGCGGCCACCTCCCCACAGGCCAGGGAAGCAGGGAGGGGACAGGGCAACATCCTGTCTGCCATCATGCTCTCTGTGAGTCCCAATCCCCTTCTACTTTTCCCCCCAAAACCAGCCCTCACTAATGCCCATGGCAACAGCTGCTGCCAGATCAAAGCATCTGCTGGGAAGCTCAGGCCCAAGACATGCCAGAGGGTGTCAGAGCCATTGTGGCCTTCACTGTAACAGATCCCAAATCCCCAGATGGCAAGAGCTGCAAAGTCCAGCTGGCCAGGGCTGTGAGTAAAAATGCTGCCTTTGTGGAGAAGGACACCAACTTTACTCTTGGAGCCAGGGCAACAGGTGGCATGTTGTGGCTGTTAGAGGTAGCCCTGGGAGACCCTCCTTGTTGTGCTTCAGCTTCTTTTCTCACCCTCTCCACTCTCCACAAGCACAGCTCAGACCACGCCCCTCTCCTGTTCAACAACCATAAACGATTTTATAAAGCCCACTGGATGAGCTGCCATGCTCTGGCTCTAAACCACCTTTACTCATGTCACAGATGCCAGTTAAACCTAAACTTGCCCGTTGCTGCCAAGCCTCAGAACCTTGGCACATGGCATGTCCTCTGCGTGGAGTGCTCCACCATCCTCTTTCCCACTTGGAGAACCCAGGCCAACAGGCCTGATACTAAGTCAGCCAATATTATCCCTTTCCCTGGTGCCCATGCTCTCCCCTGCCCCCATGACCTTTGTCTCCCTAGATCCTGGGGAATGCAGCAGAATTATTGTCATAGGGTTGGAAGGGACCCGAGAGCTCCAAGTCCTCCCACAGCCCCCCTAGATCAGTGATTCTCATATTTAGAATGCATCAAATCCCCTGAAAGGCCCACCAGCAGAGTTTCTGATTCAGGAGGTCTGGAGTGGAGTCCAAGTATTTTCATTTCTAACAAGCTACCAAGTAATGTCAATACTGCTAGGCCAAAGACCACACTCTGGGAACTGCTGACCTAGATTTTGATTCAGAAGTGAACCTTGTATCTCTGTTTCCCTAAAGGACCCAGTGCAAACACACCCACTCTCTGGTTAGGCTTTCATTGATGGCTGTGGTGCCTGAGGGAGAGGCTGAGCTTCCAGGCACTGCCATTCAGAGTCCTGAGGAAGGTTTCAGCCATCAGTACTACAATGAAGTCACTGACAAGAGCATAAAATTATCTGCAGGGAAAATAATCACAGCGATCCATAAAGTAGCATGATATAACCATCAATAGTGGCAATAATAATAGTAATAACATGATTATAATATAATGTCATCTGCCATAATATGCTAAATCCAGATTGACCTGAGCAATATAAAAGAATTACTGACATACACAAATGTTCACAAAGTCTAGCTTAGAAATATTTAGGGCCATTTGGAATATGCCAATGGTTATGAGAGCTGTAACACCAAACTACATTTGTACAAAGCTTTGGAGATTCTAAAGCACTTCCACTAGTTTTTTTGTTTGTTTTTTGTTTTTTTGGTTTTTTGGGTTTTTTTTGTGTGTTTTTTTTGCAGAGACACTGGGAAGTAGACAGACAGGCAAACTTCTTTGGTTTATAAATGAGGCTCACATTTGGTAAATGTGGTTTGAGTACGTGTTATGTGCAGGTTATGTGCTTATACTAAAATATTATTTATTATTCATCAAGTTTAACTGGGTGTCCTGTATTTTATTTGCTAAATCTGGCACCCTGACTGGGGAAGGAAGGAGGGAATAAAAAGAATAAAAGATGTTGCTTGCCCTCAGAACAAGTTCACAGCCTGACAAGAGACGACAGATCCCAGACAGATGATCCCAGTCCATATGATTAGTGGGTGAGGCCTGCGCTTCCCAAACTTGAATGTGCTCAGGAATCACCTGAGGATGTTGTTAAACTGCAGCTCTGCTTTAGGGAGCCCGGAGTGGGGCCCAAGATTCCACATTTCCAACTACCTCTGGGAGATGCCGTTACCACTGATCCCTGACACACTCTGAGTAAGAGAAGGTACAGAGGGAAGCTAAGAAGCTGTGGGAGCTCAGAGGAGGTACCTGGTTCCCTCTGCTCTGGGGTGTTTTTGGAGGAAGTGGTACCTGGTGGGTCTTGGCGGGAAAGACTCAGGGGAGAAAGGTAGAGAAGGTGTGCCAGGTGAAGAAGCACCATTTGTGGAGTCCCAGTGGAGAAGAATTGCAGGTTAGGGAAGGGCCGGGGGAAGATGGATGGGGGACAGGGTTTGAGCCAGCAGAGCAGGGCTCTAGGAATCCAGATATTAATCAGACAAAGTTGTTGCCATCTTGGACCCCCACCCTATCTCATAGGAGAGGAAGAGCTACAGGCAGACCAGTATCATCCTATGTTCTGGTGCTGAGTTGGAGGTAAGCAATAGAGTGGGGGGAGCCCAGGGCTTGTTGGATGAATGAATTTAATGTAAACTTAGTGCAGGGCAAAGGCAAGGCCCAGAGGAGGCCCAACTGACACAGTGAACCAGAGTCTATATCCCAGGCCCTCACTCATTCACATCATCTCCACATCTTGGTCAGAATATCGGTGGCAGAGCAACTGGTTATGCCAGTAGCCTTGTATTCATGTGATTGGGTTCTAGAATTTGTAGTGATTATGTGGCCTTGAAAAACTTTAAAGTTACCAGCGCTGGGGTAGTAGCCCTCACAAGACCTGTCCTATTTTTTCAGGTTCATCATAGCACCTAAGACAGAATCCATTCTCTCCCTCTTCCTTTGGTAATAGATCACCTGTGTTTTAGCTTGGGACATGGCCTCTCAGAACCAAGTCTACTCCCAGACTCCCTAGATGTGATTTTGCCAATAGGGTGTAATAGACATAGCCTGGGAATCAGTCTGGGTACAGTGCAGGAAGCAGGATCTACTCTAGTTGTTCCAAGTAAAATGGGACTTAATAATGAGGTGGGCACTTAAAAAGTCATTGGCAGGGCTGGAAACAGGAAGGTGGTTAAATACTGCTAGGATTTGTAGTCATGGCAGCTAAAGACCAGAGGTCAGGGAGCTCCAGAAAAACACTCCAATGTTGCAGCTGCCCACAGACACAAGGTGACCTTCAACACACTGGAGATCTAGCCACTAGTCGAAACTCCCATGGGCCAGAGGTTAAGGGCCAGCTGTGTCCACTGACTCAGGAAGAATGGCCTCTACCTTCTTTCTGCCTTCCAGAGCCCACGTGGTTGAAGCTCATTGGCTGGAACTAGTCACATCCAGAATCCTAGTGTCAAAGGAGTCTGAGTCATTCAGTGTTGAGGCTTCTAGGCTCTGTGATAAAGCAAAAGCATAGTAGGGCAGGGACAGAGCAGGCCAAATGCCCCTGGACAGAACTTACTATCACCCTTCCTGTCAGCTGGGACACAATGGGGACAGCAACATCCTGGGATGGCAGAGAATCACAATAGAGGTCTCAGAAATGCCCCAGGAGCTGGGTAAGAAGTAAACTTCTGTCATGTTTAAGTCATTGTTTCAGCAGCCAAACCTGTTCTGATACAGCACCACAAAGTATAAAATGAGGCCTCAGAGGTATCACTTCCAGAACCTGTGGTGTTGATGGTACTGGAGTATCGATTCTACCTGGCTATCAGGGCTGCAGCAGTCAATACTCTATCTACTGGCAAAGCAGTATTTAGGGCTGTGGGTGGCTGGTGCCAAATGCGGACCATTGAGTCTACGCTAAGGGAAACTGGAGTACGCTCAGAGGGGACAGGGGTGTTGGGGAAGACTTCTTGTAGGAGGTGGAGCTGGGGACGGAAAGGACGAGAAAAGCTTTCTGGTGGAGGCCATTTTCTGTCCCTTCCCCAGAGCCTCACTGACCAGAGAGCCACCCTACCAGCTGTGGGGGCAAGAGACAGAGGTGTGGTGCCCAGTTAACCACAGGGCTGACCTTCAACCTGGAGCAAGATGGAGACCAGAGGGTGGCCTAAAAGGAATGAAGGGGAAGGAGCTGGGCATTGCTCCAAATGGAAGGGACCTGTGTCTCTGAGACATTAGTTTCAAGACTCTGAAGACAAGGATGGGGCTGGACCCACTCAAGAAATAGCCTCAAGTCATGAGGTAGTGCCTGGTTCTGGCTTGCTTCCATTTTTGCCCTGCGGCTCCTCTGCGTGAAGGCACACAACATTCTCGCTTCAGACAGGGGTGTTCCTAGTAGGCCTGCAGCCTGGGGCACAAGGGCAGGCACATGAGCTGCATGTCAAGCATTGGGATTGAGCCACACCCAACTAGCCATTCTCTCTTCACCCACCTTTATAAAGAGTGAACATTCAGGCTGTGGGGATTAGGCCCCAAATGGGCAGGGTCAGGGCTTATTTAGGGGCCAGGTCAGGACTGTCCAGGGTGAAGGTAGAGTCCAGGGCCAGGATTAGAAATTAGTCTTGGCCAGAGACCAGCCTGTGCTGGTCCAGGCTCACAGTGTAAACTGTGACAAGGACCACAGTTAAATCTAGGACCAGTGGCAGGACTCAGTCTGGGACTGGTGTCTGGCTCATTTTTTGATGGGGAAAATGTTGACTCCTGTGTGTGACCCATGTATGAGCTCAATTTCATTAGTTCCTTGGACAATAAGCCCCAATGAAATGCTGTCAGAGTGTGTGTAATTTCTTCATTTGTATCATGCTTAGCCTTAAAAACCATTTTACTCTGAACCCTCTCTTTACTCTTCCCCAAAACTTAGACCCTTATCCCCTCCTGGTGGAAGAGGACCTGCAGGCACAGAGAATTAAAACAAGCTTCCTTTATTCTCACAGCAAGTTCAGGAGAAGGAGCCAGGCAAGAAGCCAGTTGAGCAGGTGCCCAGCGCAGGGCAGCCTAGTGGACTCACAGCTTCCTGCAGTGATTTGGAGAGAAGTCCCAGGTCAACCTGAAGTCCAGAGACAGGTGGCCAGCTGGAGGAGTTGGCAGCAGGAATGTCCTGGATCAGAACCTTGGGCCACAGCCAAGGCAGTTTAGTTGGGGCAGAGGGTGAGGGCCGAAGTTTACTCAGCCTGTTCTACAGCAAGCCTGGGGGCAAGTGCCAGCAATTTCCCAGCCCTGAGTGATGGAGTCAGGAACCTCCAAGTGGCCAGAAAGGACAGGGAGCCCCCAACCCAGCTCCTCATGGGCACGCTCAGCTGCTCAAGGAAATACAAAGTGATGGTAAGTGACAAAATCGAAAATGTAATTATGACAGATGGACCAACCGGCAGGAATGATAAAAACTGATCCCCAGGCTCTGAGATTTAAAGTGAGGTCACAGAATGACCCCATCTTGGCCACACAACCAACAAAGAGAAGACAAGGGAATGAGCTTGAGGACAGGAGTCAAGCTCTGTGGAGGACAGTGAGCAAACGGCTTCAGCTGCACTGCACTGATAGAGACTGGGGTCTGATACAAGGATGAACTTCCTAGAGGTGAGGGTGCTTAAACATTGGCATAAGTGTGACATCACCTCCTTTTCCCAAGGACATGTATATCCCTCCTGGACAGGCTTGGACACAGGGCTCTGTACAACAGGACCGCTCCAAGATCTGTGGGAATAAGAATGGCTCCATTATCAAATGAGAAGTCTGTGCAGGTGGAGGGAGATGGCATTTGAGAAGAGGGCAAGAGGAAGAGGGCTCAGTGTGTAGCAAGTCCCAGAGGGTTTCCTTCAAACAGAGCTGGAGAGCAGGCCCCATGCAGGTGGACATCACAATGCTTGGCCCTGACAATGTGAGGAGGTCTCTGGGTGACTCCTTTTGTTCCTTCTGAGCTTCCTTCCCCAGGTCAGACCAGGGGCAGAGGAGGCATGGTGGCCACTCCTCAGGAGGAAACAGCAGACTTCCTAGCCCTGGGCTCTTTGAGACTCTGATGAAGGGAAGCCTGTCTAGGCCCATGTGGCAGATGGGATTCCTGGGATCTGTGGAAATGTGCATGCAAGAATTGGGGAGCTTAGCACCAACATCTGGAGCAGACTTGCGTTGCCAACTACCCTGAAAGATCTGGTTTAGTTTTACTATGAAGGACTGAACTAGCCAGCTTCATTGGTCTCCATTCCATCAACCCCTTCTGCCAGGGCTCTGTGCTGGACAATGGGGCAGGAGAGAAGGTGGCCTCCTTATGCTTGGTAAGTTCCCAGGTTGGTGAGAAAGAAGAAACTCATACTCCAACTCAAAGTAATCAAAGTAAGTTTCCATTTGTTGAGCATCTACCTTTTCTAGGCATGGGCAAGGTAGAAGCCCACTGTGGAGGTTAAAAAGTTTATAGTTGGCTGGGAATTGAGGCATAGAAACAATCCTATATAATAAAAGACTAATATGCAAATATTAGAACAACCGAACTACTGGTCGCTATGACATGCGCTGACCACCAGGGGGTGTGCACGGAACATGGTGGGCGTCAGCTGAGGTGGGATACAGCAGGTAAGTGGGGTGGAGCAGGTGAGTGGGGGGCACCAGACCAAGGTGGGGTGCCAGTCGCTGTCATCGGGGCAAGCCTCTGGTTATTGAAAATACTTTGCTCCCATGTGCTGTGGTCCTGCCTGGCACTCTCACCCACTGCTGGCACCTGGCACCGGCCCCCAATCACTTGGCACCATCAGGATGCAAGCAGTGGCTGCTGGCCCCGATTGCCCCTGAGGGCTTCTCCACCTCCGCCTGCTCCTGAGGGTCAATCGGGGCAGCAGCCACTGCTCGCACCCACTGAAAGCACTGGCCCCACTTGCACCCATTGCTGGTGCTGGCCCCAATCGCTCCACACCATCAGCAGCTGCAAGAGGGTCCAGCGCTGTCAGCGTGTGGGAGCAGTGGTGGCAGGAGCAGGGCCACTGGCAGACAGGGGACCAGGGGCTATGGCAGGAGGGGCTGGGCAGGGTCACGGAGGATGGGTTGAGATCCATCCCTGTGCCCACCGCAGCCTCGCAGCCCACAGTTCCTTTCAAGGTGCACAAATTTGTGCACTGGGCCCCTAGTTAGATATAAGTGAAATAACCAGATATTAACTCAAGGTCACACGTGGTTCACATATTAAGTGCATAGGAGCTAGGGGAAGGAAGAATTCGGTATAGGCCAGAGTAATCAGTATAGGCTTCTTGGATGAGGTAGAGTTTAAATCTGACCTTTGCGGGATAAGAAAGAATGGCTTGGAAGATTAGAGGAGGGGAATGCATCCCAGGTGGGCTCAGTGTATAGTACACATGTAGAGGTGGAAAAGAGTATTCAGAAAGAGAGTTTCTGAACTTCAGCTAAGGTCAGGGGTCAGAAAATAGATCCTTGGTGATCCCAGCAGGTCCAAGACCACTTTATGAACAAATGTTTCTCCGTGAAAGGAACCCATGCCCAGGGATGAATTAATTTCCCCAAGTGGACAGATTCATCTCTAGGAGGTCAGTCCATATCTGAATGGCCCCTGTAGTCCTCAGTCTTGGGTTTGTGGAGCAGGTTACACAAGCCCTGACCTAAGCCACAGAAAATGAAACCAGATTGGAATAAATGATGACCCTCTACTGTGTTTATGGTGAGGGGTCAGTCATTCCACCCTCCCCATGTCCAAGAAGTGGAGAGATGCAAGTTTTGGGAGAGGAGGCCAGTGCCTGTGCACTTTCCTTCCACCAGGAGCTGGACCATGAGCTCCTTTGGCTCCAAGGCTGACCCTGCAGTCCTCTGTTGCCAGGGAAAATGTAATGGAGATAGGTTGGTCCTACCATCTCTGGACCATCATTCATCACAGGACACACCTTTGTTATAGGTACTGAGCATAACACAGGGCAGGCACCATCCAACAAACTGGAGACAAAGAAGGAGCACTGCATCAAGCACACCATCTGGCTGTCAGTCACAGGCCGCGCATTTAGGCCTGCAGCCAGAACACTGGAATGTAAGATAGGGATTTATTGGGGCTGTTAAATCACAATGAATGCCACTCTTTTTCCTTTTAGGGACAGTCTTCTTGAAACATCTCTATCTCCCTGACTTGCCATTCCTAATAACCCAAGACATGTGTGTCTGCCCACCAGCAGCCCTTTTCTGGGGGGTGTTTTCTCCATGATCTCTCCTGATCCTACGAGTCAGCCTCTCACCTTGGGGAAGCCCCTGCCTCACCTGGGAGAAGAGGTGACCAGAGTATAAACTGTATGGGGAGGAGGAAATAAGGTCCCTTTTTTGATTTACCTACTTGACCTTCTGGGAATGTGAGCATTCCAGGGGAGCTCTTTTCTCTCACCCCTGCTGGCCTTTGGGGAACAATGGCAATTCTAGGTACCAGCTGTGTTGCCTTGGAGAAGTCACTCTTCACACTTGGGACTGTCACCTTCTCCATTAAATGACGGGATCAAATTGGACGAACCTTAATGCTTCTTCCCACTCCAAAACTGGGTAAGCACAGGTCCTGAAGGCCTCAACTCATTCAAGGCAAAGCCTGGCTAAGGGTCGGCATTCCAGAGTTTCAGAGAGAAGCCAGAGCCAAAGACCAAGGCTGGGCTGTGAAGATGACACTTAGTCACCTTCACATTGGGGGATCCCATCGGGAGCTGTTCTTTTTGGTGCTTCACTGCTGGCTCCCACCCCATCTTTTCCTCTGCCCACTTCCTTTCTCTCTTTCCTTCTCATCTGATTTATACCTGCTTAAACTTTGCCATCCTGCTTCCCACAAACTATTTATTTCAAACCATATTTTGTCAAACCAGAAATGGTCCCAGTGTTGTCCCACCCAAGGTCAGAATCTGAAGCCTCAGTTTCTGAATTCTGATTGGTCTTATTGTTTAACTAGAGGCCTAATGCATGAAATTTGTGCAAGAGGAGGCCTTCCTTCCCCTGGCTGCTGGCACCGGCTTCCCTTTGGCACCCAGGACCCAGGCTTCCCTTGCAGTCCCAGCTTTGTCCAGGAGGTCGTCCAGTCTAATTAGCATATCACACTTTTATTATTATAGATGACATCAGAGACTGCCTTAGTAAGAGACCCTCATGGAGAAATGATGGAGAAACATTCCTGAACCTGGGCATTGGACATCTAATGTGCTTAGAAGCTGGGAAACATTTCCACTCTAATTTCCTCAGTCCACTTTCCACTCTTATGAGGATGTAGCTGGTTCTGTCCAAAGCAGGGGGCTCCAGGCGTCCTTTTAGAGGAGGCTGACCTGGAGTGTGGGGTAAGCATTCACACAGAGGAATCTCTGTGGCTTCAAACACCTGTCTTAATAAACCAGGTAACGTGATTCTGACATAGCAGTGTCTTTTGACCACAGACATATATTTTTTAAGTTTTTTTAATCTGAAATATCTTCACATGGTTCCAAAATGAAAAAATATTAAAGGTATATAGCGAAAGGTTTTCTTTCATTCCCATCTAAAATCCAGTTTTCACTACTCCCCCATTCAACTGCTATTCATTTCTTATGAAGTCTTCCAGAGTATCTTTATGTTTATTACTAGAGGCCCAGTGCACGAATTTGTGCATGGGTAGGGTCCTGCTGGGCCGGCCCCAATCAGGGTGGATCAGGGACGGGCTTGTTGGGAGGAGGAGATGGTGGTAGGTTGGCCAGCCAACCCGCCACTATTGGGGCCTGATCAGGGTCAGGTGGGCTGGGGGGAGGGGCCATGGGTGATTGGCTGGTGAGCCCTGCCCCTGATTGGGGTGGGGGGCCTGATTGGGGGTGGGGCCAGCCATGGGGAGGGGCTGTGGGTGGTGGGCCGGCTGGCCCTGCCCCTGAATGGGACGGGGGGAGTCAATCAAGGGCAAAGCTGGCTGGGGGGAGGGGCTGTGGGCCTATCGAGGTGGTGGGGGCCCAGCAGGGGTGGGGTCAGCTATGGGGAGGGGCTGCAGGCAGTTGGCTGGCTGGCCCTGCCCCTGATCTGGGTGGGGGGGCTTATCTGGGGTGTGGCTGGATAGGGGGAAGGGCTTCAGGAGGTTGGCAGGCCGGCCCTTCCCCCTATTGGGGTGAGGGGGAAATCAGGAGTGGGGCCAGCTGGGGGTAGAGGCTGTGGGTTGATGGGTTGTGGGGGCTCATTGGGGGTGGGGCTTGCCAGGGGAGGGGCTGCAGGAGGTTGGCCAGCTGGCCCCGCCCCCTATTGGGAGGGGGACGATCAGGGGCGGGCCAGCCTGGGGGAAGGGTCACAATGGAAGGGGCTAGTCCGATTGGGCTGGTTCATTGGCCGCAGTGGTCATCATAGCAACTGGTCATTCTGGTTGTTATGGCATTGTGGTTGCTGGCTTTTTATATATACAGATAAGCAAAACCAAATATATGTTTCAATTTCTCCCTATTTTTCACAAAAATTAGTATCCTATACATGCCATTTTGCTTTTTGCTTTTTTCACCTCATGAAATATCTTGGAGATTTTTTTATTTCTTAATAAGCTCACTCATTTATTTTCATAGCTACATAGTATTCCATTGCAGGCTTTATTTATTATTCAAAATCCTCATACACCCAAACACATTTTGAGGTGGTTAATAGGAATGCATACCTTCAATAGAAGATGTTTGAAATAAAAGATGACTCATAGCAGTAAGTCCCAGTCTTCAGTTTGCATAAAAATTGACTTGGGATGTGTAAGACCCCTCTCCCCCATGCCCTGCCATGGTTCTTACCCAGTAGGTCTGAGATTAGATCAGTAAACTGCACTTTAGCAAGTTGACTCTGGTCTAGCATCTATAGCCCTCTCTTTGATAAGCTCTGGTGAATGGGAAAGGAGGAAGCAAGAACTACATCCTACACTGAAAATATGGAGCTTGTTGCAATTCATCATTAAATTTAGCTCTGAGGTTCCTGGCAGCTCAAGATCAAAGTGGAAACAAAAGGATATAGTGTTCTCCCTGCCAGAACAATAGGCCAGTTTTTCAGGAGACATAAACATATCCCTGGCATTAAATTTTAAGCAGAATTTATCATGGGAGCCATTACTTAAGGTACTTTGAGCTGTACAACGTGCAGTATCTCCCCACAGCCAAAGAAAATGCAAGCACGCTCTTCAGAGTTCCTCTGCAGAAGTCATGGCCTGGCACCAAGGACAGTATTTCTGCAGCCAACATGGAACAGAGAAATGAGAAAACATGGGCCATCTGAGAGTGAACATCCAGTATACTCATGACACCACCAGAAAATCTGAATGAGAGAGGGGGCTCAATGTGACTGAGGAGAGAGAACAGGAGACACAGCCCACTCCTGGGGCTTCTGAATCCAAGGGCAGGCAGGGTCTCTGTCCTTAGACCATGTGCAGTATGAAGAAGCAGGCCTTTCACCTTACCCTAAGAAGCTCCTGGAACAATGTAGTGGGACAGAGGGGAGGATGGACAGTTGTTTCCCCTTTTTCCCACCTAAAGTGTTGGGATTTCCTGAAACTTCAGCAATCAGTATCACTTTTTCATTAAACATACAACTCAGGGATTGGAACACGCTAAAGTTTCAATAAACGTTGACACTTAGGACATTGGTGGAGGGGGAAAGGTAGTAACCAGTGTGTTCCTTGTCCTGCTGTCCCTAGGATATGCAACCAAACAGATAATGCCTCTGAGCAGTGGTTCTTAATCTTTGGTGTGCATCAGAATTGCGTAGAGTGATTTTAGATCATAGATTGCTGGGCACCACCCAAAGTTTCTGATTCAATAATTCAGGGTGGGAACTAAGAATTTGCATTTATAAAAAGTACCAAGGTGATGTTGATGCTGTTGGTCCAGAAATCACACTTTGAGTAGCAGGGCCCCAAGGTATGACAAGAAAAAAAATCTCAATCCCTGAATGACCACATGGAGCAGAACCTCTGTAAAACTAGGTTTGTTCATCTTGGTTTGATATATCAGGCTGCCTTTTTAAAAGCCACTGAATTATTGTTTCTGAGCCCACCTCTACACTAATATAGCCATCATCTAGTTCAGGGGTCCTCAAACTTTTTAAACAGGGGGCCAGTTCACTGTCCCTCAGACCGTTGGAGGGCCGGACTATAGTTTAAAAAAAAAAAACTATGAACAAATTCCTATGTGCACTGCGGGCCCGGGACGAGTTGGCTGCTAAGCAGGACAGGCAGCGGCACCTGGCGGGCTGGATAAATGTCCTCGGCGGGCCACATGTGGCCCGCGGGCCGTAGTTTGAGGATCCCTGATTCCTCTTCTTTAAATATAGAAGGAAATGCTGGGGCCCAAAAGGAAAAGGACCTGCCGAAGGCCACATACCAGTTAGGGGGCAAGGCAGAGTGAGAACTCAGGTCTCCAGCTTCCTATGGCAGCCTGAGATCTACTGGTAGAAGCTGAATTTACTATAGTCTCTTTTACTTAGAGTGGTAGGGCCCACCAAAGATGTCCATATTCTAATTCCCAAAACTTGTAAATATGTTATGTTATATGGCAAAGGGGAATTAAAGTTGCAGATGGAATTAAGGTTGCTAATCAGTTGATCATAAAATAGGGAGATAATCTGGATTATCCAGATTGGCACAATGTGATCACAATGGTCCTTAAAAGTGGAAGTGGGTGGCAGATGAGTCATGTCAGAGTGATAGACTATAAAACACAACCAGCATTGCTGGTGTGGACCCTGAGAAAGAAGATATCTACTAAGAAGGGCTCCTGGTGGCAAACTGGGCTCAAATTAAAACAAGCAAGCAAGCAAACAAACAAACAAACAAAAAAGCAAAGTAATTTCTGCACAGGGACCTCTCACACAAACTGCACTTTATGGAGAAGCCAGCACTGAACTGCCTGCCTGCATTGTGTTTCTGCTATCTGAGCTAGCCCTATTTCAACCAATAGGATGGAGGCTTTCCCCATCTAATCCAAGCTGCTCAACTCTGACAAACCAGAGCAGCTCTATTCTGACCAATTAAGATAGTGCCTTTTGGACCAATAAAACTGCAAGGATTTGGAGTCCTCATTTGCATAAAGACAGACCAATCAGGGACCAGGGGCAGGAACTTCTGTCTATATAAGCCAGCTCCCCTAATGGAAAGGGAAAGTAGCTCTGAGAGCATACTTTCCCTTTCCACTGAAGATTATAGACTGTGTTTCCCTGGCTGAACTATCTCAATGGAAGAGAGCGGAGCAAACCAGTGCAGGCCAGAGCAGACTAACACAGAACAGAGCACAACAGAACAGAGCAGACCAGATCAGCACAGTGCAAAGCAGACTAGCCGGAGAGGGACCTGTCCCCAGGGCTGCCTCACAGTCATGTTGTATCACACTGAACTGTTTTGAACTGAATGAAGTTTGCTGTTCACCACACCCCAAATTTGGGACCCCTATTAGTAATGAATTGGTGCCAATGACCATAGGTTTACACTGGCTTTAAAGATGGAAGAAGGGGCCATGAGCCAAGGAATGCAGTGGCTGCTGGAAGCTGAGGACAAGGGAACAAATTCTCCCTTAAAGCCTCCAGAAGGAACACATTCTGCTAACACTTTGATTTTAGCCCAGTGAAACCTGCACCATACTTCTGACCTCCAGAACTGTAAGAAAATAAATGTGTTGTTTTAAGCCACCAAATGTGTTGTAATTTTTTTATGGCCATTGGAAACTAATGTGTTTAGGAACTTTCCCCATGTGATGATGATCTGTCCTCCTGAGCCTGGAGCTCCTTGAGGGGGGACTTTGCCTCCTGCTCCTCCTCCATAGCACCCAGCTCAGGGCTGGATCAAGACAAACATGAACAGTAAAGCCATGTGGATAGGGCTGTATGGCCTTTTCTGCTTTCCAAAACCAAAGAGAAAGACCATGTTTTGTGTCACTGTTTGGGACACCCTCTAACCTCTAACTCCTATAACTAGGCTCTGACTCTTTCCAGAGATTGAACTTCATTTTGAGCCCAGCCTGAGTCTTCACCTCACTAAACATTTTAGAAAAAAAAAGTTGATGTCTACGGGCAAGATTAGAGTGTGGCTGACACAAATTAGGCCTATTTCCATAGACCAGCTTGTCATGTCTTGTCAAGGCTATTGGGGACATAGAGAGAGTCTTTGGGGAAGGAAGAGAAAGAGTAAGGATGGGGTCCAGGCTCCCTCAGGAGGACTGTCTTTAGCAGTGGATGTGGGGGCAGCTTGTGGACCTGGAAAGAACATTTGACCTCTGGGAATGGAAGCATCAAGCTTGACCAAGGGATCTGGGTGTCTGGAGGACTCTGCTGAGTGAGGGGTTGTGCAATGGAAACAGATAGTGTCTACCAGTGAGGAGGATTGACAGGGGATCCTCATTGGCTCTCACAGGCCCCTGCCCCCAAAAGGAGTCCATTAACTGACTGACGCTTTTCTCAGGGCAGTGGCTTATTCCCACAGTGGGATGCAAACTTTTCCAAGTGCTCTCTCCCAGAAAGGCCTTTGTGGCCTCCTAACTCTCCATGCTCTGACCCCTTCGGCTCACCTTGCTGCATCTCTCTGATCTCTGGGTCACATTCTTATCTGTCCACCCTAACATGAGTTTCCTGAAGACAAAGTCCTGTTTCTTCGTGCAAACAGATGCTATGTTCAAGCTGGGAGAGCTGCAGGTAAAGGATGGTGGCAAAAGAGGCCACTGCAGTGTTTTCAGATAGACTGTGAAGGGCTGGTGGGGACAGGAAACCTGAGCAGAGTGCAGGAGCAGAAATTAGGAACTCTGGGATTAAACAGTCTTGCCATGGTCTCCCTGGGTGACCTTAGCCACGTCCCTTTATCATCACCTGCCAAAGCTTAGTTTCTTCATCTTTAAAATCCATACTTGCTCAACTATGTGGGGTGATTTATGGGAAGGGCCTCAGAAGTGTCGGGAATTCTTTTCAGCCTTGAAATTAGGAACAAGCAGAGGGAGTGGTACCTAGGAGTCCAGGGGCAGGTCTCCTGGTGTTGAATTCTGCCGCTAGGCACCAACCCTCTGTG
The DNA here is from genome assembly GCF_963455305.1 of Plecotus auritus. Lineage (NCBI taxonomy): Eukaryota > Metazoa > Chordata > Mammalia > Chiroptera > Vespertilionidae > Plecotus > Plecotus auritus. The sequence continues at coordinate 117,424,128 of NC_137770.1, read as the reverse complement.
AAGAGGCTCATCTTGTGACTTTCTTGCAGAAGATAAATGGAAACTGCAGATCTGGTCCTCCCAAGGTGAAGCATGGACACGCCTCCAAGATTCAGAACCACGGACAGATCCAGAGTACCTGGGATGTCAAAGAGGCTTTATAAAGGCAAGAGAAAGGACTGGGTGTTTAATGTGAGTCACCCCTTAACCTGGAGATGGACCAACCCTGAGTGAGAACTGACTCCCTTTACCCAAGGTAGCAGAGCAGGGAAGTGAGAGGACGTTTCAGGAATGCAAATCCTGCTTGCCTGACACCTCTTTATTGTTGAAGACTCATCCTAAGTCTCTTCTGTTCTGAGGGTCTCTTCTGTTCTGAGTATCTCTCCTTGACTTCCCTACCTTTCTGGATCCCTTCTCTGAATTAACTTATCCCAAGAGCTGGCAGAGCCTTCCTTGACAGCCTGGGAGCACATTGTGTGCTGCTCTTTGAAAGCTCTCACGTATGAAGCTGCACCTCCAACCAGAATGTAAATGCCTAGAGAGAGTACCATCTTGTCCTTTACTCGTCTCTTTCATTCTCTCCCTCTGTTTCTACCATCCAGTGTAGCTACACACAGAGCTAGGCTCTCAGGACTTTTCTGGGGGACATGTTAGCCAGGGGATGACTCAGTGTTGATTTTCTTCCCAGGATTCCATCCTGTGCAACTTTTCTGTCTGGCACACAGAGCAGAGGGGCATATTCAAATTACAGGTTTCCTTTCAGAACTCCTCAGCCCAGCTACCTTCTTTCTACCATAATCTGTAAAGACATTAACCTGAAGAAATCTCACCCATAGTCTGTATTATGCCTGGACATCTCTGTCTATCCTGGAATTGGCCTTCCCTAACCACCTCTCCCACTGGAATCATTAGGAAACCTTTCCATGGATGCTGTGCTATACTGCCCAGATGGCCCCCACAGGACTTATTCTCCCAGCTTCTGCTCTCTCTGGGAATTGTCTCAGCTGAAGAAAGTTTCTTTATCCAAGAATACATCCCCTTCCCTGGGCAGTCAATGCTCAATGACAGGGTACAACGGCCCAGCTCCCTCACCCCAACTCGAGACAACACTGAAGGGTCATCCTGGCTCCAGAGTTCCTGCAGAATCAGCTAAAGCTTCATTGAGACTGAATCACAGGCCAATTCCTCCTTCTGCCCAATCCTGCTCCCTTCTTTCCTCCACAAGCATTGTCCCTGAGACCACTCCCCAAGAAATTTTCTGCACACGAATCATCTCAGAGTCTACTTCCAGATGAACCCAACCTGTGATAGCTCTAAAGTCTTAGCCCAATTGTATTAGGCCTCCTGCTGACTCCCCTACCCACCATCTGACTACTTGAGCCAAGGTGCACCAAGGCAGAGGAAAGCTACCTTCCATATCACTTTTTCAAGTTTCCAAAAAGACTGTTTACTTTGTATGATAGTCCTCAGTCTTACTTCTAGAAGCGGGTCTTCCCTGATGTTCCCTGGGCCAGCTGGCATTCTAAGATGGGTTTTGAAGGCAAGCAGATCTGGGTTTGGACCCCGCTCCTTCACTAACCAGCTATGTGATCTTGGGCAGGTTACCTAATCCCTTTATGACATTGTTACCATATCTGAAAGCAGAAATTATAATAAAAAAAATCACAGGTCTGTTGTAAGATTAAATGATGTAACATAAGGAAAAATATTTAGCACAATGTCTGGCATGTAAATATGTGCTCAAAAAACATTCAATCCCTTTCCTTCTTCTTTTGGGTCTGGAGACACTCTCCAACTAATTACCAATTACGATTTTTAAATTGACCCAGTATTGAGCATTATAGACACAGATGTGGTATAAGTCTATAAAACATTTTCAAATATACCATGTGATGGAGCAGGGAGGTGAGGTACTGGTCACTCAACTCAGTTCTCCCTGTATGCTAGTCTTGATTTTCATGCTGTTGGAAATTTTTTGACATCTAGCAAAAATTCTTCTTGGCATGAAGAATAGCAGGTGTTTTCATTTTATCCTAAGGCAAATGGGACCCAGCCAGACATCCTTTCACATCTGGCCAGAGCAGAGGCTGTGCTACCTTAAGGCACAGGACCAGCCCTTCTTCCTAATAGGGAATGAGTTGGAGATGAGGTGGTACCTTAAATTATGGCTGCTTGGGACACAACTAGAAGAGAGCATGTGAGCAGACAAGTCAGCCTGCACAAGCACTGTGCCTTCCCCAAATGCAATGATCATCCACTCCACTCCACCATCTTCCTGCTCCTTCAGCCCAATCCCCAGGGGAGCAGGAGAGGCCCTGACCTCCCCAGGGTGGCACCATATTAGAACAGTATCCATGGGCTGGATGGGTTTGCAGTGTTGGACCTAGAAGAGCCTGGGGCAGGAAGCCACACACCCAGTTCACATTCCAGCTCCAGGTGGGCCTTTCTGACAACCTTGGCCCAGCACATGCCATCCTCAGTGACACCCTCACTGGGCTCAGAGAATGCTGAATTCAGCCCCAATTAAGGGGGCATTTTGGGGCAGACTGCTGGCACCAGCGACTGCTGCTATTTTGGGAGTTGGTGAAGACACTATCTTCTTTCTCTCCTTGTCCATTTCTGCTGTTTTATTTTTTCTACTCTCTCACTTCTCCATTATCTCTAGGTTTTGCTCCCTGAGTATGCATGTCTTTTAATCTCTGAGCTTCTCTGTCTCTTTTTCACTTTGTCTCTGTGACTGTATCTCACTCTAGATCTCTCTTAGCAAACCAATTTGACAAACAGTCTCACCACCACTGGGCCAGGCTCTGGCTGTGCTCTGGGGAAGAAGCCAAATGCAGGCCCTGCCTCCAGGAGCCCTGGGTATGTTTGCCTTTCTCTGGTTCTCCCCACCCCTCTGCATCTTGACCAGCCCAGCTGCTCCTACCCAAGAACTTCAGGGCTTGTTTCTGCCAGCCAAGGAGAGAATCACATTCCAGGTGCCCCTGTTTAACATATAGTTTCTATGCCCCAGGTTCCCAGTCCTGCCATCAGAGTTTGAGGACTTCTTCCTCTTCACCTATGTTGGGTGTGCAGGGTTGGGTCTAGAAGGGGAGGGGAGCCTGGGGCAGGAAGCCACACACCCAATACACATTCCAGCTCCAAAAGGACTGGCATTTCCCAAATGGGTCTGTAGCAACAAAGGCTCCAGGATTCCCAAGAGGCCCAAGACCATGCTGCCTCACCTTGCTGAGCCCAGGGAGACCTGGCCTGGGGCCTTCAGTTTGAATGGTTTGGTCTCCCTAGGTTAAGTCAGTAGGACATGCCCCTTGTCAATCAAGAGATGAAAGATTCATAGAGGAGAGGGCCTCCTGAAGGGCCCTTGGCCAGCACCATGCTGGGATTATGAGGATTCTTATTACCATTCTCTCAGTCTTCCAAATCCTTACATACTCCTCAACCCAGCTCAATTACTTTCTTCCTGATCACCCACTTTACACCACCATCTCCTGCCCCCACTCCTGCAGCCCTGGTAGACTGGGCTCTCAGCACTGATCTCTCCCATCCTGGAACCTGCTGACTGGATTCAACATGACCTGTGCTCTTTGGCACAGGGCATGAAAGGTGGATGTTTAATAGGATCTGCCTGTGAACTCTCCGAGGTCCTTCCCCTCTCAGACATTTGTGTCAAAGATCTGCCCTCCCAGGGCTTCCCCGTATACTAGGACTAGGGGCTACATGGTAATTCATGTACATTAGAAGATTAACACTTTCTATGTTATAGGCACTATTAGACATTTTCAGTTGAATTGCCTTATTCTATTCATAGGCCAGCCTTTTGAGGCTTACTGGCCCCATTCTAGAGTTGAAGGACCTGAAGCCCAAATTGTTTCCCAAGTCAAATGATAGGAACCCAGGTCTCCTTATTCCACAGCCAAAGTTTATTCTGAACCTCAGCTTCTGCCTATAACTAAAAGAAAAAAAGACTTCTATAGAGCATACTCTTCCCCAGGGAATTCTGAAGTGGGGATCCAGGGGTCCTCACTGCCTTTAGCAGCTGCTCAAGAGATAGATCCAGCTCTTCAGAAAGATAAGCCCAGTCGCCAGCACACTGAGCCAGACAAGAGCCTGCACCCTTGGCAGAGCGGAGAAGCCCTTGCTCTGGGCCAGGCTAGGCACAGCTGGTGACAGTTCTCAAAGGGGGCCTAGGGGAGAGAGGACTCTGGGGGAGGAGGAGATGCTTTATGAGCCAATGTCAGCCAGAGGTTCAAGGGAAAAGACACCAAAGATTCCTGGGTGGCAGGTGGGACTGAGACTCTACACCTGATGGGAAACAGGGCTGTCTTTGAAGCTCCCTGGGGCAGGGACATGAGACTCACAACTTCCCTGGTGATCAGTCAATCCCTTCAGTCCTGTGATGTGAGCGGGGTGTCTGAAGCAAGCTTTAGAAGGAAGGCGCTTTGATGTCTCCTTTCATTGGTGGCTTTTTCAAGATCCCTCTGCTCATTGTCAAGCAGTGCTGTTGTGTCAGGATGTCCTGATGAAGAAGATGCAGGTGGGGGAGTAAGGGCTGTGCCAGGCTGCTCGAGGGGAAAAAGCAACCCTGCTCTGGTGCTGAGGCCTCAGACTGAGTGGAATCAGAGCCCTGAAGCCTGTTCTACAGCCCAGGCTCAGCCCAGGAGTCCAGAACCCTAATCTCTGGGAAACCCTGGCCCCTGAGCTGTCCTGGCCCATGTCTCTCTCACTGGCTTCTAACCATCAGTCTCCCAGCACCAGCCCTGCTTACCCCTTAGAGTTCAAGGGACCCCAAAGCCTCAGCTCCAGCCCCTGAACCCTGGGCCCAAGACATCTCTGCCTACAGGTCACCCAGTCCTGCAGACTTTAAATGACTTCTCTAATCCACTGTGTCTTCTTTGGTTCCACCACCTCTGCCCTGTTCAGACCTTCCTCATCTCCCCCTGGATTGTTGTCACACTTATCTAGTCTGCCCAACCAACTACGGAGCCCACTTTCTAACTCAGTGTCAATGCCTCCCTCATCCTTCACCCGACACCCAAGATACAGTGACATGCCCCTGTCCACCTCTCCAGGCTCATCCCCCCTCTCTCCAACATACCGCCCTGGGCTCAGCTACACACAGCCATTCCTCAAACATGCCCTGCCCTCACCACTGGACTTAGGCCTCCACCCTGCCTGAACACACGGGTTCTCTCCTCTTTCTCCACTCAGTTTCTAGACTCCATTCAGGCTTCACCTTCAGAAAGGCTTTTCTGGCTGCTAGGCTGTGCCAGTGCTCTCTTTGTGCCCTGGGTTCTTTGTGTCCTGGCCCTTGCCATACTGGGTTATCGCTACCGGCAGGAGTGTCTCCGGAGGGCAGGTGTCTGGTTCACCTCTGTGCTCTATAGCCCAGCACAATGGGGATGATAAGGAAACAGCCCTTCACCACGTCCCACATCTGGTTGAGGTGTCAACACACATGCACACGCACACAGAAACACTTATACTTATGCCTCGCACATGCACAGTCACATATATACCCGCATATACACTAACACACTCTCACATGAAATACTTCTCACACGGACTCACACAATTCCAACGTACAGTACTACCTGAGCCTTCACAGGACCAAGCAGTTGCACTAAGTTGAGGGCTAAGTCAATAAGGCGGTTTTCCCTGAGAAGGCAGGATTTGAGCTAGGTGCTGGCAGCTGGCTCTGTGCCTCCCAGGGATGTGGGTGTGGAGTCCTGTGCCAAGGCTGGGTGCTAAATGACTGTGGTGGATCACACTCATGACCCCAAGGCTTCACCCTCCCCGTGACCGTGCCCTTTATGGGTAATTTTGTACTCCCCTCCCCCACCCTGTTGACTCCTGGCCAGGTTTGTGACTTGCCTTGGGAATGGATGCCAGCAGGCAAGATACGGTTTGAGTAAAGGCTTGCAATGGCACCTGCTTTCTGTGCTCTGCCACCACCATGAGAGCATAACTGAGCTGGCCTGCTGGAGGATGAGAGATTTGTGGAACACAGCCAAGTTGTCTTAGCCCCCAGCCTAGGCTAGCTTAAGTCAGCCAATAGCCAGCCCACCTCCAGAGATGTGAGCCCAACTGAGACCTAAAGAGCCACCCAACAGAGCCCAGAGTAAATTTTGGACCCCATTACAGTAGGTTTAATGCTCATTATTTCAAGTCACTGAATTTAGGGGAGTTTGTTACACAGCATTACTGTGAGAACACACTGACTAAAGCCAAGGAGATCAGCCTCTGGAGGGGCAGTCATATTCTCAGCGGTGCCCAGAGTGGGCTGACAAATAGTTAGTCTGGACTGAGTCTACCTTTGCAGCAAGCACTGCTCACTACCCCTCCATTCCAGCCACCTTGGGTTCTGCAAGGCTTCACACGTGTTCTGGATCCTCACACAGCCTATTCCCTCCTCTGGACTGCCTGCCCCATCTTGCCTCTTTGAATCCTGTTCACACTTCAAGACTAGGTCAGAACCTAAAAACCTTTCTGGACACACAGCCTCACAGCCACCCTAAACATTTTGGGAAGGAGGTTAGGTCAAGGAAATAAGTAAAATCCTTTTCTCTCTGTATCTCTCCCCCATACCTCACTGTGGCCGGCCTGTGTTATCTCTTTCACAGTGTGGAATGGCCTATACAATAGGTAGGTTCTGCCTGGCCACATGTAATCCTAGCCTCAGCACAGGGCCTGATACCCAGAAGCATCTGGGCAGTGGGCAATGAATATAGAGGAATACACTTCCCAGCTATCTATTTTGAAACAATGTGACATGATATATTGTAAAAAAAATCCAAAGACCCATTTTTATTTTCAGTCCTTACCTTGCTCTGCAACACTTGGCAGAGCCCTGTTCCACTCTGAGCTTCAATTCCCCGCTAGGTATAATTAGGATCTGACTCCTCCCCATTCCTTGCCAATGCTGAGCATCTGTGGTGTTTGCTCCTGTGTCCAGTCCTCTGGCTACCAGCCCTGCCTGTTCCTCCCACCGCTCCTCCCTGGCTCTGATTTTGTGTCAGAGCTTCCCGCCTGCCAGGAGCACTGGCCAAGCTTTTCAATAGTGATGGCTGCTGAATTGGTCTGCCTTCTTTTGATTGTAAGTATCCTCTACTTCCTAAACCTGCCCATGGGTTTGTTGAGGCCTTGGTGTTGGGAGTCATCTCTTCTCAAAGCTCTGCTGGCCACAGCTGGATCTGAAATTCACACACACACACAGACACACACACACACACACACACACACACACACACACACACAGGACTCTTCTCCTGGCAGCCTCTGCTCTGCCAGTAGGAAGGAATGCTTACTGTTGTATTTCCCCCACTAGAGTCAGGTGAGAAGAGGATACAAAAGGAAAAAGGGCCTGCGCAAAATTATTCAGAGAGGGGAAGACCTTTCCACTCTAGCTTACCAAAAACAAGGAAGAGAGATTTCAGAAGGCATAGAGCCAGGCTGGTGCATGCTTAGAGAGCACAGCTTCCTGGATGCAGTGCAGGAAGGGAGGCAGGGGCCTCTGACTTAGGTTGTAGCCTCTAGCCCAGGGGTGGGCAAACTTTTTGACTCGAGGGCCACAATGGGTTCTTAAACTGGACCGAAGGGCCGGAACAAAAGTATGGATAGAGTGTTTGTGTGAACTAATATAAATTCAAAGTAAACATCATTACATAAAAGGGTACGGTCTTTTTTCAATTTTATTTCAATAGCTTTATTCATTTCAAACATTTTAACAAGAAGAATGTAAACACATTATTATAATTTGAAACTTCAAAAAATGGAGGAATCATAGCACAATAACATACCTTATATTGAAGATGGCAAAGGCAAAATAAAATTGCCTAACAAAGGAAAGGTACAAAAGACTTTCAAATTAAACTTAAATATAATAAAATAATTTAAAACTAAAACAAATAGAAAAGAACAAAATGTGTAAACAGTAAATTAAACATTTTCTTTAGTGCAACTTCCAAATTATGCCCGGGACATAGATGTAGATGGCAATGTAGACTGGGTTGAAAGGTTTTTGGTCTTTAAAACATCAACTTCAGTGGGAACAGTGTTGTTGGTCTCCTTTTTTAGCTAATGCATCAAAGTCTGGAGTTAGTTTTGTTGTGGCTATTCTCAGGATAGATCTGAGGTGTTCGTCAGTTAAGCTGGATCTGTGAGGGGCTTTGTTGATGTTCATGACGCTAAATGTCTGCTCACAAACATAGGTTGACCCAAACAGCACCAGTATCTTCTGTGCCATCCTCCGGATGTTTGGAAAAGTGGCTTCATTAAGTGAAGCATAAAAGTCTCTTAGTTCAAGAGAGCTGAATTTCTCCTTTAGGACAAAGTCAGACTGAAGATCGATGAGTTCCAGTTGCACCTCTTCTGGTGCTGTTTCAGGGTTTTGTGACGAAGGACAGGCCACCAGTTGAAGTGACTGGTCAATTTTTTCAACATCAGAAAACCGACAACAGAATTCTGCATGCAGGTCATCCAGTGATTTGCTGTATTTCTTCACGTTTTGGATGGTCTCCTTCTGTGTGGCTAGTGTGGCAAAATGAGTGAAGACTTTGTCTGAAATTTGTCTGGAAAAGAAAATCAGCTTCGATTTAAAAGCTTTCACATTAGTGTACATGTCATCTACATACTGATCTTTTCCCTGTAGCTTCACATTTAGCTCATTCAAATGTGAAAATATATCTACAGCAAATGCAAAGTCACACAGCCAATTCTTGTCATTCAGCTCAGTAAATTCGTCAGACTTCCCCTTTAATTTCAAAAATGCACCAATCTCTTCTTTGAGCTCCCACACTTGTTGGAAAACTTTGCCCAAACTCAACCAGCAGACACAAGAGTGGTAAAGTAAGTCGTGGTGATCCGCATCAGTTTCCTCCAGAAACTTAATAAACTGATGGTGCTGAAGTCCCTTTGCTCGAATGAAATTAACAAGCTTTACGACTGGGTTAACAACATGATTAAGTTGTAATATAGACTTGCACAATGATCCCTGGTGAATAATACAGTGAAGAAAAATAAAATCTTGGTTAGGGTTCTCCTCTTTCACTTTATCCTGAATTCTTTTTAGCAGTCCAACATTTTTTCCAGTTAAATTTGGAGATCCATCTGTCGTGACATTAGCAAGTTTACTCCATGGTAGCTTCATTTTCTCGATGACAGTAGACACCCGGTCATACAAGTCCTCTCCCCGTGTTTTTCCTTTCAGTGGCTCCATGGCTAAAAACTCCTCTGTAATTTCAACATTGTCACTAATCCCTCGGATAAAAATTAAGAGCTGAGCAGTGTCCTTTACGTCATTACTTTCATCCAATGCTAGTGAATAAAACTTAAAGAACTCTGCCTTACTATTTAACTTGCTGGCCAAGTCTTCATCAATCAGTTCCACTCAACGAGTCACTGTCCTGCGTGATAAGCTGAGTTTTTCAAACTTGCCTTTGCTCTCTGGACACAAGAGACCTGCTGTCTCTATCATACATTCTTTCAAAAACTCGCCTTCAGAGAGAGGTTTGCTAGCTTTTGCTAATTTGAATGATAGCATAAAACTTGCTTTGGTAGTTGTCTCTTGAATTGCAGTTTGTCTGTGAAAGACATTTTGCTGAGCCTGTAATTTAGCCATCAACCTCTGTGCAGTAGCCTCCCGTTCTTGAGGTGACTGCTTGCTAGCATAGTTGCCATGCTTTGTGGCAAAGTGACGGCTGAGATTGTACTCTTTGAAGACTGCAAGTGTTTCCTGGCATATCAGACATACCGGCATTGATCGGACTTCGGTGAAAAAATATTTTGTTGTCCACTCCCTCTTAAACACTCGGCATTCACTGTCCATTTTCCTTTTCTTTGGTCCACTCATGTTTAATATTGGGCTAAAACCAACAGTACTGTTCTCTTATTAAATTCTTTACTAAAATAAGACAGTAAAGTATAAAAACAAGTGATTAAATTTGCTCTACTATAACATTTTTGGTCTTCTAAAAATATATATATATAACAAAATCATCTGAAAAAGTTCAGACATGGGACAGAGGCACACCCTGACCATAGAGAACAACCCCTTTCCTCCATAGGAAACCTGTGTATCTTTCACACAGGCCCTTTGTTTATGGTAACACACATAGCTGCACATTGCTGTGTCTTCCAGACACACTTGTATGGGAGGTGCTACGGCAGTGCAAAACATGGGTAACCAGTAGTTACCACTAGCACTTCCATTACTGGCAAAAAACAGCTGCAGTGCACATAGTGTGAAAGAGCCCATTAATGTCAGATTGCATCCACTGGACTCTATAAAAACAACCAAGTGCCACTTTTAAATGCCCATTGAAACAGTTTTTCTTATTAAAAGCTGGAAATGGCAGGATATTTATATATATATACCCCTACTGTGACAGCCTGGCAGAGCATTACAAAGGAGAAAACCCAGCATCTGGTGATGTCCATAAGTACAAGACTTCAGGCTGTCATTACCAGGAAAGGGTTTCATCCAAGTATTAGATATGAACATGAACATTTGATTTTCAGTTTTTCATTTGTCCAATTACTTCTGAAACCCTGAAATTAAGCGATTTTGTAATAAAATCTTTAGTTCATCACATTTCTATACAATCTTTTTGTTCAACCCACTGAATTAGGGTTCGTTCACACTAGCTGTGCTGCTGTTGCAGTGTGGTGCAGTACTGCAATGCAGCGCAGCTAGGGTTAATGCAGGGTACACATGTTTCCATCATGTTTGCGTTGATGCTAATGTGCAGTGGTGCATGTTAACACAAATGCCCTGTAGCACACATTTTTACAGGTGCAAGGGGGAGAAGCAAACACAGCGCAAAATGCATTTGTTTTGCCACTAACACATGCGGTTAGTGGCCACTGTAGCGTTACTGATACCGCATCCGTATCAGCAAAAAAATGCAGCCGCAGCATGGCTAGTGTGACATGTCCTCTGTGTGTCTTTTTCCCTGCTGCGCGTGTCCGCAGTGGGAAAAAAAAACTGCAGTGGATACAAGCCCTAAAAGCTGAAAGTCTTTGTTTTTTTATTAACAAGTCATTGTGATGTACAGAATGTGGGAACAGGAAAAAAATGTGTTTGAGTAGAGCTCTTAATCTTACCTCAGAAAGGCTCTGATACTGTGCTCTCCAGGGGCGTGTCTCCCTACATCACCACGATAACGTGTCTATGCATTCTCAGGGTGATGGGAGACGCGTCCGCGGGCATTACAAGGAGCCTGTGGAAGATTGAGAGGTTGTTCCTTCTACTGAATGGGCGGATATAAATCCTCCCACTCAGAAGAAGGAGCTGCGGCCATGTTTCCCGACGTTGCCATGTTAACACTGCTGCTGGTGAAGGAGCGGAGGGGAGAGCAAGAGAACCCTCCGCTCTTTCAGCTCCGCGGGCTGGATAGAACAGGGGAACGGGCCGGATCCGGCCCGCGGGCCGTAGTTTGCCCACGGCTGCTCTAGCCAATGTTGCCCTTGCTCCAACCTCACCTCTAGGCTGTTTTGGAGTTGGGGAAGCTCCAGAGATGCTCAGATCACGTGTTTCCCCAGAGTTTCACAAGACAGGAGTTCATGGGGTGTCTGTTGCTGTGGCTGGGGCTGCAGGGGAGAGGAAAGCCAGGCCTGCACTCGCATCTGTCCTGCCAAGAAGGCCTCCAGATAATGTCCATCAGTGGCCACGAGGGCCTGACCTGATGCAGACACTTCAGCTTTGCTTCTCTGGTCAGTCTCCTTTCTGTCTGCCTCTGTGTCCAGCAGAAAAGGCTTGAAAGAAGCACAAAAAGGCTGTTGGTAGGTGCTCACTCACTTCTCTGTTCCCACCCCACCTCCCATCCCACTTCCGTGAAAGCCGGAGACAGAGACTAGAAAATCCAACTCTTCGTTTGGCTATCTGAATACTGGGATATCTCTTCTGCATTCAAGAGATAATCAAGCCCATTCTGTCAGCAGGCCTCAGGGATGGAAAAAACCTGAACTTAAGAGGCCCTCTATGCATAGATGTTTTCATCATCAAGGCCACAGAGTGGTCTCCAATGTGTTGGCGGCCTCACTGTGGGGGCCTCAGGTCCCTCCTTTGCAGCCTCTTTGCAGCCTAGGCTTTGAGGAGCAGAGCCAAGACCTGGCTCAACCCAATGCACCACTTCATGTTCCCCCAATGAGCCAGCAGCCTTAGAAGCCTCTGGGCACATCCCAAGATAGGGTGGTTAGCAAGGTAGAGAGGAGGTGTTCTGAGCCCTCCCTTCAGAAGCTCCCTACCTGGGGTTTTGACAAAGTGAACAGTAAGAGGTCAGAGTAAGACAGATTGTGAGCTTAGACTCTCCAGGAAGGGAAAGGGTGGTGTGGGGAAGGGAGAGGCTTGAGCTGACCTTAAAGGATGCAGCTGCAGCTGCAGTGAGCATGGCTGATTGAGATTGCACAGCCTAGAGGCAGGACAAACAAACTCTATGGGAGGTTCTTGTGCTTGTCTCGGGTCTAAGGAACAACACCCATTCATAGATGTCCCACAGCAGGGAACCATGGTGGCTGGAGGGGAGTTTAAGCAGAGGTGGGATGGCACTGGTGCCCCAGGGGTTCCCCTTCTGCTCCTCCCACAGCAACTTTTGCTACAAAGGAGGGAGCACTAGACTAATGAATTGGTGACCCAGAATACAACCCTGCTGGTGGCCACCTGCTTTTGCTTGTGAGCCTGGCCAGAATGGAGGCCAATTTTCAGCCTTCAGAAAGCTCAATGTATCCAACTTCCTATCAGAGTGAGAAGAGGCCAGAGAATTCTGCATTGTCCTCACACCTTCTGGGTCTGCCTTCATTCACGTGCACCTGCCATCTGAGCCATTGGGGGCAGAACGGAGATTGTCACACCCAATCTAGAGATGAGGAAACTGAGTCTGAGGGAGTAGAGGGGTTTGACCTAAGTGTCAAAAGCCCAGAAGTGGACCCTGAGCCTCCTGCTCCTCAGTTGACTCAGTATAGAAAGGCAAATCAGATCACCTGGGTCAGTGTAGACAACCAGATTATGTGGGGCAAAAGAATACATTTTGGAATAAAACAGTGCTGTCACTGCTCAGGGCCTTGTTTACTGGTAGGACTCAAATCCACAACATTAGTGAGTTATCCTCAGCTCCCTGAATAGGTGGGTGACGAAACAGAGGCCTGGGGAATCTGGGCAGCTTTTCCAAACCACCAAGGATGAAGGGCAGAGCCAGGGTCTGAAAAGAAGTTTCTGTGAAGCCTAAGCTCTGTTACTCTGTTATCTTTCAACCACCACCTGGCAACACCAGACAGTAGCCTGCATTGTCAGGAATGGCTGGGCCAGGGAAGAAACAGCTTTTCTGGCAGGACCAGAGGGTCTCACTGCCTGCCTCCCAGTCCAATTTGGCTTTCTCATTGCTTCTCCCTGTGCCAGGGCCTGGTATCTCTGGAAATTGGTTCAGAGCATGAGTACCAGCAACATCAATAATTTCTATTATTACTGCTGTCTGCTTCTATTCACACTGCAACATTTTCTGCACTGAGCCTCTACGCACACATGCGCACATATGCACTTTACACACATCCTCTCACTTCATCTTCAAAACAAACCTTTGAGGTAGGTTCTCTTTTATTCCCATTTTGTAGATAAGGAAACTAAATCTTGAGTAAAGTAACTCTACAGTCTTTCCAAAAACCTGTACAGTGTACACTACCCACAGATGTCAGGTTGAAAAATAGACATCTTTCCAACAGTAGGAGCTGCCTGACAGTGACATGGCTGTCTCCACAGAAGGTGAGCCCCTCATCAATGAAGCTTGTGTATTGTGCAGTAGGATGAGGCTGTGCACATAAAAATACTATTTATAGTTATATTTTTAATTAATATTCAATTATTAGGGACACACATTTGAAAACATAGCTTTTCCTACGGATTAAGTTCCACTTACCAATCTTATTGCTCCATTTATAAATGTAACAAGAACATGATCTTCACTTTTTCTTCAATTAAAGTTTGATTAACTCAAGTTGAAAAAAACTAAACTCCCTCAAAACCGTGCCATTTACAACTTAATTAAATTTGCTTAAACAATTTCAGCTACGTTTGAACATTTAATATTTTTTATTTTCCTAAGTAACTTAAATGTCTAACTGAACAGGCAAAAACTTTCCATCATGTACATGAAAAACTGTTGTAAGTCTAATAAATTAAATTTATAAATATAGCAACTTTCATGTTCTCTTAAATGTTGCAATACTGTTTGCAACATTAGTCAAATTTTTCCTCAAATTACATGCAGGCTTCAACCTCAAATTACATGCAGGCTTCTGGTTACAGCTAAGATGGAGAAAGCACACTTCACCTTCTCTCTCACTGATTATAAATAAAAACAGACACAAGCAGCACTCTCTAAGGACTCTGAAATATATGATGGGTTGGGGAGGAAAATAAACATTCAAAGAATGACCATTATGGCAGGGAGTTTCTGGGTTTTATTCTTTCCATATCTTTGAGCTGGGACTTTACAAGGCTTGCACAATCTACAACTGTGTAATGGGCACAAATTGAAAAAGCTGGGGACAGGAACCCTACAGGATAGAGACGTGGAGGAGAATTTCAAAATTTTCTCTTTTACTCCCCAAGGCTACTGCATGTAAAGCCCCAATCATGAAGCCATACTCCTGCAGTGTTGGTGGCACAGGACCTAAAACTCTGAGAAAATCATCCTCTCCGGCTGAAGAAATGGAGAAAATGGGACCCCATGAAACTGTGGGGGAAAGTCTGATAATTTTCTCTCTCTTTTATTTCACTGGCTTTATCCTGAAAGTGGATACATCAGGGGAAATGTGTGACAATATGGGGAGGCTAAAACCACAGATTTTTAGTCCAAGGACTAGGAGAAAGGCCTCTGGGCACCAGAGAGTGGGAGGGGTGGCCATGGGGAACTGGAGAAAGAACTTGCTGCAGTCTGCACATGAAGTCTTGGACTCACCCTTGAGTGTTGAATGCACAGAATTTGACCCAAAGTAGAAGGCAAGTCAGGACCTGTGGTCTGAAACAAATAAGATTGATTATATAAGGTTAAAAAATGTCCCAAATTATTCCACATTCAAAGAACCAGCAAAATCTGTACTCACAAAAGAAAATACAATTAGCAGATGCTGACCTCAAAATGATCCAGGCAGTGGAATTATCACACAAAGACATTAAAGCAGCTGTTAAAATTATAGTCCACAAAGTAAGGAAAACTGATCTTGATATGAATGGAAAGATAGAAACTCTCAGGAAAGAAAGAAAACTATTTTAAAAATTAAATGAAATTTTTATAACTAAAAATTTAATAATCAAAATTTTAAAACTCATTTTGTAGGCTCAATAGAAAAACTTGAATGACAGAGGAAAGTGAGTGAACTTGAAAATAAATCAATAAAAATTATCTAATCTGGACAGCAGAAAAAATACTTTTTAAAAAGGAATAGATTTTCAGGGACTTCTAAGACAAAATAAAAAATCTGACATTTATGTCGGATAGAGAGGAGAAAAAGTTTGGTGCAGAAAAAAAATATTTGAAGAAACTATGGCTAAAAACCTTCCAAATTTGGTGAACAAACATAAATTTACTAGAGGCCTGGTGCACGAAATTCGTGCAGGTGGGGGGCGGGGTCCCTCAGCCCGGCCTGCACCCTCTCCAATTCAGGACCCCTTAGGGGATGTCCAACTGCCTCTCACAATCCAGGACTGCTGGCTCCTAACCGTTCGCCTACCTGCCTGCCTGATTGCCCCTAACCTCTCTGCCTGCCTGCCTGATCGCCCCTAACCACCTCTGCCTGCCTGCCTGATTGCCCCTAACTGCTCCCCTACAGGCCTGATTGCCCCTAACTGCCTCTGCCTTGCCCTGCACCTGGGACCCAGGATTCCCTCCTCCGGCTGGTCACAGGCACGTGGGACCCAGGCTTCCCTTCCTCTGGCCAGCCACAGGCACCCAGGACCTGAGCCAACTTCACCTGGGCTGGCCGCAGCCACAGGGGACAGTGGGCGGGCAGCTTTGCCCGGGCCTTAGTCGCAGGCACCCAGGACTGTGGGGTGGGTGGCTTGTCTTTCTTGAAGGCCGCAGCCACAGGTGCTGGCGCCCAGGACTGCGGGGCCGGCGGCTTGTCCCTCTCCCAGGCCGCAGGCGCAGATGCAGCCGATGGCGCCCGGGACTGCGGGGACTGTGGGGATGCAGACTGCCCCTCTCCCGGGCTGCAGGCACAGGCGCAGCCACTGGTGCCCAGGACCATGGGGTGGGCGGCTTGTCCCTCTCCCGGGCCACAGCCTGGATGGTCCCCATTCCTCTCTTGTGAGCTCATTTGTGCCTGGCTGGTCCCCATTCCTCTCTTGTGAGCTCATTTGTGCCTGGCTGGTCCCCATTCCTCTCTCTCCAGTGTTGGGTGTCTGAGCCGTTATGGTGTGACAGCATGAGGGCGTGATGACTATTTGCATATTAGCTCTTTATTATATAGGATAGACTCAAGAAGCTCAGTAGCCCCCCTTAAAAAGGATAAACTCAAAGAAAAACTGACTAAAATATATCTTATCAAAACCTTGCTGAAAACCAAGGATAAAGAAAGAAATTAAAAAATAGCCAGAGGAAAATACTAGCAAATTCAATAAATCACTACATTTAAAAAAAATACATAACAACCCAGTAGGATTCATTTCAGAGGTACAAGGATGGTTCAACAGCAAATATGATCAATGTAATACACTTCATTAACAAACAAAAAATAAAATCATATGATTTATTAATAGATGCAGAGAAAGCATTCATAAGATACAACATACATTTATGATTAAAACACTCAATAAAATGGGTATATAGCTTTAGACCACACCAAATTACAACTCTACCACATCCATAAGCAACACACTTAAGGGGCGGACTGGGTAAAGCCCCACTGAAGCCAGTTGTGTTCCATAGGTATTTCCTGCACAGCAGCTTTCTTACTGTAGTTGCAGCTAATCTTCACAGCCAATTGGCCTGGGGATCAATTCCTTTCAGTGACGCCAACAGCAATCAAGGCTCAACTACACAGCCCACCAGGGCACAACTAGAGTGCTCAGCTCAGGTGACTAGGGAGGCTGAGCCCCTGGGCCCTACAGGACACCTACTACACAAAGCCACTCTACCAATTCCAGGGGGACATAACAGTTCTATCTAATTCATAAAAACAAACACAGGGAAGCAGCCAACATGTGGAGACAAAGAAACATGTCACAAATGAAAGAAATGAAAGCAAGCGAACTACTGAATGCAGAGTTCAAAACCATGGTTATAAGGTTACTCAAGGATCTTAATGAGAGCTTCAAGGGACTTAGTGAGACTTCCAAGGATTGTAGTGAGAATATCAAAGGTATGAAAAAAGGATCAGTCACAAATTAAGCATACACTAACTGAAATAATGAATAATTTACAGGGATTCAACAGTAGAATAGAGAATTCCAAGAATAAAATCAACAATTTGGAATATGAAGAAGAAAAAAACACCCAATCAGAAGAGCAAAAAGAAAAAAGAATCCAAAAATATGAAGATAGTGTAAGGAGCCTCTGGGACAACTTTAAGTGTATCAACATTTACATTATGGGGGTGCCAGAAGAAGAGAGAGAGCAAGATATTGAAAACCTATTTGAAGAAATAATGACAGAAAACTCCCCCCACCTGGTGAAAGAAATAGACTTACAAGTCCAGGAAGTGCACAGAACCCCAAACAAAATGAATCAAAAGAGGACCACACCAAGACACATCATAATTAAAATGCCAAGGGTTAAAGACAATGAGATCATCTTAAAAGCATCAAGAGAAAAGCAGTTAGTTACCTACAAGGGAGCACCCATAAGACTGTTAGCTGATTTATCAACAGAAACTTTGCAGGCCAGAAGGGAGTGGAAAGAAATATTCAAAGTGATGAATAGCAAGGACCTACAATCAAGATTACTCTACCCAGCAAAGCTCTCAGTTAGAGTTGAAGGTCAGCAGATAAAGAGCTTCACAGACAAGAAAAAACTAAAGGAGTTCATCACCAATATTACATGAAATGTTGAAGGGTATTCTTTAATAAGAGGAAGAGGAAGAAGAAGAGAAGAAGAAGAAGAAGAAGAAGAAGAAGAAGAAGAAGAAGAAGAAGAAGAAGAAGAAGAAGAAGAAATAAAAATATGAACATTAAAATGGCAATAAATACATATCTATCAACAATTGAATCTAAAAATCAAAATAAACGAACGAGAAATCTAATGAACAAAATAAACTGGTGAATAAAATAGAATCAGATGCATGAAAACATGGAACAGACTGACAAATCTCAGAAGGAAGGGGGGACAGGGGACGGAAAGAGATTAACCAAAGATCTTACATGCATATACGCATTACCTTACCTATGGACATAGACAATAATGTGGTGAAGGTCTGGAGTGGGGCAGAACTGGTTGAAGGGAGACAATGTGGGGAGGGAAAGGGGACATCTGTAATACCCTCAATAATAAAGATTTAAAAATAAAAGAAGACCAGATAGAAAAAGAAAACAAAACACTCAATCAGAGCAGGAAAAAGAAAAAATACCTTAAAAAACATGAGGACAGTTTAAGGAAACTTTGGGACAACATGAAACAGAACAAGATATGCATTATAAGAATACCTGAGGAAGAAGAAAGTGAACAAGGGAAGAGAAACTGTTTGAAAAAATAATGACAGAAAACTTCCCTGAGCTGGTAAAGGACAAAGCCACATATGTTTAGTAAGCACAGAGGGTACAAATCAAGATGAACACAAAGAGACATACTCCAAGACATGTCATAATTAAAATGGCAAACATTAAAGACAAAGAGAGACTCTTAATGGCAGCAAGAAAGAGACAGTCAGTGACCTACCAGGGGGCTCCCATAAGGCTGTCACCTGGTTTCTCAACAGAAACACTTACAGGCCAAAAAGACATGGCCTGAAGAGTTTGATATAATGAAAAGCAAGGCTCTCAAACCAAGACTTCTCTATTCAGCAAGGCTACTATTCAAAATTGAAGGTGAGCCCAGTGGGTATGGCTCAGTGGTTGAGCTTCAACCTTTGAACCAGGAGATCATGGTCTGATTCCCAGTCAGGGCACATGCCCAGGTTGTGGGCTTGATCCCCAGTAGGGGGCATGCAGGAGGCAGCCAATCAATGATTCTCTCTCATCAATTATATTTCTTTCTCTTTCTCCCTCTCCCTTTCTCTCTGATATCAATAAAAATATATTTTTTAAAAATTAAAGGTGAAATAAAAAGCTTCCCAGAGAGAAAAAGGCTAAAGAAGTTTATTATCACCAAACCTTCACTGCAAGAAATGCTAAAGGCACTGCTGTAAAAAGAAAAAGAAATAGAGAGAGGAACATAGGTATATAGGAAAAAATGGCAGTAAATAAGTGCCTATCGGTAATAACCTCAAATGTAAATGGATTAAATGCTCCAATAAAAAGATGTAGAGTAGCTGAATGGATAAGAAAACATGACCCATATACTGTATATGCTGTCTAAAAGAGACCCACCTCAAGCCTTAGCTGGTTTAGCTCAGTGGGTAGAGCGTCGGCCTGTGAACTGAAGGGTCCCGGGTTCAATTCCAGTCAAGGGCACATGCCAGGGTTGTGGACTTGATCCCCAGTAGGGGGCATTCAGGAGTCAGCCAATCAATGATTCTCTCTCATCATTGATGTTTCTCTCTCTCCCTCTCCCTTTCTCTCTGAAATCAATAAAAATATATTTAAAAAAAAAAAAGACTGACACAGGATGAAAGTGAAGGGATGGAAAAATTTTTCCATGTAAATTGAAATGAAAGAAAGCAGGGGTAGCAATACTTATATCTGACAAAATAGACTTCAAAGCAAAGACCATAAAAGAGACAAAGAAGGTCACTACATAATACAAAAGGGATCGATCCAACAAGAGGATATAACCCTGGTAAACATATATGCACCCAACATAGGAGCACCTAAACATAATGAAAAGCACTTAGAGGACTTTAAGTGAGAGATCGATAGCAATACAGTCATAATAGGGGAATTTAAAACACCACTGACATCACTGGGATAATAAAATAATGGGTGTTGGACAAAAAAACAAACAAACAAAAAAAAAAAACAAGAAAACAGCAACCCCAAATGACACAACTGATTAGATGAATTTAATTCATACTTAGAGGACATTTTACCCTAAAGCTGGAGAATATACATTCTTCTCAAGTGAACGCTGGACATTCTCAAAGATAGACCACATGTTAGGACACAAACTACTCAGTCTCTACAAGATTGAAATCATATCAGACATCTTCTCAGATTACAATGGCATGAAGCTAGAAATCAACAACAACAAAAAAAAACACTCAGAAACATTCAATCACATGGAGGCTAAATAGCATGTTATTAAACAATGAATGGGTTACCAATGAGATCAAGGAAGAAATCAAACACTTCCTGGAAACAAAAAAAAATGAACACACAACTACCCCAAATGTATGGGGTACAGCAAAAGCAGTCCTTGAGAGGTAAGTTCATCGCATTACAGATCTACTTCAAGAAACAAAAATATCTCTAATAAACTATCTAACCCTACAACTAAGATAATTAGAAAGAGAACAACAAGAAAATTCCAGAGTAAATAAAAGGAGGGAAATAAAGATAAGAGTGGAAATAAATGATATAGAGACTAAAAAAAACAAACAAAACCGAAAAAACACACAGTACAAAAGATCAATGAAACCAAGAGCTGGTTCTTTGAAAAGATAAAATTGATTAACCTTTATCCAAACTTATCAAGAAACAAGGAGAGAGGACCCAAATAAATAAAACCAGAAATAAAAGAGGTGAAGTAACAAATGACACCACAGATTTTAAAAGATTGCAAGAAAATACTATAAACAACTATATGCTAACAACAAATTGGACAATCTGGGAGAAATAGATAAATTTATAGAACATACAATCTTCCAAAACTCAATCAGGAAGAATCAGAAAACCTTAATAGACCAATAACAATTAATGAAATTAAAGCAGTAATAAAATAAAAACAAACTCCCAGCAAACAAAAGTCCTGGACTAGGTGGCTTCAAAGGGGAGTTTTACCAAACATTCAAAGAAGAACTAACACTTCCACCTCAAACTATTCAAAAAATTCAAGAGAAACAAAAACTTCCAAGCTCTTTATATGAGCATTATCCTAATTTCAAAACCAGAAGAAGAAAAAAACACTATAAAGAAAGAAAAGTATAGCCAATATCTCTGATGAACATAGGTACTAAAATCCTCAACAAAATATTAGCAAGTTGAATCCAGCAATACATTAAAAAGTTTATATACCATGACCAAATGGGATTTATTGCAGGGATGCAAGACTAGTACAATATTTGCAAATCAACAAATGTGATACAACACATTAACGAAATGAAGGATAAAGCTCACATGATCATATTAACAAATGCAGAAAAAGCATTTGACAAATCCAACACCCATTATTTTATAAAAACTCAGCAAAGTGGGAGTAGAGGGATCATACCTCAACATAATAAAGGCTATATATGACAAACCAACATCATACTCGATGAGCAAAAACTAAAAGTGTTTCCCTTAAGAACAGGAATAAGGGATGTTTGCTTTTACCACTCTTATTCAACACTAGAGGCCCATTGCACAAAGATTCGTGCAATAGGCCTTCCTTCCCCTGGCTGCCAGCACTGGTTTTCCTCTGGCATCCGGGACCCAGGCCTTCACTCTGGCTGCCGCCTTCCATCTTCGCTCCAGCTGGAGCCTTCAGTCTTCTCTGCTCCATCTGGAGCGCTACTCCTGTAGCTCCCTCCATCCCCACCCTCCCCCTCATAGCAGGCATCCTGCCCTGCGCAGCCACTCCATGCCTGCATATGCAAATTAACCCGCCATATTTGTTGGGATAATTTGCATACTAGCTCCTGATTGGCTGGTGGGCATCGCAGAGGTATGGTCAATTTGCATATTTCTCTTTTATTAGTGTAGATATTGCTGGAAGTCCTAACCACAGAGATCAGACGAGAAGAAAAAATAAAAGGCATCAACATAGTAAAGGAGGAAGTAAAACTGTATTCACAGATGACAAGATGTTGTACATTTAAGGCCCTACAGAGGCCACCAAAAATCTAGTAGAGTTAAAAAATGAATTTGGCAAAGTAACAGGATTAACACCCAGAAATAGATGGAATTTTTATACACCAATATTGAACTCTCAACAATTCCATTTATGATTACAACAAAAACAATTAAGATACTTAGGAAAAAACTTAACCAAGGAGGTTGCTGGAGCCTGCCGGCATCAGTCGAACAGTACCTGCAAGGGGGGGAGAGGATGAGAAAAGACAGACAGAAAACAGAATGGGATCGGGAGGACTGTAGCACTTCCCGCTTACAGTCCCGAGTTTATTTTTCACCATACTTTTATACAGGGTCAGTTACATTCCATACAATACATCATTCCTATTATGTGGTAAACATAATTATACCCCTTTGTTTTAGGTTTCCTACTGACCTTTACACAAAGTTCCTTATCTTGGCTAAGATTCCAACGGCTATACCTGTACATACACCTTTGACGCCACCTAAGTTCCTTTCCATGAGATAATCTAGCTATGCTTCTTGCTAAAGGATAATTACGCTTATACGTAAACTGTGCTTGAAGATTAACTAAGCTGTAGGGGGCAGAATGTGTGATTACTAAACTATTGTGCTTAAGGGTCTCTAAGCCTAAAGGGGGGCAGGATGCATGACTAACCTTGGGAACAGGCAGGCCACTTTGTGAAACCTGCCCTCTCAGGACTTTGTCAACTGAGGTCGCTCCCAACAGGAGGTAAAAAACCTGTACTCGGAAAACTACAGGATGCTGGAAAAAGCCATAGAGGAAGATACAAACAAGTGGAAGCATATTCCGTGTTTATGGATTGGAGCATTAACATCATTAAAATGTCCATACTACCCAAATAAATCTATAGATTCAACATCATCCTTATTAAAATACCATCAACATATTTCATAGATATAGAACAAATACTCCAAAAATTTATATGGAATCAAAAAAAGACCCCGTATAGCCACAGCAATCTTGAGAAAGAAGAACAAAGTTGGAGGCATCACAATACTAGTCATCAAATTATATTACAAAGCCACTGTAATCAAAACAGCCTGGTACTGGCACAAGAACAGGCATAGATATCAATGAAACAGAACAGAGAACCCAGAAATTGATGCAAGCCACTATGCCCAATTAATATTTGACAAAGGAGGCAAGAGCATACAATAGAATAAAGACTGTCTCTTCAATAAATGGTCTTGGAAAAATTGGACAGGTACATCAAAAAATATGAAACTAGACTACTGACTTATACCATACACAATAATAAATTCAAAATGGATAAAGGATTTATTGTAAGTCATGAAACCATAAAAATCTTAGAAAAAAAACATTGTGAGCAAAATTTCTGACATCTCATGTAGCAGAATTTTCACAGATACATCTCTTAGGGCAAGAGGAACAAAGGAAAAATAAACAAAAGGGACTACACTAAACTAAAAAGCTTCTGGGGATGATTCAAAATGGCGGCCCAATAGGCAGATGTATCCTGCACCTTGTCACGGAGCAGATAGAAGGAAAAACTAAATCGAATAACATCCACCGGGAATTACACACAGCTGGTGAGACAATCTGCAGCCGAAAAGGGCAGAGGATGCCTGGAGAATGGTAGGATTGGGGATCTGGGTTAGAGAAAGAGACGCATGACCACCAGGATGAGAGGGTCAGAAGGAAACTGCGCTGCACCAAATCTGCATCTCTTGGGGACACACATAACACCCGACTGTGGAAGGGAGGTCCACAGGGATGCTAGCAGCTGAGAAATCTAGATTTAAATCTACAGCTGTGAGAGGCTGCATCTAGAAAGGCAGCCTGAAGAGCTGCCCGAGCCTTAAGGTGTGGGGGGAGGTGGGAAGTGGGGGCAGACAGGGGTGATGGGAGAAAAACTCACAGTTGTGCAGTTGTTTTGCCTCTGTTTTGTCCTTGCTTTTATTCCTAAACCCAGTTCATAGGACCTTTCAATTACAAACACTCACTGAGGCTGTGGTACAGGTGGATGTGTAGTTTTGTGGAGGCTGTGGAGAAGCTGTGAAGACGAGCTGGACAGGGAGAGGTGACCAGGAATCCAGCACTGAGACATTGCGGCATTCTGGACCCTCCAAACCTAAGCAGCCATTTTTCTCCTGAAGAGCCAGACCCTCCCAGCAGCCTCAGGCTCAAGCTTTGCAGAGGAAATAAAGACTCTGAATAGTCCCAGGGAGCCCCTTTCATTCAATTCCTTAATCTTACTTTTTGTATATAAGTTCTGCCTCTACAGATTCTATCCCTGCCCCCCCCCCAACTTCTTTCTGGGTGTTTGTTGATTGCATTTTTTAAAATTTATTTGTTTTGTGGTGTTTTCTCCCCACATATATTTTTTATTCTTCTTTTTTCTTTTCTCTCTTACTTTTTCCTTTCTCTGAATATCATTTTTGCTCTCTTTTATCTCTCCTAATTCTCTATTCTCTGGTGGTCACTTTTATTGGGGTTATCGGTGTAGTGAGTGCATTCATGTTTTGTTTCCTTTGTGTCATGTCTTGTTGAGTTGTATTTTGTGCTGTTCAGTCAACATGGTAGAGAGTGAGCCACATAACCAGTCACCCTGAGAGCAGACTCCATCCACGAATGTGACAATAACACTCAAGACACAACTACACCAAGAGAACCCAAATATCCCAAGTAGAGGGCATCCCTAGAATACCCAGCCCAGAAGACCTGAGAGATTGCAACACTGGGTCCCACAAAACATCTACTATATTACACAAACTTAAAAAAAAATCTGGGTGATATAGAAGTTTGATCTAATACATAGAGACAACCACAAAAGAACAGCAAATATGGGAAAACAAGTAAACAACCCCCATATGAAAGAAAAGGAGGAATCACCAGAAAAGGAAATAAGTGAAATGGAGGCAGGCAATTTGTCAGAGAAAGAATTCAGAGCAATGGTTATAAGGTTACTGAAAAGGATGGAAGACAAATTCAACAACATGAATAAGAATCAAGAGGCAATGAAGAAGAATCAAGATGAAATAAAGAATGACATCACTGCAATAAAGAACACAATAGGAAGTATCAACAGGAGACTAGAAGAAGCTGAGGACCGCATCAGCGAGTTAGAAGACAAGGTAGAAGAAAACACCCAAACAGAGCAGCAACTGGAAAAAAACCTTAAAAACTAGGAGGAGAGCCTAAGAGAGCTTTGGGACAACATGAAATGAAAACACACCCACATAATAGGGGTGCCAGAAGGAGAAGAAGCTGAGCAAGGAATAGAAAATCTGTTTGACAAAATAATGACAAAAACTTCCCTGATTCTGGGAAGAAAAAGCTCACACAATTCCAAGAAGCACACAGAGTCCCAAACAAGATGAACCCCAAAAGACCGACACCAAGACACATCATAATTAAATTGACAAACATCAACAACAAAGTAAAAATCTTAAAGGCTCCCAGAGAGAGACAGAAACGTACCTACAAGTGATCTCTCATTAGATTGTCCACTGATTTCTCAACAGAAACACATCAGGCTAGAAGGGAATGAAATGAAATAAACAAAGTGATGCAAAGCAAGGGACTGATTCTGAGAATACTATACCAGCAAGGCTATCATTCAAAATTGAAGGTGAAATCAGCAGCTTCACAGACAAAAAAAGGCTAAGGGAGTTTATTACCACCAAGCATCAATGCAAGAAATGCTAAAGGGATTGCTGTAAAAAGAACAAATAGGAAGGGAAGAATGAACTGGGCGTAAAGAATAAAAATGGCAACAAACAAGTACCTACCAAGAATAACCTTAAATGTAAATGGATTAAATGCTCCAATCAAAGGCATAGGGTAGCTGAATGGATAAGGAAATATAACCCATATATTTGCTGTCTACAAGAGACCCACCTCAGAACAAAGGACTCACAAAAAGTGATAGTGAAGAGATGGAAAAAAACTTTTCAGGTGAATGGAAATGAAAAAAAAAAAAAAAAGCTGAGGTAGCAATACTTACATCTGACAAAATAGACCTAAAAGTGAAGGCCATAACAAGAGATAAGGAGGACACTACATATTAAAGAGAACAATTCAACAAGAGGATATAACTCTGCTAAACATATATGCACTCAATATAGGAGCACCCAAATACATAAAAAAAACTTCTGGAAGATATCAAGGGAGAGATCAACAGCAATACAATCATAGTAGGGGACTTTACTACCCCATTTACACCACTGGATAAATCCTCTAAACAAAAAATCAGCAAAGAAACAGCAATCCTAAATAACTCACTAGATCAGATGGAATTAATTGCCATCTTCAGAACATTTCACCCCATGCTACACAATATACATTCTTCCAAGTGCACATGGGACATTTTCAAAGATAGACCACATATTGGGACTCAGGCAAAGTCTATTCAAATTCAAGAAGATAGAAATCATATCAAGCATCTTCTCAGATCACAATGGTATAAAAATAGAAATTAACTACAATAAAAACAATAAAATAATCAAGCACTTGGAGGCTAAATAGCATGCTATTAAACAATGATTGGGTTACCAAAGAAGAAATAAAAATCATCCTGGAAACAAATAACAATGAAAACACAACAATCCAAAATCTAAGGGATACAGTAAAAGCAGTCCTGATAGGGATGTTCATAGCTCTACAGCCTACCTCAAAAAAAAAAAAAAAAATACAAGAAAAAATATAATAAATTATCTAACCCTACAACTTAAAGAATTAGAAAGAAAGCAACAAGAAAAGTCCAGAGTAAGCAGAAGGAAGGAAATAATAAAAATCAGAGTTGAAATAAATGACATAGAGAGAAAAAAAAAACAATACAAAAGATCAATAAAACCAAGAGCTGGTTCTTTGAAAGGATAAACAAGATTGATGAATCTCTAGCCAGGCTCACCAAGAAACAAAGAGGGAGGACACAAATAAACAAAATCAGAAATGAAAGAGATGAAGTAACAACTGACCCCACAGACATACAAAGAATTGTAAAACAAACAAACAAACAAAAAAAAAACTATGAACAACTCTACTCCAACAAACTGGACAACCTAGATGAAATTGACATATTCCTAGAAAAATACAACCTTCCAAAACTCAATCAGGAAGATTTAAAACACCTGAATAGGCCAATAACTACTGATGAAATTGAAGCAGTAATCAAAAAACGTCCAGCAAATAAAAGCCTTGGTCTGGACAGCTTCACAAGGGAGTTTTACCAAACATTCAAAGAATAACTAAAACCTGTCCTCCTCAGACTATTCCAAAAAATTCAAGAGGAAGGTACATTTCCAAGCTCTTTCTATGAAGCCAGCATTACCCAAATCCCAAAACCAGATAAAGATATACAAAGAAAGAGAATTACAGGACAATATTCCTGATGAACGTAGATGCTAAAATGTTCAACAAAATTCTAGCAAATTTGATCCAGCATTACATTAGAAAGATCATACACCATGACCAAGTGGATTTATTCCAGGCATGCAAGGCTGGTACAATATTTGCAAAACAATAAACGTGATAGAGCACATAAACAATTTGAGAGACAAAAATCACATAATCATATCAATTGATGGATAAAAAGCATGTGATAAAATCACCCATTTATAATAATCTATAATAATAAAAGCATAATATGCAAATCGTCCAAATGATGGAAGAGCAGAATGACCATCCGGACGACCTTCTGGATAACCACGCTATGACACCCACTGGCACCAGGCCAGCCAAGGCGGGTGCAATGCGATTGGTTGGGGGCCAGGCCATTGCCCCATGATCATCCTGCAGAGGGAGGCCCAGGCCACTGGCCAGCGGACTGTGATGGGTGGGCGGAGTCTCCCTCTGCAGGGGCATGATCAATCGCCCCAAAGAGGGAGGCCCAGGCTACCCTGTGGCAGCGTTGCAGCAGGTGGGCAGGGCCTCCCTCTGCGGGAGCAATCCATTGAGGAGCCCTGGCCAGGTAGGCGGGATCTACCTCTCTGGGGTGATCAATTGCGGGGCTCCTGGACAGTGAGAGGGCACAGGCTGGGCTCAGGGAACCCCCTCCCCAAGTGCTAGAATTTCATGCACCAGGCCTCTAGTTCCTAATAAAAACTTTCAGCAAAGTTGGAATAGAGAGATTATACCTCAACATAATAAAAGCCTTATATGACAAACCTACAGCCAACATCATACTCAATGGGCAAAAACTAAAACCATTTCCCCTAAGAACAGGAACAAGACACAGATGCCCACTCTCACCACTCCTATTCGACATAGTACTGGAAGTGCTAGCCACATCAATCAGACAAGAAGAAGAAATAAAGGACATCCAAATTGGAAAGGAAAAAGTAAAACTGTCATTAATTGCAGATGACATGATATTGTACATAGAAAACCCTAAAGGCTCTATCAAAAAAAGACTAGACTGAATTTGGCAATGTGGCAGATACAAAATTAACACCCAGAAATCTATGGCTTTTTTAAAAAATTTAATAAATCTTTATTGTTCAGATTATTACAATTGTTCCTCTTTTTTCCCCCCATAGCTCCCCTCCACCCGGTTCCCACCCCACACTCTGCCCTTACCTCCCCCCTACTGTCCTCATCCATAGGTGTACGCTTTTTGTCTAGTCTCTTCCCGCACCTCCCAAACCCCTTTCCCCACCGAGAATTGTCAGTCCACTCCCCTTTCTATGCCCCTGATTTTTATATTCACCAGTTTATTCTGTTCATCAGATTTTTAATTCACTTGATTTTTAGATTCACTTGTTGATAGACATGTATTAGTTGTTCATAATTTTTACCTTTACCTTTTTCTTCTTCCTCTTCTTAAAGAATACCTTTCAGCATTTCATATAATACTGGTTTGGTGGTGATGAACTCCTTTAGCTTTTTCTTATCGGTAAAGCTCTTTATCTGCCCTTCAATTCTGAATGATAGCTTTGCTGGGTAGAGTAATCTTGGTTGTAGGTTTTTGCTATTCATCACTTTGAATATTTCTTGCCACTCCTGTCTGGCCTACATAGTTTCCATTGAGAAATCAGCCGACAGTCGTATGGGTGCTCCCTTGTAGGTAACTAACTGTTTTTCTCTTGCTGCTTTTAATATTCTCTCTTTGTCTTTTGCCCTTGGCATTTTAATTATGATGTGTCTTGGTGTGGTCCTCTTTGGATTCCTTTTGTTTGGGGTTCTGTGCGCTTCCTGGACTTGTAAGTCTATTTCTTTCACCAGGTGGGGGAAGTTTTCGGTCATTATTTCTTCAAATAGGTTTTCAGTATCTTGCTCTCTCTCTTCTTCTGGCACCCCCACAATTCGGATGTTGGTACGCTTGAGGTTGTCCCAGAGGCTCCTTACACTATCTTCAAATTTTTGGATTCTTTCTTCTTTTTGCTTTTCCAGCTGAGTGTTTTTTGCTTCTTTGTATTTCAATTCTTTGACTTGATTCTTGCGGTCCTCTAGTCTGCTGTTAGGTCTCTGTATATTTTTTATTTCAGTCAGTGTATGTTTAATTTCTAGTTGGTCCTTTTTCATATCCTCGAGGGTCTTGTTAAATTTATCGGCCTTTTCTAGGAAATTCTTGAAAAACCTTATAACCGTGGTTTTGAACTCTATATCCAGTTGTTTGTTTTCCTCCATTTCTTTCATTTGTGATCTGTTTCTTTGTCTCCACATTTTTGCTGCTTCCCTGAGTTGGTAGAGTAGCTTTGTGTGGTAGGTGTCTTCTAGGGCACAGTGGCTCAGCCTCCCCAGTTACCTGAGGTGGATACTCTTGGTGCACCCCTTTGTGGACTGTGTGTACAGCCTTGTTATAGTTAAGTCTTGATTGTTGTTGGTACCACTGGGAGGAATTGACCTCCAGGCCAATTGGCTGTGAGGATCAGCTGTGTCTACGCTGGGAGAACTTCTGTGCTGGAGACACTCTTATGAGACAAGACTTGCAAAATTGCAAAAGCCTCTGTGCTCGGGTTGGATGGGGCGGAGTTTCAGGGCAGAGCAGACAGCCTTGGTTTCCTGTCAGCCCTGCCCTATGAGGCCCCTGGATCTCAGTGTCCCTCAGTAACTGCTGCAAGCACCTCTGAGAGAAAGCTGCCCTCAAGTTTCTCCCACTGCCAGACAGTCCAGTTTCTCCCCGAATGAGTTGGGGTTCCCAGAAACTTGCCTGGAACTGGAGTTCAATGCAGTAGGGAGCTTCTCTCTCCCTCCTGCTTTAGAAAGCCAGCCGTGCACTCAGCCTCCCATGGATTCAGCAGTCAGTCCTCTCTGCGGTGCGCGTGCCTTCAGACCTCTGCCTTCCACAGCTCCCAAGTCTCAGTGTGCTTTCTTTTTCTTGATAGTCCAGATTTCCCCCAAATGAGTCTGGTTTCCCAGTGTCTCTCCCGGGACTGGAGTTCAGTGCAGTCGGGCGTTTCCTTCTCCCTCCTGCTTTAGAAAGCCAGCCATGCAATCAGCCGCCCATGCACACAGCCGCCCATCCTCTCCGCGTGCGAGCCTTCGTACCTCAGCCTTTTGTAGCTCCTCTGAGTCTCAATGTGCTTTCCTCTTTTCTTCTAGTTGTAGAATTTCCACTCAGCCAGCTTTCCTGTGGTTCTGGATGGTGTCCGTTTTGTCTTTTAGTTGTAGTTTTGATATTATTGTGCGAGGCAGCAGTTTAGGTGTTTACCTATGCCGCCATCTTGGTTTCTCTCTCTCTCTATGGCTTTTTTATACACCATAATGAACTCACAGAAAGAGAAATTAAAAAAACAATCCCATTAACCATTGCAACAAAAAAAATTAAGATACCTAGGAATAAACTTAACTAAGGAGGTAAAAGACCTCTACTCCGAAAACTATAGGACATTGAAAAAAGAGATAGAGGAAGACATAAATGAATGGCAGAATATACTGTGTTCATGGATTGGTAGAATCAATATCATTAAAATTTCCATACTACCCAACCAATCTATAGATTCATTGCAATCCCCATTGAAATACTAACAGCATATTTCACAGACCTAGAACAAACTCTCCAAAAATTCATCTGGAATAAAAAAAGACCCTGAATAGCCACAGCAATCCTGAGAAAGAAGAACAAAATTGGAGGGATCACAATACCAGATATCAAGCTATATTACAAGCCACTGTTCTCAAAATGGCGTGCTACAGGCACAAGAACAGACATATAGACCAATGGAACAGAACAGAGAACCCAGAGATCAACCCAAGCCATTGAGCTCAATATTTGACAAAGGAGGCAAGAGCATAAAATGGAGTCAAGACAGTCTTTTCAATAAATGGTGTTGAGAAAGTTGGACAGACACATGCACAAAAATGAAATTAGACCACCAACTTACACCATACACAAAAATAAACTCAAAATGGATAAAGGACTTAAATGTAAGATGGGAAACAATAAAAATATTAGAAGAATCCATAGGCAGCAAAATATCAGACATATGTCATAACAATATCTTTACCGATACAGCTCCTAGGACAATGGAAACTAAGGATAAAATGAACAAATGGGACTACATCAAAATAAAAAACTTCTGCACAGCAAAAGAAACCAAACCATCAACAAAACAACAAGAAAGCCCACTGTGTGGGAGAACATATTTGCCAATATTATATCGGACAAAAGTTTAATCTCCAAAATTTATAGGGAATTTATACAACTTAACAAAAGGAAGATAAACAATCCAATCAAAAAATGGGCAAAGGACCTAAATAGACACTTTTCAAAAGAGAACTAACAGAAGGACAAGAGACCTATGAAAACATCCTCAAAGTCACTAATCATCTGAGAGAGGCAAATCAAAATGACAATGCAGTACCATCTCACACCTGTCAGAATGGCTATCATCAACAAATCAACAAAAGACAAATGCTGGCGAGGATGTGGAGAAAAATGAAAGCTTGTGCACTGCTGGCGGGAATGCAGACTGGTGCAGCCTTTGTGAAAAACAGTATGGAGTTTCCTCAAAAAATTAAAAATGAAACTTCCATTTGACCCAGCAATCCCTCTTCTAGGAATATATCCAAAAAAAAAAATCAGAAACACCAATCAGAAAGGATATAAACTAGTACACCCCTATGTTCATAGCAGCCCAATTTACAATAGCTAAGATTTGGAAACAGCCTAAGTGCCCATAGGCAGATGGGTGGATTAAAAAACAGTGGTACAATGGAATACCACCCTGCAGTAAAAAAGAAGGAACTCTTATCGAAACAGCATGGATGGAACTGGAGAGCATTATGCTAAGCGAAATAAGCCAGTCAGGGAAATACAAATATCACATGATCTCACTCATTTGTGGAATATAATGAACAGCATAAACTGATGAGCAAAAACAGATCCAGAGACAGAGAAGCATCGAACAGACCATCCAACCTCAGAGGGAAAGCAGGGGAGTGGGTGGGAGTAAGAGAGCAACCCAAGGACTTGTATGCATGCATATAAGCATAACCCATGTACACAGACAGTAGGGGGTGAGGGCATGTGCTAGGGGGTGGGGTGGCCTGGGAGAGGTTAATGGGGGGTAAAGGAGACATATGTTATACTTTAAATAAAAAAAATAAAAAGCTTCTGCACAGCAAAAGAAACCATCAACCAGATGAAGAGAGAGCTCACTGCATGGGAGAATGTACACTGAGTGGCAAGATTATTATTATCTCTGAACGCATAATAATCTGGCCACTCAGTGTATATCCTATATAATAAAAGGCTAATATGCAAATTGTCCCCTCAACCAGGAGTTCGACCAGCAGGCAGGCCGGCCAACAGCCCATGTCCCCTCCCCCTGGCCAGGCTGGCCTGACCCCACCCATGCACGAATTCATGTACCTGGCTTCTAATATTATATATACTGAGTGGCTGGATTATTATGCACTCAGAGACCATAATAATCTGGCCACTCAGTGTATTTGCCAATGATACATTTGATAAGGGGTTAATTTCCAAAATATATAAGGAACTCATACAATTTAACACAAGGAAGAAAAACAATACAATTAAAAATGGGCAAAGGACCTAAATAGACACTTATCCTAAGTGGGCATACAGATAGATGGCCGAGAGACATATGAAAAAAAGCTCAATGTCACTAATCATCAGAGATATACAAATGAAAATGACAATGAGTCATTACCTCACACTTGCCAGAATGGCTACCACAAACAAGTGCAGACAAAGATGTGGAAAAATGGGACCCTAGTATACTCCTTGTGGGAATGCAAACTGGTGCAGCCACTGTGGAAAGCAGTGTGTAGTTTCCTCAAAAAATTAAAAATGGAACTGCCATTTGACCCAGTGATCCCACTTCTGGGAATATAGCCTAAGAAACCCAAAACACGGAGTGGCTGCCCCCACACGGGCTGTGAGGTGGTTGGTGTCCGACCGCAGATGACCCCAGGGATGGGCCAGCGGCTGTGAGGGGAGCTCCTCTGGACCAAGCTGTAGTGAAACATGCTTTGGAAAGGCAAAAAGCGACACAGTAGTAGCAGCTCCCAAAGTAGCGATATCAATACTAAGAGCAAGTCTGTAGACTCCAGCCTCGGGAGCCTTTCTCGGTCCAGCACTGTGGCCAGCCTCCACACGGACTCCACCAAAAGCTCAGGACAAAGCAACAGCAGCCCGGACGCCTGTGCGGAATTCCGAGTAAGATACATCGGTGCCATTGAGAAACTGAAACCCTCTGAAGGAGAAAGTCTTGAAGGGCCACTGGACCTGATAAATTACATCGATGTTGCCCAACAAGATGGCAAGTTGCCTTTCGTTCCCTTGGAGGAAGAGTTTATTATGGGAGTTTCCAAGTATGGCATTAAAGTATCCACATCGGATCAGTATGACGTGTTGCACAGGCACGCCCTCTACCTGATCATCTGGATGGTGTGCTATGAAGACGGCCTGGGGGCGGGGAAAAGCCTGCTGGCTCTGAAGACCACCGATGCCAGCAGCGAGGAGGTCAGCCTGTGTGTGTACCAGTGTAGCAGCCTGGAACAAGCACAAGCCATCTGCAAGGTTCTGTCCACCGCTTTTGACTCCTTGTTGACAGCTGAGAAGGCATGAGTCTGCCGCCAGCGGAAGTCAGCGACACGGTAAGGAAGGTTCGGTTGTTTCCTAAACTGGTTTTCAATCTGCAGCGCTGAACTAGCGTGCAAGTACCCAGTGACCCCTTGTTCTAGATTTTCTGGGAAGAAAATGCAACGCATAAAACATCGGCCATTTGTTTTTCTATTAAAATGTGTCTTATTAAAAAAAGAAACCCCAAACACCAATCAGAAATAATATATGCACCCCTGTTTTCATAGCAGCACAGTTTACAATAGCTAAAATCTGGAAACAGCCCAAATGCCCATCAGTAGATGAGTGGATAAAAAAAGCTGTGGTACATTTAAACAATTGAATACTATGAACCTGTAAAAAATAAGTATCTCTTACCCTTTGAGACAGCATGGAGGGAACTAGAGATTATTATGCTAAGCAAAATAAGCCAGTCAGGGAAATACAAATATCGCATGATTTCACTTATATGTGGAATTTAATGATCAAAATAAATTGATGAATAAAATAGATCCAGAGGTATGGAAACATGGAACAGACACGAATCTCAAGGGAAGAAGGGAGGGGGGCCAGAAGAGATTAACCAAAGAACTTATAAGCATATATGCATTACCCATAGACACAGACAAAAAAACAACCAGAAAACAAAACAAAAACAAAAAATCCACCTCATACCTGTTAGAGTGGCTATTATCAACAAGACAAGTGTTGGAAAGGTTGTGGAGAAAAAGATACCATCACTCACTATTGGTGGGAATGTAAACTGGTACAGCCACCATAGGAAACATGGTGGTTCCTCAAAAAACTAAGACTAGAGATGCCATATGGTCTAGCAACTCCTCCTCTGGGAATCTACCAAAATTATTCACAACGATATATGCACCCCTACATTCACTGCAGCATTAATCACAGTGGCCAAGACATGGAGACAGCCAAAGTGCCCTTCAATAGAGAATTGGATAAAGAAGATGTGGTACAGATATACTATGGAATACTACTTAGACATTAGAAAAGATGAAATAGAGCCATTTGTGACAACATGGATGGGCCTTGAGAATATTATGCTAAGTGAAATAAATCAGTCAGAAAAAGCTAAGAGCCATATGATTTTATTCATGTGTGGGAAATAAAACTGAAACTCATAGACATAGACAACAGTACGATGGATAGCCAAGGGAAAAGGGCAGATAGGACGAGTAAAGGGTAAAGGGGGCCAAATATATGATGATGGAAGAGGATTTGACTTTGAGTAGTGGCACACAATGCAATATACAGATCATGTATCATAGAAATGTACACTTGAAATCTATATGATCTTATTAACCAACTAGAGGCCCGGTGCATGAAAATTCATGCACTGGAGGTGGGGGGGGGGGGTCCCTCGGGCCGGCCTGCCCCCTCTCACAGTCTGGGAGCCCTCAGGGGCGGGAGGTGCCCGGTGATCAGGGGAAGGTGATGCCCCATCAAACCTCTGTTGCTGCCACTGCCGGCAGGGCAAGCCTCAGCCGGCCCTAGTTACCTGAGCTTTGGGCGGCCCTGGGCGGCTGGGCAGCCACCATCTGAGGCTTGCCTGTGCCTTGGGCTGGCCCTAGGCAGCTGGGCAGCTGCCATCCAAGGCTTGCCTGTGCCTCAGGCCGGCCCTGGGCAGCTGGGCATTTGACATCTGAGGCTTGCCTGTACCTTGGGCGTCGGCTGGGCACCATCCGAGGCTTGCCTGTGCCTCGAGCCGGCCCTGGGCAGCTGGGGGGCTGAGGGGACTGGGAACTCCGGAAGCAGGTGCGTGGAGCAGCCAGGCCCTCCTGGGGGCGGACCCGGGCTTGCCACACGCCTGCCACCTCAGCAGGGCTGAGGGGACTTGGGCACTGCCATCTGGTGGCTGTGGGCACCACCATATTTGAGGGCGGAGCAGTCAATTAGCATATTCTCTTCTTATTGGCTGTGGGCGCCACCATCTTTGTGATGGTGTGAGGGTCAATTAGCATATTTCCCTTTTATTAGATAGGACTAGAGGCCTGGTGCACAAAATTTGTGCATGGGGAGGGGGTATCCCTCAGCCCAGCCTGCACCCTCTCCAATCTGGGACCCCTGAAGGGATGTCCAACTGCCTGTTCAGGCCTGATCCAGGTGGGATTGGGCCTAAACGGACAGTTGGACATCACTCTCACAATCCAGGACTGCTGGCTCCCAACTGCTCGTCTGCCTGCCTGCCTGATTGCCCCTAATCACTTTTGCCTGCCAGCCAGTTCACCCCCTAACCACTCCCCTACCAGATTGATCGACATCTAACTGCTCCCCTGCCAGCCCGATTGCCCCCAACTGCCCTCCCCGGCTGGCCTGATCACCGCCACTGCCCACCCCAGTCGGCCTGGTCACCCCTAACTTCCCTCCCCTGTGGGCCTCATCGCCCCTAACTGCCCTCCCCTGCCAACCTGATTGCCCCTAAGTATCCTCCCCTGCCGGCCCAGTCACCCCTTACTGCCCTCCCTTGCCAGCCTGGTCACCACCAACTGCCCTCCCCTGCCGGCCCAGTCACCCCTAACTGCCCTCCCCTACTGGCCTCACTATCCCTAACTGCCCTCCCCTTCCATCCTAATTGCCCTTAACTGCCCTCCCCTGCCGGCCCAGTCACTCCTAACTGTCCTCCCCCTGCAGGCCTGGTTGCCCCCAACTGCCCTCCCCTGCTGGCCTGGTCACCCCCAACTGCCCTCCCCTGCAGGCCTGGTCCCCCTCCAACTGCCCTCCCTTGCTGGCCTGATTGCCCACAACTGCCCTCCCCTGCTGGCCATCTTGTGGCGGCCATCTTGTGTCCACATGGGGGCGGCCATCTTGTGTGTTGGAGTGATGGTCAATTTGCATATCACTTCTTTATTATATAGGATGTCATCCCAATAAATTTATTTTTAAAAGCAGCCAGGGGAAAATAATACATTACATATAGGGGAACAACAATTAAAATGACTGCAGATTTCTCATCAGAAACCATGAAGGCCAGAGGGCAGTGGAACAGCATCTCTAAAGTTCTGAAATAAAAGACTGCCAACCCAGAATTCTCTATCTCATGAAAAAAATATATTTTGGAACAAAAGAAAAACATTTTTAGATGTAGGAAAACTAAGATAATGTATTACCAGCATGCCAGCTCTATAAGAAATGCTAGAGGAAATTCTTGAGAAAGAAAAATGATACTAGAAAGAAACTTGGAACTAAAAGAAGAGAAATAAAAAGGATAAATAATAGACTATTTTCAACTTCTTAAGTACTTTAAAATGTATATGACTATTGAAAGTAAAAATGATAACTTCTTTTAATGGATATTTCAATGCATATAGATATGCCACCTATAACAAGTACAACATAAAGAGAGGAGGGAAAAGGGACCTGTATGGCTGCAGGTCCAGAACCTGGCAACCCTTTCATACTGATACCTAGCATGACAAAAGAGAATGCTTTTGTTGCTGATGAAATCAATAAGAGTGTGTTTAAAATGTTCATCAAAGTCAACCTAAGGAATGCTGGTTGTTTGCTTTTTTAGTTATTGAAAATTCAGGTTTCTAAGAGTTAAAAGTTCAAATTACTTGGAAAGAAATTGTGTGGCTTTGGTAATAGAAGGCATGAAGCATGGATTAGCACAATTTAAAACATAAAGAGGCCATCAAGAGTGCTAATGTTGCTAAGGGTGTGAAAGTGCTCACAAAACAACAACAACAGGCAATTGAAGAGGCAGAAAAAAAATATTGTTGATATGAGTAAATGAAAAGCAGTTAGCTGATAACAGCATTTTGGAGGCAGTGATATGTGAAAAATTGAAGATGCTGCATGCTGACCTCAAAGACACCCCTGGAACAAGTGCTAAACATGATTCCCTTAAGGCAAGTAGGGGGTGGTTCAATAAATTTAAGGAAAGAAGTATTTATGTATAGATTAAACAGTATATTAGACATGCACTGTATATAAGAAAGGTTAAAACATGAAATTATCCTGGCCAGTGTGGCTCAGTGGTTGAGCATCGGCCTATGAACTAGGAGGTCATGGTTCAATTCCCGGTCAGGGTACATGCCTGGGTTGTGGGCTTGATTCTCAGTAGGGGACATGCAGAAGGTAGCCGATCAACGATTCTCTCTCATCATTGATGTTTCTCTCCCTTTCCCTTCCTTTCTGAAACCAGTAAAAATATTTTTTAAAATAACACACACTCAAGAAAACCCAGGGAGTCATTTGGGGGTCTGGAACAGATTGATTCAACATACATTATTTTTAATGGGGAAAAATTATTCTGTTTTCAAATCAATCACTTCTCAAACAGCCTCTTGGAATGAATTAAGTTTGAGAACCGAGGTTTCACTGTCTTTCACTTGAAGTGGTAAAATATTAACTCTAACTAGACCATAAAGAGTTAGGTATATGTGTCATAATCTCTAGAAAAACCACTTAAAAACTATACAAAAAAAATGTAGTAAACAAGCCAACAGAGAAATAAAAATGGAATACTAAAACAATATTCAAATGATCCAAAAGAAGGCAGAAAAGGGGAAACAGAGGATTGAAAAACAGAAGGGCCAAACTAAAACCAAACAATAAAATGGTAGACCTAAATCCAACCATACTGATAAATATATTAAATGTAAATGATTTAAACACACCAACTAGAAGACAGACTGTTAGATCACATTTAAAAACATAAGAACACCCTCCCCCAAAAAAGATAAGACACAAATACTAGTACATGCTGTTTATAAGAAACTAACTTTAAATATGATGATATAGATAGGTTAAAAGGATGAAAGGAATAGACCATAAAACATTTTTAAAAGCTGGAAAGGTTATATTAAAATTAAACAAAGTAGACTCCTGAAGACAAAAACTTATATTAGGAATATTCCATAATGATAAAGAAACCAATTTACTTAAAAAACATAATCCTAAATGTGTATGCACCAAAGAATAAAACTTCAAAATACATGAAGCAAAAGAACTTATAGAACTAAGGTGAATAGACAAATCCAGTTATACTATACACTTTAACACTCATCTCATTAACTGATATAAAAGTAGAGAAAAATCAGGAAGGATATAGAAGACTTGAACAATACTATCAATCAATTACTCTGACATTAATAAAACATCCCACCAACAAGAGCAGAATGCACATTCTTTTCAAGTTGCTCATGGATCATTCAATATAGACCATATTCTGAGTCATAACACAAACCTCAACAAATATAAAAGAATTGAAATTATACAAAGTATATTCTCTGACCATAGTAGAATTAAACTAGAAATGAATAACAAAAACATATCTAGAAAATTTGCCAATTACTAGAAATTAAGCAACCCACTTCTAAATAAACCATGGGTCAAAGACCTAGGAGCTGCCATGCCAGCCCAGGAAGTTTGGTCCAGGAGCCCACACTCTTAACCACAGGCCATGTGACCTCTCACAGTTTTTCAGGGCCTGGAATGCTAGGCTGAGGAATTTGGAATTTGCACTGTATTTATAGCATTTAAGGATTTTCACACATAAGGCACATATTTGCAGATAGTTTGAGTTGGGTGTGGTTTGGAGAGGGGAGGAGTAGGAAAAATCTGCATTCTGTTCCACCTCTGTGGTGAAATTAAAGAATTTGGATTTTTCCAGATGTCTGAATTGAGACATTTTAGAAGCAAGGCCCACCTTTCCATTTTCACAGCATTTATTGTCACAGTTTTTTGGGGGAGGAGGGTTCTACACATATTAGGTGAACTGGCAGCTCCAGAGGAAGGTGCATCCCCTATCACGCAAGGGACTTTCTGAGGACAAGCCCTTTAAGTCCATAAGAATGGGGGGTTTCCCAAGGGTTAACTAGCTTGTGGGTCTGGACAAGTTACATAATCTCTCCATGTCTGTATCTCATCTGAACAATGGGGATGGATATATTAGTTATTAGTTCCAACAGATCAGCCTTTGACCTTGGGCTGAGCTGCCTGGAGAAAAGCCTGGTGGAGAATGGGAAGTGCTGGCTCCTGGGAACTGCTGTGGGACCCTGGCTGGCTGGCAAAGGGGAAAGGGATCTCTAGTACACAGTGAGACTTGGAGGAAGGCCTTGGCATTACAAGAAGTGGGACTCCTACCTCCATGGGGCTGGGAGGAGGGGCAAGGTAGGGCACATAAAACATCCTTTGCAGAGACTTTGATCAACAGCCATGACAAGACAGCTCTGTTCTCTTTGAATCAGCAGACATCAATCCTCCTTATTTCAGCCTCTCTGTGCTGTGGTGTCATGTGCTGCTGCTGCTCTCCTAGAAGACCTGCCTGCCTCCCCTGGCTTCCTGTCTACACCCAGGATAAGGGCAATGAGCAGAGCCCCCCACTTTCTGGCCAGACCCTAGAAGGGAGGAGAAGGGAAAAGAACGCCTATGCCACAGTAAATATGGGCTCCCATAACTCACTTTTGTAAGGGTTCCCCCACACCTGGGCATTTCTCTTTTTTTCAAAGC
This sequence comes from Plecotus auritus, assembly GCF_963455305.1. Classification (NCBI taxonomy): domain Eukaryota; kingdom Metazoa; phylum Chordata; class Mammalia; order Chiroptera; family Vespertilionidae; genus Plecotus; species Plecotus auritus. The sequence goes on along the minus strand of NC_137770.1, from coordinate 117,383,562 downwards.
CTGGCTTTGAAACATCACATTTTGCTGAGATTTAAAGATATTGGGCCAGGAGGCAGGAGACTGGTTCTAGTTACAGGTCTTCCTTTGATTTGCTGTGTGACCATTAGCAAGTTACTGCCCCCTCTGGAGCTTAATTTATCTATGAAGTAGAGTTGCTGTAAATGTTTTTTTCAGGACTCAGTTTAAAACTCTGTGATCAAGACCAGCCTGTGGCCAGGGTCAGAGGTCAGAGTAGGTTCAGGTTGTAGAATTTGTCCTCATGTTTGTCACAGAAGAACTGCCCAGACCCTGAATGGCTGAATTCTTGGCCAAATGTTTTTCTGCACAATCCCATTAGTAAAGCAGCTTCCTGAGTCTGTGAGCAATACCCATGAGGGGCAAGAAGAATCCTATGACAGCAGCTTGCTCAAGGATGGCAAAAAGCAGACGCTTGCAGAGTTGCTCTATCCCCAGAAGGCTGAGGAAAGAAGAGGATGGGGCATAAAGCATGCAAGAAGAGGATTAGGAGTTGGGGTTGGAGTAGGGTGGGAGAAGGAATGTCCAGGACCTCCTTCTGGGGGTGTTGTGTGCTTATGACTATACAGGGATGGGGAGTGCAGGGTAGGGTCAGGAAGCTTCTTCTGCCCTACCCCGCTGGCCAAGTGAAAGAGTTGCAGACACAGAAGTAAGGTTGTTCCCTCATGCCTTGTTCCCCAAGCACGTCCCAAAGATGAGGGCAGAGGACACAGGAGTCTCGCTCCTCCCGGCAGACCCCTGAGCTAACATTGCTTTCAGGCATCGGCCAGCTGCTTCCTTTTGAGAATCCCAGTGATAACATTCTTGTATTTAGTCTCCAGAACAATCATGGGCCACAGCCAGCACTCCCAGTGTCTCCCAGGGTCTGGAGGATAGAATAGTTCCAGAAAAGAGAAACAACAGGGAATGAGGGGTGGGGGGAATATTTCTAGTCTCCTTGCTTCTACCAGGTGCTTGCATGTGTCAGGCCAAATCTGGAACCTTCTCTCTGCCCCAAAACTGTAGAGTATCAGTACTGATCTTCAGCCTCCTCCGTTACCCCTTCCCCAAGATCTGACTCAGTGTGTGCCTTCCTGTCACTCCATGCACCTAGAGTCCTCCTGCTCTGTCCAGTCCTCATAAACTTTGCCCTCAGGAAGTCCCCAAGGTCAGTATCCCACCCCTGCTTGGCCTCCTCAGCAGGGGCTGTCTCTGAAGGGAACCGTCTCTGAACTATTGCCATGACCATGCGGCCTAGGGTGGCCATCCCTGCATCCTGCCCAGATGTTTACACCTGTGGGTGTGGGTGTGTTTGTGTGTGCACATGCATACACACATGTGTGTATTTCGTAATGCCCAGTGCAAGTTTGCATAGAAGTGAGGTGTTCTGAATTGATCTATGCTGTGTTTGGGGAAGCACATGCATGTGCATATGCTGTAATATCCTATATAATAAAGAGGTAATATGCAAATTGACCATCACTCTAACACACAACATGGCTGTCCCCATGTGGTCAAAGATGGCTGCCCCCATGTGGACACAAGATGGTTGCCACAAGATGGCCAGCAGGGGAGGGCAGTTGTGGGTGATCAAGCCAGCAGGGAAGGGCAGTTGGGAGGGACCAGGCCTGCAAGGGAAGGCAGTTGTGGGCAATCAGGCCTGCAGGGGAGGGCAGTTAGGGAGGACCAGGCCAGCAGGGGAGGGCAGTTAGGGGCAACCAGGCCAAAAGGGGAGGGTAGTTGGGGGGGACCAGGCCTGGAGGGGAGGGCAGCTGGGGGTGACCAGGCCAGCAGGGGAGAGCAGTTGGGGGTTACCAGGCCAGCAGGAGAGGACAGTTAGGGTTGACCAGACCTGCAGGGGAGGGCAGTTGGGAGCAACCAGGCTGGCAGGGGAGGGCAGTTAGGGGCAATCGGGTCGGCAGGGGAGTAGTGAGGCCTCTATCAGGCTGGCAGGGGAGTGGTTAGGGGGTTATAAGGCTGGTAGGCATAAGTGGTTAGGGGCAATCAGGCAGGCAGGCAGGCAAGCGGTTGGGAGCCAGCAGTCCTGGATTGTGAGAGTAATGTCCGACTGCCTGTGTAGGCCTGATCCCAGTGATTTCTGACTGCCTGTGTAGGCCTGAGTGGGATCGGGCCTACATAGGCAGTCAGACATCCCTCGAGGGGGTCCCAGATTGAAGAGGGTGCAGGCTGGGCTGAGGGACACACACCTCTGTGCATGAATTTCATGCACCGGGCCTCTAGTGTATTATATATTATACTAGTGGCCCGGTGCACAAACTTCATGCATGGGGATGGCGGGGGGTCCCTCAGCCTCACCTGCACTCTCTCCAATCTGGGATCCCTCTTGTAATCCAGAACCACTGGCTCCTAAGCCCTCACCTGCTTGCCTGCCTGATGCCACCAACTGCTCCCCTGCCAGCCTGATGGCCCTAACTGCTCTCCCCTCCTTGTCTGATAGCCCTAACTGCCTATCTGCACTCCCCTCTTTGCCTAAACCCCCTAACTGCCTATGTGCTCTCCCTTCCTCTCCACACCTTCAGACCCTGGATCAGGAGTGCTGAGAGCTCTCTGCCGAGGTCCTGCCCCTGTCCTGACACCCCCCTCCGGGCCAGGCTGTGTGGAGGGCCTGTGCACACTTCCGCTGGGGGGGCCACCGCAGCCCATTCTGATGCCCCCCTCCAGCCTCATGTCCCAGTGGTGCAAGTCCTCGCCCCTGTCCCTGCCCACTAGCTCCTGTGTGCGTGCACCTTTGATCAGTTGTGACTGGGACACCATTAGGACCAATTAGCATATTACCTCTTTATATAGATAGATAGATATGTGTTTATATGCACATTGGTGGGGTGCTGGTGTTTCTGTGGGTCTGAATCTGTTTAAAAATGAATACTGAAACATGTGGTCCTGCATTTTAGGGGTGCTTGTGTACTCCTAAATTTGAGGGATATTATGTACCAATATGGAACTTCAATGTAGGAGAATGAGTGACGGCATATGAGCACTGTGCAGAGATACCCGTGCCCAAGGCAATTTGGGATGGGTGCTGGGAGCTCTTGAGTACCTTGGCCACTTGTTCTTCATCTGAAGGAGCCTCCTGCTGGCTCTGGCCTTGCTGCCTCATCTGCATTGGAGGGTCAAATGAGGGCCCTTGACCAAACAGCCATCTGAGGTCAAGGGTCAGCAGCAGCCTCAGGGATCACAGTAGTACAAGTTGTCCTCACTGCCTGGCCCAGGAGGCCACAGCAGGTGAAAGGGGCTGCCTGAGGCTGGAGGATCCCAAAAGAGAGTTTCTTGTGGGTTCAAGGTTAACCTGGATGTGTTCTGGAGCAAATGACAACACAGACAACTGTGCCAAATACTATGTGCTAAGCACTTTAGACATTATTTAAACCTCACAACAATACTATGAAGTAGTATCATTACCCCATTTTACAGATGAGAAAATGGAGTCTGGATCACATAACAAATAACTTGTAAGACTTGGATCTTACACAGATCATCCTGGAAAGAGGGCAGAATGGGTCTCATTTCCCCCAAAACCCACACTTCAAACAGGTCAGTTTGGCTTGTTGGAGACAAGCACTCATTTCAGAGAAAAAGCTTTAACCCCCTGGATTTAAGATCCAAGACTCCCTGTGGAGACCAAGGGGGAGGTGGGAAGAGGGAAATGACTGTTTCTTTCCCAGGGAGCCACTGATGTTCCCGGAGCCCAGGCTTGGGAGTGTTCCCTGGCTTGCTCTGTGGCTTCCCCAAGAGGCCTGCTTTGTAGCTCCCTAGAGATCTGGCTGCAGGAAAGCGACTCAGGTGACATGGTCAGAGGTGGCCCTGGACACCACGGCTGCTCTTGCTGTGCTGGGAGACTGTTCAGTCTTTCCTTCTCTGATGTAAGTAGCAGGGAAAATACATTATTTTTTCATTGAAAATTCATTTTGGAACAGATAGCCTTCAGAGATGTAATTAGCCACATTATTTCCTCCATTAGCAGTACCTGGAGTTCGCTGGAATTTCTTGTCCGTTTCCCTCTCCATTTCACTCTTTCCGTCCTCATTATCAGCTCGGTTGTAACACTTCCCCTCTCCCTCTTCTGACCATCATCACTTTTCTGGTTGGGACTGAACAACTATTTGAATATCTGGAGAAAGAGTTATAGCAAACTACCTCCTCCCTGCTGGGCACGGGATCACAGTCCCCTGAGGCAGCAAGGGTTTGAAGGTGCCCATTTCTGCCAACAGGACTCCAGAGGGAGCTCCATGTGATACAGAGGCAGCCTGGCTAGTGGCAAAGCTCAGTAAAGCTAGGAGGTTACTGGCTTCCCTACTTACTGGCTAAGTGATCCCAAGTAAGTAATGCAACCTCTGTGACCTTCTGTTCCCCTTCCAGAGTGGTCAGGGTTGGCATTGACATATGTAAAGCACTTCACCTGAGGTATATAGCAAATGCCCTGTAGAAGGTAGCTGTGGTTGGGCAAGAGGGGGCCAAATAAGCAGTAGACATGACAGCAGTAAAGACTCAGGCAGGGCTCAGTGAGAGTCAGAACCACACACTTGGTGGTTCCCCAGGAGCCTGGGCTGAGGGAGGGGAATCAGGAGAACCACGATGAAGGAGCGAGATCCTTTCAGAGCAGGAGGGAGCTTGTAGAGGTGCAGCCTCAGCTGAGTACCTCCCTTTTGCTGACTGTGGTGGCTTCTTCTCAGAGTTGCTTCTCTGAGTTATTTCTGGTGTCTGTGACAGCTGGATGGGAGGTGACAGAAGGGAAGTGTGGAGCAAGTGAGAGCTTCCTAAGATTATGGAGATGGTCCAAAACGCAGCAACTAAAACCCAGTGGCACTCCAACTAGCTCAGGGGATTCAGGGTGGCTGGGCTGGCTATTGCTCTGGGGAACTCCCACTACCTCATGATTAGAAGCAAGCTGTCTCAGCCTGCATCTCAGCTCCTCTCCCACTGGTGACACATGATGTGAGGCTGTCTCCAGCATCATCAGAAATGCCGAGTTCAGAGGGGGTGAGGGAGGGAAACCTGCTGCCGAATCTAAACTGGCCCTGGCTCCCACCATGAGAGCCAAAGAGGAAAGCATGGCTTTGGCACAGATGATCGCTGGCACTTCTCTATGAAATAACATCACAAAGCGCGGCATTTATACCTAGAACTAAGTGACCCAGACTTAGACTGTCAAGGGTAGGTGACCTTTGGAGGGGGCTCACTGATAACTGTTACAGGGACACAAAGTCGTGTCGTGTTGTGCCAACATGAAGGGAACAGGAGTGAACTCAGTTTCTAACAATGGGCTCATCCTCCTTTTGTGGTGATCCTGGCCTAAGTTCCTGGAGCAATGCAGAGAAACAGCAGCTGAGCTTTGAACTTTGCATGATGTCACTACAAGCCTCGTGGAGGCAGGCAGAACCTCGGTTCATGGGTAGTTCATGGAGATGTTATGGATAATGTCTTGGGCATTAGTAACACTAATGGTGATGCTGAGGTTCATAGTTTCTCCAATGCATTGGGTGTCCCCTGTTCTCCAGGCCCCCGCCAGGCTCTTCACACACACTGCCTCACTCACTCTTCAGTTCCATGAGGCATTATCAGCATATGAGGACACTGAGACTCAGAAAGTTAAGAGATGGTATCAAGCAAATGACACCTGTTGTCACCCTTCTAGGGAGGAGCCCCACTGCATGGTGGGGTGCAAATAGCACAGCAATGCCTGCCACCAGGGGCTGCATCCCAGAATGTCAACCCACTGCATGGTTCACAGGTGTCGTAGTTGCCAAGAAAACATGACTCACCCAGGCACCGGTGGGAACAACGTTTTACTACATGGAGAAGGGACAGAACAGGATCAGCTTCAATAGGCGGCATTGGTCCCCATGCCAGCGGTCTCGTCCCACAACTGACACAGGGTGACAGTCTGATCACCCCCCACCCCCACTCATGCTGCAGATGAAGGACCCCATTCCCTCCCCACCAGGAGCAGACACGGCAGTGGGATTGCCAGGCGCCATATGACACATACACTTAAACAGAATAAAGGAGCACACATTGAATCTGGAGCAGAGAGAGACATTCCCACACAAGGCCCTAAGCCCAGCACAAGCTGTGAAGGCTCCTATCAGTGAGAAATAATTCCTGGTCCGAGGCCCACTCTTATGCAGCCCAGCAGGGGTGAAAAGACTGTGCCTCCCGAAAGGTGAGACCAAGTCACGTGGTTGGTGGGAGACAGGATTAGCATTTTAACCTGGATTTTTCTCAGAACATGAACACTGAACTCCTGAGGATGAGAGGGTCTCCCCCAGGCACCTTCCAAGTCAGCCCTGAGGCCTCACCACCACACCCCAATGCACAGTCAAACTCCTCAGAGCAGGCAATGCTGGGAGGCTTGCTTCTTCCCAGGATTTCTTTAATGCAAATTCTAGATCTCTCCTGCCTTGATCCACACTGTAATACCAAAAGTAATGTTTTTAAACCTGGCATTCTTGTACCCTAAAAATCCCCATGTACAGAAATTTAAAGCAGAAAACTGGACTCCCATCTGAGAGGGGGTAATGCATAAAAGAAAAGTAATACAGGGGAATCTAAAGAATTGGAACAGTTTTGCAAATAAAAGGACCTGTTAAGGACCACTCAGCCCTGGAGAAAATGAAATTGATGTGTGTAAACCCCTTGTAAGAACCAGAAAAGGGAGAAAAGGAATCAGAAACCCTCTTGCTTCACGCAGTGTCTGCAGCCCTGTTTGAATATTAAGCCTCCACATGGTTGCTATGAGGCTTTTGTAACATGACCAAACTGCACTGACTAACTTGGGGCAGAGTTATTAGCTAAAGTTTGCAGAGAAGGAGCCAGAGGTGAAAGGAAATTCAGTAGATGTTCTATGTCCATCATGTTCATTTTAGAAGGCACATCAGATTTGGCACTCAGATTTTCCAGCTCCCTGTCTGATCCTCAGCTTCTTAGGGAAAAGTTGCAGTTAGTTCTCAGCTGTCAACATAGTTCGTGTGGAAGAACAGAGGCATACATAGATCATCCCAAATGGCAAGTAATGCCCACTCCTCACCTCCTGCTCTGGGCATTTGCTTTGGACACTTCTTAAGGACCTTAGAATGAAGGCACCCTGTGTGGGAGGTGGTTCTGTCCTTTCTCCACCTCCTCCCTACTCAAAGCCACTTCACCTCCTGCTCCGTGAAGACCTGGGGGCAGCAGATGAAGGGGAAGAGGCTATAATGCTTTCCTGGGTTGGGACGGAGTAGTGGAGTGAGTCAAAGAACACAGCATTTTTATTTAAAAGGCCTCCTGCAGTGCCACAAACTTTTAGGATAGGACAGTAAACGAGACAATTGTGTCCACTGGAGACTTCCATATGGACGCTGATTCATGATGTCAATAGAAATGTGAAAGCCAGAGGCCGACATCTTCTGATGTCATGGCTGGGGGACCCATAGCTAAGGAGGGAGAAACATCCAAATTTGAGGTCAGAGTCCAAATTCCAACTCCAAGCTCCTAATTCAAATTTGGTTGGTCTAATTACTGTCATCTCCTAACAGTTAAGGAGACTTTAGAGCCAGATGACTTTCACGGCCAGGACCTGAGTAGAAATGCAAGTGATGCTTACGGTGGAGAACTGGTGATGTTGGAGCCAAGAGGAGCCAACTCCTTGGGGTCATTCAACAAATACTGAGCACCAGTGCCAGGCTGCCGGAAAAGTACAAAAGAAACAGCCCTGGTCGGAAGGAACTCAGGGCTCCGTGTAGAAATCTCTGTAATACACACAGAGAAGGTGAGATCTGAGAGCTTCGTTTATTTTTCTATTCAGTTAAGTCATTTATTCAGTCACTCAGGCACTTTCTTAAGTGCTCTGGATATAAAGGTAAATTAAATTGGTTTCTACCCTCTGGAGCTACCATTTAAATACTGAATTGTAGTCACCTAGAAGCTTTTCAAAATATAGTTCCCAGACCCCAGCCCAGATGTTCTGATTCTGAATGTCTGGAAGTTGCACTGAAGAAATCTGAAGCTCCAATTCTAGGTTTCTCCAGGTTTGAGTCCTGGTCTTGTGGGATAACAAGTGAAGGGACTCTAGAGGTGGGAGAGCCAGGGATAGAGAGAAAGGCTTCCTGGCCCACCTCTGCCAGGAAGCCCTCCCTGACCACCCCAGCATACCCCAGGACATGGTCTGCATGTCTTGACTCCATCCTCCTGTAGGTACTGCAGTTTTCCTAGATGACTGGTACTTTTAGTCCCTGTGGCTCCAGGATGTGTCATACCTTTGAAGCTGAGAACTCCCATGTTCCAAGGTCATTGTGACAAGGGTTCTAGGGGCCTTGTGACACACAGCTGGCTGGCTCTGTTCAGTTGTGGGAGGTCAGGAGAGGCCCAGTTCCCCCTGGGAATGCAACTCATCCCCCAAAATGAAGATCACTTTCCCTACTAATTAAGCATCATTTAAAGCTCGAAGTAAGCTCTGGGTAGAGCGTAGAGGGTGCTTTGAAGACAACCAGCAGGAGCCATGACCACCCTTTCTCCCGAAAACAGCCTCTCTGCCAGGCTGTCGGCCTCCTTCATCCTGGTGCGTGTTCTTCATCAGCTCCAAGTCCCTCCTTCCCCAACCTCTAGTTTGTATTAAGCCATTTTCCCCGCGGGCTGGGAAAGACTGGAACTGTGAGCTGACCTAGAAGGGTAGGTTGTACCTTGGTCTCACCATCCGCACCAACAACAGGACTGAGAAACACAGGTCCCCTTTCACCCTTTTCTCTAAACCAGTGTTACCTTTTCCTCATTTGTGACATTCTAACTAATGAGCTTTAGGTTTGCAAGTTCAGTCTTAAAGATGCTGATTAATTTTCCTTGGTGCTATTGACAACAATTTTGGTATGCTGCCACCAGGTGGCAGTAATGCTTTTGTAGTGCTGCTTCCAAGCCTAGTTAGTAAGATAGATTTATTCATTAGAAGTCAGCCTCAGTCATAAAAATTGTCCACACAGTATATTTTTCAAAATTATAGTAACTAATTATAATTTCAAGTCTTGTTAATCATAATGATTAAGAGAGTGATAAAAGAGTAGAAATCCAAAATGGGCACCCCTCTCCCTGAATTTTAAATGTTATTGCTTCATGATTTGAATTTTCTTCATATCTTTCTTCATTTCTCTGAACTTCAAGAAAGATAATAATAAAACAACAAGTTTTCACATAGAATCTATATTGTACAATGACTATTCTAAATGCTTTATAGCCACTTATTCTCATCATAACTCTATAAGATGGATGATACTATTCGTTTTATAAATGAAAACGTTGAGGCACAGAGAGTAAATAAACTTGCCTACACAGCTACTAAGTGGCAGAGCTGGTATTTAGATATAGACAGTAGGTTACAGAGTCCATTTTCTTTTCCCCCCATTGATTTTTAGAGAAAGCAGAAGGGAGGGAGGGAAGAGAAAGAGAGAGAGAGAGAAACATCAATGTGAAACACATATCGATTTGTTGCCTCCCACACGTGCCCTGACTGAGGCTGGGATCGAACCTGCAACCCAGATACGTGCCCTTGACTGGGAATCGAACCCAAGACCCTTCAGTGTGCAGGCCTACACTCTAACCACTGAGAAACACAGGCCAGGGCAAGAAGTCCATCTTCTAATTCAGTGATTCTCAAGAGTGGCACTTAAACCTGCAGCATCAACATCAATTAAGAAATGCGGATTCTTTTGTTTTAACAAACCCTCTGGGTGATTCTGATGCGCAGCTAACTTTGAGAACCACTGTTTAAAACCATTCTGTTCATCAGCATGCTATATTGATGATATACCCTCCACATCTGGGTTATTGCTAATCACCTGGGTAACTTTCAAGTGCACTTACTGCCCCCCTCCCAATTTTAATATGTGTGCCCTCCTTGGGCCCCCCACCTCTCTCTCCTGGCTGAGAACCATTGACATGGTAGGCCATAGTTACTTTTGGGAGTGTGTCTTGTCCTTAAAGTGAACTGGAGTTGTAAAAGAGGTTAAGAACCTTAAGCAAAGTCAATGACCCTTCCCAGGCTTTCTTGAGGGCTCTATTTCTGAGTATTCAGAGCAACGTGGCATCAAAGACAATAGACAGTTTTTCTTACCCTCCAGTGGATTTTCTATTTTATTAAAAATACTAGAGGCCTGGTGCATGAAATTTGTGCACGGAAGGGTATGTCCCTCAGCCCAGCCTGCACGCTCTTCAATCTGGGACCCATTGAGGGATGTCCGACTGCCCGTTTAGGCCAGATCCCACTGGCAGTCGGACATCCCACTCACAATCCAGAACTGCTGGCTCCCAACTGCCTGCCTGCCTGCCTGCCTGCCTGATTGACCCTAACCACTTCTGCCTGCCAGCCTGATCAACACCTAACTGCTCCCCTACCGGCCTGATTGCCCCTAACTGCCCTCCCCTGCAGGCCTGGGCTCTCCAAACTGCCTTCCCCTGCAGGCCTGGTTGCCCCCAACTGCCCTCCCCTGCCTGCCATCTTGTGGTGGCCATCTTGTGTCCACATGGGGGCAGCCATCTTTGACCACATGGGGGTGGCCATCTTGTGTGTTGGAGTGATGGTCAATTTGCATATTACCTCTTTATTATATAGGATTAGTGGAAATTCTTAACCCAGTGATGCAGAAGGGAAGGGAGGGTGGGGAGATGTACACCTGCAGCCAAGGTCTCTGGCAGCAGGAAGCCCCTTTCTCCAGGGAAGCATGGCCAAGTTTCCTCAGGTTTGCTGGTGGGGAGTTTTAGCCTGCTTATGCACATCATGAATGTAGGAGATTTCCACAACTGCTCTACCTAGCAGTGTTCTTCTCGGGGGAGTAGAAAAGCAGCTACTGCATTGCTGAAGCATATCCAGCTTGTGTGCAACATAGTTCTTCTCCCTGGCCACCAGGCTATTATACCCAGATGGGTTATGCAGGGCATTAAGGAATAGGGGAATATGGGAGAATGAAGATGGATTTGAGAAGCCATGGAGCTAACAGTCCCCATCACTTTGAAGGACCCCAGATACAGGCTCTATAATTTCTGGAACAGATGGGTATTGTGGATTTACTAGAAGGGATAGAGGGGGCTTTCATGAGGAAATTTTCATCTTCAGCCCTCTGCATGTCAACAAACTTCTGGTTTCTATTCTTGGCTTGCTAGCAAATGTCTCAGATCTCTTGGGGGTGGCCTATCGTTAGCTAAGGTTTGGGAAGTACAAGAAAGTAGGTGGCATAGAGAAAAGGAGTTTTCTGGAAGGAGAAGACAGTGACTTTTTATAAACAAATTCAGTGCTGACAAGGTAGGCACATGACTGGCCCATTGTTGTAGGTAGACGTTTAGTAATGCAAATTCTTAAAGAAGGCAGCAGATGACTTATTGTGATGTTTCCAAGTATCTATCTTTATTGTGCTGATGTCATGTCTTTTATTGTGGTATACTGTGTATATTACTTTGATTATTTTGCCACTCTTTTATTGTGTTTCTCTCTTCATATATTTGTTCATCTTTCTAAGGCATTTGATTTTAACACATGCCTTTTGCTAACAGCTTGTGTAGATGTATATATTTTTTTAATTCAAACTGAAATTATTGCCTCTTGTCTGTCCTTCCTGATGGCATGGCATTGGGGTTCAGCACCCTGACTCTTGCACCAAACAGGTCTGGGTTCAAGTCTCAGCTCTGATACTGGCTGTGTGACTTCAGATATGCTAATTAGCCCTCCTACAGTTTCCTGGCCTGTAAAACAGTGTAATAACTACACTTACCTTATAGATGGGTGAGAAGATTAAACAAGTTAATATATTTAAACTAGAGGGCTGATGCATGAAATTCTCACATGGGGAGGGTCCCTAGGCCTGGCCAGCAATCAGGGCCAATCGGGGCCTTCCAGCTGCTGGCCGGGGCCTCCCTTCCCAGGCTGCCAGCTGCCAGCTGAGGCCTTCCTTTGTTCCACGCCAACCCCTGGTGGTCAGCGCACATCGTAGCAAGCGATAGAACTCCAGGTCTCCCAACTGAACTCCTGTGGGGACACTTTGCATATTAGCCTTTTATATATATAGATAAGTATTACATTAAGCACCAACTCTCCGACATCCCTCAAGGGGTCCAAGATTGCAAGAGGGTGCAGGCCAGGCTGAGGGACCCCATTGGTGCACGATCGGGGCCGGGGAGGGACGTGGGAGGTTGGCCAGCTGGGGAGGGACCGTGGGAGGACTCCAGGGCGTGTCTGGCCCATCTTGCTCAGTCCCAATCAGCCGGACCCCAGCAGCAACCTAAACTAACAGTCAGAGCATCTGCCTCATGGTGGTCAGTGCACGTCATAGCGACTGGTCAACCGGTTGACTGTCTGCCCCCTAGTGGTCAGTGCACATCATAGCAAACAGTTGAGTGGCCTTAGCATATCATTAGCATATTACACTTTGATTGGTTGAACGACCGACCGGTCGACCGGACACTTAGCATATTGGGCTTTTATTATATAGGATTGCTTAGAAAAGTGTTTGGCCCATCACTGATGCTTTTAAGTATTTACAACTAATAAGAGAATTTAATGAATTTGTATTCAAAATTAATTTTTTTAATTTCTATTATTTTTATGCTTTATGATTTCATTACTTCCCTGTTGTTTTTGTATTATTAAAATGAGTTGGAAGAAAAACGTATGGTTCCTATAAATTTCTAATATTTGAAGTAAAAAATTTAAACAATTTCCTCTGTCTCCATCTTCAAATCAAATAAAGAAACTGAAGTTTCAGTTTAAAATCTTTCCACAAAGAACACTCCAGGCCTAGATGGATTCACTGCTGAGTTGTACCAAACACTGAGGAACGAAATAGTAGCAAGTATTCAAAAACTTGAAAAGCACAAATGCATTACTACTCATTCTATAAAGTCAACATTACCCTAACACTAAAATCAAAGAAATTGCAAGAAAATTATAGGCCAATATCTCTCATGAACATGGATGGGAAAATCCTAAATAAGATTTTAGCAAATAGAATCCAATGATATGTAGGAAGAATAATATATGATTATCAAATGGATTTATCCCATTTCTGTAGAGGCAGAACATCATGTAAAAAAAAAAAAAAATCAAACATTCAGTCCTGAAAAAACTCTCAACAAACTAGGAAGATAAGGGAACTTTCTCAATCTGATAAAGGGCAGCTACAATTAACATCATATGGCATCATGAAAGCCTGAATGCTTTTCTGCTAAGATTGGGAACAAAAGAAAGATGTCTGCTCTCACTACTTTTATTCAACATTATACCTGAGTTTCTAGCCATTGCATGAGACAGGAAAAAGAAATAAGGCATCCAGCCTGGGAAGGAAGAAGTTATTAAACTGCCTTTGTCCACAGAAACATGATCGTCTGTGTCAGGGTTGGCAAACTTAGTCTGTAAAGGTCAAGTAGTAAGTATTTTAGTTTTTGTGTGTTGTTTCTGTTGCAACTACTTAACTCTGCCATTATAGCACAAAAACAGGTACAGACAATGCATGAATGAATGGGCATGGCTGTGTGCTTATAAAACTTCATGTTAAAAAATACAAGTTGGAGGCTGATTTGGCCCATGGGTCATAGTTTCAGATCTTTGGCCTGTATAATAAGTCCGATGGAATCCATAAAACAAAAACAACAAAAAAACCCGACTAGAACTAATAAGTGAACTTAGCAAGTTCAGAATGTAAGATCAATATATTAAAAATCTATTGTATATACTAACAATGAACAATTGGAAGTTGAAATTTTAAAAGTAACACCTTTTACAATAACATCCAAAAAAAGAAATATTTAGGGATAAATCTAACAAAATATATGAATAATCTATACACTGAAGTCTACATAACATTACTGAGAGAAGAAATTTAAAGAGACCTAAATAAATGAAAAAATATACTGTGTTTGTGGGTCAAAAGATTCAATAGCGTTATCAATTCTCCCTAAATTGATCTATAGATTTAATACAATCCCCATCAAAATCACAGCTGTCTTTATTATAGAAATTGACCACCTGACTGAAATTTATTTGGAAATGAATTCCTGAAGTTCATGCATTACCTTTTTTATAAATATATATTTTTTATTGATTTCAGAGAGGAAGGAAGAGGGAGAGAGAGATAGAACCATCATTGTTGAGAGAAAATCATTGATCGGCTGCCTCCTGCATGCCCCCAACTGGGGATGGAGCCCACAACCCGGGCATGTGCCCTTGACGGGAATTGAACCTGGGACCATTCAGTGTGCAGTCCAACACTCTATCCACTGAGCCGAACCAGCTAGGGCATGCATTTCCTTTTATAATTAGGAGTCTGGGACACAGCCCAGCTTTGGCTATCTCCTCCTACGTCTAGTACTGCCACTGTGCACGCTGAGTTGCAGTCTCTAAGTATAGGTATGAAAACATGACAGCTGTCAGAGGGGCAGAAGCCTGGCTCTGATTGGCTCAGATGAGTGTCCATGCAATAGGTGCGAGGTAATGGGGCAGATTCTGCTTCCCAGGGTTAAGCCAACACTAAAGGTATTTTTTTTGTACCTTCTTGGGCCCATATGTCCTATTTTGGTTCAGAAGATAGAGAATGCATAGAGAAGATAGGATGGGTCAGTCCCAGGGGAACTAATCACCAAAGGGAAAGTGGGAAATACAGCAAATAAACCATCACTGTGGTGGTCACTGCCATGGCTTCAAAGGGCAAAGGGCACCAGAGCTGGATGCTGCTAGCACACAGACTAAGACAGCTTCTTGGTCTAGTATGCACTGCAGAATGTGAAACAGAGGCAGGAGGAAGGGAAGACGCAAGGTGCAGGACCAGGGTGGCCACAAAGGGGCAGGTTCCAGTGACTGGAGCATTTAGGGAGAGCCATTCCAGGGAAGGCTGTCTTGCTTGGTGACTTTTTTACTATTCTGAAGGGTCATTAAGTCTATAGTTTACCACCATTCCATCAGTGTTTCTTTGCAGTGACTGCATTGGCCATTCATTGGAATGTAAGGGAAGTTGACTCCATGTTGCAAAATGAAAGGTGAAACGTTTTTCTTAAAACGTGAAAAGTTTTAGAAAATACATTATTCAATCCATCCCTACCAAACATGGACTTAGTGGAAATTATCTCAAACTTGGGCCTATGAGTTCTTGTTTTTAATTTCCAGTGCTGTTTTACCATCTAATACCTTGCTACTCATATGGTCAATGGACCAGCAGAGTCAGCAATCCTCTGGGAGCTTGTTAGAAATGCATCATTTTGTCCTACCCGGTTTGGTTCAGTGGATAGAGCATTGGCCTGTGGACTAAAGGGTCCCGGTTTTTTTTTTTTTCTTTTCAAATTTTTATTAAGGTATTATATGTGTACATATCTTACCCTTGCCCCCCCCCACCCCACTCCCATACCTGCCCTCACCCCCCAATGTTTTGCATCCGTTGGTTACTCTTATATGCATGCATACAAGTCCTTCAGTTGATCTCTTATTTCCCCCACCTCTCCCTAACCTTACCGCTGTAATTAGACACTCTGTTTGATGCTTTACTGCCTCTGTATCTATCTTTTGGTTCATCAGTTTATAATGTTTTTCATTATCCCTAAATGAGTGAGATCATGTGGTATTTTTCTTTCATTGACTGGCTTATTTCACTTAGCATAATGTTCTCTAATTCCATCCAGGTGTCTACAAATGGTAGTAATCCCTTCTTTTTTATGGCAGCATAGTATTCCATTGTGTAGATGTACCATAGTTTTCGGATCCAGTCATCTGCTGACGGGCACCTAGGCTGTTTCCAAATCTTAGCTATTGTAAATTGTGCTGCTATGAACATAGGGGTGCATATATCCTTTCTGATTGGTGTTTCTGGTTTCTTAGGATATATTCCTAGGAGTGGGATTACTGGGTCAAATGGGAGTTCCATTTTCAGTTTTTTGAGGAAACTCCATACTGTTCTCCACAGTGGCTGCACCAGTCTGCATTCCCACCAGCAGTGCACGAGGGTTCCTTTTTCTCCGCATCCTCGCCAACACTTGTCGTTTGTTGATTTGTTGATGATAGCCATTCTGACAGGTGTGAGATGGTATCGCATTGTCGTTTTGATTTGCATCTCTCGGATAATTAGTGACTTTGAGCATGTTTTCATGTGTCTCTTGGCCTTCCTTCTGTCTTCTTTCAAAAAGATTCTATTTAGGTCCGTTGCCCATTTTTTTATTGGATCATTTATCTTCCTTTTATTAAGTTGTATAAGCTGCCTGTAGATGTTGGAAATTAAACCTTTATCAGCATATTTCACAGACCTAGAAAGAACTCTCCAAAAATTCATCTGGAATAAAAAAAGACCCCGAATAGCCACAGCAATCCTGAGAAAGAAGAATAAAGTAGGAGGGATCTCAATACCAGATTTCAAGCTTTATTACAAAGCCACTGTCCTCAAAACAGCCTGGTACTGGCACAAGAACAGACATATAGATCAATGGAATAGAATAGAGAATCCAGATATCGACCCAAACCAATATGCGCAATTAATATTTGACAAAGGAGGCATGAGCATACAATGGAGTCAAGACAGTCTCTTCAATAAATGGTGTTGGGAAAATTGGACAGATACATGCAAAAAAAATGAAACTAGATCACCAACTTACACCGTACACAAAAATAAACTCAAAATGGATAAAGGACTTAAATATAAGACGGGAAACCATAAAAATACTAGAGGAATCCACAGGCAGCAAAATCTCAGACATATGCCAAAAGAACTTCTTCACTGATACTGCCCCTAGGGCAATGGAAGCCAAAGAGAAAATAAACAAATGGGACTACATCAAAATAAAAAGCTTTTGCACAGCAAAAGAAACCATCAACAAAACAACAAGAAACCCCACTGTATGGGAGAACATATTTGCAAAAGGGTCCCGGTTTTGATTCCAGTCAAGGGCACATGCCTGGGTTGTGGGCTCGATCCCCAGTAGGGGGTGTGCAGGAGGCACCAATCAATGATTTTTCTCTCATCATTAATGTTTCTATCTCTATCTCTCTCTCCCTTCCTCTCTGAAATCAATAAAAATATATTTTGTTTAAAAAGAAATGCATTTTTTGGTCCCACCCTAGACCGTCTGAGTCATAATCTGCATTTTAAAGATTCTCAGGTGACTTGTTTGCAAATATAAATTTAAGTCACATGCGTGCATATTCAGGTGCATATTGATGGGAGGTCATTTCCATAAGAACTCTAACTTCTTGTTATTGTTTTATGAGCATTTTTAATTATTTTGTATGCAGTGTACTCATTTCCCCCAAAACACACACACACATACACCTTAATTAGTGCTTATTTTATATTTTTATTATGAAAGCAACATATATCATTATAGAAAAGTTTGAAAATACAATAAAAAGGAAAAATTACTTATAATCCTATCATTCCAAAATAATCACCGTCACCCTGGCCAGTGTGGCTCAGTTGGTTGAACATCATCTCATGCACCAAGAGGTCACCAGATTCCTGGCCAGGGCACAGACCCGGGTTTCAGGTTCAATTCTGGTCAGGGCGTTTATGGGAGGCAATCCATCGATGTTTCTCTCTCACATAAATATTCTCTCTCTTTTTTTCTCTCCCCTGTCCCTCCATCCCCCTTTCTCTCTCTAAAATTAATAAAACACATTTTTAAATAATAATAATCACTGTTAGTTTTAGATAGTTTTCTTGGTATTTTTTAGTCTTCTTTCTAACAATTTTATAGTGGTTAATTCACTATGTATTTGAGTCTATAAGATGTAGTTTTATAATATATAACAAACATTTATGGAGGATAGATAATACATAGAGAAGATAGATACTGAATGTGCAATTTTGTATTCTGCTTTTTTCTGTTAACATTTATATTTTTCCAGATTATTCACCCTTGTAAGCATTGTTTTATATGCTTCATAATATTCCAATGAGTACATAAACCATGGTTTACATAACTATTCCCTTATTGCATAACACTTAGAGCACTTGCATTTTTCATTTTGGTAAGTATGTGCAATGAAAATTATTGTGCATACAGCATTTTAATATATTTTTTCAGTAATTTTTTTCAGGATAAATTTCCAGAAATGAGTCAGAGACTACTGTGAGCTTAGATTCACATTGCAAAATCCAGAGTATATCATTTAAAAATCACACTGAAAAGAAAAGCCAAAGGTCCCTAACAGAAGGCTAAGTGGTTGTCCTCCACAGGTGAAGAGAAAACCGCCCATTGACAAGACAGAATGGGATGGCTTCTTTGATGAGAACGGTCAGTTGGCCAAGTCACGAGACTTCATTTGTGTTAACATCCTGGAAAGGGTATGGTCCCCAAGCCTTGGCCTTCCTTCCCCTGGAACTAGGGAGCATGGGTGGGCAAGGGGGGGAGGTGGCATTGGAAGGGGCTCTTTTGGCAGGCATTCAGAGAACCCATGGCTTCTCACCCCCCATCTTGACCCCAGGGTCTGCACCCCTTCGTGAGGACAGAAGCCTGGAAGTTCCTCACGGGCTACTACTCATGGCAGAGTTCCCAGGATGAGCGGCTCACAGTGGACAGTACAAGGAGGTAGAACATTCCAGATCCTATAGGGAAGGGTGGGTAGTACAGTGGGGAGGAGGTGCTCACCCCAACGTGGCTTTAAATAGACTTTAAACAGACTTCTCATTCTGAGTGGCAAATTCCCCATGGCACTCCTGACCCAGGGCCCACACAAACAGAAGGGGCCTTTACCAGCCCTGCCCAGTTCTATTTACCAGCCTACATACTAGCGAGACATGGGCTTGACCCCACCCCCTCCCCACGACATCCCATCCTTCCCCTGGGCCTGTGCAGCCTAAGGAGGTGGAGAAGATTGATGTGCAGGGTGAGTCGGAGGAATATCCAGGGCAGTAAGGGGATCTGAGGGCCAGCTGGGGAGTCCTGAGACAAGAGCCCACCTGTGTTAGTTTCCTGAGGCTGCTTTAACAAAGCACTGCAAACCAGGTGTCCTGCCACTGTAGAAATATATTCTCTCAGTTCTGGAGGCCAGAAGCTCAAAAGCAAGGACCTAGCAGGGCCTCTCTCCCTCGGAAGGCTCTGTGGGAGCACCCTTCCTTGTCTCTTGAAGTTTCTGGCAGCTCCAGACGCTCCTTGGCATGTGGCTGCATCACTGCAGTCTATGCCTCTGTGGTCACATGGCCTTCTCCCTTCTCCCTATATTTCTCCTCTATGTATCTCTTATATGGACACTTGTCATTGGATTTAGAGCCCAACTAGGTAATTAAGAATGAACTCATCTTGAGAGTCTTAATTATATCTGCAAAGACCCTTTTTAAAGTAAGGTTACATTCACAAGTTCCAGAGGTTAGGGCATGGACAGGGGGGACACCATTCAACCTCATTGTGATGATGGGCACATAACACCCCCTCATTCAATCCTTATAATTCTGAGGCATAGGTGCTAGTGTTTATCCCACTCTACAAATGAGGACCCTGAAGCTTAGAGAGGGAAAGTGAAGTCGCCAAGGCCTGACCCTAGTTGAAGACCCCAGTTATTAAATTGTGAAGCCAGGATTCAGTGTGTCCATCGGACTGCAGAACCATGAGGTGAATCTCGTCCCCATCTGCACTCCAGGTGCATAGAAGAGCATGGTTAGGGCTGGCACAGGCAGAGGGGAGGGAAGCGTCCCAGACAGTGGGCAGAGCCCAGGGTCCCTAGACTTGCTGGGAGGAAAAGCTACCTGGTTTAGCTTCAGGCCTGTTCTCATAGGAAAAATTATGAAGCTTTATGCCAGATGTATGAGAAGATTCAGCCCCTTCTGGAAAACCTGCACCGGAACTTCACAGAGACTCGGAATAACATCGGTGAGCAGACTGGGGTGGGAGGGCTGTGCAGAGGAGACTGCTGGAAGCCATCTCTGAGCCCTCCTCAGTCTTGTGGGGATACTTCCCCAGTTCCTGGGAGCTGTCTTGACATGTACCTGAAATTTTCCCAGCTAAACTGTGATTAGTCCATCCACCCACCTCTACTGGGTGGCTCTAGATGCCCGTGGGGCATGGTGTTTCCCTGGGTGCATGCTGTTCCTGCTGATTTGTCTTCATCTCTTCTCACCTTGGTCTAGAACCAGGCTGGATTTGAATTGGATGAAGGGTCACAGTCCTGGCAGAGGGTTCAGCCTGGTCAAAAATTTGGAAATGGGAAGAAACCCAGGCAACTCAGGGTGTGGTGAGGGATAGAGTTGGGGCGCGGGGGAGTTGGGGGGAGCTGATGTTCCTTTTAAAGCTTCCTGCCTGAGTTGGTTGGGGGAAATAAACTCACCCATAGACCTGCTGCTGGAGGTGATCTGGTGCTACCCCTCCTGTCCCTTGCTTGCAATCTAGCATATGACATCCAGAAACTCTATGACAAAGATCCCCTGGGCAATGTCCTTATTGACAAGAAGAAGCTGGAGAAGATCCTGCTCCTCAGCTATGTCTGCAACACCCAGGCAGGTGCGCCACAGCGCTGAGCCTCCCCCGTGGCCCCCTCTTCTCAATTCCTTGCTGGAATTCCTTCCCTGCCCAAGCCCAGGCTCTACCCTCCTACTCAGCCCCTCCTAACTGGCCCCTCCCCCCAGAGTACCAGCAGGGCTTCCATGAGATGGTGATGCTCTTCCAGCTGATGGTGGAACATGACCACGAGACCTTCTGGCTCTTCCAATTCTTCCTGCAGAAAACGGTGAGGGTTTGGCCTAAGCTGAGGGCCTCCTCTTCCTCGCTAAATCTTTAAACGATCCATTGAGGTTAGTCAGGCATTGGCAGCCCCAGCCATTTCCTCTAACCCTGGAACAGATCTTTGGGTCCCAGAGGAGCCTACAAATGTGTTCCCCTGTGCAGTGTGTTCTAGGGTGCAGGTGGCAAGCATTGGAGTTGTGGAGGGGGCTGGAGTGATGCTCTGGGTCCAGCTTTTACCAAACCTTGAAAGGGTGTAACTGAAAAGGCCCAGTGATTGCACACACTTCTGGCATTCCTCTCCCAAATATGCTCTGCTCCCACAAACATTCCATGGCTCCTCATACCTTCAGAATAAAATCCAATGACCTCAGCCAGGCGTTCAATCCTCCATCGTCAGGCTGCTCTCATGGCTCCACATGACCTGTGCTCCAGGCACACCGGGGACTCAGGATTACCCAGATGCACACTGCACTGTCCAGGCTAAAGGCTTTTGTAATTGCCGCTCCCTAGAAAGACTTCCTCATGATCCGTGAGAGGCTTCCCAGAACCCACCCTCATCCTTTCCTCCACCATACAACAGTGTGCATACTGTGCTTCCCTGGTCCTGCTTCTGACCCACAGTATGTGTGCAGAAGAATAACAGAGCTCACTGCATTGTGAGCCACACCTGAAACATCTCTGCATCCCCATCTTACACACACTGTCTCTCTCTCTCTCTCTCTCTCTCTCTCTCTCTCTCTCTCTCTCTAATGCACACACACAGGTGCACACATATATACAGATGGATACACTGGCACACACAGACCACATAGACACAGACATGATGTGTGCATGTGTGCACACATACATACACAACATCCATACTTACACAGAGACATGGGCCTGACCTGGAATACAGAGACATACAGAGGCTCCCTGGAATTGGAGAGCAGGGCTGGCTTTTTTGGTGCCTGCAAGCCCAGAGGACTTAGTTTCCCTCCCTCCCACCCATCTTTCACAGGAGCACAGCTGTGTCATCAACATCGGGGTTAGCAAGAACTTAGACATGCTCAACAACCTGATCAGCTTCCTAGACCCTGTGTTTGCTAAGCACCTAAGTGAGTGGACAGGGTTCATCTCAATGGGGTTGGAATCTGGACAGTTGAAAATCCACCACAAACCATCTCCAAGGGCAGCTGGAAAAATGACAGCCAAACATCCTGTGTTTCCCAAGTGTGTGGTATGCTCTGGTGTCTGGCTGTCTGTTTCAGCTCCCTTGTGTGTCATCCATTTTCTCTGATATAACCTCCTGCCTGGCACCCCACTTCTCTCCCCACAGAAGGAAAGGGTGCGGGGGCTGTGCAGTCCCTCTTCCCCTGGTTCTGCCTCTGCTTCCAGCGTGCTTTCAAGTCCTTTGATGATGTCTGGAGGCTCTGGGAGGTGAGGTGCTCTGCTGGGGGATCACCCTTCCCCTCAGGCAGGCAGCAGGAGAGCTCTTTGGCTTTGTTGTGGCTTTAGATGGAGTCCAGGTGCTCGGGGTTTATTAGGTCAGTGACCCTGCTCCTGCCCAATAAGGAGGAAGCTAGAGCATCAGTTCATCCATCTGTTCATAAAGTCCCACCAACTTCACCTCTCTGGGAAGTCAGGGCAAAAGAAGGGGCCTTACAGCCTATGCTTTGGACACCTGGCCTGCAGCTCACTTCCCTGCCTTCTGCCAAGTGCCTCACTCTGCTCTCATTCCCTCATCTCCCCGTTCCTCCATCCTCCCATCCACCTGGGTGCTAGCTCCTTACTGAGCCTTCCCTCTGGAGGAGGTGGGTCCCCACAGACAGGTTGCACCTGCAGTCCTTTGATCCCAGTCCCCATGGCCATCAGCAGATGAACCTCCCCTAGAGCACACCCACCACTCATCACTGCCCTGTCCAGTGGCCTCCACTGTCTGCAGGACCCAGCCCAATGTTTAGCCTGGAAGGTTTAGCCCTATGATTCAACCCTGCTTCCCTCCTCCCTCCTGACCTGCTGGTCTCCATGCCCAAGTTGATGACCACCCACAGGACTTTGGTGACACCTGTATTGTTGACATCAACCATTGCTTTGCTGAAGCTCCACCCAAATGTTACCTGGTTGTTCTCTGCCCTCTACCTTCCTCTCCCCTCCCCATCCCTCTCCCCAATTCCTCTCTTCCTCCTCCCTCCATCTAATGAATTCCCTGAAGGCTCTTTTTCTGATTCCCCCAGGAGCCTAGAACCCCAGAGGTAGCTGTGAGCACTTGTCTGAGTGAGTAAGTGAGTGAGTGAGTGAGTGAGTGAGTGAGTGAGTGAGTAAGTCAGCAGTGAGGCCCAGGAATGTCTGACCCTAGGCATGTGGGTGGTGGTTACCTCACCATCTTAAGGGCAGTGCAATCTCAGGCCACATGGTGCGGACCAAGATTTGCCTGCCCGAACAGGTTCTGCTGACAGGAAAGCCCTGCAGAAACTTCCAGGTGCTGGTGGCCTACAGCCTGCTGCAGATGGTGCGGGATCAGGTCCTGAAGGAAAGCATGGCTGGCGATGACATCCTCCTGGTGAGAGCACCCTCTGGTAAAGCCCAGCCCCGCGGTTCCTGGGGACCTCCCACCCCGCGCTTTCCCGGCTGAAGGCCCCAGGCTCATGGGGAGCTGGGCTTCCGTGCCCTCTTTGCCCTGGGAAGGATCTTGATGGGAGCTGACATGTCCCGAGCACCACTCTGAGTGCTTTACAGATGCGCTGATTTGAGCTTCATAACAAGCCTGACCCAGAGGGGTGATGCCCATCATCATCTTCACCCCTATGTTTCATATGAGGAGTCCAAGGCCTTGAATGGTACTTAACCACTAGGCTTGACTGCTTCACAGTTAATTTCTTGGCTCTAGCGACCTCCTGTGGCAAAAGACCTACAGTTTCCCAAAATTTCTAACTAGTGCTCAAGTCTTTATTCAAAAACATCTTAGGTGGCACCCCAATTATAAAACAAGTCCTACTTGGCAACCTGTGAGATCCTCAGTAGAACCCCAGAACTCCTAGACCTCAGTATGAAAACTACAATTACCATCTCCCCAAAATATAAATTTCCAGTGTTGAAATTTCAAGCACTGTGCCAGATGGGTTAGGAAAAGATCCGGTGGCCCCAGTGACATCCATAAGTAGCGGCTTTGTCCCCTCAGCCTATGCCTGCTTCCTCCACCTTCTCCTGGCACAGGCCTGCAACAACCTGGTCGACCTTGATGCCGACGAGCTGATCTCTGCTGCCTGCTTGGTTTATGCGGAGCTCATCCAGAAGGATGTAAGTTGCCCCAATTATTTGTCTTTCTCCTCTTCCTTTTCCAACCCCAGCCCATGGCAGTTATATTCAGCTTCAGAGACAGTTTGTGCCACATTATCTGTCACCAACCCACAGGGGTTCTCTGGCGTGGTCTTTTCGCTGTTTTCACATGTAACTCATGCCTCCTCTAGCAGACTGCGCTTCCCAAAAGCACAGCCCTCACCCGTCATTCCCTGTGTCCATCCCAGTGGATCTGGGCCTAGCACTGAGCACCCAGGGACTCAAGAGAATGTCACTGGCTGGATGAACTGAAATATGAGAGCAGCAGACCAATGTCTGTTTCCCTCAACCTGCCAGACCCTCCTCTTCCCAGGTTCCAAAGCCATTAAAGGATTTCTTTCTCTGAGGACACACACAATGGACAGATGCCCTCAGTGGACAAGACAATGGTGGTGCTTCAGCCATGAGGTCAGGATCAAGTCCGCTGGGGTGTTAGGGTAAGGGCATAGTTAATACAGGTGCAATACAAACAGCCTTCTGGAGTCAGTCTGTGGTGGGCAGTGTGTGCCAGGTGCTGAGGGTAGACAGGATTGTCCAATGAGAAAGGCCTAGGCGGTGAGAAGAGAGATTGCAAGGCTGGAGGCATAAATGCTGGGAAGAGATTGGATGGGTTGGGTCAGCAACTCTTCTGTGGCTAAGAGTTTTCCAAGGTGACAACGGTTCTGCACTGGGAAGCAAATGGTTAAGGGTCTAACCAACTCTAGGAGCCTTCCCACCTCCTGTGAAAGAGAATTGAATGGTCTAATAGGCTTGGTCTCAGTCCTGAGAGGGGTTGGCATCTCCCATTCCTCCCCTTACTCCCAACACACCAATCCCACATTAAGCTGTTTCTCCAGAGCTTCCCCAGCAGTTTGTAGGACAAAGCCCAAATCTCTGGGTAGCAGGTGATTCCATTCCTGGTTTCAAAGCCTCCCTCACAATTGAACCTTCATTTATCAGTCTGAAAATACCTCCTCAAATTGAACTATCCTTTTCAGCTTTATTCAGTCTCCTTTTCCCTGGCCAGGCAGTTCAGTTTCTCCCTGGGGCAGAGACTCAGCCACCCACTCTCCCCAGGCGAGGCCAAAGCTTAGAGCCTCCTGCCAGCCTGCCCATGCCCTGAGGGGTACCTGAGGGTAGACATGAATATTGACCAGAAAGAGCTGGGGTTGGTCAGTGACCCCATAGCTGCTCGGTAACTGTGTGCACATGTGTACACACACACACACACACACACACACACACACACCCAGCCCTGCCCAGGGGCTACCATTTTTCAGAGGGTTGATGAATGAGCAGAGGGATCCATTGGTTTTACTGTGGATCCTGGCCCTTGGGGGTGAGAGATAACCATCCTCCCACTCTTCAGCCAGCTGCCCCACCCTTCTACTCCCATCCTATCACTCTCAGTAACCATAACTCCGAAGGCACAATGCTGCCAATTCTGTCTGGTCTCCTCCCCTCAGGTGACAATCTCCCAGCATTCATTGGGAAGATTCATATACTGTGCTTCTCCTTAGGTTTTGTGTTCCCAAGACAGGTGATTTAAATAAGGATTCCGGCACGGAATACAGTGCTCCAAGAACAATACTGTGTTTTTATTCTACCAAAGAACCAGAGTAAAAGACATCTTGGGGAGCTAACGATAGCCTTGGAAAGAGGAAGTCCACAGAAACATCAGATAAGAGTTTTCCAGTGCTTCCTTTGGCCTGGGGGCATTAGTTGGTCTGTGGTTTTTGGTTGAGACATGCACAATGCCGAACATCTCTTCCAAAACTAAAAATTGAAAGCACTCACATTCTAGACCAATGGTTTTCAAACCTGTTTCTAAAACCACTGGTACCCCATTATAACACAGTCTTTCCCAGAAACCCAGTAGTTGATGTTGGGATGGGGAGCCCAGAGCCCTCCTTTCTGGGATCCCCATCAGACCCCTGCTCAAACTCACATCATTAGCTCCAAGGAACCTCTGTCCTATTGGGAGCATGAAAACCTCTGTTGGTCTTAAAGATGAACTGGATTAAGTCTCAACACTGAATCGTTCCAGATTAAGATAAATTCCAGGTGGTATAATGATGGACATAAATATCTTAAAAGAACCAAACTTCTGTTAGCTCATCTGCAGCACTCCTGGCCGTGGACTGTAGATTATTATCTTCTCACCATGGCTGAGCATATCATGGAGCCAGAACAGGCTTCTCCTCACTTGTTTATCATTATATAACCCAGTGCTATTTTTTCTAGGTCCAGTCAGGAGATAGAATTATGGGAAGAATTGAAATCCTAATCCTAAATTGCCTTTAATGTAGGGGCTGTACTAGTCTAAATAATATGTTAATTCAACACTTTTATTGAGTCCTTACTGTGAGCTGCCCATTGTCCAGGCATTGAGAATGTAGCAGTGGGGAAAAGAGAGATACAATCCCTGTTTCCATGACATTTAGAGTTGAATGGGGGCCACTCAACATTAAAGAATGTGTGATTACAAATTTCTTTTTGTGCTCTGAAGACAGAAACACAGTTCTAGGAGAGAAGATAAAAATTAGTGGTGGTGGTAGTGATGTCCATGATGGTAGTGATGATGGTGGTTGGGAGGAGTTGTGATGTCAATAATAATGGTGGTGAATGATTGTGATAGGAATATCAGTGAGGACAATAGTAGAAATGTCAATGATGATGGTGGTGGTGCTAATGGTGACTTCAGCAATGGTGTAGTGTTGGTGGCAGAGATGGCCATGTAAATCTTGGTGATGATAATGGTGATGTCAGTAAGGTTGGTGGTTACCAGTGATGTGTCAATGGCGTGGTAGGGTTGGTGGCAGGGTTGATATAGTGTAGTGTGATGGTGGTAGAAGCAATTGGGATGTCAGTGATGACAGTGGCTGTTGGTGGTGGTGTCATCAATGGTGCATAGATTTGGTGGAGGTGGTGGTTGTGGTGATGTCAGTGGCAGTGTTAGTGGCAGAGGTGTGATACCGAGTCTGCAATGTTAGAGATGAAAATGGTGGTGATTATGGTGGTACTTTCATCCAGTCAACAATGGCCATCTCTGTATTGATATTAATGATAGTGTTGGCGGTGATGGCAATCATGGTAAAGGTGGAAACTGTGATAAACTCATTCTGGAAAAACTAGTGCCTGACACATTTCCAATATAATATTTTTAAATGAGTCATAATGGCCATAAGCATAGAGATAAAGAAAATGGAGGCACACAGGCCTTATCTAAGCTTTCTAAAACTTGATTGTGAGCCTGATGTGAAAGCGTGGATAGGCTGTGTGCCTTCTGTGACCTCACCCCACCTCTCCTCCTTTCACTCTTGTTCCAAGCCTCTTTCCTAGGGGTCATTTGCTCCCTTTTCTCTGGCCACCTTGAATGATGCCAAGCTTGTCTTCGTTCCTGGAGCCAGGATAATGGCTCTCTAGCTTCACATAGGTGCATGAATAAAGATCCAAGTTCTCTGGGCCCCAGAGTCTGTGTTTTAGACTCAGAGGGCGAGAAAGGAGGAAGGCTCTGTGTGCACCCTCAGGCTGGCCAGACCTTAACCCATTGAGGGGGAAGGACTCTTCCCACCTTTAAGGGGAAGGACACACCAGCAGGGGAAGCCTCCACTGCCCAGCACCCAACCCCATTGATATGGCCATGCTTGGGGTGGAGCACTGGCCTCTCAAAAGGATGAGGAGGGAAGAAGAGGTGGATTTTTAAAAAGTGAAGGAAGGAAAGTGGGAAGTTTTAGAAAATGGGGGGCGGGATGAAATGGGAAGAAATGTAAGCTTCCTTTTTCACCTAACTAAAGGCCATCACTTACATTAGGGACCATCAACAGAGCTATGAGTTCTGGTTGAACATGGCAAAGTGACTTATGGTGCTTGGGCCCTGATCCTCAGGGCTGATGCTTCTCAGCAATGAATTTCCCAGACCACTCTTTACCCAGCCCAACACAGACAGGTGTGCACATATACACTCCACACACTCACAGTGCGGCCCAGGCATCCCTGGCGGTGTTTTTGTTAAACTGAGATGTAGCTATGCTAGAAAAATCTTCCTTTTGTTTGCCTTTCAGAAGAGTCAGGATGTTCAGACCCATTTACACCAAAGAAACTATCTTCTTCTCTCTTACTGCATAACACATACACACTGCTGTGCACAAATACACACTCACACATACACACACTCATACCCACTCACACAAATACACACTCACACACATACACTCACATACCTATACACACTCACAATACACACATACTCACACCCTCACTCACACACATATACTCTCATACACACACACTCACATACACACCCATACACACAGAAATACATACACAACACGCATACACACTCAAACACACATATACTCACCCACACATACACACTCTCACACAGACACACATACACAAAAACATTCTCACACATGCTCACACACATGTGCACATAAACTCACACATCCATTCACACACATACACACATGCACGCAGATACACCTTTATGCTGTCCCCAAGTCCTACCGCTTCTACCTCTACATAGACTATTTGTTCAATTCTGCAACTGCTGGGAGAGGGAAGGTGGCTTAACCATGCTCTCTGGCCCCTTTCCCTCCACGTCTACACAGGCCAGGCTCTGTAGTCCAGAGCTCATTAGTGAGGTAGTCCCAAGGGGGCTCCCTGGCTCCTGCTCCTGCTACTGTCTCCACCAATACCAAAGAGATGCATCAGGCCCCATAATCTGGAACTGCAGCTCCTACCCCTAAAGGCAGCAAGTTTTCCCCAATCCCACCCTCCCACTGACCCTTTAGGGACCTGAGGGAGGGGACTGTGACAATGAGGAGTGGGCTGGAGTCCCAGGAGGTCAGGAATAAGGGCACTGTGGCCCCAAACCTCACAATAATTATAGCTGCATTTGCTGAGTAATCCCAATGTCCCAAGGCCTGTACCAAGCACTCTTTTTATTGGTGGGGACCTTGAATCACAGGGGTACACAGCCAGTGATGTCAAAGTCAGAATTTGAACACTGATGGTGAATCCCAGAGCCTTCACTCTTAACACTGCAGTATTAGTTCTGTGGCAACTCCTGTGTTCACCTGCCCTATGCCTGTTATGACCTTAGAATGTCTGGAGAAGGTCAACTTACAGCCAAGTTTACTGCATTTTGTTTTGAAACAAAGTTCAGGATGCTCTGGACAATCCTTCTCCAGTATGGGGTTCAGCTGGGGCTTTGTGGGTACAAGGAAGTCAGTGTGCAGAGGTGAGAGTAAGGAGTTGAGGAGGGACTACCATGCCTCTCTGCCAGGCATGGCAATGGCAGCAGCAAAGCTGGGAGGCTGGAGTGGGAGAGGAGGCTAGAGGATGGCTGCACAGGAGCTGACTCCTCCCCATACCTGCCCCTGCAGACCCCTCTCTGGACCAGCCCCAGGTGTCTGGTAGATTGGATGGAGTAAGACCAAGGCAGAGACAGGAAAACTCCCCATCAGCGCCAAGTGCTCCTCTGCTACATGGGAGCCACCAGCCTCACTGCCCATGAGGGGAAAGGATTTATTTCTGAGAACTCACCTAAAGCACTAGCATCCAAACTGTCCTGCAGCCCCTGGGGCTAGGCGAGCCTACACTGCTGAAAAGAGGAGGAAGGTAGCAGCAGGATGGGAGGGGAGAGCCACAGCAGAAGCTTTTTAATCTCAGCTGCACATTAGAACCACCAGGGAGCTTTTTAAAAATAACCCAGGCCCATGGCTCACCTATGAAATCAGAGTCTCTGGGGGTGGGTGAGAGCACAGGCATGTTTAAAAAGCTCCACAGGTGGTTCCAGTGTGCAATCAGGGGTGAACACCCCTGCACTTAGAGCAGGTGTCTGATGGAGGGTGTGAGTGGTTTAACACTTTTCTTCTGCACAGGATGAGGTGGGGGACTTGCCCAAAGTCACACAGCAAAAGGGTCATGGTCTGCAAAGGGCAGAAGTGGCTGTGCAGGACACTATCTGAACTGATACCAAGGACCAGAGCTCATCACTGCAGCCAACCCCTCCATCAGTTCCACTCTGACCACACCAAAGTTTCAGGCTGCCCTCTCCTCACTGGCTCTTAAAGAACCTCCTCACCTTCCCACCTTGAGCCTTCACCTGAATGACTCTAGAATTAAGCATTCCAAATTCTTTTCTAAAATATCACATTAAAGAGTCTCTTTAGGAAATTAGTAAGTGCCCAAGTCTCAAAAGCCCGACCCTCATCTGCAGTGATATGCAAACAGCACCTGAACACCCACAGTACAGCACTCAGAATCTGGGAAGAAATGGGAGGTAAATGTATGCAATCACTATGCAAACAAGGGCAGCCCCAGACTAAGGGCCTCAATCTTTAACCAGATAGCAGCTGTCTCTTTCAGTACAGGCATGGCTGACAGGAGGACTGAGCTGCCTCCTGTCAAAAGCATCTTGAGGAAGGGTCAAGATGAGGGTGTGTTCTGATATCTGGCTTGCTGATGGTCTCATCTGAGAAACCTAGGAAGGGTATCTGCAGGCAGGATAATGTCCTCTAACTAGGCTCCTTGTCCAAGTCCCAGGTTCAATGCCAGGTGGAGAAAAGGTGATGGTGACAGGGATGGTGGAGGCCCTGGGAGAGATGATGTGGAATTGATAGGGTTGGAAATAGCTGAGAAGATGGCAGAGGTAGAGGTGAGAATGAGGAAGTCTCTGGTAACAATGGTGATGACAGGGGTGAAATGGGGTTAGAGGAGATGGAAGCATGGCAGTCAAGAAGGTAAGTATATATAGTGGAGGTCATGGTAGTGGTGGTGGTTATGGCAGAGGCAACATCGGATGTGATGGTGTGGATGAAGTGGAGATGACAGAGGTAATGCTAACAGCCGTCATAGTGGGAAGGATGGGGGGAAGGATGGAGGTGAGGGTGTTAGAAATTAGGAAGAGGAAGAGAATTGGCAGTGGCAAGGAGGTGGGGTATGAAGATCACTGTGGTGACAATAAGAGGTGAGGGTGATGGAAAAGATGATGAAAGGGAGTTGGTGAAGATGGTTTCTCAAAACTCTTAAATTCCTTGGGGAAGGGTGTTAGAGAACCATCATAACAAAAGCAGGGAGGAAGTGGGAAGAAATCTGAAGAGACAATGTCTGCTGTGATGGGGAGGAGGAGGAGGTTCCCAACCATGGACCTAAAGGAAACTCAGAGACAACTTCTGGCTTCTCTTCAGCAACATCTCAGCTACACCCAGTTCCATTTGGTGAGGGTGGCAGACTTGAGGTCTGCAAGTGGCCAGTGGGGTGACTGACCCGGGTTGGAGAAATCATAGCCACTGGGCCTCAGTTTCCTCTTCTGTGAAGTTGGAGGAAGTATGAAAACCAAGTGAATAAGTGAGTTTGGTCTCTTGCTGGGGCAACAGGGCCCTTATCCACAGAGGTCCCTGGGCTGACCAGCTGTGCACGTGCAGTGGCAGGAAGCTGCCTGTGGGAGGCAGGGAAGGAAGAGGTGAGTGTCAGAAAACAGAGAGCACATGGTAACCAGGACTGGGGAGACATTGGCAAATGTCTTCTCAGGAGAACAGGCAATTGCCTGCTATCACTCCTCCACAGCCCAGATCCTCTTCACTTTTCTGTCACCCTCACCTCATTTTGGTTACTATAATGAAGGTTGCCAGAGCTGTATCCCTGACGCTCTCCTCACAGTTCAAGTTCCCTCCAGGGAGGTCACACCCTAAGCTAGCTACAGAGTGAACTGGTTTAGTCCACATGCTCTGGAGTCAGACTCCAGATAATAGTTGTGTGACCCTGGACAATATGCTTAACCTCTTTGAGGCTCTGTTTTCTCATATATAAATTAGGAATAAAAATATCTACCATACAGGTTGTAGTATGGGTGTCTATAACATGTTTAGTCCAGCTAACTTCAACTCAAGAACTGGTAGCTGTTTTGAGTAACGCAGGCACAGGGCAGACACTTCAGGAGTCCAGTGCACCAATATCACTTATTCTTTAACCTAAGAAGCAGTAGCCACAGGAGAGAGGGCCTCTCCAAGACCTGTGGCTTCTGACAGTTGCAAGGTACAGCAGAGCCATCTGCTCCTTCCAGTGGAACCTATACTTGCACATATTGTCCTGCAGAGGGCGCACCTCCTCCACAAGCCAGGGCTCCATGGAAGACCAGGCTGCCCCAGGGAGAAAACACCCTGCCCAGATTGTGAGTCACTCTGCAATCCTTGTGCTCCACTGAGGTGAAGGGGTAAGAGAGGAGGAAGCCTAGACCTCTGGCCAGAGCTGTTTTGGGAGGCTGGAAGAGGGCCAGAGAGATGGGATCAGTTGTTGTTTGTGGCGTTCAGAGGTCCTAAGTCTTTCACTCTGGCTGCAGATTTGCTGAGGACTGGCCATTAGCTTAGGGCAGAAGAGCCATCAGGGTTCCCCTGGAAGCATCTCTGGGCAATTCTACACCCCTTTCTTTGTTTGGAATCCCTCCCCACACATACACACTGTGGTCCAGCATGATTCACTGTGAGCAGCCCAGCCCGTGGCCCATGTTTGCCTATGGTGGCCTGAAGAGAGCGGGACTTGGCAGTCACCTCTCCTATCTGTTTATCAGCCTCCTCCCTAGGCCCACAAACCATACAGGCGTACACCAGGATGCTGCTGTTCCCATCAGCAGAGGCTCTGCTCTGAGTCACGCAGGCACAGGGAGCAATGACAACACGAGCCGTGCCCTAATGCCACAGGGCCAGCTATCAGGGCCAGCAGGGCTATTTAGGATGCACACTAAATGCCAATCTGAACAAGGTGGGACCATGGACATGTCTGAGCCAGGGAAGGAATGCAATGAAGTCTGGGTTGGAGGGCTCTGTGTGGGGCTGGAATTGGAGGCTGCCTCTGTTTTTTCTAGCCAATTGAAATATACTGTGTGCCACAAATGTGGTTTTTAATATTTTAGTAATTTTAAAAGTAAAAAGAAACAGGTAAAATATTTATTTTACTAATGTATTCATTGTTGCTCCAACATGTAATCAATGCGAAGGTATTAATGAGATTTTTACATTCTTATTTTGGTATAAGTCTTTAAAATAAGTGTATATTTTATACTTTCAGCACATCTGAGTGTGACAAACTACATTTCAAGGGCTCAGTAGCCACATGGAGCTAGTGGCTCCCATATGGGACAGTGCATGTGAGACAGTCACTCAACCTTGTTACTTCTGGTCCCCAATCTTAGTAAGTGTATGTGGACTGTCTGGCTCACAGGCTGGTGGTCTTCTGGGATCCTGAGCAGCAGTGGCTGAGGGATCTAATGAGCTTCAGGCTCTCTCCCTTTGATTACCCCCACAAGGGCAGCCCACGGAGCCTTCTGGAGAACTGGAACCTGCTCATAGCTGGATGGGCCATCAACCCTTGCCAGGGAGCTCCCTTGCCACAGTAGGCTGCCAACTGGTGCAAGCTCCACAGGATAGATACCTCAGAAGCCTTCTTCAAACCAGTCTTCAGGGCACTCAAGGCACAAGGCTGCACTACCAGAGCTCCCTGCCCCGGCCCACAGCCCCACCTGAGGCTGGGGATGGCCCTCTGCCCTACTTAAGGGGAGGGACTTTGTGCAACTATAAGGGAAGTTAATAGTATCTGCAGAGTAAAAGAAGAGAGTACGGAAAGAGGTCCAGGAAGGCAACAGTCTGGGCAAAGGTCTGAACGTGGGATCTAGGGGACAGGCGATGACAGGGAGCCAAAGGAAAATTAGGGGAGAAAGAGAAAGGAGCAGCTGTTGGCCTTGGAGGTGTGTGTGTGTGCATGTCCGTGTGCGTGTGCATGTGAGTGTGTGTGTGTGTGTGTGTGTGTGTGTGTGTGTGTGATGCATGCTAAATGCCAATCTAAACAAGGTGGAATCATGGACGTTCTGAGCCAGGGAAGGAATGCAATGAAGTCTGGGTTGGAGGCATGTTAACTGGAGCCCATACAGAAAGGACCAGGAAGGAAGAGCTGAGTAAGGAAGTAAGCACTCTGGGGTGATTATACATGGAATGAAGGGCACTTGTGACCTCCTGTGTTTGGCTCTAGTGAGCTCAGCCTAGGTTGGGGCCTCGGTGCAGAGTCTGCAGAGAAAAGTGGGTCAGAGGCTTTAAGGTGAGCAACCCAGGAGTTTCCAGGCTTCCTCTGCATATCTCTAGGAGGGCCTGCCAGCTTCCACTGAGGGATTCCAATGGCTACTGTGGCTGTGAGTTGGGTAGGGTTTTGCTTCTCACTCACCTTCTACTCTGGACTCCAGAGTCTGAGGGCTAAGCAGTGAGCCCTGGGTTTCTGCAAAGCCAACATATTCACAGCCCACTGCAGACCATGCAGGGTGATGGAAATACACACTATTTAAATACACACATAAACTTATAAATACACACTATATGTGTGTGAGTTTACACATATAGTGTGTATTTAAAAGGCTGTCCCTCTGGGAAGATGCATCCCTTTGGCAGATAGTGCCTTGTTCTAAAATGTGCCCAGAATGGGCTGGATTTCACTTCCACCACTCCCGTGGCTGAGACCCAGCACGTAAACTATATGGCCATGCATTGCAGTCCTCTATGATTCCCAGCATTGAGGGAAACTGTGCCAAAGTGGTAAGTCACACCTGAAAAGCACAATGAGACTTTCCCCCACCTCCCTCAGATTAGGGGCTCAGAGCTATGAGGGGACAGGATGGTGGGGAGGTTCAGGCAGGGTGAACTTGCTGAGCCCAGGGAATCAGAGCAGCAGTGTGCCAGGCTACAAAGATGGCTACATCTTGTCTCCTTGGAGCCAAGTGAACACAACTCTAGGAGACAGGCAGGACAGGGAGTAGACTTCTACTTAAAAAACAAACAAACAAACACAGGCCAAAAGAGTTTAAGTGCCTCAGTTAGCACAGTTAATAACAAAATGGTGGGGATGAGAAGCCAAGTCACAGGGCAGTGAAGAGGCACCAAGCAAACCTAGGGATTGTCCTGGCCCTGATCTTGGGCACTCACTTCACCTTTCTGAGTTTGTTCATCTGAGTTAACATGAAGATAACTAGGGCTCTTGCCCAGATTAAAGATAGCACTGTATAGAGAGTGTTTAGTGACAGTTACAGAAACTGGGACTAAGACCCCAATTTCTTGCAGGGAGAGATGTGGACACTCCTTAAAGGCCCACAATAGGTGAGGAAGTCTAGGATGTTAGAGAGTTGTCAAAGTACCAGACCCACAGACCAAAAGAAGGTGGCTCAGAAAGCTGCGCCCAGCCCCCTTCAGGACCAGGTGAGCACGGCCTGCTGAGAGCTCCCAGGGCAGCCCCGGCCAATGACTCCATGTGGGTCATGGGTCAGGATCTCTCCCCCCAACTTGGGGCAGCTCTGCAGGGCCATCTGGAGCCATCTGTGCCTTCTCAGCAGTGCAGCTGCCCCTCTGCCCACCTCTGCTTCCTTCACTGTGAGAGGCAACCCCACTCAAATCCCTGAGCGTAAACCTCCATCCCTGAGTGCTTCCCAGGTATAGTATTCCTTTCTTCTGGATGCTATAACAAATCAGCACAAACTTTGTGGCTTAAAACTACACTATTTATTGTCTCTCAGTTCTGGAGGCCAAACGTCTGAAATCAGCCTCCAACATGGCAGCAGGGTTGGCTCCTTTGGGGGGCTCTAAGGGAGAATCTGTTTCCTCACCTTTTCTAGCTTCTGGGGGCCTCCTGCATTCCTTGGCTTGTGGCCCCTTACTTACATCATCCCAAACTCTACTTCCATTATCATGTATCCTACTTCCTCCTCTGAAATTCTCGTCTTCCTCTTGTAAGGACTCTTGTGGTTAAATTTAGGGCTCACCCAAATAATCCAGAATAAACTCTCCAGTTCATGATTCCTAACTTAATCACATATGCAAAGTCCCCTTTGCCATTTAAGGTAACATCCCCAGGTTCTGAGGATTAGCATGTGGACATTTTAGAGGGACAGGGAGAGCTATTCAGCTTACAACACCAAGGAGCCAAACCAAAAAAAGTAGCCTTCTATCTTAAGCTGGAAGGCCAGATGACAGTCTGATTCCATCAAAGAATAGTGGGAGGGGTATGACTATGAAAGGACTGCCTCTGGAGGCAGTGAGACCTAGGTCGTGAGATATCTAGCTACCAGGAGGCTTACGCAGGCCCAGAAGTCTTTGAAATCCAGGAATGCCTGCATTCTTTTTTCTCTACCCCTAAATGTTCCTCATTTTTGAAGGCTTGGCTGCTCCAGCCCACTCAGAACAGCTGCTTGCTCTCTGGCCTCCACCATGCTCCCCGGTGCCTCCATTGGTGCCTGCCCACAGCCTGCTGCACGAATCTGTCTGCAACTTCTTTCTCATTTTCTCACCCTTTGATGCCCATCATGGGGGTCTGTGCCCCTGGAGAGCAGAAGCCTCGTCTGCTTCCAATCTATCAAATAAATGCTCACAGAACTGGGTCACCCTGAGCTAATCCATGACTCCCAGGGAGAAAGACAAAGTGCAAGGTGTCAGCCCAGTGGCCTGGCAGCTCAGTCGGAATGACTACAGGCTGGAATGCTCTAGGGAGCCCCACCTACACTTCCATCCATCTAGGATTGGCAGCTGGAGGAGTGGTATTCTGCTGCTGCTATAGGCCCACCCGGTGGCTCTCCCTGGCTCTGAGCAACTCCCCAATCTGCTAGTAGCCCCCTTTCCTCAGCCCCAGGTACCTTCCAATAGCTTTCCCATTTCCATATTTTTCAGAGTAAGTTACATCCTCTGTATTATCTCTCGTTCTCCCATAAGTCAGTCCTGTCTGGCTTCTGCTCCTTTCTCCCACAAACTGCCCTGCCCAGAGTCACCAACAACCTTGGTGCTGTCCAATCCAAAGGCTCCAGCAAGGGCTGGCTTCTCTGCTGCTCTCCATCCTGCCCACCCCTTGGCTTCTTGGTTTCTCTTCAAAAGGCCATTCTGTGGCCCTGGACTGGACTTGGCCCCCACATGGATCAGACTGGAATGCTTGGGGCATGAATGTCCCAGGAACAATCCATAACCGACCAGGGGTGGGAGTTGGTGGACAAATACTGCTTCCTTGTTCCTCCATGGAACAGTTCTGAGGCATGTTTTGCATATCAGGGGGTCCCCACTGGGACTGGGCCAGGAGTTGCCCACAGCTGTGGCCTAATCATTAACACACCTTTTATTGACTTGCCTCTCTACCCAGTCTCACTTCCCTGCCTTCTCATCTGCTTCCTGGAACCACCTCCCAAACAAGTGGCTTCACCCAAATCCTTGTCAAAACGCCTGTTTTCAACCTGGCCGGTGCGCACCGAAGGGTCTTGGGTTCCATTCCTGGTCAAGGGCATGTACCTGGGTTGCAGGTTCTATCCCCGCCCCAGTTGGGGCTCATTCAGGAGGCAACCAATCTCTCTCTCTCTCTTTCTCTCTCTCTCTCCCTCCCTCCCTGCCTGCCTCCCTCCCTTATTCCTTCCCTCTCTCCCTCCTCACCATCCTCCCACTCTCTCTAAAGGAAATAGGGGAAAAGATCCTCTGATGGGGATTAACAAAAAACAAAAAACAAAACAAAAACACACGCCTGTTTTCGTGGAAATCAAACTAAGGCAGCAACAGATCATGTTACTCTTTCCACTGCCAACCAAAAGAGACCAGGCTCCTTCGCTCAGTCTCCAAGGCCCTTGATGGTCCTAATGTGTCTGCCTCTTCTGTATCACTTATCCCCCTTTCCAGCCTAGTGGTCACCAGCACCATGCACCACCCACAGCAGCTGTGTCCCCCATACACACTCTGGCCCCCGCCTTCGCCTGGAGTGCCCTTGTACCTTTCTACTTTATGCTCAATCAGCATTTTGTCTTGGCGGCCTTCCTTTGTGACTAGGGAGACAAATCTTGGACTTCCTGCCTAGTCAGCATACTGTGAAGTCAGCTACGAGGAAGAAGTAGCCAGGATGGAATAGACTGTTGGCGCAGAGTGAGACTTTGTCCTGGAGAGGCTGCTGTGCCAGCAGCTCCCCTCCCTCCAAGGCCCTGCAGGTAGGCAGGAAGCCCCTTCCCCTTGCTCGGTGATCAGCTTGCACTGTGTTAACCTAAAAAAATAAAAAGTTCTTTCAAAGTGAGAGGCAAACAAGCATTTATTTGAGATCAGTAAGAACAGCTATTCTGTGCCATGGCTGGTGTGGCTCAGTAGATAGAGCATTGGCCCATGCACCAAAGGATTGCAGGTTCAAACCCTGGCCCCAGTCAGGGCGCATGCAAGAGGCAACCAATCAATGTGTCTCTCTCACATCTATGTTTCTCTCTCTCTTTCCTACTCCCTCCCTCCCTTCTACTCTCTCTAATAATCAATAGAAATTCTCCAGTGAGGATTTTTTAAAAAGCTATTCTGAGATGCAATGAATCAGCAGAAGCCCAAACAGTGCTGTGTTTAGGAGATGAATATTTATGAGAGAAGGGGAACAATATATCAGTAGAAGGAAGACATTTTTTTGTGTGTGCAAATAACATACATACTGATGTTAATTCTAAGCAGTGTTGTTGATTTTTAGTCCAGAAGTTATCAGTCAGATAGTCATAATAACTGTTTTTCTTTGCAAAAATTTTAAATATATTTATTGTTGATAGTATTACAGATATCTCCCATTCCCCCCCCCCCGCCCCTTTCTTCCCCCTTCTCTCAGCCCCTCACCCTGAAAAAAATTTTTGGACACAGTATTTCCCTAAGCCCAGTCAAAAGGTTATTTTGTCCTGTTTTAACATTCCAAGGTTTGAGGTATCCAGCTTCATTTTAAAGTGGCTCCATTTATATTATTGTTTACAACTGGCTCAAAAAAATGAAACTTGTATCTCTTTCCAATTCTGCATTCACTGACATCAAGTTGGTATCTTGAAATCAGCCATGGTGAGAGTATTTACACCATGGAAATTGGCAAATGCTACAAATCAAGGATTTAGTTTTCTTCAGGGAGTCACTACTGCTTTTGTCCCCATCCTTGCTCCCCACAACATGTGGCTCTGGATGTGATGAAATCCACACAATGTTTGCACGTTTATAGCACAGATCCCAGCTCTAAGCTTCCTTTAGAATCAGGGCAGAATCAGCTTGGGAGAGGGATGTCAATTGGGCAGGATGATGCCAAGATGGATGTGGATGGAGCAGGGACCAGAGTGCAGCTAGGTGAGGTGGAAACCAGAGCAGAAAGGAACTGGGAGATCAGGGCTTTGTGTGTGTGTGTGTGTGTGTGTGTGTGTGTGTGTGTGTGTTTGTGTGTGTGTAGAAAAGAGAGAAACAGTAAGGGAGAAACAAGGAGAGAAGGAAAAGAAAAACGTGGAGAGATAAAACAAAAAGACAAAACAAACAAAAAACATGGAGGGAGGAAGACAGAGTAAGACAAGGTAAATAGAAACAGAGGCAGAAACAAAGAAAGACAGCGTGAGAAAGGGAGAGTAAGAAACGGCAAAAGCCAAGGGCAAAAATAGAAGAATTCAGTGACAAAAGTGAAAACAGGGAGTGATGAACAAAGACAATTAGCATCATGACAGGGCCTGGGAGGTGACCAGGCCCATACCTAGCTGACAATGAAACCTGCTTCTACAGCATTCAAGCTTATTCCATGGAGCAGCTTTCAAGAGAGGCCAGAGAACCAGGTCTCCCCCACAACCCCAGCCACCAGCCACAGTGGGAATACCTCCTTAGGTGCCAATCATCTACCAGATTAAAAAATGCTAATGTTTGATTGCTTCTTCCATTTAGGCACTAAATCCCTCAGTAATTCAATAATGCATTGCCCAATTACTCACATGATGAGCAATTTTAAATTAGGTAAAAAAATTTAGGCAAGTAAATTGCTAAGTGATTTGATTGTTTCTGAAGGAAATTCCCTCCTAGGGCTTTATTCTCCCTTCTTAATCAGTGGTGAAGGGAGTCTGCCTGGTGGCTCTCCTGGCTGAATTCAGTACATCCGTGAGGTTAGGCTCCCCGATTCACACCCTGCCCCTTGCCTGGCAATGTACTGAAGTCAGCTTGTACTGATGCAAAAAAACCAACAAAAGATTTGTAAATCTTTTCCCAATTCTGCATTCAGTGGCATCATGTTGGTAGCTTGAAATTGGTCATGTGCCCTGACCGGGAATCAAACCGTGACCTCCTGGTTCATAGGTCGAAGCTCAACCCCTCTCTCCCTCCTTCCCTCCCTCTCTTTCTCCCTCCCTCCTTCCCTCCCCATAACCTGGGCCCTTACTCCCTATCAACCAATTAGCCCACAGAAAACAGCTAAATATAGTCCCTTATTCCTTGGCATCTACCAACCAGCACAAATTGTCCATGCTCTTTCATTGCTCAGCTGTGTCGTTCCAGTCATGAGCCATCTGCTGCTCCTGAAACCTCATTGGGCCGCTCTCCAGCCCATTTTTGTTGGGGTCTGCATTGAGGAAAAGTAGTTTGAGAGGACCAGTTTAGAAAATGTGAAACCAGCATGGACTTTGGAAAGACTAGTGTTCCAATCTTAGCTTCACCACTTCCTAGTGTATGACCTCAGGCAAGTTACTTAACCTCCCTGAGCCTCATGGTCCTTGTCTGCACAGTGGAGCGAATATTGCATGGCTCACAGAACTGCTGGGATGGTCAACCAGCATAATAGGTGTAAGCTTCTAGCCAAAACCTGGAATAGAGGGAGAGCTTGATAACAGTTCAGCCCTTCCCATCACACATTCTTTGCTTGTCCCACAGTAGAACAGAAGTCATAAAATTATGTCTACCCAGATCATCTGTAAAATCAGTAGTTTGTTATGGACAGAGTATCTGTCACTATGTCTTGACCCCGACCTTCCTCTTTGACACTATGGGGCAGTCAGATGTGCTTCCTGGGGAACCAGACACACACACACACACACACACACACACACACACACACACAGGGGCATGTGCACATCTGTACACTTAGGGTGCAGGTGCATAGGCCATAGGCTAATTGGGGCAGGAGGAATGGGCAGGGAGGCAGGGAGCATGCAATGCCCCCTCACCCCCAACATCCCTCCACCAGCCTGCCTCTGCACTGTCCTCCTGGGTAAGACGGACCTTGTGTGTGTGAAGAGGCTTTAGTGCCCTCTGCTGACAACAACACTACCTGCAACCCACATTCAACTCAATAGGGCCTGTGTGGCAAGCACTGGGTGCCTGGGGGACTCGCCTCCTTTTAGCAAGACAGAACTTGCTAGAAGGGAAAAAGGAAAACCAGAAGGGAGGAAGAGAAAGGAGATGGAGGTTCAAAGAGCCCCTTCTATCTTCAAAGCCACCAGGATGGAGGATCCAGCTATGTGTCCACTCTGAGCACAGCAGCTGCTTACAGCAGAATCACCTCCTCAGATGCTCATACGGACCCTCTGAAGACCTCACAGGGACACAGCCAGGCCCCAGGGGGTCCCTAGGCTCTGGCTGTGATGCCTGTAAGTCCACACAACAGAACTCTACCCTGGTCCAGGGAGATTTTTCTACCACCTCTGGAAGGGCCAAGGCCCAGAGGTGGAGGCAGGAGAACTTGATGGTAAAAAATGTGGACTTGGGAGCCACATGACCTTGGGTTCCTAACCTTTCCAAGCCTCTGCATTCTTATCTTCAAAATGGATGGGAATAATACTGTTGCTGTGGGAATTAAATAAAAATTTGCACAGAGCACAGCCCAGGGCCTGGCACACAGCAGGCGCACAATAAACGCAGCTATTATTATTACTGCTATTGTCTCCCTTTCCATGGGCTTCATGAGGGGTGAAGGACATAGTGTGATCAGAACCTCTGAAGTTTACCTGGTACCCTAGGAGGTGGAGGGATGATGGAGTCATCAGAGTCCTGATCTTTGTAGAAGGCCATAGGGTCACTCAGTCAGATACCTACCAGAAACAAGGGTTGAGACGGCCTGGTGGGCATTGACCCTCTTTCTCCTAGGTGGCTCTTCCCTGCTCCCCAGGAGCTGCCCTCCTGGGCCAGGCTGCCTCTGCAGGGTGTGCATCTGGCCTCACATGGACAGTGAGGCCCTTCTCTGGGACATTTAGACTTAGAGTCACTGGAAACCAGTTCTGTCTTATGACAAAACCTTCACGTTACAGCACTTGGAAGCTGTCAGTGGCCATCACTTCTGTCTTGAGGACCAAACCAGTCTGCAGTGAGAGGAAAGAATGAGGCAGGATTAGAAGATGAGGGATTGAAGGGGTTTTCATGGTTCACACACCCCTGGTTCCAGATGCCACTCATGCCCACCTGTGTCACCACCCCTCCACCGGGTGAACTACTAGACTCCTACTTAGGTTCTGTGAGGTGCTCCAAGGTCCCTGCAGTAAGCCCCCACTTCTGCTCAAGTGTGTATGAGTTGGGCTTCTGTTACTTGCAAGCAAAGGGACAAGGACATGCTCCACAACTCTTTGGTCCCCTGCTTCTTCTCTTCATCTTCACTCACAGATGTTCCCTCCCTGCACTTTCGTACATTCCCTAACCCTAAAAAGTTCCAAAGCTGGTTTTTTCTTTTTGCTTTTAAGAAATGTTTTCTTAAGTGTAACATGTTTATTATAGTCTCAGTTTGTTGGAGTATAAACATGGAATTGTTTTCTAACAACTACCCCTCTTACCCAACTGAGTGGCAGGGCTCTGCATGATAGTAGCTGCACTGTACAAGTCCCCTGCATTCCCTTCTGTTAGAACAGTCTCGGTCAGTAAGCAAGACTTGTTCCTGTTCCCCTCCTCCAGTCAACCCCACCTCTGATCAGACAGACTGTGGCTGCCCTCCCCCTCTCTCTTCTATGGATCTCTGGGACTGGGGACTAGGAGAGGGATTGGAGCCTCATGAAACTGTCCTCTCCTGAGTGAATTGTCACTGCGTCTCTGGCTACTCCAACTGTTCTCTGTTCAAAAGCTGAGTCCCTCTGGAGGGCCTGTGCATCCTTTGAAGTGAGGTTCTCTTGGGTGGGCTCCAGCATCACAGCTGAGTGCAGCTCTCTCTATAGTGCTCTCTCCGCCTCCTGTCTGTCTCCTATTTCTCCTTTCCCCTACTCAGGCAGCTCATGGTATATCACAGAGTCCCCAGATGAAGCAGATACCCACCATGCTAGTCTTGCCTTAAAATAAATTTCCTGTGGAGAGTAGCTTCTGCCAGTGACACGACAGTTGTTCCCCCTTCCCCCACCCCTACTGCTCTTACACTCACCGCTGGGTGTCAAGGTTGACAGAGAAGAGCCAGTGCTATCCTCTTGTCAGCCCTACAGAAGGGAGATGTGCGAATCTCTGACTATAGGGACACAGGGGCCCTGATGTCTTCATATTCAGTTTTGGGTCTTAGCTGCCTTGCAGAACAGAAGGAAAAGTGCCAAGCAACATCCTGTTATGCTGGCACGGGGCTCTCCTCCCTCTCAGAGCCCAGCCAAACTAATCAAAAAGAAAGGAAAGCTAATTCCCAATCCAGGAATGCGGGGAGTCCGTGGGAAATGTGCAAGATGCAGATCTAAAAGAGACCCAAGGACTGACTCGCAACTTCAGTTTCTGAGAGAGCAACACTGTACCAGGAAAAGCGAGCAGATGAGATGCTGGCAGCATTTGCCTACTGCCCCCAAATTTGGAAGGCAGGGGGTAGGACAGGAGCTTGCAGAGAATATGTCATTTGCATATTCAATGCTGTGGATCAACAGCCTGTGGAAAGAGTTGACAGGGAGGCCTTGGGGTGCATATGGTCACTAGTTCAAGTAAATAATGGGGGAAGCTCTCCCTGAATCAGCTTCTCCCTGATTCCACATTTCTCCTGTCCTGAAAGGGTGGGTGCAAGTCTTGTCATGGCTACATCAGTTACCT
The DNA here is from genome assembly GCF_963455305.1 of Plecotus auritus. NCBI lineage: Eukaryota > Metazoa > Chordata > Mammalia > Chiroptera > Vespertilionidae > Plecotus > Plecotus auritus. The sequence goes on along the minus strand of NC_137770.1, from coordinate 117,339,829 downwards.
GGCACATAGACCCTGCCTGTGCCCCACTGGGCATGCCCCAGCCAACTCCCAACTAGACCCCCAACTAGATCCCTGAGCTGGTCATGGCACTGGAAGTCTCTATTTGAGTGGAAAAAGAAGGACAGCGCGCACACACAACCTGCAGCCAGCTGGACCCACAAGTCAATTCTAGATGAGTTGAAGGGATATATGTCACAGGCAATTTGTGCCCACAGCCAACTGGTGACATGAGTTTGTATTAACCAGTCCATCAGTCTAAAATATGATAAGACAATTGGAAAAACATCCAGGTGGATGGTGAGCTAAAGAGAATCCACTTGGGGAAAGTAATAAGAGTTTTACAAACACCCATTTTTAAAGAAAAAGTCACAAACAGCAAACACACACCTGCACATGCACATACACTTGCAAACTCATGGGGTCTTTGAAAAGACTGCATCATGAAGGGGGAAGACTGTGTCCCTGAAAGGGCAGAGGAAAGAATCCTTTGAAAAGATTTTTCACAGCAACACAAATAACTTTCAGACCACATCTGCTTTGTATTCACTTCATTTAATTAAAATGTGAACTCTGAGAAAAGAGATTTGAAAAACAAGATGGAAAGAATGAAATGAGAAGACGGTTGGCTAACAGGCAGGTAGAAATCAAAAGCAAACCATGTGAGAGCAAGAAAGGCTGTAAAGAAACTAATAATGTAGCTGCAGATTTAAAATTGCTTTATGATGGTAAAAAAAAAACAGAATGGAAACTACAGAAAACTGAATTGTTAAGTGTAAAGAACAGATAGGAGTTCTCTGAGAATGCAGGGGAAAGCCCAAAGGGAAAAAAACTAAGGGAGGGAGCATAATAGACATCAAAGGAGAAACCAAACAAATAAAACAAGAATCAAAGAAGAGAGGAGACAATACTTCTGAGCTGATGAAAACCCTGAGCCTGTAAAGTTAAAAGGTACTTTTTACCTAAGCCAAATTGATAAAAAGAAACAAATAATTAGAAATACCATGCAGGATTTTGTACATTTTAAGGGTAAAGAAATAAGAAACAATCCACATTTCTGAAAATGTATAATTGGAAGAGAGATTCCATGGAATGTTGGGAAGTGCTTATGTTGGAGGGGGAAAAGCTTCTGTCATAAAACAAACTTGATAAATGCTGAATGAATAAAAAAAAAAAGAACAAAATCTTATACTGAAGCTTTTTGGGGGGTTTTTAAATGTTTGTGTATCTTGTTAAATTAGTGTTATTAGCAAGCATAGATTTCCAAAAATATTTGATGATGAACCCCTTTTCCATCTGTGCACTCATTGGAATGTACTTTGGGAACCACTCTTCTACAGAATTTTGAGAGATCACAGTTTATCCTAAAATTTCAACCATCTGCAGGGGCTATCGGCATGAAGGCCACAGACAGACTTTCCTCATATCAGTATTCAGAGTACATGCCAGGCATGGCTCCGCCTTTCAGCAGGGGGGATGCTCAGAGGTGCACTGAGTATGCTGGAATAGAACAAAATAAGCCAAACTATAGTAAACAAAAAATCAGTATGAGGAAGTTGTTGTAATAAAAGACCTGGAAATGAATGTTAAAAACCTGTTAGCCTCAACATCCTTCCCAGCCTAGCCCTGCCCAGGAGGCTGACCCTCACAGACCATACTCCTCCAGACTCCCTGGTGGAATTCTGGGCTGGAGACTCAGGGCTGGGAGGAGAGTAAAGTTAGTATTTCCTTCCTACTCCTTCCCTACTTCAGTGACCTCTCTCTGGCAGCGGTGGGGTCCCCAACCACAGCTCTCACCTGGACCCATTCTCCAACACTCCAGCTCTCTCTGGGTTCCAGTCACACTGGTTCCTTCCCTGTTCCTGCAGTTCTGGGAATGGCTTCTGGTTACTGCTAGTCCCAGTGCCTCACCATAGCCTTTCACTTTATCCACATTCAATAAGCAGATCCTCATTAAAGTCTCTTTATTTAAACCATCCTGGGTGAATGTTTCTTGCCAGGATCTGACTTAAACACTTCTCAATTCTTTTTGTAAAGCTAGAATAACCCTGATACTAAAACCTGACAAATGACACAAAGAAAGACAGAATGGGTAAATGAGTCATACACTAGTCTCACTTATATAGATGTAAAGCCCTAATACAAATATAATCAGATCAAGTCCAAAGTAAATCCAATAGTACAGTGACAGAACACACCATGAGCACACATTCCTGGAGTGCATGGATGATATTATATGAAAACTGTAGTGAACTGATTAACCACAGCAATAAGTCAAAGGAGAAAAAGAGCATTTTATATGCTGAATTAATGTTTGGTAAATGTCAACAACCATGTCTCTAGTGAACTGGAAATGATAAAAACATATTAATTCTCAAACCCACATCCAACACCAAAAGAGTGAAATGCAAGAAGCATCCCCATTAAATATGGGAACAAGACAAATATCTCTATCTTGTATTCAACTTTGTTCTAAAGATCCTAGCTAATGAAATTAGACAGAAAAAAATATAAAAAGAGGAGAACAAACTATAATTATGTGGAATATAACTATCATTTTAGAAAAACTAGGAAAAGAAATACAAAATTATCAAAATAGAAGACTTTTATAAAATGGTCAGTTATATGATGATTATTAAAAAAAATAGTTTATTTTCCACTTCCTAATAACCTGTTAGAAAACATGATTTTAAAAGTGATGCATTAGTCATACACTGTGACATAACAAATAACTTTAGTGGTTTAAAACAACATTTATTATCTCACAGTTTCTGTGGGTCAGGAATCGAGTATGACCTAGCTGAGTTCTCTGTTTCAAGTTTGCTCACAAAGTACAATCAAGTTAGCCAAGGCTGTGGTCTCAGCTGAAGGTTCAATTGGGAAGCCTACTCACATGGTTGTTGACAGAATTCCACTCCTTGTGGTTGTTGGGCTGAGGGCTTCAGTTCCTTGCCTGAGGGGCTTCCCATAAGGCAGCTCACACATGGTAGCTAGTTTCTTCAGAGCAGGCAAGTGAGAGGGTAGAGAGAGGGAGAGTTCTAGAAAGACATAAGTCACAGCCTGCTACCACCTAATCTCAGAAGTAATATCCCATCACTTTTGCCACATTCTATTTATGAGAAGCAAGTCACTAAGACCATCCCACATATAAGGAGAAGGGATTTCATAAAGTAATAATTACCAGGGATCCTTGGGAGCCATATCAGAGGCTGCCTATGACAGATGCCATTGCTCCAGTTCCTGAAAAAGAGCACCAAACACTTATATTCATCTATGAAATAAAGCTTCACTGAAGAACAATTAAAAAAACACACCTTAAAATAGAAGGGTATGCCATGTTCTTAGATAAAAATATTCAATGTTGCAAAGAAGTGGATTATCACAACATTAAGCTATAAATTTAATCCAATTCCAATTCCCAGAGGGATGTTTAAGCTCTTTTACTTTTCTTCTTAATTTTTAAAAACACTTCAATATTTAATGTCCTGACCAGCAGTTCAAACACTAAAAGCAAGGCATGTGGGGTTTTTTTACCCAGAAAAACAAACAAACAAAAGCCCAAACATGAAAGCAAACAAACAAAAATTCCCTAAAACCACATATTAAAAATGGCAGGCTTTTTATAACAATAATTAAAGTAATAAAAACATTAAAAACTTTGTTTTTTAATACATATACACAGTACAAGGCTGAAGCACCTTTGATTTTTCTCTCAAGATTTGTATAAAAACACCCCCACTGCAGCAACAATTTGGTGGGCATGAATATATATATACACACACACATTTCCCACCCCCATGGAGTAATAAAAAAGGTACCTTCAGTTTATCAATTCGCTTTATCTTTAGGTAAGAGCTTTTTCAGGGAAAAAGCCTGTGAGTAAGGCTTTAGTGCTGTTGTTTTGTGTGCTCCTGGGACCTGTTGCTTTGAAAAAAGTTTTGGGGAAAAAAAAAAGGAAGAAAAGGAAAGTTTGCAGAAAAATAACAGAAACAAATAAGCCCTTCACTAAAAATGCACCTCATCTCCATTCAGCTGAAGCAGGTCTCAGTCCCTATGCTGCAGCAAAAGCAAACTTAGGTCTTCAGGCATAGTAATATGGCAAGAAATAGAACACAAGTGGTTTGATCTAATCCTATGCACCTAGGGGCTATAAATGATAAAGTTTTAGTGTTGGTAATGGAGCCTTCATTTTCAGATTTTAAAATGGTGACATGGGGAAAGAAAGAATAAAACCGCCTTTAAATATATATATATGGGCATTATCCTACTTTGGTTGCTTGATGAATAACAAAAGTGATTCAATTGCATTGAAGTCAAGGCAAATTTTTTTTTTTCTGGAATCCTTTGCTTCATGCATGGCACATTCTTATTGTTTTTTTTAAGCTTCAAACCCAGAGGGGTTTTTTAATTTCATTTTTGTTGATTTAGAATAAAATAAATAAAATCTAGAGTTCATCTACATGACAGTAGCAAAGAATATTTTTTAAAATAAAGGGGACTTGTCATAATAATTAAAATAGAACAATACCAGTGTAAGATTATCTGATAGGTCAATAGAATAAAATAGAAAGCTCAGTCAAACACAAAAATGCTCAATATATGATAAAATTGCCTTTCAGATCACCAGGAAATAATGAATTATTTTATAATTCATGTTGGGATAGTTGCTTAATTTGTTTTAAATTTATGGTCTTATCTCTTCCCACACATGAAGATAAAATAAAGAGTTAAATAAATCCTGATCTGTGTGGCTCAGTGGTTGAGCATCTACCTATGAACCAAGAGGTCAATAGTTTGATTCCTGGTCAGGGAACATGTCTGGGTTGCGGGCTCAGTTTCTAGAAGGGGGCATGCAGGATGCAGCCCATCAATGTTTCTCTCTCATCATTGATGTTTCCATCTCTCTCTCCCTCTCTCTTCTCTTCCTCTCAGAAATACACACACACACACACACACACACACACATATTTAAAAGAATTAAATTAAAAAAATAAAACTACAAAACTTTGTATGAAACCAAAAACAGAGCGCAAATAGCCTCAGCAATCTTGATAAAATAGAACATGGGAGGAATCACAATACCACATATCAAGTTATACTACAAACCCACTGTACTCAAAACAGCCTGATACTGACAAAAGAACAGGCATATAAATCAATGGAACAGAACAGAGAACCCAGAACCAAGCCATTATGCTCAAATAATATTTGACAAAGGAGGCAAGAGCAGGCAATGGAGTAAAGATAGTCTCTTCAATAAATGGTGCTAGGAAAATTAGACAGGTACATGCAAAAGAAGAAAGAAAGAAAGAAAGAAAGAAAGAAAGAAAGAAAGAAAGAAAGAAAGAAAGAAAGAAAGGAAGGAAGGAAGGAAGGAAGGAAGGAAGGAAGGAAGGAAGGAAGGAAGGAAGGAAGGAAGGAAGGAAGGAAGGAAGGAAGGAAGGAAGGAAGGAAAAACTAGACCACCAACTTACAACATAAACAAGAATAAACTCAAAATGGATAAAAGACTTAAATATAAGTCTTGAAAGCATAAAAATTATAGAAGAACCATAGGCAGTAAAATCTCATACATCTCTCGTAGCAATATGTTTACTAATACATCTCCTAGGGCAAAGGAAACTAAGAAGAAAATTTAAAAATGGGACTACATCAAAATAAAAAGCTTCTGCTCAGCAAAAGAAACCTTCAACAAAATGAAAAGGGATCCCACTGCATGGGAGAACATATTTGCCAATGATACATCTGATACAGGGTTATTTCCAAAATATATAAGGAACTCATACAACTTAACAAAAGGAAGATAAACAATCCAATTAAAAAATGGGCAAAGAACCTAAATAGACACTTCTCAAAAGTGGACATACAGAAGGACAAAAGACATATGAAAAATGCTCAAAGTCACTAATCATCTGAGAGATGCAAATTAAAATGACAATGAGGTAGCCCTAACTGGTTTGGCTCAGTGGATAGAGCGTCGGCCTGCAGACTGAAGGGTCCCAGGTTCGATTCCGGTCAAGGGCATGTACCTGGGTTGCGGGCACATCCCCAGTAGGGGGCGTGCAGGAGGCAGCTGATCGATGTCTCTCTCTCATCGATGTTTCTAACTTTCTATCCCTCTCTCTTCCTCTCTGTAAAAAATCAATAAAATATATAAAAAAAATAAAATAAAATAAAATGACAATGAGGTATCACCTCACACCTGTCATAATGGCTATCATTAACAAATCAACAAACAAGTGTTGGTGAGAGGATGGGGAGAAAGAACACTGCTGGTGGGAATGCAGACTGGTGCATTCACTGTGGGAAACAGTATGGAATTTCCTCAAAAATTTAAAAATGGAACTGCCATTTGACCCAGTGATCCCACTTCTAGGACTATATCCCAAGAAACCAGAAAAAAACATCAGAAAGAATATATGTACCCCTATGTTCATAGCAGCCCTATTTACAAAACAGCCCAAGTGCCCATCAGTAGATGAGTGGATAAAAAAGCTGTGGTACTTTTACACAATGGAATACTATCCTACCTAATAAAAAGGTAATATGCAAATTGACCATCACTCCAACACACAAGATGGCTGCCCCCATGTGGTCAAAGATGGCCGCCCCCATGTGGACACAAGATGGCCACCACAAGATGGCCTGCAGGGGAGGGCAATTGGGGGGAACCAGGCCTGCAGGGGAGGGCAGTTGGGGGGGACCAGGCCTGCTGGGGGGGACCAGGCCTGCAGGGGAGGGAAATTGGGGGGGAACCAGGCCTTCAGGGCAGTTGGGGGCAACCAGGCCGGCAGGGAAGGGCAGTTAGAGGCAATCGGGCTGGCAGGGGAGGGCAGTTAGGGGTGACCAGGCTGGCAAGAGAGGGAAGTTAGGGGTGACCGGGCCAGCAGGGGAGGGCAGTTGGGGGCAACCAGGCCAGCAGGGGAGGGCAGTTGGGGGGGACCAGGCCTGCAGTGGAGGGCGATTGGGGGGGACCAGGTCGGCAAGGGAGGGCAATTAGGGGTGACCGGGCCAGCAGGGGAGGGCAGTTGGGGGTGACCAGGCCTGCAAGGGAAGGCAGTTGGAGGGGACCAGGCCTGCAGGGGAGGGCAGTTGGGGTGACCAGGCCTGCAGGGGAGGGCAGTTCGGGTGGACCAGGCCTGTAGGGGAGGGCAGTTGGAGGGGGACCATGCCTGGATTGTGGGCTCAACCCCCAGTGGGCGGTGTGCAGAAGGCAGTTGATCAATGATTCTCTCTCATCGTTGATGTTTCTCTCTTTCCCTCTCCCTTCCTCTCTGAAATCAATAAAAATACATTTTCTTTAAAAGTGCAGGGGATTCCAAGATGGCAGTGAATTAAGTGGTAGCTACACTAACTTTCTCCTAGGACCTAACTGGAATTACAACTAAAATATAGAAAAATCATCCTGAATAACCAACTAAAGACTAGCTGGAGAGAATCCTTATAACCAAGGACATAAAGAGGAGGCCACATTGAAGTGTCCAGATATGAGGGCAGGCCAGGCTCCCACAGGAAGCAGCTGAAGTTCCAGAAGGATATCTCAGCTGCAGGGGTTTCCCCCTGAAAAATCCAGGGTCTAAACCCCAAACCAGGCTCCCCAGACCAGAGCACCAAAATGGGGAAAGGTGCCCACATACCATCTGGCTGTGAAAAACAGCAGGGTTTCTATCCACCAGGGAGAGACAGATGGGAATACAAGGCACCCTCTTAGAGAGCCAACACACAAAATTTCATGTGCAGCCACTCACCTTGGGCTCTGGCAGAGGGAGAGCAGAGTGAACTAGAACTGTGCTGAGGCATGCAGAGGCCATCTTTCTCAGGTAGACCTTTATCACCAAGGCAGTTTTAGCCTGGGGGGAAGCAACTGCCACATTCATTGAAAATCCTCTCACCCCACCCTTTGGAGTTTACACTCTGATGAGGTCTATAACCTGAGGCTCATAAGTGACTGAGGCTAGCAATCAGCCTGCAGGCAGAGGTGGATCTCTGGGTGCTTTCATACTTTGCCTAATCTGTTTATGGGCCTGGGACTAGGAAAAGCAGGCCTTGGTGTGCAGCTTGGTCCTTCCCACATGCCCCCAGCCCCAACACAGGGAGCCACAAGCTGTGGATTGCTGATAGCACCAAACAGGTTACTCAGGGCCAGTCACAAACAGCATCTGACATTGGCATATACTAGAGACCCTCTGAAGAGGACCAAAACCAATAAACCCAGAGACCAGCTTCAGACAACAACAGAGGTTTTTGAGCCCACAATCCAGGCATGGGCCCTGATCAGGACCAAACCCTATTAAGGTGAATTCTGCTTCATGTGATAAGTACCTTCACAACAGCCTGCACACTGTGTTTGTGGTTGAACCTCACTGTCAGCCAGCCTGAGGGTCAAGCTCATGCACATTAGCAAGCAAGACTCAATTACAAGAGTAGGGCCCACACAATGTGCATAAAGGACATTATTAGAACACCAAGGTCTGGTGATCAGAGAGACTGTGCCACTGGGTCCTGCAGGTCACCTACTACATAAGGCCACCCTACCAAGACTGGAAGTCATTGTAGATCTACCTAATATCTATATATATAAAAGCCTAAGCAATCGAATGACCGAACAACCATGTGACCGGTTGCTATGATGTGCGCTGACCACCAGGGGGCAAACGCTCAATGCAGGAGCTGCCCCATGGTGGTCAGTGTGCTCCCATAGTGGGGGCACTTTTCAGCTGACTGACAGGTGCCAGACACCAGGCTCACAGCTGGCGAGTGCAGCTGCAGCAGCACAAGCCTCTCCTGCCTCCGCAGCAGCGCCCTACTGAGCAGCAGCAGTGGCAGGTGCAGCGGGGCCGTGATGAGTGGGAGTGGCATGGTGCCCGGCCCAGCTCGGGCTCTTCCCTGGCTGCCTGCCACTTCGTGCACTACTACATCCCCCGAGGGGTCCCAGATTGCAAGAGGGTGCAGGCCAGGCTGAGGAACCCCACCGGTGCATGAATCTGTGCACCGGGCCTCTAGTATAGAAATGAACCCAAACAAGCAGCCCAAATGGGAAGAAAAAAAAACTCCAAATGAAAGAACAAGTGAATTCTCCAGAAGAAGAGCTAAATGAAATGGAGATAAGCAATTTATCACATAGAGTTCAGAATAAGAATTAAAAGGATGTTCAAGAGCATGAAAAAATATATAGAAACTATGAAAAACAAGCAGTTGGGAATGAAGAATGACATAGCAGAAATATGGACTACACTGTTTATTCCAAACAGCAGATTAGAGGAAACCAAGGATCAAATCAGTGAATTAGAAGACAGTGTAGAAAAAAAATCACTCAATCAGAGAACCAAAAAGTAAAAACAATGAAAAATCAGGACAGTTTAAGGGTGATGTGAGACAACATGGAACATAACAATATCCACATCATAGGAGTAACAGAAGGAGAAGAAAGTGAACAAAGGAGGGGAAGAGAGAGAGAGAGAGAGAGAGAGAGAGAGAGAGAGAGAGAGAGAGAGACTGTTTGAATAAATAATGGCAGAAAACTTTCCTAATCTGGTGAAGAAAAAAGTTATGCAAGTTCAGGAAGCACTGAGAAGAACCCAAAGAAGCCCATGCCCAGCAAGAAGAACCCAAAGAAGCCCATGTCCAGACACATCATAAATAAAATGCCAAAAATTAAAGACAATAGTAGAATCTTAAAAGCAGCACAAGAAAAGCAATTTGTTACCCCCAAAGAGCTCCCATGAAGCTGTCAGCTGATTTCTCAACAGAAACTCTATAGGCCAGAAGGGAATGGCATAAAGTATTCAAGGTAATGAAAGCTAGGATCTGAAACCAAGACTACTCTATTTAGCAAGGCTTTCATTAAAAATACATGGTGAAATAAAGAGCTTCCCAGACAAAAAAAAAGGGGGGGGGGAAGGAGTTTTATTACCACCAAACCAGCATTGCAAGACATATTAAAGGGACTGTTGTAATAAGGAGAGAGAGAGAGAGAGAGAGAGAGAGAGAAACATAGGCATAAAGAATAAAAATGACCTATGAAGCTGTAAAAAAAAGAGGTCTCTCTTACCCTCTGGGGCAGCATGGATGGACCTGGAGACTATTATGCTAAGTGAAATAAGCCAATCTGAGAAAGATAAATATCAAATGATCTCACTTATTTGTGGAATCTAATGAACAAAATGAATTGACCAACAAAATAAGACCTAAAGCAGGGAGGCATGGAACAGACTGACATACTTCAGTGTGGGGGTTGGGGGTACTAGAAGAGATAAACCAAAAAACTTATATACTTATATGCATAGCCCATGGACACAGGCACTAGAGGGGAGAAGACCGGGAGGGGTGGGTAGGGCCTTGGAGGAGGAGGATAAAGGGGGGGGGAATGGGAGATATCTGTAATACTACCAACAATAAAAAATATGTATTTAATTTTTTTTTAATTTTTTAAAAAGAATAAAAATGGCAATAAGTAAGTACCTATCAATAATAACCTTAAATGTAAGTGGATTAACTGCTCTAATCAAAAGACAAAGGGTAGCTGAATGGATAAGAAAACATTATATATATATATATATATATATATATATATATATATATGTAGATAGATAGATGATAGATGATAGATAGATAGATAGATAGATAGATAGATAGATAGATAGATACACACACACACTATCTGCAAGAGACCCAGCTCAGAACAAAAGACTCACACAGGATGAAAGTGAAGGGATGGAAAAAAATTTTTCCATGTAATTGGAAATGACAAAAAGCAGGGGTAGCAATACTTACATCTGACAAAATAGACTTCTAAGCAAAGGGCATAACAAGAGATAAAGAAGGTCACTACATAATACTAAAGGGATTGATCCAACAAGAGGCTATAACCCTGATATACATATATGTACTCGATATTGGAGCACATAAATATATTTTAAAAAACTATTTGAGGACTTAAAGATGGAGATCAATAGCAATATAGTCATAGTAGGGGACTTCAACACCCCACTGACTTCACTGGATAGATCTTCCAGACAAAAAAATCAACAAGGAAACAGTTATTCTAAATGACACACTAGATCAGATGGATTTAATTGACATTTACAGAATATTTTGCCCTCAAGTTGCAGAATATACATTCTTCTCAAGTGCATGTTGAACATGCTTAAAAACAGACCATATGTTAGGACACAAAACAAGTCTCTACAAATTCAAGAAGATTGAAATAATATCAAGCATCTTCTCAGAACACAATGTCATGAAACTAGAAATCTACTGCAATAAAAACACTTAAAAACATTCAAACACATGGAGACTAAATAGTATGTTATTAAACAATAAATGTGTTACTAATGAGATCAAGAAAGAAATTTAACACTTCCTGGAAATAAATGAAAACAGTCCTGACACAACAAAAGCAGTTCTGAGGGTGAAGTTCATAGTACTACAGGCCTACATCAAGAAATAAGAAAAATCTCTAATAAACTATCTAACCCTACTACTAAAAGAATTAGAAAGAGAACAACAAGGAAAGCCCAGAGTAAGTAGAAAGAAGGAAATAATAAAGATCAGGGCAGAAATAAATGACACAGAGACCAAAAAAATCAATGAAATCACAAGCTGGTTCTTTGAAAAGATAAACAAGACTGATGAACTAAAAGCCAGACTCATCAAGAAACAAAGAGAGAGGACCCAAATAAATAAAATCTGAAACAAAAAGAGGTAAAGTAACAAATGACACCACAGAATTACAAAGGATTGTAAGAAAATATTACAAACAACTATATTATGCCAACAAATTGGACAACCTGGGCAAAATGGACAAATTCCTAGAAACATATAATCTTCCAAAACTGAATCAGGAAGAATCAGAAAATCCGAATAAACCAATAACAACTAATGAAATTGAAGTAGTAATAAAATAAAATAAAAACTCCCAGCAAACAAAAGTCCAGGACCAGATGGTTTCACAGGGGAGTTTTATCAAACATTCTAAGAAGAACTAACACCCATCCACAAACTATTCCCAAAAATTTCAAGAAAAGAAATATTTCCAAGATTTTTTTTTCATGAAGCCAGCATTATCCTAATTCTAAAACCAGATAAAGAAACTATAAATAAAATTACAGGACAATATCCCTGATGAACATAGATGCCAAAGTCCTCAACAAAATATTAGCAAATATTAATGTATTAAAATGATTATTCACCATGACCAAGTGGAATTTATCCCAAGGATGCAAGGCTGGTACAATATTTGCAAATCAATAACTATAATACATCACATAAACAAAATGAAATATGAAAACCATATGATCATACCAATAGATGCAGAAAAAGCATTCAACAAAATCCAGCACCCATTTTTGATAAAAATTCTCAGCAAAATGGGAATAGAGGGATCATACCTCACGCCCATATATGATTACCCTACAGCCAACATCAGACTCAATGCAACATCAGACTCACATAGCAATTTGACAATGGGCAAAAACTACAAGCATTTCCCTCAAGAACATGAACAAGGGAGAAACCAAGATGGCGGCATAAGGTATACACCTGTACATGCTGCCTCTCACAACCACACCAAAACTACAACTAAAAGAAAAAATGACTATCACCCAGAACCACGTGAAAGCTGGTGGAGTAGAAGTTCTACAACTAGAAGGAAAGAAAAAAGCTCATTGAGACTGTGTAGGAGGTGCAGAGGTGCAGAAAAGCAAAGGTTTGGAGGCGCACAAATTGGGCTGGTGACTGGGTGTGCTGTTTTTTTCAGTTGGAGGGAGATACACGCTACCGACTGCTCTGAACTCCAGTTTCCAGCGAGACTCTGGGGACCCAGACTCCTACGGGGAGAAACGGGACTGTCTGGCATCGGGTCAGAAAGTGAGGGTGGCTTTCTTGCAGAAGGGCATGTAGGAATCATTGTTTACTGCACTGGGGCACAGGGCATGGGGACACAGAAACGCGGAGACGCAGAGACAGCTGACTGGCAGCCATCGCTGTTTGCCATGCCCTAGTGATTCCCTGAGACCCCACCCCACTCAATTTACAAACCCACCCAAGCTATGTGCAGCGGCTTTTGCATATGAATGGCCTGCCCTTTTGCAGCTTAACCTAACAAATTGCAGCTGTGTCAGATAGCTCCAAAACTTCCAAACCCCAAACAAAGATGAGAAATCTGCAGATCTCACTGTAGCTCCTGCTGGGTGGCCTCAGACAGTAGCTGACTTGCAGCTCCTTGGAGATCGAAGAGCCAGTGTACCTAGTGGTCAGTGTGAGATGACACCAGATTTCAACTTCTCACATACATAAGTGACACACTCAAAAGGCAGACTCAGTGAGCACCAAAGCCCCACTGAAGCAAGTCCTGCCCCATAAGGGTGTCTCCAGCACAGCAGTTCTTCCATTATAGACACAGCTGATCCTCAAAGCCAATTGGCCTGGAGGTCAATTCCTCCAGTGTACCAACAGCAATCAAGGCTTAACTACAACAAGACTGTGCACTCAGCACACAAAGGGGTACACCAAGAGTGTCTACCTAGGTGATTGGGGAGGCTGAGCCACTGGGCCCTATAAGTCACCTACCACACAAAGCCACTCCATCAACACAGGGAAGCAGCCAAAATGCAGAGACAAAGAAACATGTCACAAATGAAAGAAATGGAGGAAAGCAAACTACTGGATATAGAGTTCAAAACCACAGTTATAAGGTTACTCAAGAATCTTCTAGAAACCGCCGAGAAACTTAGTGAGACCTCCGAGGAACTTAGTGAGACCTTCAAGGATCTTAATGAGAATGCCAAAAAAATAAAAAAGGACCAGTCATAAATTAAGCATAACACTGTCTGAAATAAAGAATAATATACAGAAATCCAACAGTAGACTAAAGGATCCCAACAATCAAACCAAAGATTTGAAATATGAGGAAGCAAAAAACACCCAACCAGAAAAACAAAAAGAAAAAAGAATCCAAAAATATGAAGATAGTGTAAGGAGCCTCTGGGACAACCTCAAGCGTACCAACATCCGAATTATGGGGGTGCCAGAAGAAGAGAAAGAGAAAAATATTGAAAACCTATTAGAAGAAATAATGACAGAAAACTTTCCCTACCTGGTGAAAGAAATAGACTTACAAGCCCAGGAAGCGCAGAGAACCCCAAACAAGATGAATCCAAAGAGGACCCACCAAGACACATCGTAATTAAAATGCCAAGGACAAAAGACAAAGAGAGAATCTTGAAAGCAGTAAGAGAAAAACAGTTAGTTACCTACAAGGGAGTCCCCAAACGACTGTCAGCTGATTTCTCAACAGAAACTATGCAGGCCAGAAGGGAGTGGCAAGAAATATTCAAAGTGATGAACAGCAAGAACCTACAACCAAGATTACTCTATCCAGCAAAGCTATCATTTAGAATTGAACATCAGATAAAGTGCTTCACAGATAAGAAAAATCTAAAGGAGTTCATCACCACCAAACCAGGATTATATGAAATGCTGAAGGGTATTCTTTAAGAAGAGGAAGTAGAAGAAAAAGGTAAAGATAAAAATTATGAACAACAAAGTGACAACAAATACATATCTATCAACAAGTGAATCTAAAAATCAAGTCAATAAAAAATCTGATGAACAGAATAAACTGGTGAATATAATAGAATCAGGGGCATAGAAAGGGAGTGGACTGACAATTCTCGGAGGGAAAGGGGCGTGAGGCGTGCGGGAAGAGATTGGACAAAAATCTTACACCTATGGATGAGGACAGTGGCATGGGGTGGGGGAGCGAAATCAGGTGGAGTGGAGCTATGGGGGAGAAAAAGAGGAACATCTGTAATAATCTGAACAATAAAGATTTATTTGTTTTAAAAAAAGAATATGAACAAGACAGGGATGTCCACTTTCATTACTCTTATTCAACATAGTACTGGAAGTCCTAGCCACAGTTAAAAAAAGAAAAAATAAAAGCCATCAAAATTGGAAAGGAGGAAGTGAAACTGTCATTATTTTCAGATGACATGACATTGTACCTAGCAAACCCTAAATACTCCACCAAAAAACTACTTGATTTAATTAATGAATTCAGTAAAGTAACAGGATACAAAATTACAACCAGAAATAGATGGCATTTTTATATACCAATAATGAACTCTCAGGAAGAGAAACTATTCCATTTACCATTGCAACAACAATAAAAAAGATATCTTGGACAAGGATGTAAAAGGCCTGTACTCAGAAAACTACAGAACATTGAAAAATAAAAATAGAGGATGATACAAACAAATGGAAGGATAGACTGTGGATTGGATCATTAAAATGTCCATACTACCCAGAGAAACCAAGATGGTGGCATAGGTAAACACCTAAAGTGCTGCCTCGCACAACAATTTCAAAAGTACAACTAAAAGACAAAACAGACACCATCCAGAACCGCAGGAAAGCTGGCTGAGTGGAAATTCTACAACTAGAAGGAAAGAGAAAAGCACATTGAGACTCAGAGAAGCTACAAAAGGCTGAGGTACAGAGATGCGCGCGAGCAGAGAGGACTGGCGGCTGAGTGCGTGGATGGCTTTCTCAAGTGGGAGGGAGACGGAAGCTCCCGACTGTGCTGAACTCCAGTTCCAGGCGAGACTCTGGGAACCCAGATTCATTTGGGGGGGATCTGGACTGTCAGGAAAAGAGAAAAGCACACTGAGACTCAGGGGAGCTGCAGAAGGCAGAGGTCTTGAAGCACGCATGCAGAGAGGACTGACTGCTGAGTGCGCGGCTGGATTTCTCAAGCGGGAGGGAGACAGAAGCTCCCAACTACGCTGAACTCCAGTTCCGGGCGAGACTCTGGGATGCCAGACTCATTCAGGGAGAAACTGGACTGTCTGGCAGTGGGCGAAACTCGAGGGCAGCTTTCTCTCAGAGGTGCTTGCAGCGATTACCGAGGGACACTGAGATCCAGGGGCCTCATAGGGCAGGGCTGACAGGAAACCAAGGCTGTCTGCTCCGCCCTGAGACTCCACCCCATCCAAGCTGAGCACAGAGGCTTTCACAATTTTGCAAGTCTTGTCTCATAAGAGTGTCTCCAGCTCAGAAGTTCTCCCAGCGTAGACACAGCTGATCCTCACAGCCAGCTGGCCTGGAGGTCAATTCTTCCCAGTGATACCAACAACAATCAAGACTTAACTACACCAAGGCTATGCACACAGCCAACAAAGGGGTGCACCAAGAGTGTCCACCTCAGGTAACTGGGGAGGCTGAGCCACTGGGCCCTTAGGACACCTACCACACAAAGCTACTCTACCAACTCAGGGAAGCAGCAAAAATGCAGAAACAAAGAAACATGTCACAAATGAAAGAAATGGAGGAAAGCAAACAACTGGATATAGAGTTCAAAACCATGGTTATAAGGTTTTTCAAGAATATCCTAGAAAAGGCCGATAAATTTAACAAGACCCTCGAGGATATGAAAAAGGACCAACTAGAAATTAAAAATACACTGTCTGAAATAAAAAATATTATACAGAGACCTAACAGCAGACTAGAGGACCGCAAGAATCAAGTCAAAGATTTGAAATACAAAAAAGCAAAAAACACTCAACTGGAAAAGCAAAAAGAATAAGAATCCAAAAATTTGAAGACAGTGTAAGAAGCCTCTGGGACAACCTCAAGCGTACCAACATCCGAATTGTGGGGGTGCCAGAAGAAGAGAGAGAGCAAGATACTGAAAACCTACTTGAAGAAATAATGACCGAAAACTTCCCCCACCTGGTGAAAGAAATAGACTTACAAGTCCAGGAAACGCACAGAACCCAAAACAAAAGGAATCCAAAGAGGACCACACCAAGACACATCATCATTAAAATGCCAAGAGCAAAAGACAAAGAGAGAATATTAAAAGCAGCAAGAGAAAAACAGTTAGTTACCTACAAGGGAGTCCCCATATGACTGTCAGCTGATTTCTCAATAGAAACTATGCAGGCCAGATGGGAGTGGCAAGAAATATTCAATGTGATGAATAGCAAGAACCTACAACCAAGATTACTCTACCCAGAAAAAGTTATCATTCAGAATTGAAGGTCTGATAAAGAGCTTCACACATAAGAAAAAGCTAAAGGAGTTCATCAACACCAAACCAGTATTATATGAAATGCGGAAAGATATTCTTTAAGAAGAGGAAGAAGAGGAGAGAGAGAAACCAAGATGGCGGCATAGGTAAGCACCTAAACTGCTGCCTCGCACAACAATTTCAAAACTACAACTAAAAGACAGAACAGACACCATCCAGAACCACAGGAAAGCTGGCTGAGTGAAAATTCTACAACTAGAAGGAAAGAGAAAAGCTCACAGAGAATTGGAGGTAGGGCAAAGGGTCTTTGTGCACGCAGAGAGGAAGGGCGGCTGAGAGCCTGGCTGACTTTCTCTGGCGGAAGGGGGAAGGAAGCCCCCGACCGCACTGAACCCCAGTTCTGACTGCACTGAACCCCAGTTCTGGGCGAGCCCCTGGGGACCCACGCTTTTACGGGGGGGAGTCTGTACTCTCGTGCGGAGACTCGGGAGCCGGGGAAGGCAGAAGTCTGAAGGCGCGCGCGTGCCAGTGCACACAAAGGCTGCGGAGGTTGCCACAGGCTTTCCCTAGTGGAAGGGAGTTGGAGTCCCCTGACTGCACTGAGCCCCAGTTCTGACTGCACTGGACCCCAGTTCCAGGCGAGCCCCTGGGGACCCACGCTCTTGTGGGGGGAATCTGGACTCTAGGGCAGAGACTCGGGAGCCAGGGAAGGCGGAGGACTGAAGGCACGCGCGTGCCAGTGCGCTCAAAGGCTGCGGAGGTTGCCACAGGCTTTCCCTAGTGGAAGGGAGTCAGAGGCTCCTGACTGCACTGGGCCCCAGTTCTGACTGCACTGAACCCCGGTTCCAGGCGAGCCCCAGGGGACCCACGCTCTTGTGGGGGGAGTCTGGACTCTCGGGCAGAGACTCAGGAGCCGGGGAAGGCAGAGGTCTGAAGGCGTGCACGTGCGCGCAAGGGCAAGGCTGACTGGAAGCCAAGACTGAGACTCCACCCCATCAAGCTGAGCACAGAGGCTATTGCAATTTGGCAAGTCTAATCCTATAAGGCTGTCTCCAGCACCGAACTTCTCCCAGCATAGACACAGCTGATCCTTACAGTCAACTGGCCTGGAGGTCAATTCTTCCCAGTGATACCAACAACAATCAAGACTTAATTACAACAAGGCTATACACACAGTCCACAAAGGGGTGCACCAAGAGTGTCCACCTAAGGTTAACTGGGGAGGCAGACCCACTGGGCCATATTGGAAACCTAGCACACAAATCTACCTTACCAACTCAGGGAAGCAGTGAAAATGCGGCGTCAAAGAATCAGATCACAAACGAAAGAAATGGAGGAAAACAAACGACTGGATATAGAATTCAAAACCACGGTTATAAGGCTTTTCAAGAATATCCTAGAAAAGGCCGATAAATATAACGAGACCCTCGAAGATATGAAAAAGGACCAACTAGAAATTAAACATACAGACTGAAATAAAAAATATTATACAGAGACCCAAAAACAGACTAGAGGAACACAAAAATCAAGTCAACGAATTGAAATACAAAGAAGCAAAAAACACTCAACCGAAAAAGCAAAAAGCAAAAAAAAAAATCCAAAAAGTTGAAGATAGTGTAAGAAGACTCTGGGACAACTTCAAGCTTACCAACATCAGAATTATGGGGGTGCCAAAAGAAGAGAGAGAGCAAGATACTGAAAACCTATTTGAAGAAATAATGACCGAAAACTTCCCCCACCTGGTGAAAGAAATAGACTTACAAGTCCAGGAAACGCACAGAACCCAAAACAAAAGGAATCCAAAGAGGACCACACCAAGACACATCATCATTAAAATGCCAAGAGCAAAAGACAAAGAGAGAATATTAAAAGCAGCAAGAGAAAAACAGTTAGTTACCTACAAGGGAGTCCCCATACGACTGTCAGCTGATTTCTCAACAGAAACTATGCAGGCCAGACGGGAGTGGCAAGAAATTTTCAATGTGATGAATAGCAAGAACCTACAACCAAGATTACTCTACCCAGCAAAGCTATCATTCAGAATTGAAGGGCAGATAAAGAGCTTCACAGATAAGAAAAAGCTAAAGGAGTTCATCACCACCAAACCAGTATTATATGAAATGCTGAAAGGTATTCTTAAAGAAGAGGAAGAAGAAAAAAGTAAAGATAATAATTATGAACAACAAATACATATCTATCAACAAGTGAACCTAAAAATCAAGTGAATTAAAAACCTGAGGAACAGAATAATCTGGTGAATATAATAGAATCAGGGGCATAGAAAGGGAGTGGACTGATAATTCTCAGGGGGAAAGGGGTATGGGGGGTTCATGAAGAGACTGGACAAAAATCATACACTTATGGATGAGGACAGTGGGGGGGAGGTAAGGGCAGAAGGTGCGGTGGGAACCGGGTGGAGGGGGGAAAAAGGAGAAACAATTGTAATAATCTGAATAAAGATTTATTAAAATAAAAATAAAGAAAGAAAGAAAGAAAAAAAAGAGGAAGAAGAAGAAAAAGGTAAAGATAAAAATTATGAACAACAAATACATATCTATCAACAAGTGAATCTAAAAATGAAGTCAATAAAAAATCTGATGAGCAGAATAAACTGGTGAATATAATAGAATCAGGGGCATAGAAAGGGAGTGGACTGACAATTCTCGGGGGGAGAGGGGTGTGGTGGGTGCGGGAAGAGACTGCACAAAAATCGTACACCTATGGATGAGGACAGTGGCGGGGAGGTAAGGGCAGAGGGTGGTGTGGGAACCGGGTGGAGGGGAGCTATGGGGGAAAAAAAGAGGAACAATTGTAATAATCTGAACAATAAAGATTTATTAAATTTTAAAAATAAATAAATAAATAATAAAATGACCATACTACCCAAAGTAATCTATAGATTCAACACAATTATTATTAAAATACCAATGGCATATTTCACAGATCTAAAGCAAATACTCCAAGAATGTATATGGAATCAAAAAAGACCTGAATAGCCACAGCAATCTTGACAAAGAAGAACAAAGTTGGAAGGGTCACAATACCAGATATCAAATTATACTACAAAGCCATTGTAATCAAAACAGCCTGGTACTGGCACAAGAACAGCCATATAGGTCAATAGATAGAACAGAGAACTCAGAAATGACCCAAGCCATTACACTCAATTAATAGTTGACAAAGGAGGCAAGAGCATACAATGGAGTAAAGATAGTCTCTTCAATAAATGGTGTTGGGAAAACTAGATAGGTACATGCAAAAACCAGAAAACTAGACACTTACACCATACACAAGACTAAACTCAAAATGTATAAAAGACTTAAATGTAAGTCATGAAACCATAAAAATCCTAGAAGAAATCACAGGCAGCAAAATCTCAGACATCTCTCATAGTAATGTTTACAGATACATCTCCCAGGGCCGTGGTCGGCAAACTGCGGCTCGCAAGCCATGCGGCTCTTTGGCCCCTTGAGTGTGGCTCTCCCACAAAATACCACGGCCTGGGCGAGTCTATTTTGAAAAAATGGCATTAGAAGTTTAAGTTTAAAAAATTTGGCTCTGAAAAGAAATTTCAATCGTTTGTACTGTTGATATTTGGCTCTGTTGACTAATGAGTTTGCCGACCACTGTCCTAGGGCAAGGGAAACTAAAACAAAAATAAATAAATGGTACTACATAAAAATAAAAAACTTCTGCCCAGCAAAATAAACCTTCAAAAAAATGAAAAGGGATCCCACTGTAAGAGCGAACATATTTTCCAATGACACATCTGATAAGGGATTAATTTCCAAAATATATAAAGAACTCATACAACTTAACAAAAGGAAGACAATCCAATTAAAAAATGGGCACAGAACTAAGTAGCCACTTCTCCAAAGAGAGCATACAGATGGCCAAGAGACATATTTAAAAATGCTCAAAGTCACTAATCATCTGAGAGATGCAAATTAAAAGGACAATGAGGTATCACCTCATACCTGCCAGAATGGCTATCATCAACAAATCAACAACAAATGTTGGTGAGGATGTGGAGAAAAGGGAACTCTAGTACACTCTGGTGGGAATGCAGACTGGTATAGCCACTGTGGAGAACAGTATGGAGTTTCCTCAAAAAATTAAAAATGGAACTCCCATTTGACCCAGTGATCCCACTTCTAGGACTATATCCTAAGAATCCCAAAACACCAATCAGGAATGTATGCACCCCTATGTTAATGGTAGCACTATTTACAATAGCTAAACTCTGGAAATAGCTCAAGTACCCATCAGTAGATGAGTGGATAAAAATGCTGTGGTGTACACAGTGGCTCAAGAAAAACAGAGAAAAAAAAGTAAATCACTTTCACTGTCTACAGCTGTTCTCTGTTCACACTACTAAGTGTACTAAACTGATCATGTAAACCAGTCCTCTCTAGCCCTCCAGTTTAAAGGCTAAGGGGGCAGAATGGTGCACAGATTAACAGAGGGGAAGGCCAGTCAGCCACTGGGAGCAGAGAGGCAGGTGCTAATAATAGACCTACTCTTGTGTAAATATGAATTTAGAAAGGGCACATGGGAGTGGGGGGAGCTGTGGTACATTTACACACAGGAATACCATGCAGCTGTACAAAAGAAGGATCTCTTACCTTTTGAGATAGCATGGAGGGACCTGGAGACTATTATGCTAAGCGAAATAAGCCAGTCAGAGAAAGACAAGTACCACATGATCTCACTTATATGTGGACTCTAATGAACAAAACAAAGTGACAAAATAGAACTAGAGATATGGAAGCATGCAATAGACTAACGAATATCAGAGGGAAGGTGTGGGTAGGAAGAGATTAACCTAAAAATGTATATGCATGCATGCATAACCCATGGACACAGACAATAGTGAGGTGAAGGCCTGGAAAGGGGGTGGGAGCTATGTCACCTCATTTAAATCCTTATAATTGTTCCCATTTTGCAGAAACAAAAAGGCACAGTGAGTCACACAGATCACAAATAATGGCTGGAACCAAACCCAGGCCCTCTGAGACTCCTTTGTAGCATAGGTAGACTTGAAGATTACAGCATCATTTGTAAGAGCAAAGAAAGTAAAATGAAATCAAAGGGGGGCTTTAATTATATTATGATTATCCACATAACTCTGTCATTTAAAATCTTGTCGAAGAAAAATAGTTTTCAGTGTAGCCAGGTGCTGGCATAGGCAGAACTTCAAGGAGCTTCCAGTTAGAAGGTGCCAGCAGCTGTGATGTTCCATTTCTTCAGCTGGGCGGTAGTTCCACAGGTGTATTCATTTTGGAATCATTCATCAAGCTGTAACCTTTGTGCACTTTTCTATATGTATGTTACAGTAAAACTTTTAAGGCCCTGGTCAGGTAGCTCAATTGGTTAGAGCATCATCCCAATATACCAAGGTTTCGGATTCAATCCCCAGTCAGGGCACATACAGGAATCAACCAATGAATGCATAAATAAGTGGAACAACAAATCAATGTTTCTCTCTCGCTCTCTCTCTCTCTCTCTCTCTCTCTCATCAATAAATAAAATTTTAAAAATAAGTTATTTTTTTAATTTATGTTGCCAGATGTTTCTTCTGGAATCAAAGAAGCCCCTGGAGTCCCTCTTGGTCCTTCAGACATAGGTTGTAGCCACCAAGTGCTCCATGGGGAGTTTGCTACCAACCTTTCATTGTCAGAGAAAGTCTGGTCCTTCCTACCACAGGAAGGAAGTGGCTGGAGTCCTTCATAGAGGGAAATAAGGCAACCCCACCGCTGCACCTTCCCATCTCAACCATTGGGTCAAGATGTCCCAATTTAGCCGAAACCGGTTTGGCTCAGTGGATAGAGCGTCGGCCTACGGACTGAAGGGTCCCAGGTTCGATTCCGGTCAAGGGCATGTACCTTGGTTGCAGGCACGTCCCCAGTAGGGGGTGTGCAGGAGGCAGCTGCTCGATGTTTCTCTCTCATCGATGTTTCTAACTCTCTATCCCTCTCCCTTCCTCTCTGTGAAAAATCAATAAAATATATTTTAAAAAAAAAGATGTCCCAATTTAGACCTGTGTTTCTCCTGTCACAGTGAAAACTGAAGATCTGACTGTTAGCTCATATCCAGGCCCAGTCCTAGAGAAGATGAGGTTTTAATAGGAGAGGAGCTGAGGCTGGAGCCTTGCCTGAGCCAGTATCCCACGCCCAGGCAATGGGAACAAAATTAAGGGGAACAAAATCTTGAGTACCTCTTCATCTGGGTAGGCAGGCGCTCCTGTGATCAATATGAATACTAGAAAGAAAAGTAGGTCATGATAGTTACCCTTTCTAAATTTCCTATCATTGATGTATTTCATTTGTAATCTGAATTGAAAATCTATTTAAAGCTGTGGTCCCTTCATCTACCAGCCCCTAGGTGGGCAAAACTGAACTCATAGAGGATTCCTGGAGGTGGGGTCACTTACACTAAAGTACAGGAAAGAACCTTACTTTGTTTGTCCTATGGCATACAATAGGAGCTAGTCCATACCCATGACCCTCATCTTATCTCACCCAGAACTACATCAGGCATGGCCCTCAGCACACGTCTGTCAGCACTGGCCCTGAAGGCCACATTCCTCCTATCACCTACCTCTACCCTTGCCCAGACCACCTGCCTCCCTCACCACAGGGAAAGAAGCAAACTGCATGTGTCCCTCAGAAAGCGGAGAGCAAGTCACCTCACAAAGGTGACACTAGGAAAGTCACAGCCAGAGACAGACAGATGGACAGAGACTGAGGAAGATAGAAATGTCTCTCAGAGGTCACGAAGAGGCAGCACAATGTCTTCGCCTCCACTCAGGACTCCTCACGCTGTTCCTTCTGTTCATTTGTATCAACCTCACTAGCCTACAAGCTCTTTGGAGACCAGAGAGATTTGCTTCTCTCTGTAACCCAGCCGTGGGCAAACTACAGCCCGTTCAGCTGTTCTATCCGGCCCGCGGAGCCGAAAGAGAGGAGGGTTCTCTTGCTCTCCCCTCCGCTCCTTCACCAGCAGCAGTGTTAACATGGCAACGTCGGGAAACACGGCCGAAGCTCCTTCTTCTGAGTGGGCGGATTTATATCCGCCCATTAAATACGCCCATTCAGTAGAAGGAACAACCTCTCAATCTTCCAGAGGCTCCTTGTAATGCCCGCGGACGCGTCCCCGGACATAACCCTGGGAATGCGTAGACACGTTACCGTGGTGATGTAGGGAGACACGCCCCTGGAGAGCATAGTATCAGAGCATTAGCTAAAAAGGAGACCAACAACACTGTTCCCACTGAAGTTGATGTTTTAAAGACCAAAAACCTTTCAACCCAGTCTACATTGCCATCTACATCTACGTCCCGGGCATAATTTGGAAGTTGCACTAAAGAAAATGTTTAATTTACTGTTTACACATTTTGTTCTTTTCTATTTGTTTTAGTTTTAAATTATTTTATTATATTTAAGTTTAATTTGAAAGGCTTTTGTACCTTTCCTTTGTTAGGCAATTTTATTTTGCCTTTGCCATCTTCAATATAAGGTATGTTATTGTGCTATGATTCCTCCATTTTTTGAAGTTTCAAATTATAATAATTAGTGTTTACATTCTTCTTGTTAAAATGTTTGAAATGAATAAAACTATTGAAATAAAATAAAAAAAGACCGTACCCTTTTATGTAATGATGTTTACTTTGAATTTATATTAGTTCACAGAAACACTCCATCCATGCTTTTGTTCCGGCCCGCCGGTCCAGTTTAAGAACCCATTGTGGCCATCGAGTCAAAAAGTTTGCCCACCCCTGATGTAACCCCTGTAGCCAACCAGGTGCCCAGGGAACATGATGACAGAGGAAGTGAGTGGATAAGTAAAGGGATAATTGGAAGAAACATCAGCAGATGGAATAAGAGAGATGTGGAAGAACTGAGACTGTGAGACCCAGAAGCAGAGTGAGACAGACAGAAAAAATAATGGATGGATGGATGGATGGACTGAAAACAGAAACAAACAAAAAATCTAGAGATCCAGAAAGAAAGAAGAAAGTTAAATACAGAGGCAGGAAAACAAAAGCAGAGAGGGGATGGAGAGAGAATGAAGAGAAGAGCCTTCCCTTAGAACCAGAGGGTTTCTACCTCAGTTTCCCTGCTAGTTCTCCAGGATCAGCCTAGCTGTAGCCTAAGGGACTAAGCATCCTCATTGGTCTTATCAGCACACTCCTTTGGGCAGGGGACTCTGTTACCTCCTTCTCCCCACTGCATAGTGGCTGAGCTCCACCCCACCACTTTGACATAAGGGGCTCTCCCACCCAGGAGACCCCAGGCAACCGATTGGACCTCCTCTAAGGAAGGCCCTGGCAGCGGGGATGAGAATGAGTTTTCCTCTCTTCCACCTTGCAATGATGACCCCTCCCCTGCATCTACCAGCTCCTAGGGACTGGAGGGGGTGGGGATGGGAACAAGGAATGCATCATTAAGCAGGCCCCAACGCCATGGCTGCCTGTTGAGAGGAGGAGAAAATCAGGAAGGGGAGAAGCTGGCTAGGCTGGGGGCTGAGGAGGCACTTCCTGACTCCACAGAGCCTTGCCTTGATGCCAAGACTGTTCTATTAGGGCCAGTATTTCCAATTCCCCAAGAACCATGGGGGAGGGGCCCAGAGAGGCCTTGCTGGGAGGAAAAACTGAGTGGGAGATGGCCAGAGCCACCAAATTCCCATGAGTCCTAGAGAAGGGTGGGTTCCTTCCCTTCCCCTCTCACCCCATCTGTCTCTGACCTCACCTCCCCCACTTCCTGGCTTCTCTGAAGTTCCAACACTAAAGAAAGATGCTTCTAAGCCAAAGGTCCCCAGCCCCCTCCATGCCCCTGTCCCTGCTGCCTGGGCTCTGGGGACTGAAGCTCCCCCCCCCCACCCCCACCACCCGCCTCCCCCACCATTGCACTAGATGTGGCTGCAGGGGAAGGATGGGCTCAGGGCCCAGCTGGCAGTGGTCACTCGGTGGTCCTCTCCCTGCCTAGTCAGCAAATTCTGTGCCAGCTGCCAGACCTCACTCAGCACTTCCTCCAGCCCACTTTCCAGAGTGGCTGGGGCTTCCACTCCCAATTCAGCACAAAAACTATCCACGGCTCTTCCTGGGCTGCCCACCCAGGTGCCAGGGCCTGGGCTCAGCAGTTAGCGATCATGGGAGGAGGAGGATACCCAGCTCTGCCCAATGTGAGAAACAGGGCAGGAGCACCAGAGTCTGCCTTACCCCTTCCCAACCACAGAAACATTCTGACCCACAGTGGGTCTCCTGGTTTTCCTCTGCAAAGCAGTGAGGCATGTCATGGCTCCCATCCCTTCTCTGATCCTCAAACTCTCTGCTGGTCTTGTTCCCCCACAGATTTTTCAGAGCCTGGGAAATTTTCCATCACAAGGGCAAGAGACACTGACCACTCCATGGGAGCCCCAGCAACAGACAGCCCAGTCTAGAGCTGAGCACACAGTAGGTGCTTAAAAGTCATACATAGTCAACAAGCTTTTTCAGCCCTGTATCACTGTGTCTTCAAGGTCCCTTGAGACCAGTTTTCTAGTGCCAGGGACTGGCAGCAAGCCTTAACCACATGCCTGGGTCTTAAAAATGCGGGTGTGAATCCTGGCCTGTAGGGGCAGGCCTCCAGAGAAGCTGCCTGCCTGCTTCACCTCCAGACAGCTCAGGACCAGCCCAACCTGGGGACTCAAAGCCCTCATTTGACCCAAGCCCTGTACCCTCTACAGCCTGTCCAGGTCTTTCTCAGTTCCCCATTGTGCAGGCCACAATCGATTGATGCTGGGACACCTCCAGCCACTGAGGTAAGATGTTGCCCTTTGTGGAGAGGTAGAATCACAAAGGCTCCCCTGGGCTCACAGAGATGCTGGGCCCTGTCAGCCACAGAGCCCTGGGAAAACCCAACTGAAGGAAGAAGGAAGTCAGAGCGAGGGAATGGAGAGGAGGGATGAGGACAGTCCCCAGGGGAGGTGCCTGCCTTGCACAAGGTTCATGATGGGCAAGGAAGGATGCTGAAGATAGGTAAAAACAGGAAAGAGACAGGGAAAATGGCAGGGGGCGGGGGGAGGGCACCCTTGAGAGATGAGCCCCTTCCTTCTCTCACAATCCAGAGAAAAGAAAGAAAATAGTGGCCACATGGCTGGTACTATGCTGGGTACTTTTCATAATCTTCTCATTTATTTTCCCAATATACCACAAGAAAGATATTACCCCCAGGCTATAAATGAAGACTCTGAAGCTCTGACAGCTTAATTGGTTTCCCAGGACAGAGGCCTGGCTAGGCCAAGACCCTAGCTCCATCATCCTGGGGACCCCAAGTCTCCAGTCTCAGCAAGGAGCTGGCAGGGCCACAGCTCTGGCCTTGGGAGACTGTGCAGAGGCCCAAGCTGTGTTCAGAGCAGTTTATTCAAAAAGAGCCTAACAGGAAACTTGGCTTCTCTGACTCACTCTGATTCGACCTTATTAAGAAAAAAGAAAGAAGGAGCAGGAGCCAGCATAGGGTAGGGTTTCGTGCCAAGAGCTGGCTCAGAGTTAGAGGCCTGATGAGCACAATGGTCCATGCCCTGATCTCCCCACTGCTGGAAAGCCCTGAGGCAGCCCCTGCCTCCTGCCTGGCTTGCAAAGAGTTCTGCCTTCTCTACTCTAGGCCAGTGAGGCTTCCCTACCTCTGTACTCCCTCCATTCCTCCTCTTCCCTTCCCCTCCTGCCTGGGGGTACTCTGAGGCCTGTTTCCACTTCACCTCCTCCTCCTCTCCTGGCGCTGCTGCCCATCTGGCTGGCAGGAGGGCCCTACAGGATCCCAGGGATTCCAAGCAGCTGAGGCCAGCACTACAGGGGGCAGGCAGGAGGGAGGGTAGGCTTAACCCTCCAAGTCCCAGTGATCCTCTGTAAGCTGGTTTTGCATCTGGCTTGGTGTCCTGAGCCAAACCAGTTGCTTCTTGCAGGAGTCCTGTCAGGAGTCTGAAACCAAACCCCACACTGCTGAGCTAAGGGACCAGTATTGAATGGCTGCTGGCTAGGTTATGAGCATTTAAATGGTAGTCTGATACTCTGAATCTCATCCTAAAGCACAGTGTGATGGGTGAACAAATGCTGTCAGGGGAGCAAGGGTTCAGGATCCTGAGGAATGTCCATTCTGGCTGTCTCCTCCCAAGGTGGACTCCAGGAGTTCTCAAAGTAGAAGGGCAATCTGCAGTGGCCAGGTTAAAGGCAGGGTCTTCTTACCTGTTTTATAAGCACCAGAGGGGGATTTCTGCTCTCCAGTTCCCAGGAGCAAGGTTGGAAGGCAGAAGGCAGTGCAGGGGAGACATTCAGAATTTGATTTCTTAGACACCAAAGTGTTCAAAGAGGACTAGGCCCATTCTCCTGAATCTCCCATTATGCCATTCTATGTTATAGCACACAATACTCCAAATGACCCCTATCCCACAGCAGACAGCCCTGGGTTTCATTTTATCCACTCAGGATATGTCCAGGTTATGTTGACTCAAGAGATACAGAATAGAAACCATATATAATGTGTAGGAAATCAATGTCTCTTATGATTTCACAAGTTCTATTCAAAACAGAGGTATAGGCCCATTCTATAAACCAGGAGGGTAAGAAAGAAAAAGCTGAACTCCAACCCCTTTGTATTCAGGCTGCAGGCACCCTGAATTAGAGGGTGGTCCAGCTAGGGTTCAGCATCTCCCCAAGAAGGCCCATCAACAAGGAGGGTGTCTCTTAGCTTTGGGGAAGGGAATGGGAGCCCAGGGATCCTAGTGAGTGGCTGGAGTTAACAGGAGTCAGGGGCTCTTTCAAGCCCACACAAGAAGCAGTATGTTGGCGAGGAGGGAGTCTAGGTCCAAAGCAGAAAGAAATGGCCGGAGTGCTGCTGGCCCTTCAGCCCTGTTCTGCCTGCCTGGGCCCCACTTGCCAGGCCTGAGTCCCCAGAGGCCCCCTCCTACTCCAGGCTTCATTCCCTTCCTCAGAGGCAGGTCTGTGGCTTGGCTGGGAGCTCCAGGGACTGAGGGAGCACAGCAGCTGTGGGACGGGCCACATAGCTAAAAGCCGGCGGACCATAGGGCCCTGCGGAGGAGACCCCAGCAGGCAGACCAGGCTGTCCAAAACCTCCTAACACTCCCAGCCTGTTGCTTATTCATTCAGAGTGGGAAAGCGCCAGCCCCAAGGCCAGCCAGTGCAGGGCTGCACACGTAAGGCCCCCAGGCGGTCCTGCCCAGTGCCCTGCAGAGAGCCTTGTGCAGCCTTGGGCACCGCCCCTGCCCTGCCCTGCCCTGACCCCTTGGCCTCGAAATGCTGTCATCGGAGGAGCCGTCCCGCTCGGACCAAGGCCAGGATGGACAAAGCTAGAGCTGCGGCAGGCAAGGAGCCATCCTGTCCTCGAGGCCGTGGGAAGAGAAGCACGCACAGGGGGCCACTCCTGAGAGCCTCTCGGTCCACCAGGCCTCTTCAGAGGGGCCACCATGGCTTTGGCCCCAGCCGGTTTGCAGGTGGGAACCCTGGTATGGGGCGCCTGCCTCTGCATCCTGGTACACGGGCAACAGGCCCAGCCAGGGCAGGGCCCGGACCCGGGGCGCTGGCGGCAGCTGATCCAGTGGGAGAACAACGGGCAGGTGTACAGCCTGCTCAACTCGGGCTCCGAATACGTTCCCGCTGGAGCTCAGCGCACCGAGAGTAGCTCCCGGGTGCTGTTGGCGGGCGCCCCCCAGACCCAGCTGCGGCGCAGCCACGGAGGTCCCCGGCGGCGACAGGCCCCGTCTCTGCCCCTGCCCGGGCGCGTGGGCTCGGACACCGTGCGCGGCCAGGCGCGGCACCCTTTTGGCTTCGGCCAGGTGCCGGATAACTGGCGAGAGGTGGCCGTCGGGGACAGCACGGGCATGGCCCGGGCTCGCACCTCGGTCTCCCAGCACGGGGGCTCCGCCTCCTCGGTCTCGGCCTCGGCCTTCGCCAGCACGTACCGCCAGCCGCCCTCCATCCCGCAGCAGTTCCCCTACCCGCAGGCGCCCTTCGTCAGCCAGTACGAGACCTACGACCCGGCGGCGCGGACCTACGAGCAGGGCTACGTATACTACCGCGGGGCGGGCGGCGGCGTGGGCGCCGGGGCGGCGGCCGTGGCCTCGGCGGGGGTGGTCTACCCATTCCAGCCGCGGGCGCGCTACGAGGAGTTCGGCGGAGGGGGCGAGGAGCAGCCCGAGTACTCTCCGCAGGGCTTCTACCCGGTCCCGGAGAGGCCCTACGCGCCGCCGCCCGCCGACGGCCTAGACCGCCGCTACTCGCACAGCCTGTACAACGAGGGTGCCGTGGGCTCCGAGCAGGCCCTCCCCGACCACGGCACCGGCCCCGGCCCCGACTCAGCGCAGGCCGCCGCCGGCGCCTACGGCGGCGACTCCGCCCTCGGCTGGTACCCACCCTATGCCAACCTGCCTCCTGAGGCCTACGTCCCTCCGAGGGCCGTGGAGCCGCAGCCCCCGTTCCGCATGCTGGAGCCGCCCTACCTGCCGGTGCGCAGCTCGGACGCGCCCCCGCTGGTGGCGGAGCGCAGCGGCTCGCAGCAGGGCCGCCTCAGCGTGGGCAGCGTGTACCGGCGCCCCCAGAACGGCCGCGGTGAGTACGGTCCCCAGTCCCAGGCCCTGCACTTTGTACTCCTGGTCCCTGATGAACCGCTCTGTGCGCCTGACCCTCCCCGGTCCTTTTTACCAAAGGCCCTCCCTGAGCTAAGTAAGGACGTCCCCAGGCCCCAATCAACACCCCAGTGCATCCCACCTCCCAGCTTCCGCGCGCGCGCGTCCATATATCATCAGTGCCAGCATTTGGCCAGGCAGGCCTGGGCTCTGACCCTGGCTTGAGGGGCGGGGGGTGGAGGAACTGGTCAGGCGTTGAGAGGAGGCACCTCCCAGACCTGGCTTGAGTCATTTGGGGACAAGGGAAGGAGCCCTTCTCCCTGCCTCTTCCTCATTCCAATCAGCTGCCCCTATGTCAGCCTCACAGGGTGAAGCAGGGAACAAGAGTGTCAGAAAGGCCTTTAGGGATGCCTCTGGAGGTGTGGCAAGTTCACAGTCACCTGGCTATGTGAGGTTGGCCCTAATGAAGGGAGGTTAGTGGGGAAGCTCTTGCCCCAGGCAGGAATCCAGATTAGATGAGAGAGGTGCAAAATTGAATAGGCCGCCAAACACTCAGTAATTGAGATAAGTGATATTTAATGTATTTTTTAGATTAAAATAATGCAAAAAAATTCTGTGATGAGGTTTTAAATAGAATCAGTAATGGTGCCATGCCAAGGCAAATTGGAGCCCAAGGCAAACTGAAAAATCAGCAATCCTGATGATGTCTTTATTTGAAATTTTGATATTTTGTTCATCACAGATTTTTTTGCATTGATTTTGATTTTTTAAAATATTGTATCAAATATTGCTTATCTTGTTACTGAGTATTTTGGCACCCTCTTAAAGTTTGTACCCCAGGCCAGTGCCTCATTCATTCAACTAGCTCATCCTAGTCCTGGCCCTGAGAAAGTCTTAGAAGGTCACTGTGGATGGGCCTCCCTCTGGCTTTTTTTGGGATGGAGGGCTGACGTTGTGACCTGGAAGGCCCAAGCCATCTGCACACAAAGACGCAGTGCAGGGGGCAACCTTCCTTCTTCAGATGGGCAACTCCTGTGCCAAGGGCCCGCTAGTGGTCTGGCCAGAGCTGGCCAGCTATTGGCCCACCCTCTATCTTAGAATTCCACTTCCTTCTTGTTTCTGCAAGTTCAAAATCCACCTTGGTCAAAGTTTTCCATTCAGTCTCCAATGCATGTATGCTCCACTCTTGCCATACTTCTTTCAAGTTGCAATTAGTGCCCTGATTCTCTCTCTGCTCCACAGAAAATCAGCCCACCAGGTGAGGGTTGAGGCCTTCAGGCCCAGGGGCTCAGGTGCTGCACCCTCAGCCTTTTCTCTGCTGCCTCTGTCAGCACAGGGACTGCTGCCTTGTCTTCAGTCATACTGACCTTGGGTGAGAGGCTGCTGCTGAGGCAGGGGTTCAGGTAAGGGCGGTGCTCCTGTCTCCCTAGGGCAGGGGTCCTCAAACTACGGCCCGTGGGCCACATGCGGCCCACGGAGGACATTTATCCGGCCCGCCGGGTGCCGCCGCCTGTCCTGCTTAGCAGCCGACTCGTCCCGGGCCCGCAGTGCGCATAGGAATTTGTTCATAGTGGTTTTTTTTAAAACTATAGTCCGGCCCTCCAACGGTCTGAGGGACAGTGAACTGGCCCCCTGTTTAAAAAGTTTGAGGACCCCTGATAGGGACTGCTGGAACCCAAGGCTATAGCTCTTGAGAGGAGTGTCCCCACAGGTAGCACCACTCCCTCACATCCAAGGCATAGCACTCGAGTTGGGTGCTGATTCCCAGTTTGAGAATCTGCAGGAGCTGAAAAAGGACCAAAATGGAGGGCCCTCTGCGATGTGATGAAGGGTGTATCCTCATGGTCCTCACTGGGACTTGCAGCACCTGCACATCAGCTGCTCCTATAGCTCCTTGGCAGGGAGGACATTTTGCCTATCAGGTGCTAAGTTTTTGTGGTGGCTTTTCTTAGAATGGAACTCAGTGGGACTCAGCCAAAGGCACCCCACCTCTGGGCAGAGGAGAAAACCAAAGCCTCAAGTTCCACAGCACTGCTGGCAGAGTCAGACCTGGGGCTGGACATATGTGCTCCAAGCCACTGGGTATTCTAGGCCCCCTTTTTGGCCTGTCAGTTTTTAAGGTTCAGAAGGGGACCTGCCAGGCAGGGCCATATCTGGAGTGAAGGTACTTGCTGCTTAGCAGGTCCTCCAGCCATTGCCCCTGAGCTCCACAGTTCATTTGGATTAAAGACATTTCTCCCCTGAAGGTAGTATGCTAGAGGCCAGGTAGAGTGTGCTGGTATGCACCAAATTTAGGCCCTGCACTGGGAAGCACAGAAACGAGGGCATCTCAGTACTGTGATTGGGCAAGCATTGGGGGATGGACTGTGGGAGGTCAGAGGAGGCCTGGGGACTCAGGGAGGACTTCCCAGAGAGGAGGTGTCCAAGCATTGATGCAAAGGATGGCCATCAGCACCCTCCCCTGGTCATGAAGGGGATGGTGTGTGGGGTGGGACTGTGTGGAGTGCAGGCTAGTTTGAGGCTCAGAGAGGGAACACTACCTTCTCCCCTATTATTGGTCCCCTCCTTATTCTGCTAGGCCAGGACCATGGAAAATCCCAGTTCAAGGAAGGCCAAGTCTTGTTCTTTAACTCAGACCCCCAGGCTTGGTGTGGGAGTCCAGGGCAGATTCTCCAAAACTGACCTCATTCCTCCTGGCCACATAGCCAGGGGGCTGAGGCCCAGCACTGGCAGCCTGAGTGTGTGGGTGTGGATGTATCCTCACAACACTAAACACATGTGCACACCACCCTCCTTCCTCTATCTGGGTGGTTTCCAAGTGCCTGTCCAGAACCCAGTTTCTTCCTGGGGTGCCTCGACCCTCTCCCTCTTACCCTGGGCAGGGGTATCCAAGAATATCTGACTCTGAAATGTGTAACTGGAGAGAAGACTAGGAAACAGAGGCTCGGAGAGGGTAACATACTTTTCCTGGCTGTCCACAAATCCATGAGCGGCCTGGAAGGTGGCCACCTGCTTCCTAGGCCCAGCTGCATCCCCTTTGCTGTGTCTCTCCCTCTCCCACAGGCAGGCCTCCCCTCTCTGGGCCTCCTTGCCCCTGCTCCTGCCTCCCCACAGCCTCGTCTTCTCTGAGCTGGTGGTCTTAGTGCTGACCCCAGAATACCACAGCTCTTCTCCTAGGGCTTCCCCTTCACTCCCCTGGCCTGATTCATCAGCTCTGGCAACCCTATGAAAGTAAAATGGAGCAGGCGGCCTGGGCCATCCTCCCAGGACATCTCTCATGGCTTCACCAACCTAGCCTGGCAGAGGTTCTCCAGCCCTA
The DNA here is from genome assembly GCF_963455305.1 of Plecotus auritus. Classification (NCBI taxonomy): domain Eukaryota; kingdom Metazoa; phylum Chordata; class Mammalia; order Chiroptera; family Vespertilionidae; genus Plecotus; species Plecotus auritus. The sequence goes on along the minus strand of NC_137770.1, from coordinate 117,305,864 downwards.
CCCTCACACAGCCAATCAGAAGTTAAGAGAGAGCTGTGGTTTCCTCCTCCCTGATCCCCTGATCCCTGCCTCTCCCTTACCAGTCCATCTGGCACATGGGGCAGATAAACCCTTGCATTGCTGACCATGTTACTCTCCTGCTCAAGAAGGTCCTTTGGCTCCCAAAGCCTTCAGAACAGAATCTAATGCCTTGGCCTATGGCTCCAGAACCTTGAGGTACCTCCTTCCTTTAACCTCTTCCTCCTCCCCTTCTCAAGCCTCTGCAGCCCCATGGGAACTCTGCCACAGCTAGGCTTAGAGGTTTCCTCTGCCTGCACACCCAGGTATTTCTGGGGTACTCACTCTCCATCCAGTGCCCCGCACTCAAGAGGCCATACATGGTCCCTTAGTCCCTGACAGCGGCCCTAGCTCCCTGCTCACATCCCTACTGCCTTCCCCTCCAAGTCACCTACCCACCTTCTTAGGACTTGGAATAGATGCCGAGAAGGACAGAAGCAGTCTCCCCCAGTAAGCATCCAGAGGTAGAGTCCCAAGTCAGAGACGATGGGAACAACTTGGCCATTTGCTGAAGAACACCTGCTGAACTTAGTGGTTTAAATGTTTGCTTTTATTCATCCTCACAGCCTCCCAGAGAGGTGAAGATTATGGTCCTCTGGTACAGCTGAGAAACCTGACACTTAGGGAGGTCTCACTGCTAGATGCAACTGAGCCAGAGTTCAAACTGAGACTGTCTTCTCTGCATTGCACAAAGATGACCCAGGAGGACCCACACTCCACCTGCAAACTGAGCAGGCAGTGCAAAAGCCTGGGTCTCCTCCACCAACTTCCCCTCTCTGGGCCTATTCCCCTAGTTGCAGCAGGGGAGGAGGATATTGACACTAGCATCTAATGGGCATCTATATATATAAAAGGCTAATATGCAACTAGCATCTATTGGGCATCTATATATATATAAGACTAATATGAACTCCTGTGGGAGTTTGACCGGGAGACTGGGACTTCTATTGCTCGCTATGACGTGCACTGACCACCAGGGGGTGGCGCAGAACGAAGGAAAGCCCTGGCCAGCAGCTGGCAGCTGGGGAAGGGAGACCCCAGCCAGCAGCCAGAAGGCCCTGATCAGCCCTGATCACTGGCCAGGCCTAGGGTCCCTACCCATGCACAAATTTCATGCACTGGGCCTCTAGTTTTACATATCACCCCTCTTAATTCCTGCAGCAATAATGAGCCAGGTACTGTCATTCATTCCATTTCATAGATAAGGTGACAGGCTCATTTGCTAATTGTCACACAACCTCTTAGTAGTGAAACCAGGATTTTAGTCTGTATGATTTCCCCATCCTGAATTCTTAATATCATATATTATTACTTTTTAAAATTTTGTGTATTCTTGCTTACCTTACACACTTCATTTATTTGGTCAATTAACAGATATTTGATTGTCAGCTGTTCCAGGCAGTGGTTGTGACAGGATGAGCTGGGACAATGAGTGCACAAGGCTTTGGAAGTGAAGAGTCCCTCAGTAGTGTGGTATTAGATCCTTGTCATCCTCACTCCAGACTTCAGACCTATTTAACAAACACTCATCTAGTGCTTCCATAGTGCCTAACCCTGTCCTGGGTGCTTTATAATTAGAGTAACTTAATCCTCATAACAACCCAAGGTGTTGTTACTCGCCATTTTGCCAATAAGGAAACTCAGGCCCTCAGAGGTTGACTTGCCCACGGTCATATAACTGGTGACTAGTGGAGCCAGAATCCCAGCTCAGCTCCCCTTCTCCTTCCCTGAAGTTGTCTCAGTGCTCCTTCAGAAAGAAATGGAGTTTTCAGGCCAAGGAAGCTGTCATAAAGGGTCAGATGGGCTGTGGAGACAGGGACCTGGGTCTTCCTCCTAATTCCCTGTTTGGCAGTCAAATGCCACTAGTGTGGGAACAAACAAGTGGTGTCCTGGCAGCCTCATCTCAGGCAGACTTCCTGTCTCCTCTCTTCTCATCCATTTGCAGGGTCACATCCTCTCTCCCCTGCAAGAAGAGATAATTCCTATTTTAAATAATAATAGCAGCTGATATTTATTGAACACTTACCATGCACCAGACATTATGCCAAGTATTTTTATTTTCTCATTTAACTCCCCCAGCAACCTTGTAAAATAGATAGCATTATCACCCCCATTTTACAGACCAGAAAACTGAGGCTCAGTAACTTAGCCAAGTTCAGTAACTTATCCAAGGTCTCAGAACTCATCAGTGACCAAGCTTGGGCCCAGGCTGACTCTCTACCCCACTGAACTGCCCCTCCGGGAAGGCTATGTCTTCATGTTCATTGTTTCGCTCAGGTCTGGACCCCCTGAAAAACCAACATTTGGAGTTTAGCCTTGAATCCACAAGTGTCACAGAGCCTTTTTGAGATGGTGGTCTAGCAGGGTGAAGAGTCATTAGGACTTACTGGCACCAGGCTACTGCCACACTTGATCTGGGAGTTCTGGCCTTTTGTCCCCCTCCTCCCTCTCTCTAACTCTAGGGGGCCCTATTTCAGTGTCCTCTCAGCTCTGAAGGGGCACCCCTCCCCAATAGTCCCAGCCTGAGTTCACCCCACTCCTATCCAAGCCAAGAACACATGGAAAACTCTTCAGGGCAGTGGCTGAAATGGCAGGAGAGGAAGAGGGGGGAGAGCTGGAGACAGGAGGTCAGACCAGGCAGCCCACAGCTGCTTCCAATTCCCATGCAGGCATTCCTGCTGGGCATCTGCTGGCAGGGCTCCAGAGGGAGGCTGAAAGGAGAGGTTGGGTCTTGTCCTCTACTCTGCCCTGACCTAATGGCCTCCTTGCCGCAGGCAGCTGGACCCAGAGGGCCTTTTTTTCCTGGATTCAGGATTACAGGGCTAGAATTGGGCCATGGTTCCTCTCCCCCTTGCTGATGGCACCCAGAAATCAGGAATTTCAGTATCATCTGGAAATGGGTGATACTGGTGTCAGAACACCAGAGCAGAAGGAATTTAGGTGGGGGAGACACGGCTCAAGAGGCTTGTGCCATAAAAGCCTCAGGAGACAATCCACCCTTCTTCCTGCTCATGAGCCAATTGGTACCATGTCCTTTTTCAAAATAAGACTTTTGGAGTCAATCCCAGCCTTTGGTTGATAATAAAGTCTGTGCTCACACAGGCAGATGCCATCAGACCCTTTGTGGTGTGCAGGTATTTGTGCACATGCCCGCCAAGGATGTACAGGTGCCAGGCCGTGAGCTGAGTGCAGGGAACTCAGGGGTGTCCCATACTCATCCCTGTCCTTACAGAGGTCATAGCCTGGCAGCAAGAAACCAGACACACAGGATGCAGTGGCCCAAGCCCACCTCCATCTCGCCTGTCTCTCAAGTTCCCAGACCTGCTGTGCACTGAGACCTGAGCCCACAGCTGGGCTGCAGGCAAAGCAGAGCCCCTCCCACCCCCAGGTGCTCTCGTCTGGATGATCGTTTCATGAGGACATTCAGCTATTTAACAACATTATTTGTGCCTTATTATGTTCTGGGCAGTGGACTAGAACTGGGTATTCATTAGAGAAAAGAAAGAGACAAAATTTTTGCCCATGTGAATCTTATGTTTTCATGCATAAACATAATAAATAGGTAAATAATAGAAGATAGTAAGTACTATGGGAAAAATATAGTGCTATATATAGTACTATATTTTTCCATAAGGGAGGTCTGGAGTGTGGGCAGGGGGAGGCAGGTTGCAAAAGTGGTCAGAGTAGGCCTCATGAAGGTGCCATTTGAGCAGAGACATAGAGAAGAATGAGTGAGCTATGCAGCTGTCCGTGGGAAGGGCGTTCCAGATAGAGGAAACAGCCAGTACTAAGACCATGAGGCAGGAGTTCCCTGGGGTTTTCAAGTGTGTGCCAGTGTGGTTAGAACAGAGTGGAATAGGAATGGGAGCATAATAGGAGACAGGCCAGAGAGGTAACAGGCTTAGACCATGGAAGACCCTTCATGCATCGGGAAGCTATTGCAGGGTTTGAGCTGAGCAGTGACATTGAAACAGAGGCCCTGACTGCTATGCTGGGAATGGGCAATGGAAAGGTAGGCCAGAGACTGAGAGGCGGCTAGTACAGAAATCCAGGCAGAGATGATGGCAGCTGGGCAGGGTGGCAGAAATGGGGGTGGTAGGAAGTCAGATTTGGGATGTGTTTTGGAGATAGAGCTGATGGGATTTCCTGATGGACTAGATGTAGGGTGTGAGAGAAAGAGAGGAGTCAGGCATAACATGAAGGTTTATGGCCTGTGCAGCTGGAAGAATGAAGTTGTTAGAAGCTGAGATGGGAAGGATGTGCGAGTGGGTTTTGTAAGAATGGTAAAAAGTTCAGGTCACTGTGAAGGATCCCAGGGGCAGAGAGGGAACTCAGGGGACTGAAGCATCCAGGAAGACTTCTGGAGGTGGAGTCAGAAGCACTGAGCAGGACCTACAAAGATGGGAGGGCAGTGAGGTAGGTGAGGAGGAGGCTGAAGGCTTGGCCAGAAGGTTAGTTAGCTGACCTCCCTAAGGTTAGCCTCCTCCCAGCTCAGCCCCTATCTGCTTCCTGGGCAGTTTGCTCAATTGAACAAACACTGACAGATCCCCTTCTCTGAGTTGGGCCTGCCCCACCGAGTGAGGTTGTTACTGCTACTGGACTGTGTCTCCCAGTTGGGTAGGGGCAGCAGATGTGTGCTGGGAGGGAGGTCAGGGTAGTGGCAGAGGGATGGTCAAGACTGACAAGGTAGGCTTTGGCCTAAAGACTGTGAGGTCAGAGCTGGTGTGTGTGTGTGTGTGTGTGTGTGTGTGTGTGTGTGTGTGCGCGCGCGCGCGCAGTAGAGAATTCCATGACAAGGGCACTATGGTATCAGAGGCCAGGGCAGAAAAGGTCAGTTATGCTAAGTGGATGTCTACTGATCCTTAGGGTTAAGAGAAGATAAAGGTCGGGTGCAGTAAGGCCAGACCACCCTGAGAAGTTTGGGCTTGATTCTGTACACAATGGGGAAGCATTGAAAATTCTGAGCCTGACTTTATGGCATCACAGCTCCTTTGCCTGGGCTGCAATTGCCCCTTCATGGTGGGGCACAGTGGACCATGAAACCACCTTGCCTGGTGTGGCACTGTCAGGCCCGTGCTGACAATTTAATGTTCTCATTATTAGATGATAATTTCATAGGGCACAGAGCTGCCAGCTCCCACCCCAGAGGCCCTCTCGGCTCATCTTTATTCAAGGCTGTGCTCTGTGAGCATTCTGCTCTCCTACCTCAGGGCTCCTCTGGAGTCTGGCTGCATGAGTCAGAACATCCGCTGCACACATATTTCACAGCCCACTGCCCCGTTCCTGCTGGACATGGTTTATCCTCCGGCCGAGGCTCAGGAGATTATCCTCCAGCCCAGCTCAGGCTATTTGGCATTCCCATCTCTTTCATCTGCTTCTTGTGAGGGCAGAATTCCAAAGAGACAAGGTTTATATAACCCATAGAAAGGAGGAAGTCAGCAGGGAAATAGGTGAGGTGTGGGGAAGCAGCAGGAATGTAACCACAGGCCCTCTGCTCTGGGCAGCCTCCACGAACCACTGAGCAAGAGGGAACAGATCTTTCCTGAGCAAGGAAGTAGGTCAGACGTGGGAGAATCTCCTGGCTGTTAATGAATCGTCCGTAAAGGTTGTCAGAGGTCTTAGATTCTTACCCAAGGCTGGAGAATAAACTGAATAGATCCTGAAAAGTATTTTAATCTCCAAGTGTTTATGGAGCTATCAAATTATGCTCAAGGACCGCTTAGTCCAATCTCCCCATTGTCCATATGAGGAAACTGAGCCTATGAAAAGGGAAGGGACCTGGACAATGAGGGATTGGGGCAGGCTAGTCCTGAGCACATTGTGAAGGGGCTGTGGATCCCCCACAAAGGAGGCTCTAGGGACAGAGCCAGAAAACAAAAGCTGCCTTGGCTCTGTGTCTTCACTGCCCTGTAGGGTCTAATGGGCCTTCCTAGGCTGAAGGGCTTCCCAGACCAGCAGCTGCCTCCGGAATGGCCTTGGGACCCAATTCAATTACATCCAGCCCCTCCCTAGCCAAGCAGCCTGGCTTTGGCCATCCCAGGGGCCTTTGCTGCCCTTTGACTCAATGTTCTCCACTCTGGGCTAGGCTCTAAGAAGCCTGAATTCCTAAGTGCATGACCCCATGGTCAGCATGGAAGAGTGTCCACAGGTACCCAGCCCAGGGCTCCAGGCCATGAGTAGAATAGAAGACAATTAGATCTGAAGAAACAGAGGCAGTTAGGCCTGGAGTGGGCCCAAGCCTGCCCAGGGTCACACAGAACATCTGTGACAGAGTAGGGTAGAAGCCAGGCTCTTGTCTACCTCCTGGGAGCAGAGGGCCGGATCCTGATGATGACCAGGGCCTCCCTGGGTAGCCTGAGCAAGACCATCCTTTGGGTGGTTAGCCCCATCCCTGTGGATCTATCCCAGGATACCATCTAGATTGGTTATGGGGCGGAGGATGCATACTGCAGAGTCCTATTTGACAATGACAAGCAATGAACTAGATAGATCTTAAAAGTTTGCATTGGCTGAAAACTCAAGAATCAGAATGAGCTGATAAGACAATATCAATTATATACTTTAAGAATACATAAGCACTGCAGATTTTCTAGAGACACAAATATTCAAGGATATATCTAAGGGTCAGGGCTCAGAATGAAGGTTAAAAATTTTTATTACAATTATTACTGTAACCATTACAGTGATAATGGTTAGTTTGCTCTGAAATGAGAATTATGATTAATTCCATTTTCTGCACTTATAAAAACAGGAGTCTCCACAAAAAGTTCTCATTGGAACCCACTTAATAGAGTCTCCAGTGCCACATCCAAGGGCTGGATTACTCTATACATTATGAATAAAATATCCCAAACCCTCCTCAAATCCATAGCTTGACTGTGGTGATATTTGCATTTGTCAAAACTTGTCAGACTGTGCACCTAAAATCTGTACATTTGAATGTGTATAGATGAAATTTCAAAAGTGTTCATTTTTATTTTTTTTAAAAAAAGAATGACAAGAGGAGTTCTGGGAGGGGGTTAGGACCCAGGATCTCCTGGAGCTGCCCCGAATCCCTGTGTGACTGTGTGACTGTGGTAAATTCATTCCCTTTTCTGAGCCTCAGTTCCCTCCAGCACCTCCGTGTGCCCTGGTATCTCGTGGGGGACAGGGTGAGGAGCATGCTTGTGGATGATGAAACAGTAAAGTATAGTGGGCTCTCCGCATTTGGAGATGGGGAACTGGAAGATAAGAAAGTTGACTAAGGGACTTGAGCATCTGCAGATTTTGGTATCCTTGGGGGAGGTTCTGGAACCAATCCTCCTTGGATACTGAGAGATGACTTTATTACTCTGCTAATCATTAAAGAAGCTCACCTGACAGAGGCCCTTGGGGATGGGCAGTCCATCAACCCCTGCAACATGGGGATAGGAGTGTGGGGTGAGTGGTGGGTCTTCCCAGCCAATGGAAGCAGGAGGCACCCACCTGAACCTGAGATTTCTCAACAATAAGAGGAAGATCATCTATGGCCAGGGTCAGGGCTCAGATTGTAACCAGCAGCTCAGAGATGTCTGCCCACATGTAGTACTCCACAACTTCCCACCCCCACCCAACACACACACACACACACACACACACACACACACACACACACACTCACCCCAGCCATGGCTCTGGAGGTTATTTAAAAAACCTGACCACACTCAGCTACAATAAAAAGGATTGTTGATGTCAAAACGACTCCTTTTAAGGTGTGGTGTTTTGTTTTTTTTTACGTACCACGCTTTAGTCTACAGTCTGGAGACAAACAGCAATGAATCTGAGGTTCGGAGTTGTTGATAGGTATCAGACCTCAGTGTGTGGTTAGGATTAGGGCTCAATAAAGGACCAGGGTCAGGCAAGAGTCAGAGGTCTGTAATGGCTCTAACCTTCATTGGCCCTGAATACCCCTAGCCTCTTACTCAACAGGCTCTTCTAACTTCCCTGGACTGCACAGCTGGCTCATGGACTGGCCTAGAGAGGAAGGGCCAGGCCAGAAAAGCTTTGTGGAGCCATCTGTGCAGTGTTTATTTAAACCGAGCCTGCAATGGGGGAGGCAGCTTCTGGGGCCAAATGCTGGATCTCATGAGGCTTCAAGCCTGGCTGACCACCCCCACATGTTGCTGAAGGATAGGGGGTGATTCCTGTTTTCCTCACTTCTCCCTCAGAGGCTTTTAGGAACCAGTGGGTGAGAACCAGCTGGATACCAAGGTATCACCTGGCTTTGAAGGCCTGAGGAGCCCTTGGGAAATGACTGCAGGCATTCCTGGGGGCTTGAGTAATGGGACCTAGGCTGGCCAAGATGGCTCCATCAGCCAGGAGCCACCTCATCCTCACCCACCCCAGTGCTCCAAGCTTTCTCTTCATTCCAAGTAGGTGAGATCACACTGGCTGCCTGGACTTGGTCCCCACATGAGGCTGGGGCCCCAGGTTGGGCAGGGGTACAGTCTGGGAGCCCAGGGGACATGTGAGGGATGGTTTGCAGGAAGACACCTCTGTGGAAGGCTTAGAAGCCAGAGTGCCCTCTTCTGCCTCATTTTCTGGACCTAAAAGCTGACAAGAGGGTTTTGGCAGCCAGAAGAGGGAGCTGGAAGCCTGTACACAGGACAGAAGTCCCCCTGCCTTGCTTGTCCCCCAAGAGCAGAGGTCTTGAAAGAAGCTAGGAGGAGCTTACAGCCTTGTTTCATCTTTATCTGCCAGAATCCCTGAAGCCTAAGAGGGGAGAGGATATAGAGGCCCAGGTTCACTTTTCTGTAAGTCAGTGACCCAGCAGGGGCCCAGGGCTCTGGAGTCCCCCTGCCTACCTCTCACCACACCCCATGCCCCACCACTCCCACACTCCCAGCATCAAGATCATTGCATTTTTATTTCATGCAGATGGGGTCTGGACACTGGAGTTTGGTTTCTACTAATTCTTAAAAGCCTTAGTGGGAATACCTTATTCTTGGGGAGGGTTAAGGAGGAAGGAAGGTTGGATGCACAGATCCTGGCATATCCTGAGAGCAAGTGATCACAGGGGCTGGAGAAGACTCCATACTTCCCCTGAGCCCTTCAGGGGAAGAAGCCAGGTGCCCTCAGGTTAGAGGCCAGAGGCTGCAGATAGGGGAAGGAGGGTGTGGTCCTGTCTCGGGGAAGATGACTGGAAGAAAGGAATAGGACTGGGTGCCCAGGCTGAGAACCCGGCCTAGTCAGCAGCCTGCTCTGTGGATATGTTTTCCTTCTAGCCCATCCCTTCCTGCCCACCCCTACTTCTGCCAGCCAACATTCACCTGGCTCTTCCTACAAGCCTGCTGGGACTCATTTGGGGCCAAAAGCCCAGAGCTATCTTGGTGGTTTATGAAAAAAGCTAGGCAAGAGGAGCAGAGGGTGTCTGGAGGCTGATGCAGAGGCCTGGGGAATAAGGACATGGAGGAAGGTGTCTCTGTCAGGAAATTACTTGGTTCATGCAGTCTTTCCTCTAGGTCTTGTCCATGCTGTTCCCCCTTACCAAGAATACCCTTCCCTCTTCTCTGGCTCTCCACATTCTGCCCTGTCCCCTAGCTCTTACTCATGTCCCAGCTCTGCTCCAGAGGTGAGCTCCTGCTCCCTGACTTTGCTGACCCACACCTGAACCTAGGGAGAAGGGCTCACATCCCACACCTAGCCCAGGTTGGGAGGCCTGTGTAGAGGAAGAAGAATGACAAAGGGTGTTTGGGGCTGGGGAGGTCTCTGAGCATTAACCATGGCCATCCTGACTCTCAATGTCACGTTCTTCTTCCCTCCTCCCTTTCTCCCACTGCTAATTCCCAGGTCTCCCTGACTTGGTCCCAGACCCCAACTATGTGCAAGCGTCCACCTATGTCCAGAGAGCCCACCTATACTCCCTGCGCTGTGCAGCAGAGGAGAAGTGCTTGGCCAGGTAAGGAGCTAAGGATGAAGCTTGGAGCATTGGGACAGTCCCTAGGACTCACCCAGAACCCACTTGCATGCCAGGCTGCCAATGTCCAAGTGCCCGACTGGCCAAGTGTCTGAGCCTCTCAGGACCTTGTCCTCGTCATCTATGAGCTTTGCCTGCTACAAGGGAGTCAGGAGGGGAAGGGAACAAACTTTTATCCAGCAATTGTCACTATACAAAGAAGCTTCCTTTTACTGTGGCTTTTAACCTTCATATCAGCCCTGAAGGTGTGTGTTGAGCAGGGCAGGAAACTGAGGTGCAATGACAGGAACTAAAACTTTTCCCTCTCCAAACTGCCTTATGAGAAGGTTCCTTGTGCAGGGCCCAGGTTCCCAATGCTTCTTCGAGGACCTGGGAAGTCCTCAGGGAGACCCAGGACCTGGGATACAGCAGTGACAGTGGGCATGGGTGACAAAGAGGCCTCAATTATGTGTGGCACCAGAGAGGGGAAAGAGACCAGTTTACATGACCCCAAAGGTGAGCACAGCCAACTCTCCATTATTCCCAGGTGATTCTGCTTCCTACAGAGCTAGCTTCTAACTTTATAAACAGTGAATATTTTGTTCAAATATGTATGCCTTGGGGACACCTCCCTGTGCTAAATAACTAGTTCAATATTACATTGACCTACTTCTTTTGTTGACATTTCTCTATTCTGGAAGCACCTAGTTTTCTTAATTACCTGCTTTGTTTAGACATTTGAACTCTTTATTTACTTTTACTTTTTTTTAGTATCTGGAAAGCCCTTTGGAATCTAAACATTTTCTCACTATGGAACTTCTAGTCCACCGCCACTCAGAATAGCTGACCACAACTGTTATCTCTGTGACAATATAAGGAGATTACACCAGGATGCAGCTCAACTCACTGCTTCCTTCATCAAGAAAATCTGGCTTCAAAAAAGGCACTGTCAGCTTAACTAAACATTGTTATTAGTAATGTAGTTGATTTACATGCTGGTGCAAGTTCCTTATCTCATTACAGACTGGCAACAAAAAGTGTGTGAACTAGCAACAATCCTCGGACCACACCTTGAGTACCACTCAGTTGTCCATGGAAAGAGAACACAGTGATGATGCTCCTGCTATGGTTCCTTCAGCAGTGAGGAATTCAGCCTCTGTGGCAATCCATGAAGGCTGAGTTTTGAGGAGTTTGAGTCAAAACCCAACTATCACTCCATCTTCATTGGAGCATCCCGTGTGTCCAGAACTGAGTTCCTGGATGGGCTGGGAAGGAGGCAACTGAGCACAGTCCTGTGGGGGATGTCCTGGTCCTGCCAGAGAGACATGCCCCAAGGACAGAACCAGGCAACTGGGAGAGGGAGGAGAACTAGCATGAGCAGTGTGCAGGCTGGAGCTAGCTGGGCGAGGTCAGCAAGGGCTGAGGCATCAGAGGAAGCTGTGTGCAGAGTACAGACCTAGAAAACCAGGCAAAACTGAAGCCCTGAAACACAGAGCACTCAGATATCATCGGAAGTGTGGGCTGCAGGCCGGTCAGTGCCAGAGCACAGATGGCCAGCAGGACCCAAACAAGGGAAAGGACTTGTTCCAAGTCTCACCACAAGTTTGTGGCCAAGCTGGGCCTAGAACCTTGATGGTTTCCCATGGTGTGCTGAGAGGAACAGAAGGACGGTATTGAACACAGCAGGGGGAAGGAGGATGTCTGTTCTAACCCAGACACAGATGGATTCCAAGCCTCCTCCAGACACGGCCCAGGGCCTTATGTCCTGGCAGAGAGGAGCCTGCAGTGCCTGTTGTCCAGACATCCTCTCAGAGAGCTAATTCCCACAAATGGCCACCTTCTGCCTCTGGACTTAGGGCCCAGACCTTAATGAATGCCAGAGAAGTGCTCCTGAGTACAGCCAGGACAGCCATCTCAGTTGGGAATTGGGGGTCAGTAAGTGAATTGGGAGTCGGCAGACTGCACCAGAACCATATCTCCTGAACAGAAAAAGGCAGGTCGGTGAAGCCATACAATCAGGTAGAGGTGACCTAGAGACATGGACCTAACCTGGGGAGAGTGTGGATCACTGTTAGAGCTCACAAGCAGTCAAGATTTCTTTAAGTGGAGCAATCAGAGCAGAATTCCTTAGGGAGGGGTATTGAGTTGGCCTAGGAGGCTGAGCAAGTTCTTGATCAAGCAAACAGCATGAGCGAAAGTGTAGATTAGCAAAAGAATTAAGTCTGTTTGAGAAACAGTGTTTGAAGCTGAACCAGTGTGTGGGGAGTAGAAGACAGGACTAAGAGAGAGAAGAGGCTTTGACATTGAAGAGCCTGAGCCTGATTCTTAGGGCCACACCCAAGATGTGACACACTTTAGTCAACAATTATGGCTTTGCTCAGAATCTCTTGGATAGGCCCATTTTTATTGTTTTTTAAAAATATGTTTGTATGGATTTCAGAGAGAGGAAAGGAGAGGGAGAGAGAGAGAGAATCACTGACCCTCTGCCTCCTGGGGATCGAGCCTCCACCCCAGGCTTGTGACCTGACTGAGACACCAGCCAGCTGACCTTGTGCATGGGATGACGCTCAACCAACTAAGCCACACTGGCTGGGCAAGATCGGCCCGTTTTTTAAAAAGACCTCTGAAGATTTTTATGTGACCCCCCCACAAGGGCTTTTCCCAGCTGAGCCTCTCCTGCAGGCACAAGGGACCCTCAGAGGCTGTGTTAGACCCGAGGCTGCCAGTCTTATGGAGAGGGGAGAGGGCTGAACCTGAGGGGAGAAGGCTAAGCCTTCCCACAGTGCAGGGGTCAGATATCAGGATCATCAGGGACAAGTTGGCTCGTTCTGGGTTTCAGTGCCCTGGTTCCCAATCCTACTCCCGTCTTTCCACCTGTCTCTGCAGCACAGCCTATGCCCCGGAGGCCACTGACTATGATGTGCGGGTACTGCTGCGCTTCCCCCAGCGGGTGAAGAACCAGGGCACAGCGGATTTCCTCCCAAACCGGCCGCGGCACACTTGGGAGTGGCACAGCTGCCACCAGTGAGTGGGGCCAGTGGCCTCTCCCACCCCTCCTCTGGGCTGGAGGACTTGCCCCAGCTCCCCTCCTCCATTAGTGCTGGAGGGAGGGGGGAGGTGCTGGTAGGAGGGCCCATGAGGTGTTTTCTGCCAAGAATCCATCACTGGGGCAAGTTTCTCAAAGGAGCCTTAACAAAAGCTGGGCTGGAAGAGGGGACATGGAAGAATCCATCTTTAAGGGATGGAAATGTCTACAATAAAGGGCATTTGCCCAAGGGAGTAGCTGCACAGAAGGAAGTGAGGACTTCTGAAGGGGTACTCTCCTAGGGTGACCTGGCTAGTTGGGGACAGGAGAGATGCTGCCCTGTGGAACACAGGAGAGCAGGAGCCCAGATGGGTCAAGAAGCTGTGTCATAGCAGGATCACTTGAGCCCATCTCAGGAGGGAAATAGGATGGGAAGCACCAGGGTGAGTAGGCCTTCTCTGTTCTCCTGTCCTGTGCCTCCAGACATTACCACAGCATGGACGAGTTCAGCCACTACGACCTGTTGGATGCAGCCACAGGCATGAAGGTAGCCGAGGGCCACAAGGCCAGCTTCTGCCTGGAGGATAGCACCTGCGACTTCGGCAACCTCAAGCGCTACGCATGCACCTCACACACACAGGTTGTGCTAGAGATGCAGGGCAGGGGCATAGGGTGCAGGATGCAGCTGCACCCTGGGAGCTGGAGGAACAGACAGTAATGCAGCCTGGGCCAAGCTGAAGGGCCAGTGCCAAGGCCCCTGGCGACTCAGCTCAACAGAATGGGGGTCTTCTTGCCAGTCCTTGGGCCACCACAGGGCCCCTTGGGGACTCTCCCCTCTCCCCCAACCAGACCCCTTCCTACGTCATTCCCAGAGTGTCTACTCATGGAAAGAATGGAACATTCCAACAGAGTAAGATGGCATGATGTTCCAGTTGCCTATTTGTTTACCCAGTTCTATCTTTCTGTCTGTCTGCCCAAACACCACAAAGTGCCCATCTATCCTCCATCCATGCCCTTCTTCATTTGATCCCTGTAATCTGGTGCTTATATTTATTATCTCTCTGGTCCATCCTCCCTGTGGGTTTAAGGAGGAGCAGACCCACTCTGAGCAGTTGCCCTAGACCAGGGTCAGGGCAAAGCACAAACGAAGGAGGGCCCCTGGCTGCTGGAGTGGTCATGAGGGCCTCTGAGGAGTATATAGCACCTCATCTTCTACTCTGTTTTCAGGGCCTGAGCCCAGGCTGCTATGACACTTACAACGCGGACATCGACTGCCAGTGGATAGACATAACTGATGTGCAACCCGGCAACTACATCCTCAAGGTGGGCCTCCCAGCCTGGAGCACCCCCTCCAGCAGCCTAACGCTCACATCAGTGTCCCCACCTCTGAGATCTGCTTCAGCTTTTGGGCATGTTCCCCTCTTCCCAGCAGCTGAGCAGAGGCAGCATCTTGGGGCATCTTGCAGAGGTCTGCACTTCCCACCTGAAGGTCTCAGTCTGGGGCAGCCTCTTTCCATAAAGACACCGAGGACCCCTGGGGTCAGAAGAGGTGATGACTGTCTTCCCTAAGCAAAAGGGGACTTGGAGAGCCATGTAGCCCACCCCCCTGTTTGTGGTCAGTGAGGGCCATCTGGAAGAGGACACCACCCTCTGAGAGAAACCTTCAGCTCCTCACAGTGACCCTGCAAAGCCTGAGGCTCCTGTGACTGAGTCCTTCCAGACTAAACTCCACCTCCAATGCTCACTTGCTCCAGTGCCCCTTCCCTTGGTGGGGGGTGGGGAGAGGGAGATAGGTAGAAAAGCACATTGAGGACACACTGCCCAATGTGTTATATCCCTGCGCAGGCTGTGCAGGACCGAGTCTCATGACCTCACCTGGGGAAGGCAAATCTCAGCCTTCGCACAGGTGTGAAGTGAGGGTGGGGATCATTGTGCCAGGTCCCCCGAACCCACTGTTCCACACTGAAGTTCAGAGAAGGAGGAGCAGTGAAGACGGGCTTGGGAGGCGGCTTAACTTGCATGAAGGTGGCTGCTGGGGGCCGCAGTCAGAACATAGCAGCCCATCCTAAGCGCCTCTCAGGAGGCTCCGTGGGCCTCTCTTTATCTCACCCAAGGGCCAGGGTTTTCAATGGCATTCTGTCCTTCCTTCATCCACTCATTAAACATGTGCAAAGGCCCCTATGAATTCTGGGCACTGGGGATTCAACCCAGATAAGCACTGCACAGTTCCTAACCTTAAGGAATGTATAAGGACTTAAAAGTAACATCTTTCCACCTGACTTAAATGTTCTGCTGTATTTGCTGGATGCAGCCTACCCCAGGGAACCTCCCCACCCCACAATAATCCAACATTTGAAAGGCTTCCTTGTGTCTGGACAGCTCTTCAGGAAAAAAGTACAGGTTATGCTTGGGCCATCATCTCAGTGAGTGTCGGGCACCTTGGGCTCCAGGGCAGGGGATGCCAACCGGCATCCGACAAGCCTTCAACGGGTCATATAGACAGGCATGTGTGGTGAAAGGCTGAGAGCGTTGGAGTCAGGAGACCAGGCATGGGATCCCTGCTTGGCCCCTCCCTGCTGTGTTCCTGGTGGCAGTGACTCAACCTCTCTGACCCCGAATGCCCCATGCTGCGCTGTGGGGCCCACCTGGCCTCAGCTGTGGCTCTGGGGAAGCTTCCCATCTTCTGATAAGGGTGATCTGATATGTTCCCTTGACTATGACTGTCTCTTCTCTCCTCCCTTTGTCTCTCTGCATCTCCCCATGTCCCTCCATCAGTGTATCTCTGTTTCTGTGTCTCCACTTCCCTGTCTTCTTCTCTTTGTCCCCTCTGTGTGTGTGTGTCTGTCTGCCTGCCTCTCCACCACCTTCCCTGATGACCAAGTGAAGTATAGCCCCCTGACCTTTTCTCTGTTCCCCCCAGGTGCACGTGAACCCTAAGTACATTGTTTTGGAGTCTGACTTCACCAACAATGTGGTGAGATGCAACATCCATTATACAGGTCGCTATGTTTCTACAACAAACTGCAAAATTGTCCAGTAAGTGCTTCCCCACCCCCCGCCCTGCCCCAGCCCCTTTCCTACCTGGGGAGCAGGCTGGCCACACAAAACACATAAGATACCTGCACTTTGAATCACCTTGATGGCCAAACACAGCTGCAGTTGGGACCAGCCCACAGGCTGAACAGGGGGAACCTTGTCTGTGCCAGCCCCAAGCTGAGTGCCGTGGTGGGGCTCAGGCTGCAGTGTTGATCTGCATTGCGGCTCTCTAAGATTTCTCAAGTGGGAACCAGCAGGAGGCAGCTTTGTTGGGTGGACATGCACAGGCTCTGCAATCCCACTTCTGTGACTTCCTGGCTCTGTGACGTTGAACAGTTCACCTCACCTCTCTGAGCTACTTTTCAACCAGGATATAAAATAGGCATTTTTTATATCCCACATGGGCTTCTAAGGAATATTTAAAGGCCTACGTCTGTGTGTGTTTGAGAACCTTTCACAGTAGCACTTAATGAATGGTAACTGTGATCATTAGTGTCCTTACCAAGTAGGTTGAATTAAACAGTCCCAGGTTAGAAGTGATTCTGGTTGGAATGAACCATCATCAATCTCTGCGCCCCACCGTTGAGTTGATAAACTCTGGCTCCCCTGCTCCCCTGGGCCTGCAGCCCTTCCCCCTGAGCCCTTCACATAAATGCTTGGAGAGGCTCCAGTCTTGTTAGAGGGTCTCTGTGACACTAACCTCTGCCAGGTGCTGGCCCAGCGCACAGGAAGCTGGAAGGAGCCTTCCCACCTGTGGGTTTCAATCTTGTTTCTGAAGAGGAAAAAAGGCTTTAAAAAATTTACTGAGTTAGAAAGAAAGTATTTCTGGTATTTCTCTGCCTAGAAAACAATCTGGGCCCAGCCAGCATGGCTCAGTGGTTGAGCATCAAACTATGAACCAGCAGGTCAGGGTTTGATTCCCGTCAGGGCACATGCCCAGGTTGTGGGCTTGATCCCCTGTGGAGGGCATGCAGGAAGCAGCCAATCAATGATGTTTCTCTTTCCTCAATGTTTCTATCTCTCTATCCCTCTTCCTTCCCCTCTCTCTAAAAAAGTCAATAAAAACATATTTCGGAAGGAAGGAAGGAAGGAAGGAAGGAAGGAAGGAAGGAAGGAAGGAAGGAAAGAAGAAAGAAAGAAAGAAAGAAAGAAAGAAAGAAAGAAAGAAAGAAAGAAGAAGAAAGAAAGAAAGAAAGAAAGAAAACTATCTGGGATGCCCTGGCCGGTGTGCTAAATGGTTAGAGCACCTGCAGAACACTGGCCATGCACCATAGAGTCTTGGGTTCCCAGTCAAGAGCACATACCTGGGTTGCATACCTGGGTTGCAGGTTCGTTCCTGGCCCTCTGTCGGGGCCCTGCAAGAGGCAACCAGTTGATGTGTCTCACATCAATGTTTCTCTCTCGCTCGCTCTCCCTCCCTTTCTCCTTCCCACTCTTTCTGAAAAGCAATGGGAAAAATATCCCCTGGTGAGGCTTAACAACAACAAAAGGAAGGAAGGAAGGAAGGAAGGAAGGAAGGAAGGAAGGAAGGAAGGAAGGAAGGAAGGAGAAAGGAAGGAAGGGAAAGGAAAGGAAGGAAGGAAGGAAGAGAAGGAAGGAAGGAAGGAAGGAAGGAAGGAAGGAAGGAAGGAAGGAAGAAAAGGAAAGGGAAGGAAGGAAGGAAGGAAGGAAGGAAGGAAGGAAGGAAGGAAGGAAGGAAGAGAAGGAAGGAAGGAAGGAAGGAAGGAAGGAAGGAAGGAAGGAAGGAAGGAAGAGAAAGAAAGAAAGAAAGAAAGAAAGAAAGAAAGAAAGAAAGAAAGAAAGAAAGAAAGAAAGAAAGAAAGAAAGAAAGAAAGAAAGAAAACTACATGGGGATAGGGCATGGGGAAGAGGTGGTGCTGAGACCCTGTCCTGGGTGGGAGTCCATGAAACTCTTCTTGGACCTGGGCTGAGGGACCCCTCTCCCCAAGCCCAGATTACTGAGAGGAACAAAGCCTGTGCCTGCCCTCCCACATGGGATCTGGGTTGTGGAGGGAAGCCTTTGGCAGGGGAGGCAGTGGGGGCCTTGCCAACAGTGGAGTGAGAGGCCCTACCCAGAAACCTGCCTCTCTTTCTCTCCTTAGATCCTGATCTCCGAGAAGGTGGACAAACTGCCAACCTCCCCGCTTCCCAAAGCAGGTCCTGCTTACCAGGCAGCCTCCCACCAGGACACACCTGGTCCAAGGGTTGCAACCCCACCCACCACAGGCAGGGGCAGCTGAACACAGGGGCATCCCTCTCTACTGGCCTCAGGGAGTGAACCTGGACCAAAACCACAGGGATTCCGGGTGCCAGGCCCAATTTCATACTTAAGTTTTCACTACAACGTTATTTTGTTGGTTGTTGGTTTTTATTTTTTATATTTTGACCATACCACAGAGCAAGATTGCCCAGACCTGGGCTGAATAAAACAAGGTTTTTCTACTCTGTGGCTCTGCATGTGCCTGCCACTGGGCTGGCCAAAGAGAGCTAGGGTGGGCTCAGGGGACAACATGAGACTTCCTCTTTCTCCTAGCAGAATTCAGAAAGAGCAGCCACTACCCACCAGGACTACAGCTTGACCAAGAGGGCATCAAGCCCACTGTGGAAACTTGGAGAGGTTCACCCCAAAGCAAAGTCCTCTGTGTAGGAAGAGGATCCCCCTGGGGGAGGGGTCTCTGCTCAGTCTCCCACTCCTTCCCCACCTGCCCCCTGCCTCATTCTACCAGCCACTTATTCACATGTTGAGCACCTACCGAAAGCTGGGTCTGTGCTTAGGCAGAGCACACACTGGAGCATCAGACACAATTCCTGCTCTTAGAGTTCACAGGAATGGAGTTGAGAGCACACCACACCTCGTGAAACAACTCCTGGGGGGAAGGTGGAGTCTTCACATGGGAGGTGATCTCCCCAGGAAGGGAAGGGACAAGGGTATACTGGGCAGAGGCTGATGGAGGCAGAAGGCAGAGGTGCAGGGAAGCCCTTGGCTGCTGCAGCCCTTCCTCTCCAGCTTCGTCTGTGGTCTTCCTAAGGTCCTGGACACTGATCATGGCAGGAAGAAGCAGGAGGGTGTGCCTCCCCTCTCCCTTCCCCTCCCACAAGCCCTCAGGATACCTCTGCACCCACCTGCCCCCCTGCCAGCTCCTTGCCTCTCCAGGGGAGTAACTAGTGAAAAAAGGCCAGAGACATCCAAGAAGCAGGGCTTAGTCCAGGGCCCTCCTTCTGCTCACTGGCTCTGTGACTCTGGGCAAGTCATGCTACACCTTGGGCCTTGGTTTCCTCAGCATCAAGTGGGAGCACTCCTTCCAGGCTCACACGCTGAAATGGAGAGCCAGTGCGCTGCAGCCACAGGGACAGCACTGGGTGAGCTGCAGAGGGCTGCACCTAGCCCTCCAGATCACTGTGGACCGCCGCCTGTTTTCATCCAGTGCCCCCAAAGGAGAAAGTAACCCCCCTTTTGGCTCTCATGCAATTCATAACTCAGGGTCCCTGGCAGCAACTAGGTCTTCCAATGGGGTGGGGAGGGAAGGCTTCTTGGAGCCATGCTGTGCTGCCAGAAGAGTCTTGGCCCCAGCCCCCTGAGTCCTTGGGCCACTCCCATCCCAGGCACAGGATGGAGTGGAGCATAGCCACAGCCCTTTCCACCTTCCCTCACTAAGGCTTGCTAGGATCAGCTCAGAGGGCGCTTCACCCTGCCACCCTCCATCCAGGGCTGGGCCAAGAAGCCTGAAGAGAGTAGGCAAAAGCCTATCATCCAAGGGTCATCGTCCTGCTGTACCCCTCACTCACGTATGCCTCAGAGATGCTGTCTTGATTCCAGCCCCACCCCTCTCCATTCTAGGTACCCCCCAAGAGTGAGCAAAGGAGGACTCAGGCAAGGTCACCCTGTCCCAGACTATCAGAGGACCCTGAGGTGGAGTTAAAAGTCCCCAATTCCCAGGTCACCAAGGAAGCCCAGAATGGGAGCCTGTTTGAGGCCACAGGCTCAGCCAATGCTCAAGAGAGGCTCCTGGGGATACACAGTGCTCCTGGGGGGAGGGTAGCCTGCCTGGCTCTGGACAGGCTAGAGAGCTTGCAGGAAGAGTAGGAGGGGAGGAGGAGCAGGACCAGCTTTCCTGGCTGAACCAAGAAAGGGTTATTTCTTGAAAGTGGATTTCTAAGAAAATTTGCCGGTTGGTGAGGGCCTTGGCACCAACCAGGGTCCCTCTTGGTCCCTGGCAGTGCCTGTGTGCCCACTTGAGCTTGGCACTCAGCACCACACAGGGCTTTCCAAGAAAATGAGGATGGCATGGTGAGCAAGTCATCTCCACTCCTGACCCAGAACCTCCTCCCTGTGTCCTGATGTGTGAGAATCCACTTGGGCTGCAAAGGGCCTCTCAGTCACCTGCCTCAGGCCCCTCCTCCTCAGCTTGCTCAGCCTTGGAGCTGAGAGGCTCACCACCTCTCAGACACTGCTGTGAGGAACACTGGGAAGGGAGATGGACCTCCCATCAGCCTATCTCTGGTCAGGGCCACAGAATTTATTAAGTTCTAATAATTGGAGTGAGGGTGGGTGAAGGACACAGAGGGGCTATGCAAGAGGCGGGGGACCTGGCTGTGGTCCTAACTCTGTCTTCAATTGGGCCTCAGTCTCCCCATCTGTGTCCTGAGGGGCTTGGCTCCTTGAGCTCCAGTGCTGCTCTATCAGAGAAGGTGGGAAATGGGAGGGGAGGGAGAGGTAACAAGCAAAGCCCAGCCTGTGTGAAGGCAGGAGAGGTAGACTGATGGACTCAGAGCAGGGTAGCCAGCAGAGAGACCGCAGCCTGGGAGGGTCTGGGGCATCACTGCAGACAGCGGCCCGAAGTGGGGCATTAGATGCCAAACCAGACTGGACCTAGCAGGGGAAGGAGTGGCTGAGTGGACAGAGCCAGGGTGGGGCCTCTGATGAAAGCCAGTTTAGGGGACAGCTGGGACCCAGATCCCATTGCTGTTCTGCTCCAGATGAGCTCCCTCTCCCCCAGCCCCAGATGCTCATAGCTGCCCACTACCCAGGGCAGCAGCATCCTCAGCGTAGAGCCCTCCCCATTGCCCTCACTCCACAAAAATCCTGCCTTGTTTGAAAAGCTATTTAGGCCTATGTCAAGAAAGCATCTCAGAACCACAGTTTGAATGGTAGAGCTGGCCTGACATTCTTCCTGGCTTTTACGTGAGGAGCTTCTTAATCCATCAGAATGACTTTTAAGAGAGCATGTTAATACACTGCTTGGCCAGGGATGGGAGGTTGTGAGGATATTTGCAGATTTCATGAAAACAAAGTTTGACTCTCGTTTGGAAGGAAGCCCAAGGCCCAACTCCCCCCGCCCCCCCCACTCCCCCCCCGCCCCGCCACGCACTGAAAGTCTTTCAGTCTCTCAGCCCAATCCCATGGCATCCACACTAGCATACAGGCTATGCCCACCCCCCAGCTAAGGGAGGGTCCTGTTTGCTCTGCTGATTCCAGACTGACTGAGGTAACAATGCCTGCCTCTCTAACCTGGGATGGGGGGCTACTTCCCAGCTCCCTCCAGGCATCTCTCCCCCTTTGTTGTCAAGACAAGAGACCAAGGAGCCCTTGGCTATCCACTCATAGCCTCTGAGGCCTGCTGGTCATGCACAGGAGTGGGCTCCTCACTATGGCTGCCTCTGGGCACACACCACAGCCACAGCATATTTTGGAAATCGTCACACAGCTCTCTGCAAACCCCCTGGCACCCCCCAGATTGAGTCATGCAGGAGGAGCCCATGGGCAGGCCTGGCCAGGGTGAATGAGAGGTGCTGCCCCCAACCAGGGCCTCACTGAAGCCTGTGTGGATACAGCTGTAGATACAGCTGTAGAGAGCAGCCAGAACCTGGGACTCAAGGGTGCACATGACACATGCTACCTGGAATTTGCAAAACTTTCTGAAATTGAGAAGGTCTCGAAAAAGCTTTAATGCTGAAACACAAAATATGGAAGGCAGGGGAAGCAGTTGTGGATTTTGGCACTCATATGCCCTGACTACAGGAAATCATTTCTTCTTTTTTTCCCTTTAATTTTTCAAAATCAAATGTAATCTGCTTTGAGCCCCTGGATACCAAGAGGAAAATTCAATGTGCTGAGTCATTTTACTCTCACCCTAGAGGCCTAAAAAGGCCCAGAACATCAGAGAGGAGCCCTGTGGTCTTCAGTCCCCTCTATCTCACATAGAACCTCCGAGGGCAGGCATCTCCAATTCCCACATAGCCTGGGCACAGGACACCAGTCAGTCTTATCATCCCTCAAGGTTCACCATGACCTCAGGGTGCTGCCAGGCTAGGACACTGTCCTTGCTATGGAGCATAGCCTCAGCCCCATCACCCAGCTCTCCCAACCTCTGCCTGCTTCTACTATGTCCTTCTTAGCTCCTCACTCTGCTCCTCTTTCTCTTGGGGACAAACTTCCATCACCCCATAGTGTACCTCAATTCACAGAAGCTCCTTTAGGCCTGACCTTTGGGTGAGGAAACACAAGCACCTCTTGGGGGGAGGAAGAAAAAGACCCAGTAATGATGATGATGGCAGCTAACTTCTTCAACACTTAGCTATGTGCCAAGCTCTGTCCTAAATGCACTATAAAAGCCCATTTAAACCTCATAATGAACCTGTGAAAGATACACTGTTGTTATTACCATTTTGCAGATGGAGAAGCAGAGGCATAGAGAGGTCATGTGATTTCCTTTGATTTCTTCAGCTAATAAATGGGAGAGCTGGGATTCAAAACAAGGCACATTCTGGAAACAGGGGGCGTCACCTCCACCAGATTCTCAAATGCAGTCTGGGACCAGACAGAAAGCCATATGCTTGTGCTTTGAAGTGTAGCCAGAGCGTTGTTCAAACCTTTATCTCTTTCTTTCACAGCTCTCTGAAAACAGCAGCTCAAACACAGGCTGTGGGAGGAGAAGCAGAATTCCTCCTAGAAGAAGTATGGCTCATATTTAGATTGTTCTTTATGGGCAGAAGAAGGGAGGAGCATATTAAAATTGACCAGGAATCTAGTCAATAAAATAAAAATACAGCCCTGGCCAGGGTTGGAGCATCATCCCATACACCAAAAGGTTGGGGGCTCCATTCTGATCAGGGCACATACTTGGGTTGCAGGTTTAAGCCCTGGTCAGGGCGTGTGTGGGAGGAGACTGATCGATGTTTCTCTCTCCTATCAATGTTTCTCTTCTCTTTTCTTCTCTTCTCTTTTCTCTCTCTCTCTTTTCTCTCTCCCTCTTCCTCCCTCTCTAAAATCAATAAATGTATCCTCAGTTGTGAGAATTTAAAAAAATGAGATAAGAAAGGAAATATTAACACAGCCATGGAGATAACTTTTGAAATTTTAGAGAATAATATATACAACTCCATGCTTATGAAGTAGAGTGTTTCAGCATTAAACAATAATATTCTAGGCACATATTTATAAATTGCCAAAACTGACTCAATGAGTGAAAGACCAATAACCACAGAAGAAAGTTAAAAAATTGTTATCTCTAAAAAAAAGACACCAGGTATAGAATTTGAGTGTGAGTTCCTTCAAACTGGAGGAACAGGTCACTTCTACGTTGTTGTTTTTTTAATTCTTCCAGAGCAAAAGGGGGAAATGATGGATTGATTTCATTCTTCTGAGTGAATTTGAAGCCAACATCACTCCAATACCTAATCTGACAAAGATAGCAATCCTACCCCAACCACCTTCCTGATGATAACCACAGTCCAATTTTACTCTTGGCAATGGAGACAAAAACTCCAGATGAAAGGCTGGCAGTACATTGGAGTGAGAGTGCAAAGTTTGCAAAAACAGAAAAGGCAACAGCTCGAATTTCAGGTGGGATACCCTGTTGAGTTGATAATTTGTCATTTACTTTCCTTTTTGAGAAGTTCTTAGTTTGTTTCTTTGTTTTTAAGTAGGTTACATTCTCTGCGTCTCCCTACTGGGCTTAGTAATATCTGACTAAATAGTCAAGTCCTGATGGAATTCCCTCTTTTGCTGTATTAATGGGCATATGCTCAAAACTTTAAAACAGTGCCTGCCTGTGGTCACCTCGGCAACTGAATCCTGGGCCCAGCGGATTTGATCCAGCTGGCAGAGCACCCATGTCAGACAAGAGACGGGGCCTCCGTTTGGGGTCCCAGCAGCCTGGGAGCATCTCAGCCAGGAAACAGACTGTCACTGCACCTGGAGGCCACCACAGGGTTCAGGACTCTATGTCCAGAATATGTGACATCAAAGGCCATCTCATTTCTGACTCACAGCTATTGTCTCTTTCATTTTTTAAAATATAATTCAAGTATTTTAAGGAATAATTTGCATATGGTGAAATTCACCCATTTTAGGTATATAGTTTGATGAGTTTTGGCAATTATATGTAGTTGTAAAAAAAAAAAAAAGCAACACAATCTAGATGTAAAATATTTTCATTACTCTAAAAAGTTCTCTCCTGCCTCTTATAGGCAATTTTCTGTCCCCACCCCTAGCCCCTGGCAATCACTAATCTGCTGTCCCTAGTTGTGCCTTCTCCAGAATCCTATCTAATAAAAGAGTAATATGCAAATTAACCATCACTCTGCTACACCCACAAGCCACACCCACCATCCAATCAGGAGTGAATATGCAAATGAACCCAACCAAGATGGCTACAGCCACAGAGAGCAGGAGGGAGGCTTGGGTTTCCCCAGCAATGGAGGAAGCCAAGCTTTCCACCTGCCCTTGCCGGCCTAGGCCTCCACTCAAGGCTACAAAGTTTCAATGATAGAAAATACATAAATCCAAACAGAAATGGCAGCAGCCATGGAGCTGGAAAGAGCAGGAGGCTACGGTTGCCCCCAGCAATGGAGGAAGCCAAGCTTTCCACACACCCTGGCTGGCCCAGGCCTCCGCTTAAGGCTACAAAGTTTCAATTATAGAAGATACATAAATCCCAAGAGAAATGACTGCCGCCATGGAGCAAGCAGAAGGCTTGGCTCCGCTCCAGACTACAAAGTTTCAATTGTAGAAGATAAATAAACCCCAGATACCAGGGCCTCCACTTGGGTCGCCAGGGGGCGTGGCTGGCCTGAAAACCACCACAGGCCCCTCACCCAGGCCGCCCCACGCCCCAAGGGAACCCCCACCCTGATCCGTGACACCCTTCAGGGCAAACCAGCTGCTCCTCCCCCCCCCCCCGCCCCGTGCACCAGGCCTCTATCCTATCTAATAAAAGAGTAATATGCAAATTGACCATCACTCCAACACACAAGATGGCTTCCCCCATGTGGTCAAAGATCCTGCCCCCATGTGGACACAAGATGGCCACCACAAGATGGCCAGCAAGGGAGGGCAGTTGGGAGGGACCAGGGCTGCAAGGAAGGGCAGTTGTGGGTGATCAGGCCAGCAGGGGAGGGCAGTTGGGAGGGACCAGGCCTGAAAGGGAGGGCAGTTGGGGGCAATCAAGCCTGCAGGGGAGGGCAGTTAGGGGAAAACAGGCTGGCAGGGGAGTGGTTAGGGGGTGATCAAGCTGGCAGGCAGAAGTGGTTAGGGGTAATCAGGAAGGCAGGCAGGTGAGCAGTTGGGAGCCAGCAGTCCTGGATTGTGAGAGGGATGTCCGACTGCCCATTTAGGCCCAATCCCACCGAGATCAGGCTTAAACGGGCAGTCGGACATCCCTTGAGGGGTCCCAGATTGGAGAGGGTGAAGGCTGGACTGAGGGACACCCCCCCCCCATGCATGAATTTCGTGCACCGGGCCTCTAGTCTCATATAAATGGCCTTTTTGTATCTGTATTCTTTCACTTAACATAATGTTTTTCTTATGAAATTCATCCATGTTGTTGTGTATATCAATAGCTTTTTATTGCTAAGTAGTATTACATTCTGTGGCCCACAACTTATTTTCCCATATACCAGAAAAGAAATATTTGGGTCGTTTCCAGTTTGGAGCCATTATGAAAAAAACTGCTATAAACATTCACCTACAGGTCTTTGAATGGAGATGTGTTTTCATTTTTCTTGTTTATATACCCAGGGATCAGGTTAGTGAGTCACATGTGGGTATGTTTAACTGTACAAGAAACTGCCTAACTGTTTTTTCAAAGTGGCTATTGCTCCATAAAGTGGCTATTATCACTTTGTATTGTCTTTCTTTTTTTTAAAGCTATTCTAGTAGGTATGTAGTGGTGTTTCATTGTGGTTTTAATTTTCAGTTCCCTAGTGACTAATAATGTTAAGCATCTGTTCATGTATATATTTTCCACCATATCTCATCCCCAATGATGTTTCTGTTTAAATCCTTTGCCCATTTTTAATTGGCCTGTCTGTCTTATTACTGAGTTGGAAGAGTTCCTTATCTATTCTGGATTCAAGTCCTTTATCAGTATGTGTTTTGCAAATATTTTCTCCCAATCTGTGGTTTGTATTTTAATTTTCTTGAAAGCCAATGTAATTATGTTTTCTTTTGTATGGATTGCACTGTTTGTCTTCTCTAAGAAATCTCTACCTAAACTAGGTCACAAAGATCTTCTATATTTCTAATATAAACATATAATACTATAATATCCCTCTAAGTGCTACTTTAAATTGTGCCCTAAAAATTTTGATATGTTGTATTTTCACTTTCATTTAATTAAAAATATTTCTAATTATTCTCTTGGTTTCTTCTTTTAATCATGAGTTATTTTTAAATTTGTGGCCCGGTGCATGAAATTCGTGCATGGGGGCGGGGAGGTGGGTAGAGGGTTTCCCATCAGCCCAGCATGCACCCTCTTCAATCGGGCCTAAACTGGCAATCGGACATCCCTCTCACAATCTGGGACGGCTGGCTCCTAACTGTTCACCTGTCTGCCTGCCTGATCACCCCCAATTGCCCTCCCCTGCTGGCCTGGTTGCCCCCAACTGCTCTCCCCTGCCAGCCTGATTGCCCCTGATGGCCTCTGCCTTGGCCCCCACCACCATGGCTCTGTCCAGAAGGAAGTCGGACGTCCAGAAGATGGCTGGTCGACCATGCCTAATTAGCATATTACCCTTTTAGTAGTATAGATAGATTATATAGGACTAGAGGCCTGGTGCACGAAATTCGTGCACGGGGGTGTGTGTCCCTCAGCCCAGCCTGCACCCTCCCCAATCTGGGACCCCTCAAGGGATGTCCGACTCCCCGTCCCAATCCCGGAAGGATCGGGCCTAAACAGACAGTCAGACATCCCTCTCACAATCCAGGACTGCTGGCTCGCAACTGCACACCTGCCTGCCTTCCTGATTGCCCCTAACCACTTCTTCCTGCCAGCCTCATTGATGCCTAACTGCTCCCCTGCCAGCCTGTTTGCCCCTAACTGCCCTCCCCTGAGGGCCTGGTCCCCCCCAACTGCCCTCCCTTTCAGGCCTGGTTCCCCCCCAACTCCCCTCCCCTGCAGGCCAGGTCGCCCCCAACTGCCCTCCCCTGCAGGCCTGGTCCCCCCCAACTGCCCTTCCCTGCAGGCCCGGTCACCCCAAACTTCCCTCCTCTGTTGGCCTGGTCACCCCTAACTGCCCTCCCCTGCAGGCTTGATCGCCCCCAACTGCCCTCCCTTTCAGGCCTGGTCCCTCCCAACTACCCTCCCCTGCTGGCCATCTTGTGTCCACATGGGGGCAGCCATCTTTGACCCCATGGGGGCAGCCATCTTGTGTGTTGGAGTGATGGTCAATTTGCATATTACTTTTATTTGATAGGATAGAGGCCTGGTGCACGGGTGGGGGCCGGCTGGTTTGCCCTGAAGGGTGTCCTGGATCAGGGTGGGGGTTCCCTTGGATTGTGGGGCGGCCTGGGCGAGGGGCCTGTGGTGGTTTGCAGGCCGGCCATGATCTTCCAGACCCAGAAGCCCACCTGGGTGGACTGCAAGCAGCTCCTTTTCACGTTCTTTAACACTGAGGAGCACATGAGAGTAGTATCAGAGGATCGGAAGTGGCTCCAGACCCAGGCCCCGGCAGGAATATTAGATACAGACAGATGGGCCAGGGAGGCCTTCTCAGATGAGGAACCTGATTGGAACCCGAACTCAGACGATGGAAGGACCCGGCTAGAAAGATATCGGCTGGCCTTCCTCCAGGGGGTCAGGGCCAGAGCCAAGAAGCCCACCAACATGGCTAAAATCTCTGAGGTTTTCCAGAAGCCTGACGAAAGTCCATCAGCTTTCTATGAGAGACTATGTGAGGCATACCGGATCTACACCCCCTTTAGACCTGAGGCCCCAGAAAATCAAACCATGGTAAATGCCGCTTTTGTAGGCCAAGCCCAGCCTGACATCAGGAGAAAATTACAGAAACTGGAAGGGTTTGCAGGAAAGAATGCTACTGAACTGCTAGAGATAGCTAACAAGGTTTTCATCAATCGAGACAGTGCAGCAAGGAAGGAGGAAGAAAAGAGAATACAAAGAAGGGCCAATGTGATAGCAGCGGCTTTTAGAGGCTCAGGCTCCCAGACAGATCAGCAAGGATACAGACCAGGGGGAAAAGGAAGAGTGAGCCTGATACGAGACCAGTGTGCCTATTGTAAGGAAACAGGACACTGGAAGAATGAATGTCCCAAATGGCAAAGTAAAAAGACTGGGCCCCCTTTTCCACCCAGTTGCTATCAACCAGAGCCACCTGAAGCAGATCTCATTGGGCTAGCAATGGCTGATTCCGACTAGGACAGACTGGGCTCACTTCAGCTAGGCCCCCATGAGCCCATGGTCAGAATGAAAATTGGGGGCCAGACTGTGGACTTTATGGTTGATACGAAAGCGGAGCACTCAGTAGTCTCTCAGAAAGTAGCGCCTCTCTGAGGAAAGGAGGTCACTAATATTGGAGCTACCGGGGACCAGACCCATAGACCATTCTGCCGCCCTCGCTGATGCCAACTTGGCGGTCATCAAGTAATTCATGAATTCCTGTACTTGCCAGACTGTCCAGTGCCTCTAATGGGTAGAGACCTTTTAGCCAAAATGGGGGCAGAAATCACTTTTGCTCCAGATGGCTCAGCACAGCTTCGCCTAGGTGAGGAGACCTCCCCAATGATCCTGTCCTTAGCAGTGCCAAGGGAGGAAGAATGGAGACTTTATACCCCCCAGACAAAGGCCTCACCATTAGAACCTGAATCAGAGAAGGAATTCCCGCTGGTCTGGGCAGAAGGGAATCCTCCAGGCCTGGCTAAGGACCATGCCCCGGTGATAATCAAGTTAAAGCCTGGGACACAGCCTGTTTAAATCCGCCAATATCCAATTCCAAGAGAAGCACGCCTGGGAATCCAGGTCCACTTAGACCGGCTGCTTCAGTGGGGACTTGTTAAACGATGCAGGTCTCCATGGAACACGCCTCTCTTGCCTGTCAAAAAGCCTGGTACTAACGACTACTGCCCAGTGCAGGATCTACGGGCTGTTAATGAGGCTGTTATAACCCTGCATTCAGCACTGCCGAACCCCTACACTCTTCTGGACTCATCCCAACAGAGGCGGAATGGTTTACATGCCTAGTTCTGAAAGATGCCTTTTTCTGTCTTTGATTAGCTCCTTCCAGTCAGACTCTCTTCACTTTCGAATGGGAAAACCCAACTACAGGGGCCAAGGAGCAGTTCACCTGGACCAGACTGCCACAAGGGTTCAAGAACTGCCCTACTCTTTTCAGTGGAGCACTAGCATCTGATCTGTCTAAGTTCCCAGGACAGGACTTAGGGTGTGTTCTACTCCAGTATGTAGACAACCTCCTACTGGCCAGCTCCACACGAGCTCAGTGCTGGGAGGGAACGCGAGCCCTTCTGAGACTATTAACTGAAACAGGTTATCAGGTGTCTAAGAAAAAGGCACAGATTTTTTTTTATTAAGGTATTATATGTGTACATATCTTACCATTGCCCCCCCACCCCACTCCCATAGATGCCCTCACCCCCCAATGTTTTGCATCCGTTGGTTATTCTTATATGCATGCATATAAGTCCTTCGGTTGATCTCTTATTTCCCCCACCTCTCCCTAACCTTCCCGCTGTAATTTGACAGTCCGTTTGATGCTTTACTGCCTCTGTATCTATCTTTTTGTTCATCAGTTTATAATGTTTTTTATTATCCACAAATGAGTGAGTTCATGTGGTATTTTTCTTTCATTGACTGGCTTATTTCACTTAGAATAATGGTCTCCAATTCCATCCAGGTTGCTAAAAATGGTAAGAATTCCTTCTTTTTTATGGCAGCATAGTATTCCATTGTGTAGATGTACCATGGTTTTCTGATCCAGTCATCTGCTGATGGGCACCTAGGCTGTTTCCAAATCTTAGCTATTGTAAATTGTGCTGCTATGAACATAGGGGTGCATATATCCTTTCTGATTGGTGTTTCTAGTTTCTTAGGATATATTCCTAGGAGTGGGATTACTAGGTCAAATGGGAGTTCCATTTTCAGTTTTTTGAGGAAACTCCATACTGTTCTTCTCCACAGTGGCTGCACCAGTCTGCATTCCCACCAGCAGTGCACGAGGGTTCCTTTTTCTCCGCATCCTCGCCAACACTTGTCGTTTGTTGATTTGTTGATGATAGCCATTCTGACAGGTGTGAGATGGTATCGCATTGTCGTTTTGATTTGCATCTCTCGGATAATTAGTGACTTTGAGCATGTTTTCATGTGTCTCTTGGCCTTCCTTCTGTCTTCTTTCGAAAAGATTCTATTTAGGTCCGTTGCCCATTTTTTTATTGGATCATTTATCTTCCTTTTATTAAGTTGTATAAGCTGCCTGTAGATGTTGGAGATTAAACCTTTATCAGTGATAACATTTGCAAATATGTTCTCCCATACTGTGGGGTTTCTTGTTGTTTTGTTGATGGTTTCTTTTGCTGTGCAAAAGTTTTTTATTTTTATGTAGTCCCATTTGTTTATTTTCTCTTTGGCTTCCATTGCCCAAGGGGCAGTATCAGTGAAGAAGTTCTTTCAGCATATGTCTGAGATTTTGCTGCCTGTGGATTCCTCTAGTATTTTTATGGCTTCCCGTCTTATGTTTAAGTCCTTTATCCATTTTGAGTTTATTTTTGTGTATGGTGTAAGTTGGTGATCTAGTTTCATTTGTTTGCATGTATCTGTCCAATTTTCCCAACACAATTTATTGAAGAGAATGTCTTGACTCCATTGTATGTTCATGCCTCCTTTGTCAAATATTAATTGCGCATAGTAGTATGGGTCGATATCTGGATTCTCTATTGTATTCCATTGATCTATATGTCTGTTCTTGTGCCAGTACCAGGCTGTTTTGAGGACAGTGGCTTTGTAATAAAGCTTGAAATCTGGTATTGAGATCCCTCCTACTTTATTCTTCTTTCTCAGGATTGCTGTGGCTATTCGGGGTCTTTTTTTATTCCAGATGAATTTTTGGAGAGTTCTTTCTAGGTCTGTGAAATATACCATTGGTATTTTAATGGGGAGTGCATTGAATCTATAGATTGCTTTGGGTAGTATGGACATTTTAATGATGTTGATTCTACCAATCCATGAACATGGTATGTTTTTCCATCTGTTTACATCTTCCTCTATCTCTTTTTTCAGTGTCCTATAGTTTTCCACATATAGGTCTTTTACCTCCTTGGTTAGGTTTATTCCTAACTATCTTAATTTTTTTTGGTGCGATGGTAAATGGGATTGCTTTTTTAGTCTCTCTTTCTGTAAGTTCACTATTGGTGTATAGACATGCCATAGATTTCTTGGTGTTAATTTTGTATCCTGCTAAATTGCCAAATTCATTTATTAAGTCTGTTAGTTTTTTGATGGAGTCTTCCGGGTTTTTTATGTACAATATCATGTCATCTGCAAATAAGGACAACTTTACTTCTTCTTTTCCAATTTGGATGCCTTTTATTTCTTCTTCTTGTCTAATTGCAATGGCTAATACTTCCAGTACTATGTTGAACAGGAGTGGTGAGAGTAGGCATCCCTGTCTTGTTCCTGTTCTTATGGGAAATGGTTTTAGTTTTTGCCCATTGAGTATGATGTTAGCTGTGGGTTTATCATATATAGCTTTTATTATGTTGAGGTATGATCCTTCTATTCCCACCTTGTTGAGAGTTTTTATCAAGAAAGGGTGTTGGATTTTGTCAAATGCTTTTTCTGCATCAATTGATATGACTATGTGATTTTTATCTCTCAATTTGTTTATGTGATGTATCACATTTATTGATTTGCGGATATTGTACCATCCCTGCATTCCTGGGATAAACCCTACTCGGTCATGGTGTATGATCTTTCTGATGTACTGCTAGATCCGATTTGCTAGAATTTTGTTGAGGATTTTGGCATCTACGTTCAGGAGGGATATTGGCCTGTAATTCTCCTTCATTGTGTTGTCTTTATCTGGTTTTGGTGTTAGGGTGATGCTGGCTTCATAGAAGGAGCTTGGAAGTGTTCCTTCCTCTTGAATTTTTTGGAATAGTCTGAGGAGGATAGGTTTTAGTTCTTCCTTGAATGTTTGGTAAAACTCTCCTGTGAAGCCATCTGGCCCCGGGCTTTTGTTTGCCGGAAGCTTTTTGATGACTGTTTCAATTTCTTCCATAGTTACTGGGATATTGAGCTGTTTAGATTCTTCCTGATTGAGTTTTGGAAGGTTATATTTTTCTAGGAATATGTCCATTTCCTCCAGGTTGTCCAGTTTGTTGGAATAGAGTTGTTCGTAGTATTTTTTAACAATCCTTTGTATTTCGGCGGGATCTGTTGTTATTTCACCTCTTTCATTTCTGATTTTGTTTATTTGGGTCCTCTCTCTTTACTTCTTGGTGAGCCTGGCTAGAGGTTCATCAATCTTGTTTATCCTTTCAAAGAACCAGCTCTTGGTTTTGTTGATCTTTTGTATTGTTTCTTTGGTCTCTAGGTCGTTTATCTCCGCTCTGATCTTTATTATTTCCTTTCTTCTGCTTACACTGGGCTTTTCTTGTTGCTCTTTTTCTAACTCTTTGAGTTGTAGGGTTAGGTAATTTATTACCATTGTTTCTTGTTTTTTGCTTTATGCTTGTAGAGCTATGAACTTCTCTCTCAAGACTGCTTTCGCTGTGTCCCATAGATTTTGGATTGTTGTATTTTCATTGTCATTTGTTGCCATGATGTTTTTTATTTCTTCCTTGATCTCTCTGGTAACCCAGTCATTGTTTAATAGCATGCTGTTTAGTCTCCATGTGTTTGATTTCTTTGGATTGTTTTTATTGTAGTTGATTTCCAGTTTTATGCCACTGTGGTCTGAGAAGATGCTTGATAAGATTTCTATCTTCTTGAATTTGAAGAGACTTTGCCTATGTCCCAACATATGGTCTATCTTTGAAAATGACCCATGTGCACTTGAGAAGAATGTATATTCTGTGGCTTTGGGGTGAAATGTTCTGAAAATGCCAATTAATTCCATCTGGTCTAGTGAGTCATTTAGGATTGATGTTTCTTTGCTGATTTTTTGTTTAGAGGATTTGTCCAATGGTGATAGTGGGGTATTAAAGTCTCCTACTATGATTGTATTGCTGTCAATCTCTCCCTTGATATCCTCCAGGAGATTTTTTATGTATTTGGGTGCTCCTGTATTGGGTGCATATATGTTTACCAGAGTTATTTCTTCTTGTTGGATTGTTCCCTTTAGTATTATGAAGTGCCTTTCCTTATCTCTTGTTATGTCCTTCACTTTGAGATCTAATTTTTCAGATATAAGTATTGCTACCCCAGCTTTTTTTTTCATTTCCATTCGCCTGAAAAACCTTTTTCCATCTCTTCACCCTCAGTCTGTGTGCGTCTTTTTTTCTGAGGTGGGTTTCTTGTAGACAGCAGATATATGGGTCTTGTTTTCTTATCCAATCCGTTACCCTATGTCTTTTGATTGGGGCATTTAATCCGTTTACATTTAAAGTTATTATTGATAGGTACTTATTTGTCGCCATTTTTATTCTTTACCCCTGTGTTCCTTCTTT
Organism: Plecotus auritus; assembly: GCF_963455305.1. Classification (NCBI taxonomy): domain Eukaryota; kingdom Metazoa; phylum Chordata; class Mammalia; order Chiroptera; family Vespertilionidae; genus Plecotus; species Plecotus auritus. The sequence continues at coordinate 117,271,919 of NC_137770.1, read as the reverse complement.
GCTTCCTATTTCTTTTTTTTTTTTTTAGAGCAGACCCTTTAGCATTTCTTGCACTGCTGGTTTGGTGGTAATAAATTCCCTTAGTCCTTTTTTGTCTGTGAAGCTCCTGATTTCACCTTCAATTTTGATTGATAGCCTTGCTGGGTACAGTATTCTTGGATTCGGACCCTTCCTTTGCATGACTTTGTATATTTCATTCCATTCCCTTCTGGTCTGATGAGTTCCTATTGAGAAATCAGTTGCTAGTCTGATGGGGGTTCCTTTCTATGTAACTTTCTGTCTCTCTCTGGCCGCTTTTAAGATTCTTACTTTGTCGTTGGTGCCAATTTAATTATAATGTGCCTTGGCGTCGGTCTTTTGGTGTTCATTTTGCTTGGGACTCTGTGAGCTTCTTGGACTTGTGTGGGTTTTTTCTTCCCAAATCAGGGAAGTTTTCTGTCATTATTTCTTCAAAGAGGTTTTCTATTCCTTGCTCAGCTTCCTTTCCTTCTGGAACCCCTATTATGCAGATGTTGTTTTGTTTCGTGTTGTTCCAAAGTTCCCTTAGGCTCTCCTCCTGCTTTTCAATTTTTTTTTATAGAAGCTGCTCTACTTGGGTATTTTTTCCCATCTTGTGTTCTAGCTCACTGATGTGGTCCTCTGCTTCTTCTAGTCTACTCTTAATGCTTTCTATTGAGTTCTTTACAGCAGCGATGTCATTTTTTATTTTTTCTTGGTTCTTCTTCATTTCCTCTTGGTTCTTGCTCATATTGTCGAATTTGTCTTTCATTCTTTTCAGCCACCTTATGACCATTTCTTTGAATTATTTCTCTGGAAGGTTGCTTGCCTCAATTTCATTTACTTCCTTTTCTGGTGATGCCTGCTTTTCTTTCATATGCGGGCTGTGTCTTTGTCTCCCCATGGTCTCTCTTCTCTGGATGTCTGGTTATGTAGTTCTCTCTCTCCTGCATTGATTTAAAGGCACAAAATACAACACAACCAGGTACAACACACAAGGCACTGAACAGAAATGTATTCTTGATATTAATAACCTCCAATAAAGGTGACCACCAGAGAAAGGCAGATTAGGGGATAGGAGAGAAAGAAGAAGGGGAAAAAGAAAGAAAGAAAAAGAAAAAAAAGGAGTGTCAAAATGAAATTGGGAAAAGGGAAAAAAAAGTAAGAGAGACAAGAAAGAGACTAAGAGAGAAAGGGGAACAAATTATATATATGGGGAGAAAACTCCAATAGAACAACCACTAATCCCAGCAAATGCCAGCAACAAGTACCTGGGGATTAATACAAACGACAACACCAACTAATATCAAGTGAGGCAAGGGAAAACAGAAGCAAAAAAACAAACAAAAACAAAGAAACAAACAAACAAACAAACAAAAAAGAATAAGCAAAACAATCTCACAAAAAAAGCATAAAAATTCGATATAATCAACATTCAAACAAACAATAACAAAAGGACAGAGAGAAAAACAATTTTTTGGATAATTAAGACAGCGAAGAGAGAGGTGTGTATGGACTTGGAGCAGGGGATTGTAGATTTTATATATAAGTAGGGTGAAATTTTATCAGGAGGTAAACAGAAAGAATAGGGAAAATCTAAAGCAGGAAAGGGGTTAGATAAACAGGACACCAAAAAAAAAGAAAGGTTAGGAAGAGAGTGATGGCATAAAGGTAGAGTTGATATAGAGTAAAATGATGCTAACGGAAAGATGAAAATAGAATGTAGAACACTAATCCCAAAGTAAAATAAAGAGAAAATAAAATGATACTTTTAAAAAAAGGTAAAATAGTAGTAGTAATGATAATGATTGAAAATAAAAATGTGATAATTAAAAAGGTAAAATCAAGTGAGGAATAAAGAAAAAAATTAGTTTCTTGAGTAAAAGATGCAAAAAATGAAAATAAAAAAATAAAAATAAAAAATAAAATGTGCAGTAGTGAAGGTCATTCACTTCCTCTATTGTTCTGTTTGGCATGCCTGTTTCTCAGACCGGACAGTATTGCAGTTCCCTGCGTTCCACTGCTCCTCAGTGTTGTAAGCCAGTCCTGATTTTTAAGCAGGCGGTGTGTCTTAATTTCTCGTATTCCTTTATTTTTGATTACGCAAGAGTTAATTTGTGATTCAGCCACTGGGTGGCAGTGTTTCTGGATTGACTTCTGGATCTCTTTGGCCTCTCTAGCCTGTATTTAGATACTTCTTTCCCTGTGGCACTCAATACTGGTTTATGGAAGTGGGCTGCCTCAGAGCTGGCTCTCCGATGGTCACTCCCCACTCCGATCCCCAGGTTCCAGAAAAACAACTTTCCCCTGCAGTCTCCCAGGGTGTCCCCAACTGGGTGATCCTATGTATTGGGCTTAGTAATCAGAAGCAAGAATTTCAAGAGGAAAAAGCCCAAGTGTGCGAACTCAGGGGCTGCGCATAAGTCTAAGCAGCCGGCACACCCCTGAAATTCTTAGGTTGTCCCTGCACGTCAGATCAAAATGGGTTGCTTTTTAGAGATTCCTTCTGTTAGCAGCTCTGAGGACCCCATTCCACATTCACGGATCACGCCAGCCCCAACAGCCACGGATTTTTCTAGGCACAGACTTCCCTGGTCCTCCAGCTCCCACAAAACACGCGTTTTTCTCTCCCGCCGGGACCAGTGACCTCACCTTATCCCAGGCGAAATCTGACCTTTCCGTGGTGGAGTGTAGAGCTCCTCTGAATCCGCAAGTTTGCGCCAACTGGGGACCGGTGTTCTGGGGCTCGCAGCTGTTCGGTGGGTGCTGCAGTTGTGGATTTTCAGGCTTCCGATAAGCTCCACTTTCCCTTTCAAGATGGCGCAGTCTCCGCGTCCAAGCCCGTAGCTCCAGGAGGGGACCCAGCCACAGTGGGGGCTGCCCAGTCACGGGAACCCCGTCTAGCAGTCCCCCACCTTCTCCTGGAATTTGGCTGTCCCTTAACTTGCCAACAAACACTCCTTGTGTGACCCTCAGCTGTTCTTTCTTTCTGCTCCGGGACAAGGCTCAGAACACGTCTGTCTATTCCGCCACCATTTTTCTCCCCCAAAAAGGCACAGATTTGTCAGAAAGAAGTCAAGTATCTAGGCTTCCAGATCACCCAAGGGAAACGAAGGCTAGGGACTGAAAGAAAGCAGGCAGTATGTGCCATCCCAGTCCCCAGCACCTGGCAACAGATTCGGGAATTCCTGGGAGCGGCAGCATTTTGTCGAATTTGGATCCCAGGGTTTTCAGACCTGGCCAAGCCTCTCTATGAAGCTTTAAGAGAAGAGAAGGCACCCATCGACTGGGGTCCCAAATAGGAGAAAGCCTTCGTCACCATAAAGGCAAAGCTCACTGAGGCCCCAGCACTAGGGCTATCAGATGTGACGTGAGACTTTAATCTTTTTGTTCACAAGAACAGCGGGGTAGCCCTAGGAGTTCTAACCCAGGAGTTTGGACCCTGGCAAAGACCAGCAGCCTATCTCTCCAAGCGAATTGACTCAGTTTCCTCTGGGTGGCCCCCGTGCCTCAGGGCCCTTGCAGCCACGACGTTATTAGTTAAGGAAGCGGATAAGCTTACCTTAGGACAAAACTTAAATGTAAAAGTACCTCATGCTGTTGTCACCCTGATGGAAGCAAGGAGGCAGCACTGGCTGACTCATGCTCAAATGACTCAGTATCAAGGGCTGTTATGTGAGAACCCGTGGGTACGATTAGAAGCAGTGAGAACACTTAATCCTGCCACCTTTCTACTTATCGCTGAAGGGGCTCCTGAGCATGATTGCCTGGAAGTCCTAGAGGAGGTTTATTCCAGCTGGCTAGACCTAAGGGATAGGTCCCTGCAAAACACGGACTTGGTATTGTTCACAGACTGCAGCAGCTTCTTAGATGAAGGAAAAAGATGAGCCGGATATGCAGTGGTATCAAACTTAGAGACAACTGAAGCACAGGCCCTACCTGAAGGATGGTCAGTGAAGAGGCAGAACTTTGGGCCCTAATAAGATCCCTAGAACTCAGTAAGAATAAGCATACCAACATCTACACTGACATACGCTATGCCTTTGCTACCTTGCATGTCCATGGGGCCATATGTAAGGAAAGGTTACTCTTGACAGCAGGAGGAAAAGGAATCAAAAATCAGAATGAGATTTTAAAGTTACTAGAAGCAGTCTGGGAGCCTAAGGAAATAGCCGTCTTCCATTGCAAAGGTCACCAGAAAGGGAAAGACTCAGTATCAGAAGGAAACCAGCATGCTGATGCTGCAGCCAAGATGGCTGCTAAAGAACAAGCAGCACCGGCACGGATCATGTTGGCCCCCGAATTACCTGAACCTCCAAAATACACTCCTCAGGAAGAGGAATGGGCCCAGCAAGAAGGGGGCAAGAGAACGAAGGAAGGCTGGTGGATACTCCCAGATCATAGGGTCTACGTCCCAGAACAGTTAGCCCATAAGGTAGTCCTCCAGCAGCATGAACTCACTCATTTAGGGAAGACTGCCCTAGAAGCCTTGTTAGGCAGATACTACCTAATTGCCCGTCTTCCCTCCTTGTGTGCCTCAGTCTCTCAGCGTTGCCTCCTCTGTGCTCAGAACAATGCCAAACAGGGTCCTGTGGGACCGATAGGAGTTCAGTGCTGTGGGCAAGCTCCTTTTGGGGACTTAGAAGTAGATTTTACAGAAATAGGGCCTAGCAGAGGGAATAAATACCTGCTAGTCTTTGTTTGCACCTTTACAGGTTGGGTCGAGGCATAATATCCTCAGGTGAGGATTAAAAAAAAAAAAGAAAGTCAAGCCCTGGCCGGTTTGGCTCAGTGGATAAGAGCATTGGCCTGAGGACTGAGGGGTCCTGGGTTCGATTCCGGTCAGGGGCACGTGCCGGGGTTGCAGGCTCGATCCCCAGTGGGGGGCGTGCGGGAGGCAGCCAATCAATGGTTCTCTCTCATCATTGATGTTTTGATTTCTATCTCTCTCTACCTCTCCCTTCCTCTCTGAAAAATGTTTAAAAAAAAAAAGAAAGTCAAAAGACAACCCAAAAAATGAGGAAAATATCTGCAAATTATATGTTTGATAAGGGATTAGTATCCAGAATATACATGAGAGGTTCAAGACAGAAAGGTAAATGAGGTATATATAACTTCCTGAGCTAAGGAGTGAGGTCAGGAGCCCGAGGCTTCAGAGGGAAGGAAGGTCATATGCAGGACAATAAGAAGAGCAGATATTCAATAAGTAGATGTATTCCATGCCTTATAGATAGATCATAAAAAAGTATTTCTGGTGATAACTCTTATTATGGGCAAGGACCCCAATTTAAGTTCCTTAAGGGAGAGATAAGTTTCTCCTGAGCCTACAGGGCCTTGCTTGCCTTCAGCTCAAAATAATCCATGTGCCAAGTAGCTCAACTTGGAGAGGTGTGTTCTGAACCCCTTCACCAATCAAAATCATAATGAAATAGCACTTGACACTCACAATTCAGTATTATTATAATAAAAAAGGCACTAACAAATGTTGGTAAGGATGCAGAGAAATTGAAATCCTCATACATTGCTGGTAAAAATGTAAAATGTTGTTGCTGCATTTGAAAACTGTTTCTCAAAGGTTAAACATAGAGTTACCACATGACCAAGAATTCCTAGATATATATCCAAGAGAATTGAAAATATATATAAACACAAAAACTAATACATAAATATTAATAACAGTATTACTCACAATAGCCAAAAAAGTAGAAACAACCCAAATAATCAACTGATGAATGGATAAACAAAATGTGGTATATCCATACAATAGAATTTTGTTCAGCAACTGGAAGAATGAAATATTAATGTAACTACAACATGGGTGAACCTTGAAAACATTATGCTAAGTGAGAAAAGCCAGTCACAGAGGACCGCATATTGTACGGTTCCATTTATATAAACAGGGAAATCTACAGATAAAAAAGCTGACCAGTGAGTAGGACTAGGAGGAGTGTCATTGGAAGGGTATAAGGAGTAATCACTAATAGGTTTTTTTGGGGGGGTAATAAAATGTCCTAAAATTGATTGTGACAATAGTTGCACAACTCTGTGAATATACTTCAAAGCTTTGAACTATACATTTTAAATGGGTAAATTTTATGGTGTGTGAATTATATCTCAATAAAGCTGTTTTATATATAGATAGATAGATAGATAGATAGATATAGATATATAGATATATAGATATATAGATATACAGATATATAGATATATTATGGAGGAACTTGTACACAAATGTTCACACTAGCTTTATTTGTAATAGCCCAAGTCTGAAAACTACCCAGATATCTTCCAAGAGCGAATGCTTAAACAAACTGTGGTCCATCCATACCATAGAACACTACTCAGCAATTAAAAGGAATGAACTATTGGTATGAGCCACAGCTTGGACTACTTACCAGGGAATTATGCTGAATGAAAGAGCCAGCCTTAAAAGGATACATCCTGCATTATTTCATTTATGGAAGAAGAGTACAGATGAGTGGTTGTCAGGGATTAGGAATAGGAGGGGAAGGTGTGGCTAAAAAGGGGTGACAGGAGGGATCTCCTGATAATTTTACACAACCTCCTGATTGTTTTGCTGGTTACTCCAGGCTACCCATGTGAAGTCTTGAGTAGGGACACACACACACACACACACACACACACACACACACACGAATGTACACATAACTGGTGAAATCTGAATAAACTCTGTGGAGTGTGCCAATGTCAGTGTCTTTGTTTTGATACCATGTTGTGGTTATATGAGATGTTGAAGGAACATGGCTGGGGGAGGGGTACACAGGACTTCTCTGTGCATTTATTTGCAACTGCCTGTGAATCTATAATAAAAATAGAAAAATTAAAATACATATAACGGAAGAAACCAAGATGGCGGCATAGGTAAGCACCTAAACTGCTGCCTCGCACAACAATTTCAAAACTACAACTAAAAGACAGAACGGACACCATCCAGAACCACAGGAAAGCTGGCTGAGTGAAAATTCTACAACTAGAAGGAAAGAGAAAAGCTCACAGAGAATTGGAGGTACGGCAAAGGGTTTTTGTGCGCACAGAGAGGAAGGGCGGCTGAGAGCCTGGCTGACTTTCTCTGGCGGAAGGGGGAAGGAAGCCCCTGACCGCACTGAACCCCAGTTCTGATTGCACTGAACCCCAGTTCTGGGCGAGCCCCTGGGGACCCACGCTCTTACGGGGGGAGTCTGGACTCTCGGGCGGAGACTGGGGAGCCGGGGAAGGCGGAGGACTGAAAGTGCGTGCGCGCACGCCAGTGCACACAAAGGCTGCGGAGGTTGCCACAGGCTTTCCCTAGTGGAAGGGAGTCGGAGGTTCCTGACGGCACTGAGCCCCAGTTCTGACTGCAGTGAACCCCAGTTCCAGGCGAGCCCCTGGGGACCCACACTCTTGTGGGGGGAGTCTGGACTCTCGGGTGGAGACTCGGGAGCTGGGGAAGGCGGAGGACTGAAAGCGCGTGCGCTCGCGTGCGTGCCAGTGCACACAAAGGCTGCGGAGGTTGCCACAGGCTTTCCCTAGTGGAAGGGAGTCGGAGGTTCCTGACTGCACTGAACCCCGGTTCCAGGCGAGCCCCTGGGGACCCACACTCTTGTGGGGGGAGTCTGGACTCTCGGGCAGAGACTCAGGAGCCAGGGAAGGTGGAGGTCTGAAGGCGCGCACGTGCGCGCAAGGGTAAGGCTGACAGGAAGCCAAGACTGAGACTCTACCCCATCCAAGCTGAGCACAGAGGCTATTGCAATTTGGCAAGTCTAATCCTATAAGGCTGTCCCCAGCACCGAACTTCTACTTTTATACATGGTCTGGCCATTGGCCATTTGTATATTCAGACTCTCCCATTCCTCTGCTAGAACTCTCCAGTGGCATTCCATCAATCGCCTACAGGGACTACATGAACTCGCCCCATCTTCACCTCTACCATCATCTCCTCCCACTCTCCCCTCTCTCAACTCCAGCCACATTGGCCTCTTTGCTGTTCTAGAACATGCCAGGCTCTCTCCCAAGGTATTAATGGCCTTATAACACACTGCATAATATTCTTATTTTTTTTAATTTAATAAATCTTTATTGTTCAGAATATTACAATTGTTTCTCCTTTTTCCCCCCATAGCTCCCCTCCACCCGGTTCCCACCCCACCCTCTGCCCTTACCTCCCCTGCAATGTCCTCATCCATAGGTGTACAATTTTTGTCCAGTCTCTTCCCGTACCCCCCACACCCCTTTCCCCCTTAGAATTATCAGTCCACTCCCTTTCTATGCCCCTAATTCTATTATATTCACCAGATTATTCTGTTCCTCAGATTTTTAATTCACTTGATTTTTAGATTCACTTGTTGATAGATATGTATTTGTTGTTCATAATTTTTATCTTTACTTTTTTCTTCTTCCTCTTCTTAAAGAATACCTTTCAGCATTTCGTATAATACTGGTTTGGTGGTGATGAACTCCTTTAGCTTTTTCTTATCTGTGAAGCTCTTTATCTGACCTTCCATTCTGAATGATAACTTTACTGGGTAGAGTAATCTTGGTTGTAGGTTCTTGCTATTCATCACTTTGAATATTTCTTGCCACTCCTGTCTGGCCTGCATAGTTTCTGTTGAGAAATCAGCTGACAGTCATATGGGTGCTGCCTTGTAGGTAATTAACTGTTTTTCTCTTGCTGCTTTTAATATTCTCTCTTTGTCTTTTGCCCTTGGCATTTTAATTATGATGTGTCTTGGTGTGGTCCTCTTTGGATTCCTCTTGTTTGGGGTTCTCTGTGCTTCGTGGACTTGTAAGTCTATTTCTTTTCACCAGGTAGGGGAAGTTTTCTGTCATTATTTCTTCAAATAGGTTTTCAGTATCTTGCTCTCTCTCTTCCTCTGGCACCCCCATAATTCTGATGTTGGGACGCTTGAAGTTGTCCCAGAGGCTTCTTACACTACCTTCAACTTTTTGGATTCTTTTTTCTTTTCTTTTCCAGTTGAGTGTTTTTTGCTTCTTTGTCAAATCTTTGACTTGATTCTTGCAGTCCTGTAGTCTGCTGTTGGGTCTCTGTATAATATTTTATATTTCAGTCAGTGTATGTTTAATTTCTAGTTGGTCCTTTTTCATATCCTCAAGGGTCTCGCTAAATTTATCGGCCTTTTCTAGGATATTCTTAAAAAGCCTTATAACCGTGGTTTTGAATTCTATATCCAGTCGTTTGTTTTCCTCCATTTCTTTCGTTTGTGATCTGTTTCTTTGCCTCCGCATTTTTGCTGCTTCCCTGAGTTGGTAGGGTACCTTTGTGTGCTAGGTTTCCTATATGGCCCAGTGGGTCGGCCTCCCCAGTTAACCTGAGGTGGACACTCTTGGTGCACCCCTTTGTGGACTGTGTGTACAGCCTTGTTGTAGTTAAATCTTGATTGTTGTTGGTATCACTGGGAGGAATAGACCTCCAGGCCAGTTGGCTGTGAGGATCAGCTGTGTCTATGCTGGGAGAAGTTCAGTGCTGGAGACAGCCTTATAGGATTAGACTTGCCTAATTGCAAAAGCCTCTGTGCTCAGCTTGGATGGGGCAGAGTCTCAGGGCGGAGTAGACAGTCTTGGCTTCCCGTCAGCCCTGCCCCTGCACACGCGCCTCCAGATCTCTGCCTTCCACGACTCCCCTGAGTTTCCGCCTGACAGTCCAGATTCCCCCTGTAAGAGCGTGGGTCCCCAGGGGCTCACCTGGAACTGGGGTTCAGTGCAGTCGGAACTAGGGTTCAGTGCAGTCAGGAGCTTCTGACTCCCTTCCCCTAGGGAATGCCTGCGGCAACCTCCGCATTCAGCTTTCTCTGTGAGCACTCGTGTGTGCGCGTGCGCCTCCAGACCCGCCACGGCTCCCCCGGGTCTCAGAGTCTCCGTGTGCCTTTCTCTCTACCTGACAGTCCAGACTCCCCCAGTACGAGCCTGGGTCCACGGGTTTTCGCCCGGAACTGGGTTTCAGTGCAGTCGGAACTGGGGTTCAGTGCAGTCGGGGGCTTCCTTCCCCCTCCCGCCAGAGAAAGTCAGCCAGGCACTCAGTCGCCCTTCCTCTCTGCGCGTGTCTCCATACCTCAGCCCTCCTTTGCTGCTCCTCTGATTCTCTGTGAGCTTTCCTCTTTCCTTCTAGTTTTAAAATTTCCACTCAGTCAGCCTTCCTGTGGTTCTGGATGGTGTCCGTTCTGTCTTTTAGTTGTAGTTTTGAAATTGTTGTGCGAGGCAGCAGTTTAGGTGCTTACCTATGCCGCCATCTTGGTTTCTCCCCCAATTTTCTTATTTTTAATGCTTATTGTTTAAGTATACCAGTAACTCCCAACTAGAATGTAAATTCTACAAGTATGGGAGTCTTGGTTGATTTGTTCACTACGACCCCAGCACCTAGAACATTGCCTTGTCTAGCCCAGTACAATTTTTTAATGAATGAATATGTGAGTATGTGTGTGTTCAGATAGAACATCTACTTAATTTTTATTAGATGCTTGGAGTTTACTGGGCACTGTGTTAAGTGCTTTCATATATTATCCTATTTTATTCTTTATAGCTCTTCTATAGGGTAGCATTATCAGAGCCACTTATTTTCTAGATAAGATAATCCAAAGGGACACATTGCCCAGAGCCCTAGAGCTTCTCAGGGATCTACATAAATGTTTAAAAGTGAAAAAATTCTGGCTCCAAAATACAAAAACTTCAGAATAACCCCAGCTAATTAATGTCTAATCAGATATCTATAAAATGTCATCAGTTGTTAATTTATGTCACTAATTCTGTGTCAATTTTTTAATTATTAAATTAATTTTCATAAGAATTTCATTATGTTTGGAAATAACTTTTAGATTGGAGTTTTTTTAAATTCTGCAAGTACTTAAAAATGCAAGTGAATGCTAGGGTGCTGGAAACTTACAGATAAAAGTGCTGTAAATGAGTTACTCTTAGCCAAATAATTTCCAAGGCAAGCTTACCAAAAAAATCACTTAATATCATTGTACAGTAATATGTTATATTTAATGTAGCAATTCTGTGTGTTTCAATAATTAATTATTTGGGAGGAACCTCCAAAAGTAATAGCACCTCATCCTAGGAAAGTCTTAAAATGTCCTTTGATATAATTATCCCCATTTTACAGACTTAACTCCATGAGCTGAAGTTTCTGGGTCCCTCTAGTCAACCTTCCCCAATGTCTTCTAGCTAAACCTCCCACCATCCTCCTCCCCAATGCCCTCCCTAACCCCCATCACCACCAAGTTCAGTCTGGGCCTGGGCACACATAGGGGTGTGTGTGTGTGTGTGTGTGTGTGTGTGTGTGTGTGTGTGTGTGTGTGAATGTATATGGGAATGGCCAGGCAAGGTAACATTTCCAAGGCCTGGGCCTCAGGCTTCTTTCCTCTCTTCTCTTTCTCTCCACTGCCCCTAGCCGTCCTTCCAGATCCTTAAAAGCTACATCTGGAATGAGAAAACCAGCTATCCCCAAAATTGCCACAAGATGGTGCCACAAGCTCATAACCAGGCCTCTGTAGGTGCCCTTCAGGGAGACAAGATGCAGACCAGGAAGCTGAAGTGCCCTAGAGACCCTCCCCAAGCATCTCCTCCTCTAGTGACTCCAGCCCCTCCAGGGTGACCACCAGGGCTGTGTGCACCACTGTGGCAGACACAGCGGTTTGGCTCCTGCTCCCTCTGTCCCTGTCTCTCTGTTGTTTTGTCTCTCCATGTTCACCCTCCAATCTCCCTCGGTCTCTCCCTATCCCCATCTCTCTTTCCTTGTCTCTCTCTCTCTACCTCATCTTCCTCAACAAACCTTATTCTCCCTCGTATTTAACAAGTTAGTTTTAATAACCAGTTGCTGATGTCTATTATATGGCAGACACTGCCAGGCTCTGAAAAGTCAATGAATGCAAGTTGGAGTCCTAGTCCAGGGAGCTAGCTCCCAGCAGAAGACTGTGATGGGCAAGGCCCTTTTATCTTCAGCCTCCTCCCTGTCCCCTCGCTTCCTCTCACTTGCCTCTCTCTCTCCTGGCTGAGTGGCAGAGACTCTAGAGCAACAGGGATGGCGAATGTCTGCCCTTGTCCCACCCCCGTACAGTGGAGTCAGGCTTGGCAGAGCAGCAGGAAGCCCCAGGATCTTGAGAACCTCTGGGAAGGTTGTCTCTGGGCCTGCAGGCCTGGGTCTTCCCACCTGTGAAATGAGATAGGTGGGTCAATCATTTGCTCTCTTCCTGAGGTTCTCCAGAACTACCCCCACCCAGCCTTGGTTTTGCAGGCTTATCCCAGCTTCTTGCCAACATTGAAGCACTGGCCTCACTTAAGGACTCACTGTCCTGGTTGGTCAGCTGGGCTCCACTTGGCTTAGGATGGGAATCTAGAATCATTCACAAGAAAGAGACAAAAATGTTCTCCCAGCCTCCAATACATAAACAAATCTCCCAGAAGTCCCACCTTATCACTCTCAGCTCCTGGTTTTGGTTTAGAGGCCTCACCTGAGGGGTCAACCAGGAGGCCTATGTGAGTGACCCAGTGACTAAAATTTTATTGCCAGCACTTCTTTCCTTTGACTTTGTTAATTACCTTCCCAGAACCACACCTACCCTGCCCCACACTATGTGCTAGGCTTTGTATGAGGGTGGGTACATGTTTAGCCCATCCTTCTTTCTCAATTCTTCTCTCTCTCTCTCTTTCTCTCTCTCTCCCTCTCTCTCATTTAAATTCCAAATGGGTCAAAAATTTACATGTAAAAAATAAAATTATAAGGATACTTGGAATTCCTTTATGATTTCAGAATGGTTTTTTACTTTATTCAAGATCTAAGAGCCATAAAATAAAATATTTATTAATTCAAATACATTTTTTAAATTTCATGGGATAATATCATAAGCAAAGTCAAAATACAAACAACAAATTGGGTTTTAAGAAAGAACTTTACAACTCATATCATAAACAGCTCATCTTCTGTGTATTTAAAGAGCTCCCAGATATAAAAACAAAAATAGAACCAACCAATGTTAAAAGAATTGTCAAAGTCAATGAAACGACAGTTCATAGAAAAGGAAACACAATGACTCTTAAACATATTACAAAATGTTCAACTTCATTCAAAATAAGAGAAAGAACAATTGAAAGGTTTCAAAGTAATTTAATGAGGAAAAGATATCTTTTCAACAAAAAAAGTGCTGGATAATTGGATATCTACATGGAGGGAAAAAGAACCTCTATCTTTTATCTCACACCATACACAAAAAGTAACTCAAAATTACCTAATAGCTGAATCTATAAACTTTTAGAACAAAACATAGGAGAAAATCTTCAAGACCTTAGAATGAGCAAAGACTTCTAAGACAGGACATAAAACTTCTAACCATTAAAATATTGTAGATTGAACTTCATCAAAATTAAAAACTGCTATTTGTCAAGTTAAAGCAACAAGAAGAAAGGCAAGCTGAGAGAAAATATTCCAAATATATGCATCTGCTAAAAGACTTGTAGTCAGAATATACTAAGAACTCTTAAAACTAGTACTCATGCTATGTATACCAATAAAATAATCCAACTTTTAAATGTAAAAAATATCTGGACACTTCACAAGATGTATGCCCAATAAGCACAAAGGAATGAGGCTCAAGGTTGGCACCACCAGTGTGAAATTGGTTTGGCACTTTCTTGACCCAGAAATTCTCCTCCTAAGTATTTACTCAAATGAAACATATGTCCATCAAATAACACCATGTTGGCATGGCTATGAGAAAAACACACTCTCAATCACTGAATATGGGAGTTTAAATTGAAATAAACTCCAAAGAGGGTGTTTGGGCATTTATCCTATATAATAAAAGGCTAATATGCAAATAGACCAAACTGCAGAACTACTGGTCACTATGATGCAAACTGGCCACCAGGGGGCAGACGCTCAATGCAGGAGCTGCGCCCTGGTGGTCAGTGCGCTCAACCAAAAGCTGGGCTCATGGCTGGTGAGTGCAGAGGCAGTGGCGGGAGACTCTCCCACCTCTGCAGCAGTGCTAAGGATGTCGGACTGCTGGGGAGCTAGCCTAAGCCATCAGTTGGACATCCCCTAAGGGCTTCCGGACTGCGAGAGGGTGCAGACCAGACACCCCCCTCTGAGTGCACAAATTTTGTGCACCAGGCCTCTAGTTAAATTATAAATGCTTTGACCTAGAAATTTCCCTCCTAGGATTTTAAGCTACTGATAAACACAGTTTAAGTGGCATATTTAAAAGTTATTACTGCAACGTTGTTTGAAATAGCAAAACTCAAAATATAATCTAAATGCAAGATAGGTTAAATAGTGATACATCCATACAATGGAATCCTATATAATAAAAGAGTAATATGCAAATTAACCATCACTCCGCTACACCCACAAGCCACACCCACAAGCCACACCCACAAGCCAATCAGGAGCAAATATGCAAATAAACCCAACCAAGATGGCTACAGCCACAGAGAGCAGGAGGGAGGCTTGGGTTTCCCTAGTGATGGAGGAAGCCAAGCTTTCCGCCTGCCCTTGCCGGCCTAGGCCTCCACTCAAGGCTACAAAGTTTCAATGATAGAAGATACATAAACCCAAACAGAAATGGCGGCAGCCACGGAGCTGGAAAGAGCAGGAGGCTAGGGTTGCCCCAGGTGATGGAGGAAGCCAAGCTTTCCGCACACCCTGGCCGGCCCAGGCCTACACTTAAGGCTACAAAGTTTCAATTATAGAAGATACATAAATCCCCCAAAACATGGCTGCTGCCTCGGAGCAAGCAGAAGGCTTGGCTCCGCTCCAGGCTACAAAGTTTCAATTGTAGAAGATAAATAAACCCCAGATACCAGGGCCTCCGCTTGGGTCACAGGGGGCATGGCCGGCCTGCAAACCACCACAGGCCCCTTGCCCAGGCCGCCTCACGCCCCAAGGGAACCCCCACCCTGATCCAGGACACCCTTTAGGGCAAACCATCTGGCACCCACCCATGCACCAGGCCTCTATCCTAGCTAATAAAAGAGTAATATGCAAATTAACCATCACTCCAACACACAAGATGGCTGCCCCCATGTGGTCAAAGATCCTGTCCCCATGTGGACACAAGATGGCCACCACAAGATGGCCAGCAGGGGAGGGCAGTTGGGAGGGACCAGGCCTGCAAGGGAGGGCAGTTAGGGGTGACCAAGCCGGCAGAAGAGGGAAGTTGGGGGCAACCAGGCTTGCAGGGAAAGGCAGTTGGGAGGGACCCAGGCCTGCAGGGGAGAGCAGTTGGGGGGTACCAGGCCTGCAGGGGAGGGCAGTTAGGGGTGACCAGGCCTGCAGGGGAGGGCAATTGGGGGGGACCCAGGTCTTCAGGGGAGAGCAGTTGGGGGGTACCAGGTCTGCAAGGGAGGGCAGTTAGGGGGGACCCAGGCCTTCAGGGGAGAGCAGTTGGGGGGTACCAGGTCTGCAGGGGAGGGCAGTTAGGGGTGACCAAGCCGGCAGAGGAGGGAAGTTGGGGGCAACCAGGCTTGCAGGGAAAGGCAGTTAGGAGGGACCCAGGCCTGCAGGGGAGGGCAGTTGGGGGGGACTAGGCCTGCAGAAGAGGGCAGTTGGGAGGGACCAGGCCTGCAGGGAAGGGCAGTTAGGGGTGACCAGACCTGCAGGGGAGGGCAGTTAGGGGTGACTAGGCCTGCAGGGGAGGGCAGTTAGGGGCAAACACACTGGCAGGGGAGCAGTTAGGCATCAATGAGGCTGGCAGGGGAGTGGTTAGGGGGTGATCAGGCTGGCAGGCAGAAGCGGTTAGGGGCAATCAGGAAGGCAGGCAGGTGAGCAGTTGGGAGCCAGCAGTCCTGGATTGTGAGAGGGATGTCCGACATCCCTCAAGGGGTTCCAGATTGGAGAGGGTGCAGGCTGGGCTGAGGGACACACCCCCTGTGCACGAATTTCGTGCACCGGGCCTCTAGTCATATATAACTACAAAACTGAATGGGGACCACCTATGTGCTAATATGGGATAAACCTCAAGGTTTAATGTGAACAAAGCAACATGTGTTTGTTATGTTGCAACTTGTGTAAAAAAAAAACACACACACACACAGAGGATACATATTTGGATTTTCTTATATATACATTACAAAAAAAAAACTTCTTGGAAGAATAACCAAGAAACTAATACAAAGGGTACCTGTTAGGAGGAAGATGTGGGAAACGTGAATGGAGTCAGGAGTATGAAGGACAATTTCATAGTATGCCTTTTTAATCTTTTAAACTTTTTGATCCATGTGACTGTACTCGCTTGTGGAGAGTAGCTACAGTGTTTGGACAGGTTCAAGCCTCGGACTGATGAGAGGGCACAGTCCTCTCACTGCCACGTGCAAGTCCCAGCTTGGAGGGCAGAGCCCTCCCAACACAATTATAGCCAGAGGCTATACCTGTAAGCTTGAACCTATGATCCGAACACGTGGGCCCACGTGCCTGAGTGATATGGGCTTGATAGAGTTCAGGTGCATGTAATTGAGTAGATTGGAAACCCACGAGAACTTTGTAACCACGCACTTACTTTGCCTCGTGGAATCTGGCTGTAAAATAAAGAGACAGCTTACAGGCTGTGGCGCTGTCGCTAGCTCTTCATCAGAGAGGACAGCGTCCCACCCAGACCCAGCTTTCTTCTCTTGTCTGTCTTTTCTCAATCCTTCACCGCCCCCTCTCAGGCTCACCGAACCTGGCTCAGCTGGCTTTGCACACTAGCTATTCAAAATTTAAATATTTAAAAAGTAACATCAAAATAATATATTATATATTAATATGTAAACACAGCATGGCTATTGTAATATATAGGCAGTGTAGTCCATCAGAGGGACATTCTTGGCACACAATAACAGTTACTATTTTTATCCCCACTCATACTTCAGGTTCTAGTCCCCCAAATCGGAGGTGCCCAGTTACTTCTCCTGTCCATGCCCTCACAGGGGCTTTCCCTTCTGCCCAATGTTTTCCCCCCACTTCTCCTCTCCTCACCCACATAGCAGCAAGTCTCAGGCAACACCTCTTCAAGAACCCTTCTCTGATTGACACCCCTTCCCTTCCCACACCCTGACCCTGTTAGGAACCCCTCATTCTCCCGTGGGGACTGCAAGGTCTTCTCAGTCCTCTGAAAGTCAGGGACTCTGAGCCTGTGGGGTCCCTTTCCTGGACTGCTGGCCTCACCAGAGTAGCAAACAGTTCCAAGATGGGGTATACTGGCTGGCAGAGGACTCGCTCTCCACCATTCAGACACCTGCAACTTTCAGTTTCCCCTAAACGTTATGTTGGTCCTCCCACGCCCAGAGACTGAGGAGTTTCAGTTTTCTTTAAGCGTTTACAGGAAAGTGCCTGCCCCTTGTAACACTTGGTGAGCCATGTGTAGCCATGGAGGGAACAGAGGCAGATCTCTCACACATGAAGCTCATGGTTCCACCAGGAGCGCAGGCACTTTTGCAATGAACTGACTCAGACCGTGGGGAAGGGACATAATGAGCACCCCAAAGTGAAGGGGAAGCCCAAGTGAGAGGGAGGAGGACAATGCCCCATTAGCCTCAGAGAGGTGGGAGTATGGCTGGCTGGGATGAGTGGGAAGGCTTTTGAATAGATAGCCTGGCCCTCTAGGTCGTGGTTCTCAACCTTTCTAATGCCGCGACCCTTTAATACAGTTCCTCATGTTGTGGTGACCCCCAACCATAACATTATTTTCGTTGCTACTTCATAACTGTAATTTTGCTACTGTTATGAATCGTAATGTAAATATCTGTATTTTCCGATGGTCTTAGGCGACCCTGCTAGCGGTTCTCAACCTGTGGTAATGGAGAGGGGCAGGGCAGGGACCGCAGGCTGAGGCTTTGGCCCTCTGGGGAGGGGCTCTGGAGCTGCGACCTGGACCTGGACCTGACCCCAGTGGGTGTCCAGTCTGTGCCGGGAGGACATACAAGAGGGACAAAGCCTGATGCCAAGGAAGCTGGAGAGAGTCCTGAGGAAGGCCTGATGCCAAAGGCTGTTTCTCAAGGGGGGGGGGGGGCGGTCAGATTTCTGTGGGGGTTTCCTCGCAAGCCTCTTCAAGAAGTAAGAGTCATTTCTCTTTCTTCCTTCCTCCCTTTCTTTCTTTTCTTTTTCTTTTTTTTTTTTTTGACATTCATTTCTGAGGAATGGAGAAGTCAAAGGGTCCCTGGGGTTTGGGCTGGAACACTGAAGCAGAAAGCCAGGCCAGGCACCAGGGACACCCAAGTGTAAAAGGACGGGAAGCTGAGAGCAGCCCTGAAACCTCTCCTGAATGTGGTGGCTCCACCCTGCCTCACATTAGGTTGTTTCGGGACCAGCTATGACACACGCATACCCCCTCTTTCCTGGCACACCTCCTGACTCTCCAGAGGAACAGAGTGCCTGTTCCTACCCCAGGGGCTTTGAAATCCCTCGGCAGAAAGGGGATCTGTGGGTGATTTAGAGCATCATGAGGGTTTGTGTCAGCTTTCAGGGCCCTGGTCCCTGGCTGCAGACACTAGGGACATTGGGAACCATCCATCCCCACACCCCACTGCTCTCCAGTACATGGTAAACACATTTGTTTGAGTTTTCAAACCTCTGCTAAGAACCATAGGAAGGGCAGGACTCCCCTTCATGCTGCCCTAGGCCCCAGCCTGGCCCATCAGGCATGCAAGACAGAGCTGTTGGACAAGTCAGAGTCAAGAGGTCTCACGCTCTGGCAGGAGAAGCAGGACCCACTCTTTCTCACCCCACCCCCACTGGCCTAGATCTGAATTGCAATCTGGAAGGTGGGACCTGCCTGATCCCAGATCCCTCCAGTATACACACACACACACACACACACACACACACACACACACACACACACACACACTGGAGCTGGGAGCCTGAGCCACATGCTTTGCTCCCTCATACTGGGACCATATCAGCTGCTGCCAGGCTGTTTCTGTGGGCCCTGCCTCTCCAGTCAGCTAGCCAGCACCGCAGAGAAGGCCTGGCTCTCCTGTCATGGTGCTGTGTACTGACCTTAGGGTGGTTACTCAGCAGGGGGTTGGGATGAGCAAAGGCTTGTCCAGAGAACCACTGTAGGTCAGAAGGTCAAAAGCCTTCCCACTCATCCCAGCCAGCCATACTCCCACCTCTCTGAGGCTAATGGGGCATTGTCCTCCTCCCTCTCACTTGGGCTTCCCCTTCACTTTGGGGTGCTCATTATGTCCCTTCCCCACGGTCTGAGTCAGTTCATTGCAAAAGTGCCTGCGCTCCTGGTGGAACCATGAGCTTCATGTGTGAGAGATCTGCCTCTGTTCCCTCCATGGCTACACATGGCTCACCAAGTGTTACAAGGGGCAGGCACTTTCCTGTAAACGCTTAAAGAAAACTGAAACTCCTCAGTCTCTGGGCGTGGGAGGACCAACATAACGTTTAGGGGAAACTGAAAGTTGCAGGTGTCTGTATGGTGGAGAGCGAGTCCTCTGCCAGCCAGTATACCCCATCTTGGAACTGTTTGCTACTAAGAACCACTGTAGGTCAGAAGGACTCAGCTTCGCCCTGCCGCCAGTGTCTCCCAGCCTCCATTCATTGACTACTGACTGGGCCTGAACCTTCTCAGGGCCTCAGTAATCTGAGGTGTAGCACCAATGCCTCTTCCTCCAAGATGCCCCTCTGGCTTGGTGCCAGGCTTAGGCTGGGCTGTGGATGGTCAGCCAAGGCTGCTACTTCAGGGCCCTAAGGACAGCTCCAGTTTCATGGCCATTGCTAGGTTGCCCTTCACCTTGAGTAGGGGGATAGGCATGCCGTGGGGAAAAGGGGATTAGCATTTCCCACTGGGGGAGTAGAAAGTAGTGATTAAGCATTCAGGTTCTAGTACCCTGGGTTCAAATGCTATTGGCTATGTAATTGATCAAAGCCTCAGTTTCCAAACTGGGGAATGGGAATGATGATACAACCTAAATCATAGGCACACAGTGAGAAGTAGGTGAGCTAATGAGCAAAAAGTGCTCAGCACAAAGCCTGGCACACAGTAGGCCTACAGCATGTGCAGGGCTCTTGGTACAGGAAGCCTGGCTATCTGAGTTGTCTTGCCGAAGAGGACAGGGTAGGGAGACAGAGGTCTGGATAATCATTGTCTGCAAATGGTGTCTGAGCCCCTGACTGCTATGGGTTCACTCTAAACTGTTGGCAGGATCAGGGGTAATCTAAAAAAGGACCTGGGCCCAGCCAGCATGGCTCAGTGGTTGAGTGTCTACCAGGAGTTCACGTTCGATTCCTGGTCAGGGCACATGCCTGGGTTGTGGGCTCAATCCCCAGTGTGGGGTGTACAGGAGGCAGTGGATTAATGATTCTCTCTCATCATTGATGTTTCTATCTCTTTCTCCCTCTCTCTTCCTCTCTGAAATCAATAAAAATATACTTTAAAAAAAGATAAAAATGGATCCGGGGTGGAGGGCAGGGGCTACAAGCAACCTTGGTGGGAAGGAGGGGGTAGGAAGGGCAGTTGCACCTATAGTTAGGTCCAGGAAGTAGATGCTCTGGGTGTCACCGGGAAGGACAACATTGAACTGATAGCAGGCCCGAACTTGGCTGACCAGGTGGGGCTGCAGAGTAGTCAGCAGTCTCTCAGCCACAGGCTGCTTCAAGCTGGGCCTAGCACCAATGGGAGGGGCAGGCAACTCAACTTTGCTCACCATCTTCAAGGTGTCTGGTGGCGGTAGTCCACAGGGTTGGGGAAGTGGCAGAGAGGGGAGGTCAATTTTCTGCCAAGGTCAGGATCATTGTGGCCTCCATACCTTCGCAGTAGTTCCCTCTTACACCCTTTTCAGGTCTGTGTTCAACTCCCTACTCTGCTAAGAAGCCACTCATAAGTTTTCATCCTTAATTCCCAAACCCCATTTCTAAGCTATTCCAGTCTGAATGTAAATCTCTTTTCTACCATGGCCTCCATACACTTAGAGACACCTAGGCTCTTCCCACTGCCTTAGTTCTAGTCAGCTCCAGAATCGGAGTGGCCTGAAGAGAGAGGCAGAGTATGGACTGCATAAAGGTGCTTGCTTCAGGGAGCAAGTAGCAAAGCTCAGCCTGTCCTGGACACCAAGCTGAGTGCCCTGCTGAGCCCCCCACCCTTTGCAGGAGGCTCCTCACCTGGCCCTGGGGGCAGGGTACTTCCTGCCAGTGAGTAAATGCCCCTCCCCAGGAAATGGAGAGCCAGCTACTGGAGGGGACTGTCCAGCTGGGCCCAACCGAACTGTCCTGGGGTGGCTGTAGCACAGCTTCCACTGCCAGCTCCACATGGTCCACCTCAGGCCCTGGTCATGTTGTTGCTCTCCAGTTGGAGGACAGTGTGGGGATAAATGGAACTCATTCAGCACACTGTCCCGGAGCACCTTCTTTGGACAGGATCACGAGGCACCCCCTTGACAAGTTTCTGCTTGGGAACATGGGCACAGAACAATACAATCCAGCTGTGTGCTACTGGCAGTAAGCAGCCAGGAGAGGACCAGTGAGGACATGGGGCAGTGAATTATACAGGTGAAGGGCAAAATGTGCACAAGCTCGGACAGGAGAGGCTGGAACATTCTGGGACTTCAAGTTCCCTTTAGTTAAATCCTCAAGTGTGGGCTGGGTGGCTGGAGACAGCTGAGGGGATCAGAGATAGCTGTTCCTGCTCATCTGGATTTATTCTGAGGCACAAGGAGCCCCAGAGAGGTGTTTAGCAGGGAGTTAATAGAGAAGACTTGCTTGTTGGAAAGATTCTCTTGGCTGCCATGTGGACACTGGGCTGGAGGGTGGACACTGGGCTGGAGGGTGCTGAGGGTGGAGGCACAGAGACCAAAGTAGGATGTTGTTTCAAATTGCCAGCAGAAATGATGTGGATCTGGTATCAGGCAGACAGGTGGCTGTGGAGCTAAGATATATCCAAAGAGGAGAGCAATTCTGTAAACTATATGAAGCTACAGCAAGATACTAGTCAGCTGCCCAGATGTGTGATGACAGAGAAAGCAGGGAGGATGAGTCAGAGAAGTCAGGTTTGTGGGAAGCCACAGCTTGCCAATACTGTCATGAGCGTGCACCAAGGAACACAGGAGGCCGATGGATCTTGAGCGTTAGCAGGGCTGACACTAGGCACCGATTGTTCGTGTTGAGATAGTGGTAGCTTGAAGCAATCTCCTGACCTGATGGCCTCCAAGTAAATGTTTACTGGACCTTACTGGTCTTTACTGACCTTTGAGACTGTCTGTCTGCTCCTTGTTTGCCGTGCTTTACTGAGGGCAAGATGTGTATCTAAAATTGAATAAAAAGCAGACGGGGCCCCATCTTGGTGTGCCTCTTCAAGAAAGAGCTCCACCTGGCCCCCAATGCCTTCTAAATTCATATTCCTTGTATAGCATTTTCATTTGTGTGTCAGCCCCTCCTTCAGATCCTGAACCTAGTGCAAAGGTCACGGCAAGGTTTCTGGTGTGGATCGTGAGTGTGGGTATTTGTCCAGAAGGGAACACAGCAGGTGATGCAGAACTGGGAGTAGGTAAGGGAGGGATGATAATTTTTTTTAATACATTAAGCTTGATGTATGTATGGCACAGCCAACTGCCCAATAGGCAGTTGGATAAATGGGTCCAGGGTGCAGGAGAGAGTAGGACTAGTGCAGAGTGGTGAAAATCATTAGTGTCCAAAGGTAGTAAGGGCCCCAGGAGGTCATAAACAAAAAAGAGGCCATTGACAGAAACTGGAAACTGAAGGGCAGGAGTATCAAGAGTGACCAGGAAGCAAAGAGGAAGCTGGGGTGCAGAGTAATGGAAGCCCAGGGAAGCAGATGATTGATCTAGAGTAAGAGAAGGATGGGTGCACAGAGTCAAAGTCTGCCACCGGGTGAAATAGAGGAAGGACTGAAAAGTGCCCTCTGCATTAGCAAGAGGGAGTTCACTGTGTGACTGTCTTAGGAGCCTAGGGGAAGCTCAGACTAAGAACAGGGGGAAAGGAAGGAAAGGAGAGAGAGGCAGAAAGGCAGGAAGAAGAGAGGATGAATGGATAAAGTGAGCCAGGTTCTGGGCCAAAGCATTGTTGGTGCAAGGATGAACCTCAGACAGAGGAAGCAGATGCTTCCAACATGGCAGGAAAAATAGCACAGCCCTGGCTGGTGTGGGTCAGTTGGTTGGAGAATCATCCCGTACAATGAAAGGTCATGGGTTCAATTCCCGGTCAGGGTACATACCCAGGTGGGAAGCAACCAATTGATGTTTCTCTCCTCTTTCTAAAATCAGTGGAAACATCCTTGGGTGAGGATTAAAAAACAAAAAAGCACATATGTCAATGATTTTGTAGGGTGATGCTGGAGGAAGATGAAAGAGTTCTTGTCCTAGACTTTTTTCTCCTGAGGCTTAGGAAGCAAGGCCTGCTGCAGAAAGTGATAGGTGAGGGTGGGAGGCTGGACCAAGGCAGTGAGTGGTAAAGCAGCTGGCTTGGAGCAGCTAAGGAGAGTCTAGCAAGTAAGAGGTGGGGAGTTTTCAATCCTTCCAGATTAAATATAGGCAAAAAGGAGAGTGAGAATGAGAAATGTATACCTGAACCAGGGCTTAGGGAGTTGTGCAGGCTTTCCTGAGATTTCATTTTAACCAGAAGCACTGATCCCACTTTACCAGCAGCCAACTGTGTCTGGGAAATGGCCCCTAAATGATTCTAACATCTTGGTGTGAGACTGACTCCCCCCAAACTGCCTCTCTCAGTTTTCTGCACAGCAAAAAGAAAAAAAAAATTTTTTTAAAGACGATAGTTTAAGAAACCTCTGGGACAACAACAAGCATAAAATATTTGCATTATAGGGGTTCCCGAAGGAAAAGAGAAAGAGTAAGAAATTGAAAACCTATTTGAAGTAATAATGATTGAAGTTTCCTTACCTGGCAAAGGAAATAGACATACAAATCCAGGAAGGGCACAGTCCCAAATAAGATGAACCCAAAGAGGCCCACACAAGACACATCAAATTAAAATGCCAAAGGTAAAAGACAAAGAGAGAATCTTAAAAGCACCAAAAGAAAAGCTCCTAAAAGGGAGCTCCCAGAAGAGAATCAGCTGATTTCTCAACAAAAACTTTGCAGGCCAAGAGAGATTAGCACAAAATATTCCAAGTGATTAAAAGCAAGTACCTACAACCAAGATTATTCTACCCAGCAGGACTATCATTTAGAATCAAAGGAAAGAGAAAGTGTTTCTAAGATAAGAAAAAGTCAAAGGAATTCATCACCACCAAACCAGAATTATTTGAAGAAAGGTTAAAGAGAATTCTTTAAGTGCCACGACCTTCAAGGCAGGGTTCAGGATCTGAAGGAGGGGCCAAGGCACAAATGAAAATACTATACGAGAAATATGGATTTGGCCAAAACCGGTTTGGCTCAGTGGATAGAGCGTCAGCCTGCGGACTTAAGGGTCCCGGGTTCAATTCCGGTCAAGGGCATGTACCTCGGTTGCGGGCACATCCCCAGTGGGAGGTGTGCAGGAGGCAACTGATCGATGTTTCTCTCTCATTGATGTTTCTAGCTCTCTATCCCTCTCCCTTCCTCTCTGTAAAATATCAATAAAATATATTTTAAAAAAAAGAAATATGGATTTGGAAGGCATTGGGGGCCACATGGAGACCTCTTTCTTGAAGAGGCACACTGAAACCTGGCCTGGTCCACTATTTCTTTAGTTGAATACACATTTGCCCTTTAGCAATGCATACAGGCATATCAAAGGTAAAGTTTGGTAAACAGTAAAGGGATTATCAGGTTAGGGAATTGCCTTGAGCCACCATTATCTCAACACTTGGTGCTTAGCATCAGCCCTGCTAATGCCCAAGGTCCATCGGCTTTCTGTGTTCCTTGGTGCACTGCCAGTATTGGCAAGTGGTGGCTTCCTGCATTTAAGAAGAAGAAAAAAGAGATAAAATATATGAAAAATAAAATGGCAATAACTACATACCTATCACTTTAAATGTAACTGATTAAATGATACAATAAAAAGACATAGGGTGGCTGAATGGATAAAAAAACAAGACCCGGAAGGGAGAAAAATGGCGGCGGAATAGACAGACGTGTTCCGAGCCTTGTCCCGGAGTAGAAAGAAAGAACAGCTGAGGGTCGCACTAGGAGTGTTTGTTGGCAAGTTGGGGGACAGCTGAACTCCAGAAGAAGGTGGGAGACTGCTAGACGGGGTTCCCCTGACCTGACAGCCCCCTCTATGGCTGGGTCCCCTCCCGGAGCTGCGGGCTTGGACGCGGAGTCGCCGCCATCTGGAACCCGAAAGTGGAGCTTATCGGAAGCCTGAGAATCCACAACTGCGGCACCCACGGAACAGCTGCGAGCCCCAGAACAACGCTCCCCAATTGGCGCAAACACACGGGTTCAGAGGAGCTCTACACTCCACCACGGAAAGGTCAGATTTCGCCTAGGATAAGGTGAGGTCTCTAATCCCAGCGCGAGAGAGGAACGCGCGTTTTGCGGGAGCTGGAGGACC
Organism: Plecotus auritus; assembly: GCF_963455305.1. Taxonomy (NCBI): domain Eukaryota; kingdom Metazoa; phylum Chordata; class Mammalia; order Chiroptera; family Vespertilionidae; genus Plecotus; species Plecotus auritus. The sequence continues at coordinate 117,246,478 of NC_137770.1, read as the reverse complement.
AGGGAAGTCTGTGCCTAGAAAAATCGGTGGCTGCTGGGGCTGGCGTGATCTGTGAATGTGGAAGGGGGTCCTCAGAGCTGCTAACAGAAGGGCTCTCTAAAAAGCAACCCATTTTGATCTGAAGTGCAGGGACACCCTAAGAATTTCAGGGGTGTGCTAGACTTACGCGCAGCCACGGAGTGCGCACACTTGGGCTTTTTCCTCTTGAAATTCTTGCTTCTGATTACTAAGCCCAATACCTAGGATCACCCAGTTGGGGACACCCTGGGAGACTGCAGGGGAAAGTTGTTTTTCTGGAACCTGGGGATCAGAGCGGGGAGTGACCATCCGAGAGCCAGCTCTGAGGCAGCCCACTCCCACAAACCGGTAGTGAGTGCCACAGGGAAAGAAGGCTCTAACACTCCCTAGAGAGGCCATAGATAAACCCGGAAGTCAATCCAGAAACACTGCCACCCAGGGGCTGAATCACAAATTCACTCTTGTGTAATCAAAAATAAAGGAATACGAATTAAGACACACCGCCTGCTTAAAATCAGGACTGGCTTACATCACTGAAGAGCAGTGGAACGCAGGGAACTGCAATATTGTCCGGACTGAGAAACAGGCGTGCCAAACAGAACAACAGAGGAAGTGAATGACCTTCACTACTGCACATTTTATTTTTTATTTTTATTTTTTTATTTTCATTTTTTGCATCTTTTACTCAAGAAACTAATTTTTTTCCTCACTTGATTTTACCTTTTTAATTATTACATTCTTATTTTCAATCCATATTATTACTACTGCTATTTTATCTTTTTTTTTTTTTTAAGTGTCATTTTATTTTCTCTTCATTTTGTTTTGGGATTAATGTTCTACATTCTATTTTTATCTTTCCTTTAGCATCATTTTACTCTATCTCAAATCTACCTTTATGCCATCACTCTCTTCCTCACTTTTCCCTTTTCAGTGTCCTGTTTATCTTACCCCTTTCCTGCTTTAGATTTTCCCTATTCTTTCTGTTTACACCCTTTTAAAATTTCACCCTACTTATATATCTAATCTCCAATCCCCTGCTCCAAGTCCATACACACCTCTCTCTTCGCTGTCTTAACTATCCAAAAAATTGTTCTTCTCTCTGTCCTTTTGTTGTTGTTCGTTTGAATGTAGATTATATCGAATTTTTATGCATTTTTGTGAGATTGTTTTGCTTATTCTTCTTTTGTTTATTTTTTTGTTTATTTAGTGCTTCTGTTTTCCCTTGCATCACTCAATATTAGTTGGTGTTGTAGTTTGTATTAATCCCCAGGTACTTGTTGCTGGCATTTGCTGGGATAAGTGATTGTTCTATTGGAGTTTTATCCCCAATATATATAGTCTGTTCCCCTTTCTCTCTTAGTCACTTTCTTGTCTCTCTTACTTTTTTTTTCTTTACTTTCCCTTTTCCCAATTTCATTTTGACACCCCCTTTTTTTTTCATCTTCTTTCTTTCTTTTTCCTCTTCTTCTTTCTCTACTATCCCCTGATTTGCCTTTCTCTGGTGGTCACCTTTATTGGAGGTTGTTAATATCGTGAATACATTTCTGTTCAGTGCCGTGTGTGTTGTACCTGGTAGTGCTGTATTTTGTGCCTTTAAATCGACGCAGGAGAGAGAGAACTACATAACCAGACACCCAGAGAAGAGAGACCATGGGGAGACAAAGACACAGCCCGCATATGAAAGAAAAGCAGGCATCACCAGAAAAGGAAGTAAATGAAATGGAAGCAAACAACCTTCCAGAAAAAGAATTCAGAGAAATGGTCATAAGGTGGCTGAAAAGAACGGAAGACAAATTCGACAATATGAGCAAGAACCAAGAGGAAATGAAGAAGAACCAAGAAGAAATGAAAAACGACATTGCTGCTGTAAAGAACTCAATAGAAAGCATCAAGAGTAGACTAGAAGAAGCAGAGGACCGCATCAGTGAGCTAGAAGACAAGATGGGAAAAAATACCCAAGTAGAGCAACTTCTAGAAAAAAAAATTAAAAGGCAGGAGGAGAGCCTAAGGGAACTTTGGGACAACACAAAACAAAACAACATTCACATAATAGGGGTTCCAGAAGGAAAGGAAGCTGAGCAAGGAATAGAAAACCTATTTGAAGAAATAATGACAGAAAATTTACCTGATATAGAGAAGAAAAAACCCACACAAATCCAAGAAGCTCACAGAGTCCCAAGCAAAATGAACCCCACAAGACCGACGCCAAGGCACATTATAATTAAATTGGCACCAACGACAAAGTAAGAATCTTAAAAGCGGCCAGAGAGAGACAGAAAGTTACATACAAAGGAACCCCCATCAGACTAGCAACTGATTTCTCAACAGAAACTCATCAGGCCAGAAGGGAATGGAATGAAATATACAAAGTCATGCAAAGGAAGGGTCTGAATCCAAGAATACTGTACCCAGCAAGGCTGTCAATCAAAATTGAAGGTGAAATCAGGAGCTTCACAGACAAAAAAGGACTAAGGGAATTTATTACCACCAAACCAGCAATGCAAGAAATGCTAAAGGGTCTGCTGTAAAAAATAAAAATAAAAAAGAAATAGGAAGCGAAGAAGGAACACAGGTGTAAAGAATAGGAATGGCGACAAATAAGTACCTATCAATAATAACTTTAAATGTAAACGGATTAAATGCCCCAATCAAAACACATAGGGTAATGGATTGGATAAGAAAACATGACCCATATATCTGCTGTCTACAAGAAACCCACCTCAGAAAAAAAGACGCACACAGACTGAGGGTGAAGGGATGGAAAAAGGTTTTCCAGGAAAATGGAACTGAAAGAAAAGCTGGGGTAGCAATACTTATATCTGACAAATTAGATCTCAAACTGAAGGACATAACAAGAGATAAGGAAGGCCACTTCATAATACTAAAGGGAGCAATCCAACAAGAAGAAATAACTCTGGTAAACATATATGCACCCAATACAGGAGCACCCAAATACATAAAAAATCTCCTGGAGGATATCAAGGGAGAGATTGACAGCAATACAATCATAGTAGGAGACTTTAATACCCCACTATCACCATTGGACAAATCCTCTAAACAAAAAATCAGCAAAGAAACATCAATCCTAAATGACTCACTAGACCAGATGGAATTAATTGACATCTTCAGAACATTTCACCCCAAAGCCACAGAATATACATTCTTCTCAAGTGCACATGGGTCATTTTCAAAGATAGACCATATGTTGGGACATAGGCAAAGTCTCTTCAAATTCAAGAAGATAGAAATCATATCAAGCATCTTCTCAGACCACAGTGGCATAAAACTGGAAATCAACTACAATAAAAACAACCCAAAGAAATCAAACACATGGAGACTAAACAGCATGCTATTAAACCATGACTGGGTTACCAGAGAGATCAAAGAAGAAATAAAAAACATCATGACAACAAATGACAATGAAAACACTACAATCCAATATCTATGGGACACAGCGAAAGCAGTCTTGAGAGGGAAGTTCATAGCTCTACAAGCCTACTGCAAAAAACAAGAAACAGGGGTAATAAATTACCTAACCCAACAACTCAAAGAGTTAGAAAAAGAGCAACAAGAAAAGCCCAGTGTAAGCAGAAGGAAGGAAATAATAAAGATCAGAGCACAGATAAACGACATAGAGACCAAAGAAACAATACAAAAGATCAACAAAACCAAGAGCTGGTTCTTTGAAAGGATAAACAAGATTGATGAACCTCTAGCCAGGCTCACCAAGAAGCAAAGAGAGAGGACCCAAATAAACAAAATCAGAAATGAAAGAGGTGAAATAACAACAGATCCCGCCGAAATACAAAGGATTGTTAAAAAATACTACGAACAACTCTATTCCAACAAACTGGAAAACCTGGAGGAAATGGACATATTCCTAGAAAAATATAACCTTCCAAAACTCAATCAGGAAGAATCTAAACAGCTCAACATGCCAGTAACTATGGAAGAAATTGAAGCAGTCATCAAAGAGCTTCCGGCAAACAAAAGCCCGGGGCCAGACGGCTTCACAGGAGAGTTTTACCAAACATTCAAGGAAGAACTAAAACCTATCCTCCTCAGACTATTCCAAAAAATTCAAGAGGAAGGAACACTTCCAAGCTCCTTCTATGAAGCCAGCATCACCCTAATACCAAAACCAGATAAAGACAACACAATGAAAGAGAATTACAGGCCAATATCCCTCATGAATGTAGATGCCAAAATCCTCAACAAAATTCTAGCAAATCGGATCCAGCAGTACATCAGAAAGATCATACACCATGACCAAGTAGGGTTTATCACAGGAATGCAAGGATGGTTCAATATCCGAAAATCAATAAATGTGATACATCACATAAACAAATTGAAAGATAAAAATCACATAGTCATATCAATTGATGCAGAAAAAGCATTTGACAAAATCCAACACCCTTTCTTGATAAAAACTCTCAACAAGGTGGGAATAGAAGGATCATACCTCAACATAATAAAAGCTATATACGATAAACCCACAGCTAACATCATACTCAATGGGCAAAAACTAAAACCATTTCCCCTAAGAACAGGAACAAGACAAGGATGCCCACTCTCACCACTCCTGTTTGACATAGTACTGGAAGTATTAGCCATTGCAATTAGACAAGAAGAAGAAATAAAAGGCATCCAAATTGGAAAAGAAGAAGTAAAGCTGTCCTTATTTGCAGATGACATGATATTGTACATAAAAAACCCGAAAGACTCTATCAAAAAACTAACAGACTTAATAAATGAATTCGGCAAGGTAGCAGGATACAAAATTAACGCCAAGAAATCTATGGCATTTCTATACACCAACAGTGAACTTACAGAAAGAGAGACTAAAAAAGCAATCCCATTTTCCATTGCACCAAAAAAAATTAAGATACTTAGGAATAAACCTAACCAAGGAGGTAAAAGACCTATATGCGGAAAACTACAGGACACTGAAAAAAGAGATAGAGGAAGATGTAAACAGATGGAAGAACATACCATGTTCATGGATTGGTAGAATCAACATCATCAAAATGTCCATACTACCCAAAGCAATCTATAGATTCAATGCACTCCCCATTAAAATACCAACAGCATATTTCACAGACCTAGAAAGAACTCTCCAAAAATTCATCTGGAATAAAAAAAGACCCCGAATAGCCACAGCAATCCTGAGAAAGAAGAATAAAGTAGGAGGGATCTCAATACCAGATTTCAAGCTGTATTACAAAGCCACTGTCCTCAAAACAGCCTGGTACTGGCACAAGAACAGACATATAGATCAATGGATACAATAGAGAATCCAGATATCGACCCAAACCAATATGCGCAATTAATATTTGACAAAGGAGGCATGAGCATACAATGGAGTCAAGACAGTCTCTTCAATAAATGGTGTTGGGAAAATTGGACAGATACATGCAAAAAAATGAAACTAGATCACCAACTTACACCATACACAAAAATAAACTCAAAATGGATACAGGACTTAAATATAAGACGGGAAACCTTAAAAATACTAGAGGAATCCTCAGGCAGCAAAATCTCAGACATATGCCAAAAGAACTTTTCAGTGATACTGCCCCTAGGGCAATGGAAGCCAAAGAGAAAATAAACAAATGGGACTACATCAAAATAAAAAGCTTTTGCACAGCAAAAGAAACCATCAACAAAACAACAAGAAACCCCACTGTATGGGAGAACATATTTGCAAATGTTATCACTGATAAAGGTTTAATTTCCAACATCTACAGGCAGCTTATACAACTTAATAAAAGGAAGATAAATGATCCAATAAAAAAATGGGCAACGGACCTAAATAGAATCTTTTCGAAAGAAGACAGAAGGAAGGCCAAGAGACACATGAAAACATGCTCAAAGTCACTTATTATCCGAGAGATGCAAATCAAAACGACAATGCGATACCATCTCACACCTGTCAGAATGGCTATCATCAACAAATCAACAAACGACAAGTGTTGGCGAGGATGCGGAGAAAAAGGAACCCTCTTGCACTGCTGGTGGGAATGCAGACTGGTGCAGCCACTGTGGAGAACAGTATGGAGTTTCCTCAAAAAACTGAAAATGGAACTCCCATTTGACCCAGTAATCCCACTCCTAGGAATATATCCTAAGAAACCAGAAACACCAATCAGAAAGGATATATGCACCCCTATGTTCATAGCAGCACAATTTACAATAGCTAAGATTTGGAAACAGCCTAGGTGCCCGTCAGCAGATGACTGGATCAGAACACTATGGTACATCTACACAATGGAATACTATGCTGCCATAAAAAAGAAGGAATTACTACCATTTGTAGACACCTGGATGGAATTAGAGAACATTATGCTAAGTGAAATAAGCCAGTCAATGAAAGAAAAATACCACATGATCTCACTCATTTAGGGATAATGAAAAACATTATAAACTGATGAACCAAAAGATAGTTACAGAGGCAGTAAAGCATCAAACAGAGTGTCTAATTACAGCGGTAAGGTTAGGGAGAGGTGGGGGAAATAAGAGATCAACTGAAGGACTTGTATGCATGCATATAAGAGTAACCAACAGCCGAAACTGGTTTGGCTCAGTGGATAGAGCATCGGCCTGCGGACTGAAGGGTCCCGGGTTCGATTCCGGTCAAGGGCATGTGCCTTGGTTGCGGGCACATCCCCAGTGGGGGGTGTGCAGGAGGCAGCTGATCGATGCTTCTATCTCATCGATGTTTCTAGCTCTCTATCCCTCTCCCTTTCTCTCTGTAAAATATCAATAAAATATATTTAAAAAAAAAAAAAGAGTAACCAACGGATGCAAAACATTGGGGGGTGAGGGCAGGTATGGGAGTGGGGTGGGGGGGCAATGGTAAGATATGTACACATATAATACCTTAATAAAAAATTTGAAAAAAAAAAAAAAAAAAAAAAAACAAGACCCATGCATATGCTGCCTATAAGAGACCCACTTCAGATACAAAGACACACACAGACTGAAAGGTATGGAAAAAGGTATTTCATACCAAACATAATAACAGCAAAAAGCTGGGATTGATATATTAGAGATATATAGACTAGACAGACTATAAAACAACAAAGACAAAAAGAGACACTTCATAATGATAAAGGGGTCAATCCAATAAGAAGATATAACCCTTGCAAACATTTACACACCCAATGTGGGAACCCCTAAATATATAAAGCAAATAATGGCAGACATAAAGAGAGAGATCTACAGTAGTACAGTCATCATAAGGGACTTTAATACCCCATTAATATCAATGGATAGATCTTCCAGACAGAAAACCAACAAGAAAACAACAGCCTTATATGATACATTAGACCAAATGGACTTAATAGGTATTTTAAGAATAGTTCACCCCAAAGAAGCAGAATATAATTTTCAAGAGTACATGGAACATTTTCAAGGATAGACCACATGCTGGGCCACAAAACAACTCTCAATAAATTTAATAAGATTTAAATCGTAGCAAGCATCTTCTCCAAACACAATGGTATGAAACTAGAAATCAATTAGAAGAAGAAAACTGAAATATACACAAACACATGGAGGCTAAATAACATGTTATTACACAATAAATGGATTAACAATGGATCAAGGAAGAAATAAAAAGATATCTTGAGACAAATAAAATTAAAAACACAACACCCCAAAAATCTAGGGGACACAGTCAATGCAGTTCTAAGAGGAAAATTCATAGCAATGCAGGCCTACCTTGAGAAACAAGAAAAATATCAAATAAACAATCTAACCTTCCACCTAAAAAAAGTAGAAAAAGTTAAATATAGTTGATAAAACATTAACCAGGCTCATGAAGAAAGAAAAGCAAGAGAACCAAATAAATAAAATCAGAAATAAAGAAAAAATAACAACTGACACCAGAGAAATACAAATGATTATAAGAAAATATTACGAATACTACATGCCAACAAATTGGACAACTTAAAAGAAATGTATAAATTCCTAGAAACATACAATTTTCCAAGGCTGAATCAACAAGAAACAGAAATTGTGAACAGATCAATAACTACTAACAAAATCAAATTAGTAATAAAAAAAAACTCCTAACAAACAGAAGTTGAGGACTGGATGGCTTCAGAGGTGAATTTTACCAAACATTCAAAGAATTAACACCTCTCCTTCTCAAACTATGCCAAAAGAAGGTTCCCAAACTCATTTCATGAGGCCAGCAATACCAAAGCCAAAGACAGAACAACAGAAAAGTTAGAGACCAATACCCTGATGAAAATAGAAATAGAAAATCCTTACTAAAATATTAACGAATCAAATTCAGCAATATATTAAAAAGATCATATACTATGATCAAGTGGGATTTATTCCTGGGAACCAAAACTGGTTCAATATCTGCATATCAATTAACATACACCACAAAAATAAAATGAAGGATAAAAATCATATGATCATATCAATAGATGCAGAAAAAGCATATGACAACATCCATTTATGATAAAAACCCTCAGTAAAATGGGAATAGAGGAAACATCTCAGTATAATAAAGGCCATATCTAACAAACTCACAGCTAACATCATACTCTTTAGGGAAAAGCTAAAAGCATTCTCTAACAAGACTGTCACCACTTTTATTCAATACTAGAGGCCAGGTGCACGACCTTCAGGCACTGGGGGAAAGGGGGGTTTCCCTCAGCCCGGCCTGCACCCTCTCACAGTGCGAGACATCTTGGGGGATGTCCGACTGCCAGCTTAGGCCTGCCCAGGGAGCCTAAGCCGGCAGTCGGACATCCCCCAAGAGGTCCTTAGTGCTGCCACAGTGGCAGGCAAGGCTCCCACCACCGCTGCTGCGCTCGCCAGCTGTGAGCCCAGCTTTTGGCTGAGTGGCACTCCCCCTGTGGGAGCGCACTAACCACCTGGGGGCAGCTCCTGTGTTGAGCATCTGCCCCCTGGTGGCCAGTGCACGTCATAGCAACTGGTCATTCTGCCATTTGGTCGATTTGCATATTAGCCTTTTATTATATAGGAGTAGGGGCCCAGTACATGAATTCGTGCACCTTGAAAGGAACTGTGAGCCACGAGGCTGTGGTGGGCACAGGGTGGGTCTCAGCCCATCCTCTGTGCCCCCGCCCAGCCCCTCCCACTACAACCCCCTGGTCCCGTCTGCCGGCAGCCCTGTTCCCGCCGCCACCGCTCCCATGCGCTGATGGTGCCAGCCCTGCTCGCACCTGCTGACAGCACAGAGCAATTGAGGCTGGTGCCAGCAGTGGATGCAAGAGGCAGCTCCAGCACCAGCTGCAGGTGCAAGCAGGGCTGGCACTGGCAGCAGGTGCGAGAGGCAGCTGCTGACTCCATTGCCCCTCAGGAACAGGGGGAGGTGGAGAAGGCCTCAGGGGTGATCAGGGCTGGCAGCCACCACTCGCACCCACTGACAGCACCTAGCAATCAGAGCTGGCACCGGGCGCTGGCAGCAGGTGCAAGCAGCAGCTCTGGTGCTGGCAGTGGGTGCGAGTGGGGCCAGTGCCAGCTGCAGGTGTGAGTGCCAGGCAGGACCGCAACATGCAGGAGCAAAGAATTTTCAGTAACCATCAGAAGCTCACCCCAATGACAGTGACCAGCACCCCACCTTGGTCTGGCGCCCTCACTCACCTGATCCACCATTCTGCCGCGGCCGACGCCCACCACGTTCTGCACTCTGCTGCCTGCTGCCTACACCCACCATGTGTGTGCCCCCTGGTGATCAGCACACATCATTAGCGACCAGTTGTGTGGTTGTTTGGTTGTTCTGCCGTTTGGTCTATTTGCATATTAAGGTTTTATATATATAGATAGATGGTATTGGAAGTCAACACAACAATCAGGCAAGGAAGGAAGGGAGGGAGGGAGGAAGGAAAGGAAGAAGTAAAACTGTCATTATTTGCAGATGATATGAATTAACGAAAAACACAGAAGCCAAACTTGTGAGACAGGCACTGGTGCAAAAGGAAAGAGGTTTTATTCAGGTGCTGGGACCTGGAAGAATGGTGGACTCCAGTCTCAAAGATCATCTCCTCTTCCTGCTCAATCCCAGAGTTCTTACAGGGATAGGGAGGGAAGGGCTTTTTTCTATCCAATTATCTTGCTAGGTTTCAGCACTGGGGCCCTGTTCATTCATCTTTCTAGCTTTTAGGCAGCTTGGTGTAAGAACCTCCACCAGAGCCATCATGGCCAATGGGGGAAATTCTTGGTGCTCCCTGACTATCTATGTAGTGGGGAGAGTGCAGCAGGATCCACCACCAGAAAGCCTAGAGATGCTATAGCTCTCAGCCCACCTCCCTATATTGGACACAGCACCTGCACATAGGCGGGAGTCGGTTGGAGTCTGCAGGCCACCCCTGGATTTCCACGCCAGTGTCCTTTACACAGCCCTGGCCTAGCCTGCCTCTCTGAAGTAGCCAGCCAGGCTCCGATTGATGGCTGCCTACCATATAACAATGGTACTATATAGGGAACCTGTATAAGATTAAAAAAAAAACACAAAAAAAAAAACCTACTAGAATAAGTGAATTCAGTAGTCGCAGGATACAAAACTGATATTCAGGCATTGGTTACATTTTAATACACCAATAACAAACTATCAGAAAGAGAAATTAAGAAAATCCAAGACCTAACTGGTTTAGCTTAGTGGATAGAGCATTGGCCTGTGGCATAAAGGGTCCCAGGTTTGATTCCGGCCAAGGACACATGCCTGGGTTGTGGGCTCGATCCCCAGTGGGGGGCATGCAGGAGGCAGCCTATAAATGATTCTCTCTCACCATTGATTCTTTCTCTCTCTTCCTCTCTGAAAATCAATAAAAAATATATTTAAAAAAGAAAATCCCATTTACAATTGCATCAGAAAGAATAAAATACCTAGGAATAAATTTAACCAAGGAAGGTAAAAGACCTGTACTTGGAGTACTATGACATTGAAAAAAGAAATTGAATAAGGTATAAATAAATGAAAGCAAATACTGTGCTCATGGATAGGAAGAATTATCATGGTTAAAATGTCTATATTACCCCAAATAATCTAGAGATTCAATGCAATTCTTATCAAAATACCGAAGGCATTTTTCACATAATTAGAACAAAACAAAAAGATAACCTATTGAATGGAAGAAGATATTTGCCAGTGATACATCCAAGAAAGGGTTAATACCCAAAATACATAAGAAACTCATACATACAACTTGACACACAAAAACCCCCACAAACAATCCAATTAAAAAATGGGCAGAGGACCTGAATAGACAATTTCTCCAAAGAAGACACAAATATATGAAATGATGTTCAAAGTCACTAATAATCAAAGAAATGCAAATTAAAACCACAATAAGATATCATCTGTCAAAATGGCTATTATCAATAAATCAACAAACAAGTTGGTGAGGATGTCCAGAAAAGGAAACCCTGTGCACTGTTGCTGGGAATGCATATTGGTGCACCTGTTACCTAACTCAAGGAGTTCACCACTTGGGGTGCATTGATTATCTTTAGTTTTATTTACTTACAGAAAGTAAAGGAGACAGGAGATTCACATCCAAAGCTCTATCTCCCTAATGGGAGGCTTAGCTATTGCTTATATACACTACTAGTGGCCTGGTGCACGGATTCGTGCAAACTGAGAGGAAATTAATTAGAAGAAATATTGTAATATCACTATTCACCCTTTGTCTATAATAGAAGTGCCAGAGATGAAAGAAAATTAGTAAAATGTATTAGTATATGAAAATAATATATAAACTGATCAATAAATAAACAATAACATGATATAACAACAAAGACATGATATAAAAACAACAGTGATAAAAACAATGACTGATAAATTGATTAAACTTATTCTAATATCTCCCTGTATACCACAAACACTTTCAGAGTGCTTGACTAATTTCCCTTGTGATGAAGTATTTACTAGTACAGCTTTAACTTTAACGTCACATGCTCTTCGAACTCGAGAGAAAGCAACATATAGCTGACCATGTCTGAAAACGGGTTCAGGTAGGAATATTCTTACTCTTGTCTAGAGTTTGTCCTTGTGATTTATTAATAGTCATTGCAACTGCTGGCATCACAGGAAACTGTCTTTGAATTAATTTAAATGGGAGGGCAGTGTCAGACGGGGACAAATCCTTGGAATCAGAACAAACTCTCCTTCTGCAGATCCTGTTAATACTTCAGCTTCGATTATGTTAGGTCGCAATCTTTTGATAATAAATCTAGTACCATTACAAAGACCACATTTACTATTAATATTTCTCAGTAGCATGATGATTGCACCTACTTTCAATTTTAATTTATGACATGGCATTCCTGAAGGAGTAATACTATGAAGAAATTCAATGGGAAAATTTTCCTTTTTGGCATCATCCGTTGAATCAATGGAATCATCACTCAAATGGATGTGGAAATCTCCATCCAGTGTATCCAAAATTTGTTCATTTAATTTATGAATGTGATCATTTTTTGGACAAAGAATTGTGTGTTTAGATATAGTTTTAATATTATCTATAGATTTACTATTTCCAAAGGTAGCTTCAATAATAGATCCATAAATCATTTCAACAAAAACAACCAAATTCACGATTGACAATGACAGATGGAAACATGCATGCAATTGGCACCAGCGAGAGCTTTATATGTATCGCACATGTGCAAGTCAACATTTATTTTTAAATTGCCAGTGTGTGTCATATGTACCTGCCAGTCAGTCAGATGGTCGGTCACTTAGCCTTTTATATAGATAGATTTGGTTAATTAAATGTTGATTTCTTCTTTGCAGTTGGCTACACTTAATATGGTAGGGTTCCTGTCAAGCTCATCCTGTGTACAGCTGCTTCTGCAAAATATTGTGCTACATTTTATCACTTAGCAAGAATGGCATTTAGTAAAAACACCCAGACCTTGAGACCCTTGTCCTATCTAACATAGCCACTATGGAAAACAGTATGGAGATTCCTCAAAAAATTAAATATAGAACTACTCTATAACCCAGCAATCCCAGTTCTGGGTATATATCTGAAGAAACCCAAAACACCAATTCAAACTGTTATATACATATCTATATTCATTGCAGCATTATTTACAATAGCTACAGTATGGAAGCAACTTAAGTGTCCATTAATAGGCAAATAGATAATGAAGTGCTACATACATACTCATAGTCCCACCCATACCACTGGCTCTTCAAAAGTTGTCACACTCTTCAGGCATGGGGTAGACTGATGCCTAGAGTAATCTGCTGCTTTGCTCAAAGTGTCCCGCAGGCAAAGGGAGGCTCAGGTGCCAGCCACCAAATTCTGCCCTGTGAAGTGCTGCCTACCAGGAGCTGGTTGCTGATCTTGAGCTTCTCCATCTGGATTGTCCACAAGGCCTCTTGAGCAGGGCCTTGGTCATGGCATTCTGGGCCATGGTTGTGTTCAGGTCCTTAATAGTCATCACTGACAATACTGGGGCCCTAAACTGGACATTGGCCCCCACGGAGAGCATGGCCCCATTCTTAGATTGGGGGCAGGGGGCATGAAAGAGGAGACTTTCAAAGGGCTGAAGCTGCAGGGAGATCAGACCCACTGAGACCACCCAGCTTGATCCACCTACCTGGTCACTAGAGCCTCATGGACAAAATGGTGTCCCCAAGTACATGGGGTTAGGTATTTGGAGCAAGAATAGGCTCCCAGCCTCTAGCCTCGATTTTTCTGCTCTCCTCCCTACTCCCCTTCTCTTGCCTCTGATGGCTACTCACAGGCCAAGGTACTGGCACACAGGATATACTCTGCATAGCCCCCATTCTCTCTGTCCAGGAGAGCCAAGAAGCCCCTCACCTTGCAGGGAGGGAGACCGAAAGCTTGTGTCCTCAGATCCACCCTCTGAAAGGAGTCAATGAAGGCAGGAGCAGAACCATGCCACGCTCTTGAGGGGTACGGATCCAGCCCAATAGAAACACGATCATCTGATCATAGGTGGGCACAATCTGCTCACAATGACAAAGGAAGGGTTGAGTGTGGTGAGCCCAGATTGGCATTGATGTCTGCCCAGGGCCCTCTCTCACTTCTCTCCCCCTTGCCCTGGGCAATGTCAGGTATACTTAAACTGTTTTTACATGAGAAAACCAAGGCTCTGAGGGGTTAAGTGACTTGCTCAAAAATCACAGACCCTAACTGAAATAGGCAAGATCTGAATAACTCTAGAGGCCATGCTCTCCACTACCACACTGTATTGACTTGATCCTCAGAGAAACTTTTCTGTGGTCTGAAGCTAGATGTGACTCAAACCAGAAAACTATCTGTCCTTGAATTAGTTAGGATCAAATTCTGGGCTGCTCTACCAGCAACCCTAAGCAAAGGGCTTGGCCAACTTCAGGTGCTGGAGTCCTCAAAGAAGTAAATACATCCACATTGAGAAATGAAGGCCCAGAGAAGCAAAGTGACTTGCCCAAGGTCACAGTATTTGTTTCAGTGGCAGTTTTAGGACAAGGATTTAGGACTTTCTAAGGACTGCCTTCCAGACTACACCAAACCCAAAGTCTTTCTAGAAAAGTTGACCATGGCCTAGGGCTGCACAAAGAGCAGGGCCTGCCTGGCTTCCATTTCACTGCAGCTTTTAGGTGTGATACTCAACTATAGTTCATCCTTTTCCCATCTGCAGACACCCCTATGGAAACAAGGCCTGAATTCCTTTCACTCATTATCTACCGGGCCAATTTTAGTGTTTTCCATTTCCAATTTAGCCTAATCCAAAGGCAGGAAGGTTTGGCAAAGATATCTGTATGCACCTTAACACTATTGTCCAGAACCCAGGACTTGGGAGTTTGATTCCTGAATGACTTTGGACAAATATGAGCCTGTTTTCTCAACTGAAAGATGTGTCCTGGCCCAGCCCATTTCACAGAAGTGTGATAATATACTTAAGGGAAGAAGACAGATGACAAAAAGTTCATCCATCAATGCTCAGTATGACCCAACCACTCTGGGGCTGTCCAGGGCAAACCAGCCAGAAATGGGGAAGGTGACCACCAGCAGCAAGAACCCAGGAAACTGATGAGGCTGTGGTAGAGGCAGGAAGACCAGGTGTGAGGTACATCTGGGGCAAGAGAACAAGGCAGTCAAGGAACACCAATCGGCTGACCAGACAGCTGCAGGCACAGTGAACATGGTCAAGTGTACCTTTTGCCCACCTCCCTTCCTTCTCAGAGCTTTGTCTGCCTCCTTGCCTAATACTCCCCTATCTTTGGGTAGATGCTAAGGACTATTCCCTCTTCCCACACATCAAAACTAATCTCTCCCAAGTCCAGCCTTCACAAGGCTTTCTCTGCTGGACAATGGTCATTGGATCTGAGAAGCAAAACCATGTGATGCCCTCCTTATTGGACTGAGCAGGAATCAATCTTCTTGTCTGATTTATATTAACTTGGTACAGAGCCAGGAGTGGGTGGGAATCTGTAAACACAGGTTGGGTTTAACTGAATGCTGCTGGCATAACCCATCCTTCCTCTATCATAAGCCCCAGAAGTGTGCTTTCAAGGAGTCCTTTTGCCTAAAGGAATAAGGCATTAATGGCTCACCAATCAATAAGAGCCATAGGTGAGGACTAAGTTGTTCTTTCCTAGCTCACAATTCTTTACCCGCTAAGGGCCATCAAATACATGCTTTAGTTGAAGAGCTTCAGGTGGGAGGTGGGGGAGAGAGGAACTAGGAAGATGAGGCTCACCTCATGGCCCCTGCAGAAAAGGAACCCTTGGATGAGGCAGCTGTCATTACAGGAGGGTTAGGGGAGGGACCAAATCCTCCAGTGTTTGGTTGTCAGGCTAGGGAATGTGAGATCTGAAATGTGGGATTCAAGGCTTTGGAGCAAGACAGGGCCAGAGTTGACACACAGGCAGCTGAGGGCCTTTTTTGGCCTGTGCACCTCCACCAGGAAACAGAGAGGTGCTCAAGCTCACGGAATCTAGAGGTGCGAGGGGGCAGAGGGGATTCTGCCACTTCTTAGCAGCCAAGTGCCCTTGGCGAGCAGATGATCTTCTATGCCTAGACCTTGGTTTCTTTCTCGTCAAAATGGGAACTTGCAACCTCAGCGGAGGCCTAATGGGCTGAGCCAAGGAGGAATGAGGAGTGTGGGGGCGGATGGAGGGGGGCTCCTCGGAAGATGAGAACTGAAGGCTGCAGCCCCAAAGCCCCAGAAGGGTAGATTGGTGCCAGCATCCCAACCTCCGGTACAGGCCCCTCTCCACGTGACGTTTCCTCTTGCTCCCTCCTCTTTGGCTACGCCAGACCAGCTGACTACTGACAGGCACAGAGCTCGGGCCTGTGGATGCCAACCAGCCCCCCCCCCCCCCCCATCGCGGGTCCCTCTGTGCGGGACAGCCACTCACCAGCCCCCGGCCCCACGCCGCCCCGCTCCCGGAACAAGCGGCCCTTCTGGGAGCCCAGGAAGCCGAAGTTCGACTGCGGGAAAGAGTCAACGTCCCCCAAGGGCAGCGCCAACGTCCCCCAAGGGCAGCGCCCCGTACCCAGACCGGAGGAGCAGGGCTCTAAACACAAGTGTAGCCCAGTGGTCTGCAAACCGCGGCTCGCGAGCACATGCACTCTTTGGCCCCTTGAGTGTGGCTCTTCCACAAAATACCACGGCCTGGGCGAGTCTATTTTGAAGAAGTGGCGTTAGAAGAAGTTTAAGTTTTAAAAATTTGGCTCTCAAAAGAAATTTCAATCCTTGTACCTTTGATATTTGGCTCTGTTGACTAATGAGTTTGCCGACCACTGGACTCTAGCCAGTGCCGGAAGTAATCTGCCGGCCTCCGCCCCACCCCTCCCGGCCTCGGCTTCTGGCTTCTCAGGAGATCCAGCTGCCTCCCGCAGTCGCACATCGCCACCTGCGCTAGGAGGACCGAACTGCGGTCGCCGGGCTGGGAGGAAAGATGGTCCTTGCCTCCTCCTGCTTGCTACCCCTCGGCTTTGGAAAAGGATCAGGAGGGAAGTTGGCTTTGAAAGGGATTTTTCAGGAGCCGAATCTTATCCAGAATCAAGGAAATTGTACCATTCCCTCTCCAAACTCAAATACTGAGGGGGGGAGGGCAGGGGGGGGGGGGCGGGTGTATGCCGGGAAGGGAGTGGAGGCTTATCTAGAATTAACATTTCTCCAGGACATAGTCAGCAATTTATTCCACTTTGTGTACCCACAGCCCAGCAAGCAGAGTCTGGCACAGAGTGGATCTCAGTACTTATTTGTTGATAGGTCACTGTGGTCAAGGTGGGGCGGGAGGACCTGGACTTTGGCACAAAAAGAGAAAAATTTTATGTGCAGACCTCAGGGAGCACAGCAAAGTAAGAAACGAGGAGTTAGCACAGAGTTATGATGGGGCAGACCCTCCAGAGCATCTAGAGGTGAAATTCTCAGTCCTTAGGTCCAGAAACAGCATATCTCTTAATCCAGTTACCCAGAGGTAACTTGTCTCTCCATGGTTTGAGAAAACCCAAATGCAAATGGGGAGTTTACTCTGAGAAGCATTAACTTCTAAGAGGGCATTGAGGCAAGCTGTCTTCCAAAATGAGCAGAGATTAATAAAACTGTCCTTGTCACGGCCACATGCTAGTTGCCTCCTCATGCCCCTCAGCCCCTCAGCAACTGGGGGTCTGGCATACTTTCCTGCTGGCCAAAAGCTAACTTGCTCTCTCTCCTCACTCTTCATACCCTGTCACCAGCTTTTCCCCTTCTTCCCCCATCCCCCCACTGCCTAAAATTCACCAGCCTTTCCAACTATCACTCAAGGCATCATCCTGTTCCCCTCATCTGCACTCGGTGTCCTCCCAGTGTCTCTGACTCAGGTCCCCCTTGTATCCCACAGCCACTATCCTAGATCAGGCCACCTGCCCCTAGGTTGTCAGAGTGACTTTCCTAACATGCACAGCGAATCACATTGTTCCTAGGTACCAAACTGTCTCTGCAGTCCACAAAACTGGTCCATTTCCTTATCTATGATCTTGCCCCAGTCCTTTCTGGGCTGACATTGTTCATGGGTCCCCTCTTAAATCCTGTTTCAAACCTTTATGCCTTTTCACACACTATTCTCTCTGTTTAAAGTTGTCTTCCCAATATTTGAGTCCCTGGTGAATTCCCACTGTTCCAAGTCCCAGCTGAGGAACCTCCTGTCCAGCCAGTCTCAATGCTGTGTGAAAAATCTCCTTTTGGGGCCTGTCCTTCCACTAGATCCGGGTGGGATTCTTCCAAAGCAAGGGCCATGTTACTCATCTCTATGCCCCAGGCTCCCAGCTGGGGGCTGGCACAAAGCTGTGCCACCGTGAGCAGCTGTGAGCTGCCTCCCTTGTGTCAGCTCTGACACTTTCCTGTGACCCCAGGTCGTTGTGCGTTTACTGTTTTCTCTCTCCCTCCAACCCGCCATGGGCGTGTCTTCCAAACCCACAGTTTGGCCTCTCCGCCCCTAGAACCGCCCCCAGTTACTGTTTCACTTCCTTTCCAGTGACTGGCCCAAAACGGGCACCTCCCCTTTCGGACAGCTCCGGAAATTCAGTCCTCTGGCGCGTGAGTCTCATCAAGCTTCTCCCGCCCCCCCAAGATCAAAACTGAGAATCGAAACTACGCTGGGATCCATGCAGCCGGAGCCTGCACCCGCCCGATCTTCGCGGACCCAGCAGGACTCCACACTGCCCCACATGTCCACCATGCCTCCCCCGGAGTCTCCCTCCGAAAGCCAGCAGCCCAGCCCGGACCACAGCCCCACAGAGGTACTACTGGGTTTGGGGAGATGGGGTTTAGGCTTTGTTAGTTTGCTGTGATGGGAGGAAAGGTGAGAAGGGAGAGGGAACTTGGTCAAGTAGACAGAAGGAAAAGACCAGACCCTCTTGGCTCGAGTAGGAATAGAGGAGAGGAGAGATGAAAAAAGATCACCAGGATGAGTTAAGGGAGCCTCTCTGGGCTGCTATTCTCCACTGAACGAACAGTGGCACCTCGGACCGGACTCTCCTACCCGCGCTGGCAATATGCCTCTTTGCCCCTGCTCTGAGGAGGCCCCAGAGTAATAGCCCAATTGCCCACGCCTGGAGCATGGCTCTTGCGGGTGGGGGAGCGGGGGAGCGGGGGGTGGGGGGGGAGGACGGGGGCGGGTGGAGTGGGGGAGATGGCGGAGAGTGCTCACGTTGGGGAAAACGAAACCCAAGTACCAGATCCGAATGGGAGTGGTGAATCAGTTAAGGCCTCGCAGCTCCTGTGGTTTCTTCTCCAGGAAGGCTTCCAGATACTTCTCCTGGAACACCTTGCCCGCCCAACCCCCTTTCCCAAGGCAGGTTTTCTACCTGGAATCTACCCTTAGTCTTTTCCTGAACAAACCCCCAGCCTCCCACCCCAAAAAGCATCTTCTTAGATCACTTGTTCTATGTTCTTCCAGGCCCTTTTAAAAACACAAATAACACCAGTTATAGTAATTTGTATTATTTGCATAAGTACAGCTAGGAATAATATTGCTTAATATCACTAGTTAACTCTTTGAACACTTACCATGTGCCATGCACTGTATTAAGTATTTTTTTTTTGCATTTTTAAAAATTGTGGTAAAATATACGCAAGATTTGCCATTTTAACCATTTCTAAGTATATATTTAGTGGCATTAAGTACATTCACAATGTTGTGTAACCCTCACCACCTATTTCCAGAACTTTTTCATCACCCCAAACAAACTCTGTACCCTTTAACCAATAGCTCTTTATTCTCCCCTTCCTCCAGCCCCTGGTAATCTCTAATCTACTTTGTCTCCATGAATTTGCCTGCTCTAGATATTTCATATAAGTGGAATCATATATTTGTCCTATCTGGCTTAGTTCATTTAGCATAATGTCCTTCCTTAAATGGGAAGGCTGAATAATATTTCGTTGTATGTACTCCATTTTGTTTATCCTTTAATGGACACTTGGGTTGTTTCCACCTTTGGCTGTTGTGAATAGTGTGCTCCTGAGAATGTGGGCATATATGTATCTGTGTGGGTCAGTGGTTTCAGTTCTTTTGGATATATGTCTAGGAGTGGAATTGCCAAATCCTATGGTAGTTCCTCCAAAAGGTAGTTTACCTTTATGAGGAACCACCAAACTTTATAGAATGTTGATACTTAATGTATCTCTTTTCTAAACTGAGTTCAGTGATAGTAGGGGTAGAGGTATCCTATTTATCCTTGTATCTCAGGGCCTGGTATTGTGTCTGATGGGAAGTAGATACTCAATATATTGTGGAATTAGAGTGGGAAGGCCTGAGTAAATGGGAAATTGAAATACTGGTAAGCCTGGATTTTCATCATTCAGTGACTGCCTGGAATGAAATATGAAGTCCCATTCCAGCCTCCAGCCATGGGGACAGGTGACCTATGATGGTGGTGGGAGGTGACTCCTGGGACTTAAGGTCTCACCCCTATCCTCTGGTCCCCCAGCAAACTACGGAGGAGGAGTTCCAGTTCCTGCGCTGCCAGGGCTGTCAGGCAGAAGCCAAGTGCCCTAAGCTGCTGCTTTGCCTGCACACACTGTGCTCAGGATGCCTGGAGCCTCCAGACATGCAGTGCCCTATCTGCCAGGCGTCTCTTCCTCCTGACGCTGATGGACCGGTCCTGGATAACATCTTTTTTGAGAGTCTGCAGCGGCGCCTGTCAGTGTACAGGCAGATTGTGGATGCGCAGGCCGTTTGCACCCGCTGCAAAGAGCCGGCAGACTTCTGGTGCTTCGAGTGCGAGCAACTCCTCTGCGCCAAGTGCTTCGAGGCGCACCAGTGGTTCCTCAAGCACGAGGCCCGGCCCCTGGCAGAGCTCCGCGGCCAGGCG